>NC_091120.1:8285707-8930707 GCF_040183065.1 Periplaneta americana
ACATTAATAAACATTTAAAATCTCCTGAACTCTGTCGCGTAAGTCCTCAGTAATAAACACTTAAAAATAAGCATTAATAAACACTTAAAATGAATATTAATAAACACTTAAAATCCACCTATACTTTATCACTAAGTTATTAGTTATAAACAATTAAAATAAACAATAATAAACACTTAAAATCTACCTATACTTTATCACGTAAGTTATTAGTAATAAACAATTAAAAATAAACATTAATAAACACTTAAGATATACCTGTGCTTTATCACGTAAGTTATTAGTAATAAACAATTAAAAATAAACATTAATAAACACTTAAAATCTACCTGTGCTTTATCACGTAAGTTATTAGTAATAAACAATTAAAAATAAACATTAATAAACACTTAACATCTACCTGTGCTTTATCACGTAAGTTATTACTAATAAAGAATTAAAAATAAACATTAATAAACACTTAAAATCTACCTTAACTTTGTCGCGTAAGTCCTTAGTAATAAACACTTAAAAATAAACATTAATAAACACTTAAAATCTACCTATACTTTATCACGTAAGTTATTAGTAATAAACAATTAAAAATAAACATTACTAAACACTTAAAATGTACCTGTGCTTTATCACGTAAGTTATTAGTAATAAACAATTAAAAATAAACATTACTAAACACTTAAAATGTACCTGTGCTTTATCACGTAAGTCCTTAGTAATAAACACTTAAAAATAAACATTAATAAACACTTAAAATCTACCTTAACTTTGTCGCGTAAGTCCTTAGTAATAAACACTTAAAAATAAACATTAATAAACACTTAAAATGAACATTAATAAACACTTAAAATCTACCTATACTTTATCACGTAAGTTATTAGTAATAAACAATTAAAAATGAACAATAATAAACATTTTAAAATAAGCATCAATAAACATTTAAAAACAAACATTAACAAACACTTAAAAATCTACCTACAGTTTGTCGCTTAAGTTATTACTAATACACACTAAAAAATAAACACTTGTGAAGTAAAGTAGAAGTAATTTACTCACACATATTAAGCAAGGGTTTTAACGTCAGTACTTCTTAGCCGCTCGAACAGAGCCATAGGAAATTCCCATTTGCTGAGAAAGATGACGAAGTGATTTTCTAGGGTAATTGTTCACAGCTATGTCGAATGTTATCTAGAGTTTCTTCAGTGAGTTCTGTACGTAACTATCTACGCTTCTTATCAAGAACACTTCCCGTTTCAAAAAATGTAGGCTATTTCTGTGGTGTTCGGGTAAAGGGGTATGTCATTTTTTTTTTTTTTGTCCAGATGGAATTTTGTTCCCCAGATGAACACACAAGTTAAATTATACAAGTGGATGTGCAAAAATCAAAGAATACTAGCAGTTGATGTGTTTTATTTGTGTAGAAAATTATTTGTAATAAGGGTTCCAAGTTTAATTTTCATTTATCTCCGAACTCATTTTTATGACATCTCCCTTTACCCAAACACCACAAATTTATCAATCTTTGAATCGAACTTCGATTTGGAACTTGTTGGCTACACCAGGGAATCTCTCTTGAAGTAATCTTCTTAGTACATGAACCGATTTTTCCGAACGTTTGAATCATACGTGAATACTCTTTCGGGAATAGAATACCTGAATTGAGCAGTATTAACTTAATTAACACAATGTATTACCTTACCTAAAGAAAACGTGCTCATCTTGCAAGAGTACAAATTACACTGACGTCTGACGCGACCTTGAGCGCGATGGAGGAGGGGAATTTATAACCGGCTTAGCAGCTGGTTCCGCCGACTAGCCGTAAGTCGGACGCGCGAAGGATTGTTCACCCAGTGCAAAGATAAAATTTGAAACAAATATCCAAAATTTTATTTCAAATCCCAAACATCCTTACAATCCCAACTATGGCCACAATAAGGGACAGCATAAATGTTTCACGCGATTACAGGAATTCGATTAATACTCTATTACTTTCAGTGAGTTAGGAAATTTCACCTACTTACTTACTTACTGGCTTTTAAGGAACCCGGAGGTTCATTGCCGCCCTCACATAAGCCCGACATTGGTCCCTATCCTGAGCAAGATTAATCCAGTCTCTACCATCATATCCCACCTCCCTCAAATCCATTTTAATATTATCTTCCCACCTACGTCTCGGCCTCCCCAAAGGCCTTTTTCCCTCCGGCCTTCCCAACTAACACTCTATATGCATTTCTGGTTTCGCCCATACGTGCTACATGCCCTGCCCATCTCAAACGTCTGGATTTAATGTTCCTAATTATGTCAGGTGAAGTATACAATGCGTGCAGCTCTGCGTTGTGTAACTTTCTCCATTCTCCTGTAACTTCATCCCTCTTAGCCCCAAATATTTTCCTAAGAACCTTATTCTCAAAAACCCTCAATCTCTGTTCCTCTCTCAAAGTGACAGTCCAAGTTTCACAGCCATACAGAACAACGGGTAATATAACTGTTTTATAAATTCTAACTTTCAGATTTTTTGACAGAAGACTAGATGACAAAAGCTTCTCAACCGAATAATAACAGGCATTTCCCATATTTATTCTGTGTTTAATTTCCTACCGAGTGTCATTTATATTTGTTACTGTTGCTCCAAGATATTTGAATTTTTCCACCTCTTCGAAGGATAAATCTCCAATTTTTATAGTTCCATTTCGTACAATATTCTGGTCACAAGACATAATCATAAACTTAGTCTTTTCGGGATTTACTTCCAACCCTATCTCTTTACTTGCTTCAAGTAGAATTTCCGCGTTTTCCCTAATTGTTTGTGGATTTTCTCCTAACATATTCACGTCATCCGCATAGACAAGAAGCTGATGTATCCCGTTAAATTCCAAACCCTGCCTGTTACCCACACGAACCGATTCTTTCGAACGTATGAATCATACGTGAATACTCTTTCGGGAATAGAATACTTGAATTGAGCAATATTAACTTAATTAACACAATGTATTACGTTGCCTAAAGAAAACGTGATCATCTTGCAAGAGTACAACTTACACTGACGTCTGACGCGACCTTGAGCGCGATGGAGGAGGGGAATTTATAACCGGCTTAGCAGCTGGTTCCACGACTAGCCGTAAGTCGGATGCGCGAAGTATTGTTCACCCAGTGCAAAGATAAAATTTGAAACAAATCCTTACAATCCCAACCATGGCCACAATAAGGGACAGCATAAACGTTTCACGCGATTACAGGAATTCGATTAATACTCTTTTACTTTCCGTGAGTTAGGAAATTTCACCGACATAATAAAAACGAAAGTTTGCATTCCAATTTCTGTTTATTAACATCCGTTCACTTTTATTACAACAATACAGTAATTGGTCAGAGAACATAGCACAAAGCACAGAATATACTTTTTGCTTTTATTACATGTAACAGAGAGGATTGTGACTCAAAATAATAGTAACAAAAGTTGCATCAACTCTTATTTCGCGTCAGGAATAGTATTTCAAACACTGATTCGATGACGTCAATGTCTAAACCGTACGCTTGTGGTTAACGACAGTGAATGTAAAATGATACGGAACCTTTTAAGTTCAGCACGCGAGCAACTGACTTCTGTTGTGAGCAATAAACGGCGTGAATTTGCAAAATTGTACTAACGAAGTCTGCTTTTAATTCAAACACTTCATTCACAGCAAACTCTAAATATTGATCACTTTATTTTCAGCTAATTTCCCTAATGTAACAAAGCCGGCGCGTTAACGTCCGCCCAGCTAACTAGCTTTATTTTATATTTTTTAATCGCAGTTAAAATGATTGCCTATGAAATCAATTATCGAATTCTCGCCAATTCCCAATTCATAATCATTCTAAAGTCTGTCAGTGTTTCAAAAATTCATAACAAAAGAGCTGAATCTAAAACCGCATAAATACAAACACAAACGTTAAGCTATAGTGAGCCAACAATCGTGAAGGGAAGGAGGGATTGGTATTGTACGGGATGGTATTTTTTAAAACCTTCGTAGTATTTTACATATAGCGAGCGGAGTTAATTCAATACAAACGCCGCCACGGGGCAAAAGCGTGGGTAGAGCTAGCCAGCTCAGCTTGCTGTTAAAAAGGGAAGGGGGGAAAGTGAGGGGAAAAAGAGAGAGAAACATTTGGAACATAATGAATTTTTTTAATGCAAATCTACTCCATTAAAAACACAAAATGTAAAACCAATCAAGCAAATGAATTTTGAACCGCATCTCCAAGTTTGATCCTCGTGGATAATATTAAAATCCCTACTACAAGCTGCGAAGCAGAGAACATGATGGTTTTGGGAGAGCTAATGGACGATGCAGGATTGTAATTATAGGTGGCGTTCAGCCCGAGTAAGATTGAAGTCGTGTATTTGTTTTGGATTTACAGATAAGATTTGATTTATCTGAAACCGTTTGTGTAGTTACACAGAATCTCTGAAAGCTTCCCAGATTGCTCATCAGGGCTTATCTCTCTAATATTTTAAAGAGGGCTATTAATCTGATAGGTGTAATTCAACATATAGTTGACACCAGGAGATTAGACTTTGTGATTGGTTGCTCATTATCACCAGATCATCCTATCTTTCCTTTCCCTGAAAAGAGTGTTTATATTCCAAATTTCTCAGTAATTGGAGATAAAGACAACAATGCGTAATGTACTCTAATCGTATTATTTACAGCTTCTGGATAAGATTGAAAGAATAACAAGGTCATTGTATTTTTAGGCTACACGATAATTTAATTTAAACAAGAAACACGTCAATTTAAATACTGAGGCGGAGGTTGAAACCAGCGTTAATTGTTTTTTTTATTTAAATTTAAATATACAGAATAAAGAAATATAATTACAAAACAAACAAAGAGAAATACAAAAAAAATAATACAAGCAATATAAAAAGAAGATACAGTAGTATTAATAAAATTTGAGACCGAATGAGCAGCGCTCGTGCTCGGTCGCAGTTCAGATATAATATTAAAATAAAAAAATAATAATATAAATAAATAAGTAAAATAAAATAGGAACTAAAATATAATTACAGCGGCGATGGAATTATATAATATAATATTAACACTAGAGAAGAATAATATCGCAAGTGAAAAGTAGGACTAATATATATTTCAAAATTATAGAATAGAAATATAATATAGGTTGATTAATTCATACACATAGGCTATAAATTTATTTAATCAAATTGAAGATATTAACACGTTTCTAATTTTCTTGTTATATGTTAGTGGGTTACATGTTAGAAGTTCTGGGTGTAATTTAGTTAAAGCATTGTACAACCGAGGGCCAAAATTTATGCTACGCTTTATGCTTTTTATTCCATTTTAGCTTTTACCTACTCACTACCCTATATTATGTTACATAAATTTGTAAGGCCCAGTTTCACCAAGCTTTGTTAAATATTTAACATGTTGTTAAAGCAGTTTAACAGAAGAGATGTTTCATCAACTATTGTTATTGCTAAAATCATGTTAAATCCATTGTGTATATGTATGTATTTATTCACACTGCAAATGGATGAATACCTGGTGGCAGTGGTAACTAATTACACTCAATAATAACAATTAATAATAAATACAATTAATAACAATAAAAATACTACTACAACTACTAATACTAATACTAATAATAATAATAATAATAATAATAATAATAATAATAATAATAATACTCTTCTTCTTCTTCTTCTTCTTCTTCTTCACTTCCTGGTTTAGGCATTAATTGCCTGTTCCGTCTTCACTAATAGATCTAGGACCATCTCTTCCGAGGACGTCCAACATCTTCTTCTTCCTCTTGGGAAGTAGTTTTGTATTCTCTTTGGTAATCTACTCTCTGCCATTCTTTCTATATGTTGTTTCCATTGTTCCTTATTGTTAGTTATCTTTTCTTTTATGGAGTAGATTTGCAGTTCTTCACGGATATCTTCGTTTCTTATCTGGTCCATTCTAGTACACCCCTTTACTCTCCTTAAGGGGAGTGGGTAGTGATGCCTGTGCGATTGAAAAGTTTGAGTACAAAAGTTTAGTTCAGTATTTCTGTGCTTTTAGTGCTCAGAATGGAATAAAAATTTCCATGCTTATACAATCAATCATTCTGAATTCAGTGGCATAAAAGACAACTAATTAGTTCCGTATCCAAGTGCAAAAGAAAGACCGTAACTGATAACCTGCTTTTCACTTTGCTAAGTGTACTTCAATCTTCAGGTGCACATTACTCCCTATAATCTTCACTCATATATCTTGTAATTTGTTAAGTTGTCTAGTAATGTATATTGTAAATTCTAAAGCAAAATTTAGTTAAATATTTCACCCCTAGTGAAACAGAAAAAATATTGAACTTTGTTTAACATATTTTAAAACTCTTTTCAATGCATGTATCTCTTTTCTCGTGTCATGAGTGTAAGATTCTTAAACCCATAGGTCTACTATGTAAAACGCAGGCTGCAGAAAACACTATCAAAATTTCATGTAAATTGATTCAGTAGTTTCAGAGAAAAATGCACTTAAGTTTGAAAAATGTCAACTTATGGTAAGCTGCATTTAAAAAAAAGGAAGGACGTATGAATTTTATGCACCGCCAAATTTAAAGAAGCCATTTAAAGGGCTTATCCGCAGAAATACCCCCACAATATTTAAGTTGCTTTAAAGAGTAAGTTTTGTACTTTTCTTTAAAACACAAAATAAAAAATCGGATTTTTGACCTCTAATCACTACCTGGTTCCCTTAAAAACTTCATCTCAGCTGATTGTATTTTACTTTCATGTTTAGTAGTGGTAATCCAAGATTCACTCCCATATAGGAGGGCAGGAACTGCCATTGTTTTATGGAATTTTAATTTTGTTTGTTTGTGGGCTTTATTATTCAACGTTCTATTTATTGTGCCACAAATAGCTTGGAACTGATTGATTTTATATTCAATATCCTTATCATATCCATAGCTAATATCACATCCTAAATATTTATAGTGGGATACTTGTTCAATCATTTGGTCATCAATGATTATTTTTGCGCGTAGAGGGTTTCTTCCACTAAAAGCCATCACCTTTGCTTTATTTATCGAAATTTTGAGATTATAATCTTTACATATTTCATTTAATTTATGGGCAGCCAGTTGCAGTAAATCTTCATCATAATGTAGTAAGACTAAATCGTCAGCGAAAATTAAGTTGTTAATACTTGTGTCATTATTCAATCTAAGGCCTTTCTGTGTTAACATTTTCCACTGTTTCATAATGTCGTGAATATATATATATATATATATATATATATATATATATATATATATATATATATGTATATATATTAAGAAGAGTGGGCGATAGACTGCACCCTTGTCTAACTCCTTGATTTATTAAAATTTCTTCTGACTTTTTTTCATCTGCTTTTATTACTATTTTGGTTTCTTCATATAAGCTTTGGATTGATTTTATTAGATGGTGCGGATATCCTCGTTCTTTCATTATTGCCCATAGTTTGGCTCTATTCACTCTGTCGAAGGCCTTTTCAAAATCAACAAACAGTAAATACGTTGGCAAGTTAAATTCTCTTCTCTTTTCGATCAGTCTCTTTATAATAAACATATTATCACTACAAGATCTTCCTTTTCTAAACCCTGCTTCTTCTTCTTCTTCTTCTTCTTCTTCTTCTTCTAATAATAATAATAATAATAATAATAATAATAATAACAATAACAATAGTATAATAATATTAACGAGGAGCATCCTAAATTAAATTAAGCACGATCACTTAAAATAACATTTAAAGTAACTCTAATTTTTATCTTAAGTTCGAACTTAAACCCACGAGTATAGCCTATTATGATTGTTTATACTTGCACAAGTACATTTCAGGATTACATTCATTTTGCTCTCAACTCACTGCACTGGAACTACGACACATTTCACTGACACTATCCTGATTTCACTAACATTTCAAAAACATTTCACTGTCTAAATATTTTGCACTACCACTATAAACTATAAAAATTCACTGATACAACACATTCACTGACACAACATCAATTACATCCTTATTATCCTATAGAATCGTACATACTATATTAACTTCAGAATCGCTAGCCTAGACCCCATTGCAAGCTATTTTAGCACGTTCACTATAACTCACACCCTTTCACTGTAAATCAGTCTCTTTTCTCTGCCACTATAAATATCAGAATTTGCTTTGAAATACAGTGCCCTCCCAATATAAATCACTGGAAATTAACTACGTTTCTCTGCTTACTCACTATACTTGTAAAACAATAAAATAGTGTGCATAATATACTACCGTCTATTAGTTAAGTCCTCAAGTCTATTTTTAAATACATTTTTGATTATTGGTAAAGCTAAATTAAATTGTTAAGGCTACCAGAAAACATGTTACAAGCTGCGTTATTTTATCAAGACATATTTAACATTATTAAGCTCTGGAAAATATATTGCATATTTATCAGAAAGTAAATTTCTAGAACGATACAGAATTTAAAATTGTGTAGCAATTAAAGTACTGCAAGAAATTGGAGAGAGGTTAGAATATTCCATATTTGATTTCTCGACTTTTATTAGTTTGGAATACTTCCACAATGTAGAAATACAATAATTATACTAGTCAACAAAATGAAACCATTCTCCTGTATATGATGTGTAAATGGGTGGTTTTACCAAATTTTGGGATGCTGAATTCAATGGAAAAATCAGTTTTTTCTATCACGTCACATTTTATAGATGCACAGTATTAACACAAAAATAGTAATACAATATTGGCAAACATTAATCCTTTTAAACATAAACATAACACTCAGGAACCACGAAAGTTTCCTAGGTAACATAAAAAAATCCATATAAATCAACAAAGGCATTTAAATAATTCAGACTAATTCAAGATATTATTATTTACATGTTTAATGACAATTTCCTTCAGTAAAATGGGATGACAATGCTTTCCTTTTATACGCTATCTCATCCATCTCTCTAAATAGTAATTGGTCCGTAATTGTGACTCGTTCAAACATGACTTCTTGTAAATAGTTATCTTATTCTATCACGAAATATTTCAACACCCGGTAATTTCATCACTATATCATTTTATTATCCTAGGTTTAATTTGTACTTCAGTAAAAAAAATCTTTCTTTGTTCTTAACTTCTACTATAATAGATTGTCTAGCCTTTATTAATGAAGTAATCTTTTAGTACTTTGATCTTTATTGTATTTGTAAATTTAATATTAACTGTAATTATAATTGTAATTGTATTCTTAATATTGTAGTTGTAATCTCCTGGTAGAGGGGAAGGACAAGAATCTTGCAATGGAGAACACTGTTTCAATTTTATTTCAGACAGATTGACTCACGTGGTACAAAAACAAATTAATGAGCTAAGTATATCGCCGCGTTTCTACACGGCGTGAATGATTCCTTAAGGCTCCCCCAAACAGACGCGATACGGAATGCGTTACGATAGCGTTACGATTTTGTGATAAATGTTTTCATTGCGTTCAATGATTGTGTTCACACACACGCGATTATCGCAATATGCGTTATTATCGCAGCAAGTAGAACGCGGCGATTTTGCTTTCTATTCTCCCGGAGATGTAGATCGCGAGAACGCCACGCGTTTATTTTGATGCTGGGTTGAAGTGTGTCATTTATGGATTCATCTTCAAAGGAAGAGGAACATCTCTTTCTTGGATGAGGATCGTCGCAGGCAAAACAGGTGCAGGTAAGTCCATGGTAGTCATGTATGGTTAAGATAAACAATATAAAAAGGTATAAAGTGATGAATTTAGCTTTTCTTTGCCAAGAACGTGAAATAAATAACAAGTACCCGATTATAAACTTTATTTTTTTTTTAATTTGCTCTTTTTGTTGCAGGAGGTTGTGGATTCACGAGTTAAATGCCACAAGGGAAGAAAAAGATTAATTTTATACCTTAGTTCAACAACTAACCTTAGCACTCTGCTAACCTTGAAGAGCCTACTAGTAAAGATTTTCAACGTATTTTAATGTGAAGTAAATTCAGTAGTAATTTATTCTAAACATACCTACGTCTAATGATTTACTTACATAAGTATATCTAGAGTGTGGTAAGATATTGAAAGTAATAAAACTCCGACAAACAAATTACATGACAAATATTTTTTTTCATTTGTGCGATAATTATTTATTTTATAGCTTGAACCCCGCGTCAGTCTACAAGCCAGTATGACATCAAATTATAAATAAATAATTGCACTTATTGTTTACATCTAACTTCGTAGCTACTCCTTCCATTTCTTCTCCTTTTCCATGCCAAGGATTTTCCTTTACGAACTCAATAGAAAAATTCCACGTTCGTTTACAAGTAATCCGAAATCGCAATCTGTGAGCACAAGTGATATACACCTGCTGAAGGTAACTGGTCTTTGCGCTGTGGCTGGAAAACTAAAATCCGCATATGTGGTCACCCATTACGATACTCTGATCGGCTGGGGACGTTAGAATTTCGTATATCGCGGACGCGCCAGTTTGGGCACCTCTTCGCGATAGTGCGATATTGCGTTATCGCGAAATCGTAACGCTATCGTAACGCATTCCGTATCGCGTTTGTTTGGGGAGGCCTATTCATTAAGCTTCGGATAATGGCTGAATGTGGCATTTTTTGTACTATAAAAGAAAATACGCATCAGAAAATTTCCAGAAAAATATGCATGAAATGCATACAAATCTTAAAATACGCAATAATTATGCACTATTACTATGTATTAACTTACTACTATTGTCATGATAATCTAAAAAAAAAAAACATGTTTCCATATGTTAAATTTGAGAGGTATGATGAGTAACGTACACTGTTTTTCTACTCTGTCATTGCTTGATTACCGAAGTTTACTAAGGCTGTTCTGTTTTAAAAACCGAAGGAAGTTTATACAGAGTGGAAGTGAAATAATTCTGAAAGGGACGACAGGGTAGGCTACACTTAAATGGATAGAAAACCTGTATTACGTTTTGTGAATAAATACACGGTTAATTAGGAAATTAAGTTGGAAATTTCAGGAGTCTGACAACATCGCTGCTAACACACTGATCTTTCTTCTCGGAATACAGACGTAAGAGGTCAACGAACTTAGGTTTGTCTTTATACCTTCCAACTCCCTCCCTGGCCACAACGTTGAAATCTGTTCGTTTCGTTCAATGGCTTGAATTAATTAAATTCAGGCCTACACGTTTACGCTACTGAAATACGCCAGAGGGATAAATATGATTCTTTATTAGATTTTCTACCGATATGAACAAAAATCAGATTCTACTGAAATAGTTACCGGACAAGAGTGTGTTAAAAATTTGGGAGAGAAAATTTTTTTTTCTGAGAAAACTGTGAACTTTACACCAATATGGTGTTACACTTTTTTGTTACATACAACATGAGCTATTCTCTGTGAAAATCTTCAGGGTTATTTCATTTCCACCCTGTATTTGTAACACAGTAAAGATACAAATTCTGTGGTGTTATGGCAGAAGCTGATATCTATAATTTTCACAAAAATATTTTGTTGTCTAGATATGTTGCAAATGTTTACAACATTATGAAAAACATGGTATCTCTACTCACATTACTAGCTAACACTATTACTAATAAACAAATATTCCTTCTAATATATACTTGTAGGAATTCGTAACAAGCTGTTTTTTACGGTGATGGGTTGTTAGCCCTTCGCCCAACCCCCAAGCTGGAGGACCACCCCTTATCGGCTGTCCACGACTGCTTATTCAATATATTCGCAGCTACCCTCCATATCTGGAGGCCGTCTCCTCTATCCGCAACCCGAGGACGCACCAGAAAGTTACACAACACAGAACTGCACGCATTGTATTCTTCACCTGACATAATTAGGAACTTGAAATCCAGACGTTTGAGATGGGCAGGGCATGTAGCACGTATGGGCGAATCCAGAAATGCATATAGAGTGTTAGTTGGGAGACCGGAGAGAAAAAGACCTTTAGGGAGGCCGAGACGTAGATGGGAGGATAATATTAAAATGGATTTGAGGGAGGTGGGGTATGATGATAGAGACTGGCTTAATCTTGCACAGGATAGGGACCGATGGCGGGCTTATGTGAGGGCGGCAATGAACCTCCGGGTTCCTTAAAAGCCATTTGTAAGTAAGTAAGTAATATATACCTAATTTTTCCTGAAAGAATCAACTTCAAAACTGCTCACCTCTAAAATAAGGAAAGTGTACGATCAGCTTATGCCATAACTCCACAGAATTATTACTTGGTTTATATGTTTATATCAAATATTAAAAATCAGTTTTTAGCATTATTTTTGTTTCTTCTGTTAGTGTAACCACTAGGAAAAATATACACATATTCTCTTCTCATTAATTTAGTATTAATGTTTTATAAAAGAAAAAATAAATCATCCCACTTTCTGATCAGTAAGCCGGTATGATATTGTATCTCATCCATAATCAGATTAAAATATTCGCTGTGAGAGCAATTTTCATAACTAGAGCCCGGATGTTTGGCAAAATGCTTTTTTACTGGGTGGAAGTAAATCATTATTTGCATCGACATAAATGTGATTTGGAGTAAATCAAAGTGATGGGGAAAATTTTTATTTTGCCTATTTTGCCTTTTGAAGGTGTTTCTTACTAATAAATGACTTTTTTATTTTGAAGCAATATTTCTTGTTTATTTGCAATTTTCTAATTATTTGTAATGTAAGAAACTAGTTCGATTAATTAAAATGTGTCTCAGTGAAACATACAGCAGAGTCCGTATAGGTCAGTTTCTATCTGATGCTTTTCCAATTCACTGCGGGCTAAAGCAGGGAGATGCACTATCACCTTTACTTTTTAACTTCGCTCTAGAATATGCCATTAGGAAAGTTCAGGATAATAGGCAGGGTTTGGAATTGAACGGGTTACATCAGCTTCTTGTCTATGCGGATGACGTGAATATGTTAGGAGAAAATACACAAACGATTAGGGAAAACACGGAAATTTTACTTGAAGCTAGTAGAGCGATCGGTTTGGAAGTAAATCCCGAAAAGACACAGTATATGATTATGTCTCGTGACCAGAATATTGTACGAAATGGAAATATAAAAATTGGAGATTTATTCTTCGAAGAGGTGGAAAAATTAAAATATCTTGGAGCAACAGTAACAAATATAAATGACACTCGGGAGGAAATTAAACGCAGAATAAATATGGGAAATGCGTGTTATTATTCGGTTGAGAAGCTCTTATCATCCAGTCTGCTGTCCAAAATTCTGAAAGTTAGAATTTATAAAACAGTTATATTACCGGTTATTCTGTATGGTTGTGAAACTTGGACTCTCACTCTGAGAGAGGAACATAGTTTCAGGGTGTTTGAGAATAAGGTGCTTAGGAAAATATTTGGGGCTAAGCGGGATGAAGTTACAGGAGAATGGAGAAAGTTACACAACACAGAACTGCACGCATTGTATTCTTCACCTGACATAATTAGGAACATTAAATCCAGACGTTTGAGATGGGCAGGGCATGTAGCACGTATGGGCGAATCCAGAAATGCATATAGAGTGTTAGTTGGGAGACCGGAGGGAAAAAGACCTTTAGGGAGGCCGAGACGTAGATGGGAGGATAATATTAAAATGGATTTGAGGGAGGTGGGGTGTGATGATAGAGACTGGATTAATCTTGCACAGGATAGGGACCGCTGGCGGGCTTGTGTGAGGGCGGCAATGAACCTTCGGGTTCCTTAAAAGCCATTTGTAAGTAAGTAAGTAAGTAATGTGTATGAAATTTAAATATTTGAAACAATAACTTTATTAACAATAGTAAATAAAAGTAATTTATTTTGGTGCTTAATCTGCTAATAATCGTTCTTTAATACTATTGGTGTAATATGAATAATGATCGACAATCCACAGTTAGAAATATAATATTGTCATGTCACGTAGCATTTCCAATTGTTTGCTTTCATATTTACAAATCTTACCGTTACAATTTTGTGCTACACGTGTTCATTATTGTAGGAGAAAGAGATTTGAGTGAGGAACAGTCAGTTATTGCCGGGTATTTTATATTTTATTTTATTTTATTCGGTTATTTTAGGACGCTGTATCAACATCTAGGTTATTTAGCGTCTGAATGAAATGAAGGTGATAATGCCGGTGAAATGAATCCGGGGTCCAGCACCGAAAGTTACCCAGCATTTGCTCGTATTGGGTTGAGGGAAAACCCCGGAAAAAACCTCAACCAGGTAACTTGCCCCGACCGGGATTCGAACCCGGGCCACCTGGTTTCGCGACCAGACGTGCTGACCGTTACTCCACAGGTGTGGACAGTATTTTATAAGTCAACATGTGTTACCTACGAAGTAAATATGAGAGTTATGTTGATATAATTTAAATTTATTGCTAAAATATTGTGACAGCGACGTGAGATTCGAACTCACGACCAGCGTCCCGCAAGAGAGCAGATCGCGCGGGCTTCACGGAGCACTGATGGACGGCGCGGCGGAGAGAGGGGAAAGGGCCTACGCGGCGAGAGAGTGGAGAGAGAGTGCGCGCGTAACTGCTGCGTACGGAGTAAGGGGGGGGCGGACCCTCCCGACTCTTCGAGAAATCCGTCGAAGTGGAAGAATCGCGAATTCGAACTTTCGAGGCTACGTCGCTGTGGTTATAAATTACGGACGCGAAGGAACGACAGCAGTTTTCAGTTATTCAGTCAGTGAGTAAGCCAGAGCAAGCAAGCCAGTCTTGTGTACCGGAGTTCGACTCGAGTGTGCGTCCGCAACTGTATCAGCATCCGAAGGCCTGAGTTCGAGTGCGGTGGACCGCAGTTGGAGGGACGTGAGTTCGAGTACAGTGAACTGTCTCTGAAGGTCTGTGGTTCGAGATACTGTGAACTCGAGTGACTGAGATAGAAGAACTGTGAACTGAGAACTGATAGTTCTGATTTGTAAATAGTGCTTTGTAATATTAGTTAAGATTAACAGTTCATTGTTGTTCGTAATAGTCCAAGTAAATTGTCATTGTCGTCGGTGGAGTGCTATAACGAATACTGTGCTGAGTGAAAATCCAATTGTTGACAAGAGCGTTTAAGGCGAATTGTAGAAAGGAATTATTGTTGTGACGAATAAATTACATTGTTGTTACTAATAAAATTCACAATATATTATGCCTTTTAAAATTTAGGTGAATTTTTATTACTGTACTGCCAGTATAGGAAATTAAAAGCAAACACTGAAAATACCTTAGTTTTGTAGTGTGGAGTAGTAGAAACTCGATGTGATCACTGGGAGAGCTGTGGTGCCACCCAACCCGCCCTAAATAGGTTCCTTACTTATGTAGGAAAATCGTCGTACTTGAAGGAAGAAGGCGGCCGTATTCCGTCGTTGTGACGTTATTTGAGGTGGAGTGGGAGAATGATTGCAGTGTCGCCAACTGTGGTAACCATTCATATTATCTTACACACCTAACAAAACCTAACCTAACCTAACGTGCTACACACCTATTGTAACATTCCTAACGTTTAGCACATCTGTTGTAACATTCCTCACAGTTTCATTTCGTTTACCGATATTGGCATCCCTGCTACGCGTCTGCTGGAACTCAAGAGTCATCTAGTGGAAGTGAAGTGAAACTGCTATTCTGTTAATAACGTTTCCGAAGTTGTTTCTGTGTTATCTGCAAGAATTATTGTGTCATTGTAGTGATAATTGCATTTATATTGTACAATAAAAATTGAAATGTGTCGTGGCTGAGATAAAAGTGTTCTAAATTGATTTCCAGCGCCACAGTCCCAGTGATAAACATGTGAATATTCGTTAGGAGTCCGTTGGAAGTGGCAGTAGAATAATAAAAATTGACCAAAATTTATAATGCTTTTTTCAAATGTTATTGTGCCTTTTTTACGTTTTTATTGCCTATTTTGCCTGGCTATTTTAACTGTTATAAATTCCTAAACATCCGGGCTCTATTCATAACTAACACTAACAGTTAGATAGAAGTTAATATTTTGATAGATTTGCAGCTGTATGAGAATTAAGTTAATTGACACATACATAAAAACAGCCTTTTTGGATGTTCCCTTGATGTTGCTCTCTTTCAACACTCAATTCTAATGCCTGATACCGAGGATTATGTGATGTTCGTTGGCGGTTTCAAAGCTGGAAGAAAATTTTAAAAGTTGAGATGACCACTGTATTTGTATTCTATTCACATATTCCGAAATTGAAATTTGAACATTCAGAGTATTAGCATCACAGCGTGATTTTATTGATACGAATGGGTTATGTGTCAAGGGCGTTGCCATGCATACAAGCAGTGCATTGGCTTCAATGAAATACGAGTGACAAACATTGGAACAGCAAGTCAATTAGAGTTCATCGTGTTGACCTGAATGATCTGTAAATGACTGATCCATAGCCTATTTAATAACGCTATATCAACCGGGCATTATATGTATATCGATGAGGGAATGAGACGTATGTAATGGAAAAATTACAGACTACAGAATGTTTATTCCAACTTCCAGCTTTAGTAATCTTACACTTCAATCTGTTTATATTTTCATACTAGCTGTACCCGTGCGCTCCGCTGCACTTATTAGAAATAAATATAAAGTAATTACATAATTAAAATAGAACATTGGGTCCAGGGAACATTCGTGTTTGATAGAAGAATAAATCGTTTAATATGCTACTTAATTTAAATTCTATTTAAATAATTAAAATGCGATCATTTTGGTTCAGACACGACTCATTTGGTGCAAAGATAATTCGTTTAACATTTTTCTAAATTAGTCTTCAATGCATCCTTTAATAAATCACTCCAAGTTAATAGAGTTGACTGTGTACGAAGATAATTTTTATGTTAACCTTACTGTGCATATTTTTTTGTTAAGTTTATTTTATTCACGCCTTAACATCTGTGGTCATGTCGCGTGTTTAGAATGTGTGAGCATATCAGCAGGCCGTTTTTGAACAACGACACTATAATCTGAAGCGGCGGTGGAAATGTGTTGTATTGTTATTTTAAAACTCTAGTATATCCTTAAATATCAGTCCTATTAAAATTTTGCTGGAATAAAACTTATCGAAAATCATTTTTAAAGAAACTTTTGTTATGTAACATTTTTCACAAAAATCAATAATAAGCGAGATATTTCGGTTTATTTAATTCAGGCCCCCTTATAACCCCCCTCTTAAATAAAGTATTTTGAATACCATATAGCCTAAAATCTAAGTTACAACGAACTTAATTTATATTCCAATTTTCATAGAAATCCGTTCAGCCATTATCGCGTGAAAAGGTAACAAACATCCAGACAGACAGACACACAAACAAAAATTTCAAAAAAGCGATTTTCAGTTTCAGGATGATTAATTATACATGTTAACACCAATTATTTTTGGAAAATCGAAAATTACCAGAAAAATTTCGCTTACAGATTTATTATTAGTATAGATTAAATCGATTGCAATCTTTCGTTTCTTTTCAATTGTATTGTATTGTATTGTATTTATTAACATTCCATGGTATTCATACATGCTTACAGCTAGAATATGGAACCAGTCAAAAAACTTAATACTGTTATAAAATCTTAATTTATAGTCACAGTCTAGATGAAATATATATAGACGAGATTTACAATATAATCTACTAGTACAACACACAGTTTTAGTATAAATTTCATGAAGTGTTATTGAATGTCATGAATTCACCTACAGAATAGAAGGCGTGAGAAATTAGGTACTTCTTTAATTTGGCCCTAAATAATTTTATGTTTTGAGTTTTATTTCTTATATCGATAGGGAGGCTATTAAAAATATTTACTGCCATATAACGCACTCCTTTTTGATAGCACGATAGACTTGCCGATGGAGTATGAAAGTCATTTTTTTGACGTGTATTTATGCTATGAACTGTTGAATTAGTTACAAAGTTTTCACGATTACATACGAGGAAGACTATTAATGAAAAGATATACTGACAAGCCATGGGCATTATTTGTAGTTTTTTGAAAATAGTCCTACACGATTCCCTAGATTTGGCACCTACTATTATTCTAATTACTCTTTTTTGTAATAGAAATATATTGTTGCTATCTGTGGAATTTCCCCAGAATATTATTCCAAAACTTATGACCGAGTGGAAGTATGCAAAGTATATTGTTTTTAAGGTATTGATATTTACTATGTCTTGTATAGATCTAATAGCAAAAACAAGCTGAATTTAGTTTGGGGGTAATTTCTTTAATATGATTTTTCCAATTTAACACATTATCGATTTTAAGCCAAGAAATTTGGTTGTTGTTGTTGCTAATAGGGATCTATTGTTAATTATTGCGCTAGAAATTTGCGACGTTGAATTTGGACAGGATTTAAATTGGATTATTTTAGTTTTGTTACAATTTAATACTAATTTATTGACTGAGAACCAGTCACATATTTTGAAGAGAATTTCCTCTGTTGAAGATGGGAATGTGCTGGAGTTATTGGCTGTAATTACTATACTTGAGTCATCTGCAAATAATATGGGATGACCTACATCTTTTATAAGGGGGGCAAGATCATTTATAAACAATTGCAAGATATACACTAAGTTCAGTTTTATTACACAGCATAAGCAACTTATGAATTTGATTATATCAATTAAATCAGTTATTCCTGTTATTTTGATCATTATTAGGCCTATTATCATTATTATTTGTGGTGGTGATGAAGGTTCCAATTTGCTCCGGTTAATAATGACAATGTTCTTTTATCCTAATTCACTTAAGTTTGAAACCCAATTAGTGGATCTGTATCAACATCTAGGTTATTTAGCGTCTGAATGAAATGAAGGTGACAATGCCGATGGAATGAATAAGGGGTCCAGCACCGAAAGTTACCCAGCATTTGCTAGTATTGGTTGAGGGAAAACTCCGGAAGAAACCTCAACCAGGTAACTTGCCCCGACCAGATTCGAACCCGGGCCACCTGGTGAGTCCATGATCTTCAAGGGGCATTGACAAGACCAACAAGCGGATTCATAATTGATCCAACTGTATGGATGGAAACATAAGAAAATCAACCTAATAATAATAATAATAATAATAATAATAATAATAATAATAATAGTTTTATTTTCCCTGGCAGAGTTAAGGCCATCAGGCCTTTTCTTCCACTCAACCAGGATCAAATCACATACAGAAAAAATACATACCAGTATACAAATACAACCTACTAAGGTACATCAGAAAAAATGCGACGTATAAGACCCCACTAGGCCTATACCATATTATAAGGAAAAATATCATCTAACGTCGATCGAAGTTATTGGATTACTGATTGGGGCTAGAGGAACCATCACAAAAAGATTCGCACATTTTTGCAAGCAGTTTGGTCTAGGACAAACTCTTGTCACTGAAGTATCTCTGTCTGCAGTGAAGGGATCTATAAAAATCCTAAGAAACCATCTCTACAGTTAAACATACTGACCTTTTTCCTATGGCGATCTGCTCACTTAAGTTGGGTCCTGCAACTAGTGCTGAATAGGCGACTGATAGCTAATAGATACTAGGAAATTTTATGTTTCTTCTGGAATTAATGTTGTTTTTTTTAGTCGTTTTCAATTTTTATAATCGTGTTATTTCTTTTTATTTTCCTTCTCCACTGTTTTCTTTTTTTTTTCCATTATAATTGTTATCTACCATTTATTTAAAATAAATATTATGGCAAGCTTTGTCTTGTAGGCAGCCTTCACTTGGAGGAAGCTGAATAAAATTTATTCAAAACAATTTAATTTCCTAGAATATATCTATCTATAAAACACAATAATAAATAAATAAATAAATAAATAAATATGTACAGTAATGGAAAAAAACCGGACCGACCCTTGTAGCTGATTTCAGAGCATAGTTCACTCCACAGCACGATAGACTGGTAACTAAGACTTTCGTGGTTCGAATCCTGCCTGGGAAGGAAACTTTTTTTTGTTCCTTATTCAAATTTATTCTCAATACTTCTCGAGTGCAGCGATATTTTACTAATTAATTAACTTATTATTCCCACAACATGAATTTTACCAGCAATCGGAAAGTATTGGGAATAAATTTGAATAAGGAACAAAAAAATAAAGTTTCCTTCCCAGGCAGGATTCGAACCACGAAAGTCTTAGTTACCAGTATATCGTGCTCTGGAGTGAACAAGGCTCTGAAATCAGCTACAAGTGTCGGTCCGGTAAGTGAATAAGTACATGAATAAATAAATAAATAAATAAATAAATAAATAAATAAATAAATAATAAATAAGTAAATAAATAAATAATTACCTTAAATTCTCTGGCAATATCCTTAATATTTGCGCCGATTTCAGGGCGTTGAATAATATTACTTTATGAGAAATGCTCAGACGTGAACGTGTTTGTGATATGATGCCTTACCAGTATGCGGGAGCTTGAATTCTCGTCACAACAGACCACGTTGTACTGTTTTCTGCTTTCTTTAGACTCAAATTCAGTCTACTAAATCGGCGGAGCGGTGTAATTTAAAATGGGTGAAATGAGTCAAACTAATGATTGTCTGATTTCCTGATTGACTAACTGATAAACTGACTGAACAGCTGAGCTACGTATGGTCAGTTAATTAATTTTTTATATCCAAAGTTCAGTGGTCGAATTTGTCCACTAAACATATTTTATACACATTTAGCAGAGAAACGTTTACAAATACGACTAGTTGCAATTGAAAGCCAAATAGACACCGCAGTTGATACAGTGCAGTTAACCGAATATAGCAATGACCGAGTCACTCATTCGACATGTATTAGGACTTGATAATAAACTGCCATCACTGACCAATGTTAATACTTGGAGGTGGCCAATATACCGCACTGCACAAATCATGAACACTCCTCAATATCTCCATCATGGCGTGGCCCTTTGCTTGCCTGTTTACGGTCCATGAGACTTTACTTGATGATTATTGGTGATTCCGGTCGCGTGAAATGTTACGGCAAAATAAATCTCTACTCCCCGCTCATCTGTTCCCACCTCCCTCGCTCTGCGTTGTCATGGTAACATCGATAAAACGCCACTTGCTGCCCGCTAAACCGATCATAATGCTACAACTAACCGCCATCCATCCATCCATCCATTCCAGCGACACATGCCCTGTCACCCTCCACCTTACCCTGTTCACATTATGTGTTGGGTTACATACACACGCTACACCACCGAACAACAAAGTTACAATAACCGCTTAAAATAATAGACCGCAGAAAATGCAGAAAGCCTAATGTATCAACGTAATTACACTCTCAAGTTTACACTCACATGTGCAGCAGAAATTTTGTCGGTTATGTACAAATCCGCGGCATAACAAATGAGATCCAAAATTTATCAAATCCTTTCAGTCGAATAGCAGCAGACTCGCACATTAAATTAGATTAATTTGTCTCCTACCACAAAATTACAAGTGGTGACATATTTTATGAAAACGTTTTACGTATTTCTCAACAGTTCAGTTCCTGTACTCTTATTAATTTATCACTTACTACAAAATTATAAGTGATAACATTTTATGATAATGTTTTACGTATTTCTCAACAGTTCCGTTCCTGATCTGTTATTAATTTATCACTCACTACAAAATTACAAGTGGTGAAACATTTTATGATAACATTTTACGTATTTCCAAACAGTTCTGTTCCCGTACTGTTATTAATTTATCACTCACTACAAAATTACAAGTGGTTTTTTTATGATAACGTTTTACGTATTTCTCAACAGTTCAGTTCCTGTACTCTTATTAATTTATCACTTACTACAAAATTACAAGTGATTTCTTTATGATAACGTTTTACGTATTTCTCAACAGTTCAGTTCCTGTACTCTTATTAATTTATCACTTACTACAAAATTACAAGTGATTTCTTTATGATAACATTTTACGTATTTCTCAACAGTTCAGTTCCTGTACTGTTATTAATTTATCACTTACTACAAAATTACAAGTGATTTCTTTATGATAACATTTTACGTATTTCTCAACAGTTCCGTTCCTGTACTGTTATTAATTTATCACTTACTACAAAATTACAAGTGATTTCTTTATGATAACATTTTACGTATTTCTCAACAGTTCAGTTCCTGTACTGTTATTAATTTAACACTTACTACAAGTGATTTTTTATGATAACGTTTTACGTATTTCTCAACAGTTCCGTTCCTGTACTATTATTAATTTATCACTTACTACAAAATTACAAGAGATGACATATTTTATGATAACGTTTTACTTATTTCCCAACAGTTCCGTTCCTGTACTGTTATTAATTTAACACTTACTGCAAGTGATTTTTTATGATAATGTTTTACGTATTTCTCAACAGTTCCATTCCTGTACTGTTATTAATTTATCACTTACTACAAAATTACAAGTGGTGAAACATTTTATGATAACATTTTACGTATTTCTCAACAGTTCCGTTCCTGTACTGTTATTAATTTATCACTTACTACAAAATTACAAGTGGTTTTTTTATGATAACGTTTTACGTATTTTTCAACAGTTCCGTTCCTGTACTATTATTAATTTATCACTTACTACAAAATTACAAGTGGTGAAACATTTTATGATAACATTTTACGTATTTCTCAACAGTTCTGTTCCCGTACTGTTATTAATTTATCACTTACTACAAAATTACAAGTGGTTTTTTATGATAACGTTTTACGTATTTTTCAACAGTTTCGTTCCTGTACTATTATTAATTTATCACTTACTACAAAATTACAAGTGGTGAAACATTTTATGATAACATTTTATGTATTTCTCAACAGTTCCGTTCCTGTACTGTTATTAATTTATCACTTACTACAAAATTACAAGTGGTATTTTATGATAACGTTTTACGTATTTCTCAACAGTTCCGTTCCTGTACTATTATTAATTTATCACTTACTACAAAATTACAAGTGGTGAAACATTTTATGATAACATTTTACGTATTTCTCAACAGTTCTGTTCCCGTACTGTTATTAATTTATCACTTACTACAAAATTACAAGTGGTTTTTTATGATAACGTTTTACGTATTTTTCAACAGTTTCGTTCCTGTACTATTATTAATTTATCACTTACTACAAAATTACAAGTGGTGAAACATTTTATGTATTTCTCAACAGTTCCGTTCCTGTACTGTTATTAATTTATCACTTACTACAATATTACAAGTGATTTTTTTATGATAAGGTTTTAAGTATTTCTCAACAGTTCCGTTCCTGTACTGTTATTAATTTATCACTTACTACAAAATTACAAGTGATGACATATTTTACGTATGTCTCAACAGTTCCGTTCCTGTACTGTTATTAATTTATCACTTACTACAAAATTACAAGTGATGACATATTTTACGTGTTTCTCAACAGTTCCGTTCCTCTGTTGTTATTAATTTATCACTTTCTACAAAATTACAAGTAATGACATATTTTACGATGACGTTTTACGTATTTCTGGACAGTTCCGTTCCTGTGTTGTTATTAATTTATCACTTACCACAAAATTACATATTTTACGATAACGTTTTACGTATTTCTCCCATAATTTTGTGTTTGATGGTTGCAACCCTAGTCCCAAGGCTATGGATAAATGAAAATAAAGAAAAAAAAAGCCATTAAAAAGTGTAAATTTTGTTTTTAAGTCTAAAAAATAAAATAATGTTTCAGTTTTCTATATCTGTGCTTATTTTGGCCGTATGATAAATTAAAGCCCCTCAGGATTAATTTAAAGGGACCAGAGCGATACTATATCATGTACATGCTGTACTTCGACACGTGTTTTCTCGACTTTCCAATTTTCAACATTTTGTAACATTCAAAATGCTCTAATTAATGAAGCTTTTCTCCAATCTCAGTGAAAATTTTCACAGACGTTCACAAAAGCATGTGATGTAAACTGACAATGTGTTTTCTTCTGCTATTGAAAGTATTCAAAGTACCATGTGTTGTGTATGTGATAATCTTTTCGTTTTTTTTTTTTTGTGAAACTTAACCAAAGAGTAAATAGGCTATTTTTTTTCTCAAAAAGTAATTGGAAGAATACGAAAAACATATATCATATTATACATACATTTATCAGGAGAAATTCTTGTAGGCATTCTGATGGAGGAAAACCAAACTTTTAAAAATCTACCCCATGTAGGCCTATTAGTGACGACGAATAACGTGTTTAATGCTCAAGTTGCAATATTAAAAGCTTGTCTCTGCCTCTATAGAGGCTCCTCGCCCTCCTTTCTGCTCGTTGCCATCTTCATTCAGTTCCAGACTCGGGGTACACAGTGCGAGTCCCATTACAGTAGTTAAAAGTTTCCATTAGTTAGCGAAGTTGTTTCTCTTGTTTCAAATGAAGATGCCTACAAGTTGTTTCTCCCCGTTACTTAACATGGTCTGTTCGAGCAAGAGCTGAGCTTCAAGCTTTCTGACGTAGTTTACGAGAAAAGGATTTTCATTGTGCTTCGAGCATAGCTTATAATCAACAGACTTTTATTTCATTTCATGGCTATAGAGAAATTAAATTCTGAGTATCAAGACCAGAGGTCAAAATATGTGTTTATTAATTTACTTAGTTATTCAATTACTCATTTACTTATTTATTAACTTACTTGTTTACTTACTTACTGGCTTTTAAGGAACCCGGAGGTTTATTGCTGTCCTCCTCACATAAGCCCGCCATTGGTCCCTATCCTGAGCAAGATTAATCCATTCTCTATCATCATATCCCACCTCCCTCAGATCCATTTTAATATTATCTTCCCATCTACGTCTCGGCCTCCCTAAAGGGTTTTTTCCCTCCGGCCTCCCAACTAACACTCTATATGCATTTCTGGATTCACCCATACGTGCTACATGTCCCGCATATCTCAAACGTCTGGATTTAATGTTCCTAATTATGTCAGGTGAAGAATACAATGAATGCAGTTCTGCTTTGTTTAACTTTCTCCATTCTCCTGTAACTTCATCCCTCTTAGCCCCAAATATTTTCCTAAGAACCTTATTCTCAAACACCCCTAATCTCTGTTCCTCTCTCAAAGTGAGAGTCCAAGTCTCACAACCATACAGAGCAACCGGTAATATAACTATTTTATAAATTCTAACTTTCAGATTTTTTGACAGCAGACTAGATGACAAAAGCTTCTCAACCGAATAGTAAAACGCATTTCCCATATTTATTCTGCGTTTAATTTCCTCCCGAGTGTCATTTATATTTGTTTCTGTTGCTCCAAGATATTTGAAGTTTTCCACCTCTTCGAAAGATAAATCTCCAATTTTTATATTTCCATTTCGTACAATATTCTGGTCACGAGACATAACCATATACTTTGTCTTTTCGGGATTTACCTCCAAACCTATCTCTTTACTTGCTTCCAGTAAAATTTCCGTGTTTTCCCTAATCGTTTGTGGATTTTCTCCTAACATATTCACGTCATCCACATAGACAAGCAGCTGATGTAACCCGTTCAATTCTAAACCCTCTCTGTTATCCTGGATTTTCCTAATGGCATATTCTAGTGCGAAGTTAAAAAGTAAAGGTGATAGTGCATCTCCTTGCTTTAGCCCGCAGTGAATTGGGAAAACATCAGATAGAAATTAGCCTATACGGATAAACTTGAGAAACTATTTACAGCAGTAATCAATACTATGTACCTTAATACAACAAGATATTTCTTTTCTTTCTCGAGGTTAAGGAACTGCTAGGAGTAGAGATTAACTGCAACCTTGGGGTTCTATGTAGTGTATTAAATACCATGAAAGTATATAACCTGCGTATTTTGTCAGCGGGGTAGCGATTCTCCTGTTTTAAACGCATTAATAAATGATGAAGCAGAGAGTTGGCTCGGTTCATTCAGATCTCCCTATACGTATAATCACGCTATAGACTACAAAGTTAAAAAAAAATACAGCATTTTAAACCAGAAATTCTACCATTTCAAAAGCCTTTTAAACTGAAGAACCGTTCTGATTATTAAAATTTAATGTTTACATTAGGGTTTAATACTGTAACTAGAAAAATACAACACGGTTCCGGGAACCGCAAATCCCAAACATCAATTTCACTAACTCGTATGATGTGATCCCAATAAATGTGTGAATAGCAGTATGGAACTGTAGCGTTCAGCATCCGTTGCATAGGATCGCTATTGGCTCAGGCCATGGATCTCTGTGTGTATGTATTTACTTACAATACGAGTATTAGTTACTCCTTTATAGTCCTGCTACCAGCGCGGTCAAAATGTATATGTAAATAAACTATCATTATGTGGAGATTTAAACACTAATGGAGTGAGTGGATTATTCGATTCTTATTCAACGAACTTGTATTCATTCATTATTTTAATGAGAAAAAAGAAAAGAAAACCAAAATTAGAAACTTAAAAAGTAAAAAGAAAACAAGAAACAAAACAAAAACATAAACATAGTCTGCGAACATAGCCGAGTTTGTCTTACAGTACTTTGAACGCGACTGCTTTGAACTTTAATACTTATTTCATATACCACTATTGAACGTATTTGTGTTCTAAGAAAAGACCCTGAAGAACAACAAGTGGATTGTGACATTGATAGAGTATATTGTAGTGAAATCCGCTTAAAAATATTCATCTAGTGATTTCAGATTCAGCTACAGTTCAGATATAGATACAGTTCAGAGAGTAAACCTACAGCCAGGTACGACTGGAGTGGAATCCAGCGATGCAAAAATTGATATCCAGTCAGCCACACCCAAGCCATTTATGAAATTATTCCAAGTTACATCTGCGTATTCCATTAATCTATGTCCTCTGTTCACTACCCTGCAAATTCATTACTGGAAGTAATCCAAATGTCATTGTGAAGTAAAAGTTTTGTTGTTATTGTTATGATTATTATCTGCCAGTCTTAGGTATAGATTTTACCATGTGATTAACACAGTTTTGAAAAAGTCTAAAAAATATATCAACATAAAATACGCTACGAGTAGCTTATCATCTGCGAAGTGGTGTCCTATCCCCGACAGTGAATGGAGAGAAAACATGGGATTAAGGAATATTTTCGGATTTCTGCAATTTCCCTCTACTTTTCGAAAATTCATTGTACCAACACGCTTCATATTACTTTATATTCCGAAGTGATATAGTGATAAAAGTTGTGTAATCAAGATGTATAATCAAAACGAATTTTTTTTAGTTCTACTGTCAAACAAAGGATAGTAGCTTCAGCATATTACCGCTACTACCCGGACAGATGGCTGCTCTGTCGCTGAATGAATGAATTTAATATGTACAGATGCCACACAAGTCATGTTTCAGTTTATACAAACGTTGAATTCTCGTACTAGTATATGAATTTTTCTGCGTATTATCCTAGATCATATATACAGTGTGTAAAACTAGACGTAAGTGCAAGTTTTAACAATTAATTACTGAGATTTGCGATAAACTAATTAGTTTAGGAAATTGTATATTTATTATGTACAACTACTTTTGTATATAGATCATTTTTTTTAATTATTAAGTTTGTACTTTTGTGAACTAATATCAATAAATCTATCACTATCTATCACTATATACAGTGTGTTAATTAACTATGGAATATTATTAATAACTCTTCATATATTTATTTTATGAAAAAATACCAAAAACAAAAGTTGTTGGAGATATCTAACTGAAACTTATAGTTGTGGTCTCACAAAAGTACTTACTGATTCATGTACAGAATGTGACAAAAAATAACACTTTTTTAAATGGCACCCTATATTAAATTAAAAATTATTTACTTTTTTTTTAATTCATTTCACTGTGCAGTGATGAAGCGTTTCCCACATAACTCAAATCTATACAACATTCTGTGATTAAATTTTTGTGTCTATTTATGCATGTTATATCTACATATATGTACTGCCCGTGTCTCACGTCCTGAACCGAGAGTTCCCTAGTGCTTATAACCACGCCTCTTAGGTCTGCTCGGAACGTCACGGGAGGTGCAACGTGGCGGCACGGCAGCATATCACATGTTCTGAAAACATTATCCTACGCCATCGCAGGGATCTTTACTGGTTATAATACTGGATACTCTAATCGTGGTTACCACTATCGCTATTATCTCTGATGGCGATTTCCTAAAATGTAAGTACACACTAGGCCACTCTTCGTTCAGTCTGGACAACTGCTGAATTACCATACAGCAGCATTTCTCAAAGTATGTTCTGGGGTTCCGTGAGCCTTACATGATTTTACTTGGTTATTTAACGACATTGTATCAACTACTAGGTTATTTTGCATCGATGGGATTGATGATAGCGAAATGGTATTTGGCAAGATGAGGTCGGGGATTTGCCAAAGATTACCTGACATTCGCCTTACGGTTGGGGAAAACGTCGGGGAAAAAACCCAACCAGGTAATCAGCCCAAGCGGGAATCGGACCCGCGCCCGAGTGCAACTCTGGATCGATAGGCAAACGCCTTAGCCGACTGGACTTCTCCGGTGGCTATTTTATACTTGAATCGGTCCATACAGAAAGGGCTTCAGTCACAAATTAAAAAAAACGAGATATAGATGGAAATCATATATTTATGGGTGGCTCCATCGGCCTGTGCAGAAAGATATTCAGTCCAATGTTTGGAAAGATAGAAACTGAAGCGTCAGGGCTCAGAGTTCTATGCAGAAAGGAATAGAGTAGGCATTTACAGAATGTTTTCTTTAGTTTTCTCAAAACTAGGTCTAATGGACTAAAGCCCTTTCTGTATGGAGCGATTCACTTAGTGGATATTATAAAAATATATAAATGTTACGGAAATATGAATCAATATTAACATGAAACCACCGATAATAATAATAATAATAATAATAATAATAATAATAATAATAATAATAATAATAATAATAATAATAATCCAAGAATATGCGTAATAATAATATGTTTAATGAATATCTAAAACGGAAAATACCCAAAATATTTATCACTTTCATCACTGGATTCTCTGCGCATCTGTTCACTGAAACAAAATATCGAAAAGACAAAATGCAGAAGTACAATAGAAATGAGACTAAAACTTTCCGCCATAAAACCAGATTGCAGGCTTAAAAAGTAAATACATTCGTCCCACTGAACAGAATTATCGAGATACTAGCTTTCACTTGTCTGTTAATTTAAACACTAATAAAATATTACAGGGATTCCGCAGTTACACTTTAGATTAAAAGGGGTTTGGCGGTGGAAAAAGTTTGAGAAACACTGCCATTGAGGAAAGAGTTTACGGATGTGTACACGTGATAACCGTAATCGCGATTAGGTCTATAATGTCTTGTAGAGACTGTAGTCTACAACTGGTATTAGTGTTTAGTTACAGGAATTGATGGGGACATAATCTGTTTCGTGAGTGGACAGCCTATACATTCGCTTGTCAATGGCTGATCTTGCTCCATAGCTGACGAAAGGAATCCTGAAAAGGCCGATGTGTTGAACGTAGGGTAGTAGGCACATGCGGTATGCAGCTCCTCCTACCCTGTCCCTCTGCGTCTCGCCCCGCAAAGAAACAGCTCAGGAAGTGAGGCACGGGCAGTAGATACTTCTCTGACTTTGATTGTCTGATAAAAAATAAATTCATTTAAAAATGGTCAAGTATCAGCACTTTCTTCTAATACAAAATAAAAATATACATATTAAGGAATGTAGTTGAAAGAGCATGATATTGTAAACATGAGTTTCAGTAATAAAATAAAAGAGAGAGAACATGAAAAAGTTAACAAATTTATGAATTATGACAGCGAACTGTCATCATTTTGAATTTGTAAAAAAAAAAATATTGTGACGCCCACGTGAGACTCGATCTCACGACCGACGGAGGAGAGGCTAAGTCGGCCTTGTGTTGGGCGGGGTGCGCGCGCATCTGCCTCCTGGGGCATGGCTACCCGCTGTGGAGGAGGGGAGCAGCAGCGTGCGAGATGATTCGAGAATGGAGACACGCGTCGAAATATCGCGATCTATCCAGAACTCGTACTTTCCAGAAACTGTGGTGTGAGTATAAATTACGAGCGCAAGTGAACGCGAGGAGTTTTTCAGTTTATTCAGCCATTCAGTGAGTAAGCCAGAGCAAGCAAGCAAGCCAGTCGTGTGTACTGGAGTTCGACTCGAATGTGCGTCCGCAACTGTATCAGCATCCGAAGGCCTGAGTTCGAGTGCAGTGGACCGCAGTTGGAGGGACCTGAGTTCGAGTGCAGTGGACCGCAGTTGGAGGGACCTGAGTTCGAGTGCAGTGGACCGCAGTTGGAGGGACCTGAGTTCGAGTGCAGTGGACCGCAGTTGGAGGGACCTGAGTTCGAATACAGTGAACTGTCTCTGAAGGTCTGTGGTTCGAGATACTGTGAACTCGAGTGACTGAGCTAGAAGAACTGTGAACTGAGAACTGATAGTTCTGATTTGTAAATAGTGCTTTGTAAATATTAGTTAAGATTAACAGTTCATTGTTGTTCGTAATACTCCAAGTAAATTGTCATTGCCGTCAGTGGAGTGCTATAACGAATACTGTGTTGAGTGAAAATCCTATTGTTGACGAGAGCGTTTAAGGTGAATTGTAGAAAGAAATTATTGTTGGAAGAATAAAATTCCATTGTTGTGAGTTAAATAAAATTACAATATAAATAATGTTTTTTAAATCGTAAAAATATTTTTTTCATATAACAGGACAGCGTTTTACATGCCAATTTTCATTATTGTACAAGATACAGTAATGGAGGAAAAAAATTTGAATATTTCCAAAAATTTTACTGATCTAAGCTGTACCTAACCCCTTAAGCGGAAAAAAAAAATGTGAATTTTAATAAAATTTCAGTATCCTCTTCCATGAAACTATCGCCTTCGGATGGCCTTCATTGAACCCGGAACCTTCTATCCAACGACTAACACACTACCTACTAGACCACCGAGTACCATAGTAGAAAATACGAACTTCATAATACACAGCATCTACTTCAACTTATCAAAATTTCTCGACTTCAAGTGTTCAACTTTAAGCTGCAGCAAAATGAACGAATAATCTCGCGGACGTCGATCCAAAACCTCTGAACTCCGCTGATAATAAAGCTATGTGGAAGCTCACACAGAAATAATTAATTCACATGTAATGGGATTCACACTAAAGAATAAATGGACCAGCTCGTATTCGAGGAATGTTCCCGCTAAAGCCCTTAAAATGGAATAATCCATTCACACCACAGCAAAGCAAAATTTAAAATCATCCTGAAACAAATTAATTAGCAGTTTGCGTGGCAAACGTTTAGCTAAACAAGGAGCGGCAATAAAAATTATCTATCACGCCATTAACTTCGATCCCCAAACGTTAAATAATACAGAATAAAATTAACCACAATTAAGTCTCCTCTAGTTGATCCACTGCAACGTGAAAGTTAATTTAGTCCAATTTCTAGTAAACCTATATTGAAACCGTAGATTTTCACCACAGAAATCCGAACTACACTTAAAACAGTTGATTACACAATAAAAGTTTTTACATATGCATTTCAGCTGCAAGGTGGGTAGCCAGGTACCGCAGCCTGTTGATGACAAGTCTATCAGCAAGTTGGGAGTTTTAAATTGGATTGTTCGGTTCAGCGTCCTGACGGCCGATACAGGGATGTCAAACGTACGTTCGACCATCATCTACATGTCAGACTATACGAGCTATTAACCTCAGTTGTCAAATGTTTACAGTATCGTAGTAAGGTTTAAAACATTGATAATGGCGAAAATTTATGATTAAGAGCCAATTTCTTCAAATCAAACTTGATATAAATTAAACCCGTTCAACTTTATAATAATAGTAATAATAATAATAATAATAATAATAATAATAATAATAATAATAATAATAATAATAATAATAATAATAATACTTTATTTTAGCTGGCAGAGTTAAGGCCATAAGGCCTTCTCTTCCACTCAACCAGCAAAAAGTATACATACATATCAACTTACAAAGAATTCAACAATTTGATTTAGATAAGAGCTACATGTATATAAGAGTTATTTACGAATTAAACAACAAAATACTATGAACTATTAATTAAACACTGAAATACAAACTATGCAGCAGAATTAAGCTAAAATACATAGAATGTTAATATAGTTTATGCTCGACCATGCCGAAATGTAGTAATTATACACCTGGTAGCAGTCCTTTAATGCATGTCATTAAAGTACACCTAATCATTAAAGTACAGGTGTTCAGCCAATGACAATTCATCTTACAGGTGTTCAGCCAATGACAAGTCATCTTTGTACCGTTATAAAACCGCAAGTATCGATTATTCTCGGATATGCAATCGAAAGAGAATTAGCGAAAAGTCACGGAGGCTGGAAATCCAATAATGTCGCAGAAGGTTATGTTCTGTTACTATAATAATTAGCGTTAATTGTAAATAATATTCAAATAAATTCAATTTGTCGTCTCGTTTTTCAATGTCTAATTTAATTTCAATGTTATATCAAAGTTAATATTTAGTTTACTCTGTAAGTTCTTATAAGTTAGGCTATCGAGGTCAATGTGGACATCTGTTCCTCGGAAAAAATCAATACTTTCGCGTCTGCGCACATCTCACAATTTACGAGGTATTGCTCAAGGTCAATTAGATACAAATAAAATGAATAATTTCAAGTTAGAAATATGGTCGAGCATAAAAGTCGTATGAAACTTGTCTATAATGGTAATTAAGAAGCTCGTATGAAAATTATGACACCCGCTTGCGCTCGTTTCATAAACATCCATGCTCGCTTCTTAATTACTATCATTATAGGCTCGTTGCATAATGTACTATTAAAACATTTAAAATGGCGAAAATTTATGATTAAGAGCCTATTTCTTCAAATCAAACTTGGTATAAATTAAACCCGTTCAACTTAATAATAATAATAATAATAATAATAATAATAATAATAATAATAATAATAATAATGATTTATTTTAGCTGGCAGAGTTAAGGCCGTAAGGCCTTCTCTTCCACTCAACCAGCAAAACCTATACATACATATGTATGAACTTACAAAGAATTCAACAATTTGATTTAGATAAGAGCTACATGTATATAAGAGTTATTTACGAATTAAACAACAAAATACTATGACCTATTAATTAAACACTGAAATACAAACTATGTAGCAGAATTAAGCTAAAATACATAGAATGTTAATATATTTTATGCTCGACCATGCCGAAATGTAGTAATTATACACCTGGTAGCAGTCCGTTAATGCATGTCATTAAAGTACACCTACTCATTAAAGTACGGGTATTTTCAGCCAATGACAGCTCAGCTTACAGGAGTTCAGCCAATGACAAGTCAGCTTTGTACCGTTATAAAACCGCAAGTATCGATTATTCTCGGATATGCAATCGAAAGAGAATTAGCGAAAAGTCACGGAGGCTGGAAATCCAATACTGTCGCAGAAGGTTATGTTCTGTTACTATAATAATTAGCGTTAATTGTAAATAATATTCAAATAAATTCAATTTGTCATCTCATTTTTCAATGTCTAATTTAATTTCAATGTTATATCAAAGTTAATATTTAGTTTACTCTGTAAGTTCTTATACGTTAGGCTATCGAGGTCAATGTGGACATCTGTTCCTCGGAAAAAATCAATACTTTCGCGTCTGCGCACATCTCACAATTTACGAGGTATTGCTCAAGGTCAGTTAGATACAAATAAAATGAATAATTTCAAGTTAGAAATATGGTCGAGCATAAAAAGTCGTATGAAACTTGTCTATAATGGTAATTAAGAAGCTCGTATGAAAATTATGAAACCCGCTTGCGCTCGTTTCATAAAGATCCATACTCGCTTCTTAATTAGAATTACTATCATTATAGGCTCGTTGCATAATGTACTATTAAAACATTGACAATGGCGAAAATTTATGATTAAGAGCCAATTTCTTCAAATCAAACTTGGTATAAATTAAACCCGTTCAACTTTATAATAATAATAATAATAATAATAATAATAATAATAATAATAATAATAATAATAATAATAATAATGATTTATTTTAGCTGGCAGAGTTAAGGCCGTAGGGCCTTCTCTTCCACTCAACCAGCAAAAAGTATACATACATATGTATGAACTTACAAAGAATTCAACAATTTGATTTAGATGAGAGTTACATGTATTCAAGAGTTATTTACGAATTAAACAACAAAATGCTATGAACTATTAATTAAACACTAAAATAAACTGTGTAGCAGAATTAAGCTAAAATACATAGAATGTTAATATATTTCAAATAATATTAGATAATAGAAAGAGATTATTATGAGACAATTTTGAAAATACAGCACTAATCAGGATGATGTCTAAAGAAAGAAGTAACAATGTAGTCAGTGATAGTTTATATCAGTATGATTGGAGTGAAATGCTAATAAGGTTATATTTTAAGCTGTTTTTAAAGGTGTTTATTGTCTTGCAGCCCCTAATACTTACTGTATAAGGGTGGACTGGAAGAAGGGGTGGATCTCGTACAAAATATACACAAAAGGAAGTACTATTACGAGTGATTATGAAATGAATTCCCGTTCAGTGTTTGCAAAACTATCTTGGACTATTATTACTTAATTAATAAAGAAATATTTATTTTACAGCAGTAATAGAAATTCTGTAGCTACTTAAATGTACAAGATCATTTTTGTTATATTTTTACTTATCAGTACATCAAAATGAGGTTTTATCCTGTTGGCAGCTGAAAGGAACAGTAGCCTACTGTTCGTAATGAAACATCAGTTACAGATGTTCGATGTCTGCCTTTATTAAAGTTGATTATAGAAAACAGTTGCTCACAAATATAAATGTTGAGCCAAACATAGCAATCACTTTCACAGCCAGCCTGTGTAGTCGTGGATATTATTGCTAATGTTTAGTCTTGTAAAACTCAACCAGGCTAGTAGTATTATTCAAACGATCTTTAGCCCTTAGGTCACATTGAAGATCAATAAGTTCGAGCTGTAAATTGTTAAATGTTAAATGTTATGTTCCGTCTTTTAGATTCCTCCATACTGTACTGTAGCAGTAGGTAAGCAACGTGAAACAGTTATTGAGAATAGGCCTACACACTGCACTCCACTAGATAACTGAGTGGTCGTTTCCCTCTCCTCTACCTATAGCAAGTCTATGTCATTCTGACGTATCTTCCTCTCCGTTTCGGCGAGCGGTAAACACCGCTCTCCCGCTCAGAAGGAGCGCGCGCGCTCGTTGAGCGCTGTTTGTGCAGGCCTGGTTTATAGTATCGTAGTAAGGTTTAAAACATTGAAAATGGCGAAAATTTATGATTAAGAGCCAATTTCTCCAAATCAAACTTCATATAAATTAAACCCGTTCAACTTTAGTATTTAGTTTAAACATGCTTCCATTTTCTCCATGAATTTCTAGCAGTCGTTTAGTATAAACGACAGCCCACCCGTTTAAAATTGTGTTGGCTACACTGAAATAACATCTCAAAAATAACCTCGATCGGTTGTGCGCCTCTGGTTCCCACTGCAATGTCTAATCGAAAGTCGATTTCGTTCCAAGTTTTTTTAAGCCTAACTGATGTGGTCGTAGAAATGACATCTCTTACTCTTACACATGAGACCTGGAGATTCGCTACGGGTGTTCTACAGACGTTGTCCTTTACATAGTCTCACATAAAGAAATCTAGTGGTGTTAAATCTGACGACCTCAAAGGCCAAGGGATTGAACCATGTCTGTTGATCCATCGTCAAGGAAAAGAGTCATCAAGGAAATGTCTTACTTGGAGAGACCAGTGCAGGGCGTTCCATCTTGTTGAAACAAGAAACTTGGTAGTTCCGCAATTTGAGGTAGTAAAATTTATTTTAACATATTGTGACGGCCACGTGAGATTCGATCTCACGACCGGCGGAAGAAGGGCAAGGTCGGCCGTGTTTTGGGCGGGTTGCGCGCGCATCTGCTTCCTGGGGCATGTGCTATGGCGGAGAGAAGAGAGGGGAGAGAGCGACCGCGGCAGAAAGGAGAGAAATCCAGATTATTCGAGAGTGGAATCTTCTGGAAATTTCTAGCATTGTAGTTAGGTTATAAATTACGACACGCAGGTGAACTGGAGGAGTTGAGCAGTTTATTTATTTTTATTTTAGTAGGTTATTTTACGACGCTTTATCAACAGCTTAGGTTATTTAGCGTCTGAATGAGATGAAGGTGATAATGCCGGTGAAATGATTCCGGGGTCCAACACCGAAAGTTACCCCGCATTTGCTCATATTGGGTTGAGGGAAAACCCCGGAAAAAACCTCAACCAGGTAACTTGCCCCGACCGGGAATCGAACCCGGGCCACCTGGTTTCGCGGCTAGACGTGCTAACCGTTACTCCACAGGTGTGGACTTGAGCAGTTTAGTTAGCAGCAGTGTTGTTGTAATCGTTGGACAGCAAGCCAGCCAGTCTTATGTAGCCAGCTTTGAAACCGAAGTTCGACTTGAGTTGTGTCCGTAACTGTGGAGCCGGAAGTCCTGAGTTTGAGTGCAGTGGACCGCAGTTGGGGGACCTGAGTTCGAAGTTCAGCGGATTGTCTCTGAAGGTCTGGGGTTCGAGATACTGTGAACTCGAGTGACTGAGCTAGAAGAACTAGCCAAGGCAAATAGAGATGGCCGATATTTCACAAACCGATATTTTGTCACAGGTATTTTTTTGTCACAGATAAACCTGTGACTGATGATGCGAAATATCTGTGACAAAATATCGCTATCGAAATCTGCTCCGTATTCAGTACTCTGTGACTGTTGCAACGTCTGCGACTGATATTTTCTCCTCTACGTCGTGGGTTTGCGCATGTGCATGATACAATAACAGCAATCGGGCGGTGGTATTTGATTATTTTTTCGTGATATTTTGTTCAATATTATTTTTTTCAAAGTGATGATGTGTTGCAAAGTTATTAGCGGCATTATAATAATACAATCATGAATCTAACATTTTGTTTTCATATTAAGTCTATATGTTTTATAAATATTTTATATATTCCCCCGAGATCTTCACATTTTCATATTACTGTGAATATATATTAATGTATAAGTATTTTCCACTCAATTTTTACGCAGTAACAATATTTTTTTAAGTTATACTATTAATTACAAACAGAATAGTTACAGGAGCCTACATTATTTTAATAACTTTACATGTACTTCTCTCATTTATGTATGATCCAGTTTTAATGTATAGCTCAAACACGAACAGTGCAGGGTAGTATTAATTAAAATAATTAAACTTAAAATAAAATTATTTGTAATAAGTTCATTACCGGTATGTTGTTTATGGTTATTAACTCTTAGGAAATCCCACAGTGCTTTCTAACATTGGTACTCGTGTGGGGTGTTATTTTACCCAATTAATAGGCCTAATCAATGTTCTAAACTTGACATTTAGTGATATTTATCTAGATATTGTTAAAATCATCAACTTGCAAGTAATTTTCAACTTTTAAATATAATAATATGGGGTATTAGCAAAAATTGTCGATTTTATAAATTCCAAAAAGATCTGACATCTAGCAGACACTGCTCCAACAAATCGTTCTCATTGCCCTTGCACACTTTTAAAATAGGCCTACACTTACACATAAATGGGATAATTAATTACATTTGAAAATAAGGGGTATCAAACGTAAATCATGTTAGTTCATTCCGTATCACTGAACGTTATGCTCTTCCGAACTTTCGAAGCATTTCTCACAAGCCGACAACAGCACCTATAGAATTAAAACCGAACGAGATAAAACTTATTTGGCTAAACTAACCTTGAGGTAGTTTCCTTCGTATTACCCTTATACACCTTGCACATACGAATCTGTGACAGGTTAGGTTTGGTTAGTTTAGGCTTTGTTATGCCTTAGATATACGATCAACTGCATCTCCACAAACAATCAAATTCGACGATTTTCACATCCGAAATCACCGAAACTACCTCAGCGCTAGTTTAACCTGAGCAACTGTCTCTCCACAAAAAAATTCCTTATAAATGCAATGATTTTCACATCCGAAATTGCCGAAACTACTTCAGCGCTAGTTTCACCATCTTATTATAAATGATGTAGTGATTACACGATTTAAATAATAATAATAATAATAATAATAATAATAATAATAATAATAATAATAATAATAATAATAATAATAATAATAATAATAATAATACCATTGGTTACCAATACTTTATCTTGTGTAAAATCCTGTCTGAACAACTGTCTTGTTCTGTAATTATTTTCTATTGTTTTTCCGAATAATTATGTTTCGTTAATTTTTATTCTGACTCAATATTATAATGTTAATGCACGACTTAAAATAATTTATCGATTATATTATATACAATAAAAAGGATCAATTTTTAAAACGATTAGGATAATCACATAACCTCAATTTCTCCGTACCCAACTACATTAAAAATTATCAACTGATTTCGTATCTACAATCAACTACGATATAACCTCTTGGTATATGAGGTTAACTTTTTACATGTTACTGTTCAGTTAGATTAGTATTTATTTGTTAATGGTACATGTACATAATTTATTTGTTGGATTTTCCCATATAAACCACTGAAATGTGGCGTGTATAGAGAAGTCATATTCACATTGCACTGCTCTTCAATATTTCCTGTTAATTTTTATCGGTGTGACAAAATATCGGTATAATTCATGCATATTGTGCTTACTTAGCGATATAAAATATCGGTGTGACAAAATCACAGATAAAAGTCACAGATATTTAATTGTCACAGTCACAGTTGTCACAGATACTTGGAAATATCGTTTAAGCTCAACTCTAAAGGCAAACAAGCTGTGAACTGAGAACTGACAGTTTTGATTTGTAAATAGTGCTCTGTAAACAGTTAAGATTAACAGTTCATTGTTGTTCTCAATAATTCAAGTAAATTGTCATTGTCGTCGGTGGAGTGCAATAACGAATACTGTGTTACTGTGTGGAGTGGAAATCCCATTGTTGACGGGAGTAGAATTAAATTGTAGAAAGTGATTATTATTGTTGCTTTGAATAAAAGTTACATTGTTGAGTTGGAATAAATTTACAACATCTAGGTACCGTACATGCCAGATGTCATAGTTTTCTCTGCGAAAAAGAATGGTCCGATTATCCGATCATATATAAGTCTGCACCACATATTGACTTTAGAAATATCTCTCTCAAGTTACCTCACTATACAAGGAGACTGAGATCCCCATAATTATCTGAACATTGTGACGATTTACGCGTCCCAACAAATGTATGTATGTATGTATGTATGTATGTATGTATGTATGTATGTATGTATGTATGTATGTATGTATGTATGTATGTATGTATGTGTGTGTGTGTATGCATGTATGTATGTATGTATTATGTATGTATTTATTCACAATGCGGATGGGTATATACCCGGTGGCAGTGGTAACTAATTACACTCAATAAGACAATTAATAATAAACACAATTAATAATAATAATAATAATAATAATAATAATAATAATAATAATAATAAGGAGCATCCTAAATTAAATGAAGCATGGTCATTTAAAATAACATTTAAAGTAAACCTAATTTGTATGTTAACCCTAAGTTCGAACTAAGACCCACGAGTGTGACAGGTTCATACCTGCACAAGTACCTTTCGGCACTACACTTATTTCGCTGTCAACTCACTCACTGCACTGATTCTACCTGATTTCACTAACACTCTTAACCATTTCACTGTTCAAATATTTTGCACAGCCACTTCACTGACACCAACACACTTCACTTACACAACACACTTCACTGACACGACACACTTCACTGACACCAACACACTTCACTTACACAACACACTTCACTGACACTACACACTTCACTGATACAACACACTTCCTCACTGATAAAACACTTCAAATAACAAGATATCAATTACACCCTTTAAGTAGTGTGTATAATATACTACCGTCTATTAGGAAAGTCCTTAAGCCTATTTTTAAATACATTTTTGGTTATTGGTAAAGCCTTTAGTAAGTCTGCAGGTAAAGCATTCCAGTCTTTAATAGTACGATTGAGAAAAGAAAACTTTCCAGTGTCCGTCCTCTCTCTTTTTTCCCTCAGTTTTTATGAGTGGTCGTTCCTTGAAGAGTAATTTGGCGGCTGCAACCTATTTTTTATTTCTCTCCAGGCAGACTCACCTCTGTAAGTTTTGAACATTGCGCATAATCGAATTCGCGTGAGTGTGTCCCATTTTAATGGTGAATTATTACAACACTTGAGAGCCCGTTTTTTAATCTTTTCCAATGTCTTTATATTTTCTAATCTGTAAGGATCCCAACATGCAGCACCATATTCCATTACTGGACGAACTGGTGATTTATATGCAATCTCTTTGGATTTATCAGAGCCTTTTCTTAGTACCCTCATCACGAAGTGTAACGCCCTCCATGCTTTTCCCGCTGCGTCAGTAACGTGTTCCTCCCAACCGAGATCACTGCTAAATGTTATTCCTAGGTATTAACATTTGTTAACTTCCGGAATATCGTTTCGCAGAAAACAGCACTCTTTACATGAAATTGTTATCTTCATCTATTCTATGCAAACATATCCACAGCAAAATTCATTCTTCTTACCTTATCATCTTCTGTAATAGCCTGCACAATTTGTAGTTTGTAAGGAAAGAGTTTAAGACGCTTCGGAAGAACTTTGTGGATAGTTGATTGTGGAATTTGTAATTCTCGTGATACACTGCGAATAAACTTTGTTGGAAAGCTTCATGTATTGCTGCAACTTGAGCTTCAGGTGTATACATTCCTGCAGGTTTTGCCTTTCCTACGATACTAGTTTGCATAAGTTTCTGATACTATAGTCGAATATCACGTCCAGAAAGTCCATGACGAGTATTGTAGACTCTCCTCTAATTTCTTTCAACCTGTGTTGTTGAATTAGTCTGAATTAGCCATTCTACACAACGAGCTCTCTGTTCTAACTTCGCCATTTTGAGAAAGAAAATGTGACATACGGAAAAAAATGTGACATGCGAAAAAAAAAAGTGATATACGGCTCAAGCAACAATGACAATTGCCAATGAATAAAATCTCTCAACTTCTGTTATCATCTTACAATATCCATAATTAAATTATTCTGATAATGTTATTAGATATTTTGGTATTATTTTGTTAAATTATTTTATGTACACGATGTATTTTCTTTTTTGTGAAATGCAAATTATCATATTTTATCTGTAACGTATTTGTCAGGATGATTGTTTTAAATGAATGATGGTACACGAGCGTCCATTTCTGCGTTTTAGACCGGTTTTAATTCGTACGTATCGATTTATATCATTTTAATATTCAACAGGATGGAAAATAGCAAAATCTATCATGCTACCACTATGAATATACATTAACAAACTGATTTTAACGACGTGAATTCCAAATTTAAACTTTTAAATGATATAACAGTTAAGTGTTTATATGCAGCTTATGTATTAATGGTCGCAGCACAGAATTCGCACGGTCGCACCTCATTGATTTGGTTTCGAATGATTACATATAAAATGGCGGAGTGGAGATACAGCTAATTCTCTTCTGTTCCGCTATTTATTTTGCCAACAAATCGCAATATGAACATTTGACCTCAGCTTCACATTTCTCGTGAATACTGATCATCATAGGGCAGGGGTTCTTAACTTATGGGTCGCGACCCAAGCAAGGTTCGCCGTGGCTTTCGGGTTGGATCGCCGTAGCTTCCCGAAAAAATAAAATTAAAAAAATGTTAATTAAAGTACTTGGGATTATGATTATATTTTATAACTTGTTTATTTTTATTTTATTTTATTGGGTTATTTTACGACGCTGTATCAACATCTAGGTTATTTAGCATCTGAATGATATGAAGGTGATAATGCCGGTGAAATGAGTCCGGAGTCCAACACCGAAAGTTACCCAGCATTTGCTCGTATTGGGTTGAGGAAAAATCCCGGAAAAAACCTCAACTAGATAACTTGCCCCGACCGGGATTCGAACCCGGGCCACCTAGTTTCGCGGCCAGACGCGCTGACCGTTACTCCACAGGTGTGGACTATTGTTCATTATTAAATATTACAACTTTATATTAATAAATAATTGCTACACTTATTTACTTGTTTTTATTACAATAGCACTGCTTAACTTCAAAATAGGTCCATGGTCGCGCAAGTTTATCGCCCAGTTAACATTAGGTCTTGGCCAAAAAAGGTTAAGAACCCCTGTCATAGGGTATAATCTATGAATGAGATGGTAGCAGTAATGTCGGATAATGGTGATCAACAAAACTAACATAATTCTATTTAAATCCTATCCAAATTCAACCTCGCAAATTTCTAGCGCAATAATTAATAATAGATCCCTATCAGAAACAACAACAACCAAATTTCTTGGCTTAAAAATCGATAACGTGTTAAATTGGAAAAATCATATTAAATAAATTACCCCCAAACTAAATTCAGCATGTTTTACTATTAGATCTATGCAAAAGATAGTAAATATCAATACCTTAATAACAATGTACTTTGCATACTTCCACTCGGTAATGAGTTTTGGAATAATATTCTGGGAAAATTCCACAGATAGTAACAATATATTCCTATTACAAAAAAGAGTAATTAGAATAATACTAGGTGCCATATCTAGGGAATCTTATAGGACTATTTTTAAAAAACTACAAATAATGCCCATGGCTTGTCAGTATATCTTTTCATTAATAGTCTTCCTCGTATGTAATCGTGAAAACTTTGTAACTAATTCAACAGTTCATATCATAAATACACGTCAAAAATGTCTTTCGTACTTCATCGGCAAGTCTATCGTGCTATCAAAAAGGAGTGCGTTATATGGCAGTAAAATTTTTAATAGCCTCTCTATCGATTAAAAAAATGAAACTCAAAACAAAATTATTTAGGGCCAAATTAAAGAAGTACCTAATTTCTCACGCCTTCTATTCTGTAGGTGAATTCATGACATTCAATAACACTTCATGAAATTGATACTAAAACTATGTGTTGTACTAGTAGACTCTTCTGTATATATTTCATCTAGACTGTGACTATAAATTAAGACTTTATAATAGTATTAAGTTTTTTGACTTGTTCCATATTCTACAGCTGTAAGCAATGTATGAATACCATGGAATGTTAATAAATACAACATCTAGGTTATTTAGCGTCTGAATGATATGAAGGTGATAATGCCGGTGAAATGAGTCCGAAGTCCAACACCGAAAGTTACCCAGCATTTGCTCCTATTGAGTTGAGGGAATACCCCGGAAAAAACCTCAACCAGATAACTTGCCCTGACCGGGATTCGAACCCGGGCCACCTGGTTTCGCGGCAACCTGGTTTATTATTAAATATTAGAACTCTATATTAATAAATAATTGCTACACTTATTTACTTGTTTTTATTACAATAGCACTGTTTAACTTCAAAATAGGCCCTTGGGTCGAGCAAGTTATCACCCAGTTAACTTTGAGTCTTGGCCAAAAAAGGTTAAGAACCCCTGTCATAAGGTATAATCTGTGAGTGAGATGATAGCAGTAATGTCGATGATGATAATGGTGAACAACAATAAGACGAAGAAGATTAAAAAGAACTTGAATATTACGAAAATATGTAGGACAAGAGAGAAAACGTGAAGGAGGATCTGATGAAGAAGACAGATGCATTCAATTAATAACAGTAGTAGTAGTAATATTAATAGTGTCCACCGCTGTGGATGAGCGGGCCAGGGTTCAAATACTAGTTGGAACAAGTTACCTAGTTGACGCTTTCAGAATGCCTCGTTCTAGAATTCCACGCCAAATTTTAAATTACCGTCCTGTGGGTAAGAGATCATTGGGCAGACCGTTCAAGTTTTGGCAAGAGACCGTAACGGGCCACTAGGCCCAATACATGCAAGGATGATGATGATGATGATGATGGTGATGATGATATTTGCATATTACTATTCATGTATATTTTTTATTATTTGGTTAATTTTACGACTCTTTATTAACCGCTATATTTATCTAACTTCTGAGAGAGATGGTGATTTTTTTATTTTAGTAGGTTATTTTACGACGCTTTATCAACATCTCTGGTTATTTAGCGTCTGAATGAGATGAAGGTGATAATGCCGGTGAAATGAATCCGGGGCCCAGCACCGATAGTTACCCAGCATTTCCTCATATTGGGTTGAAGGAAAACCTCGGAAAAAACCTCAACCAGGTAACTTGCCCCAACCGAGAATCGAACAGGTGTGCACTAGAAACATTGATAATTATTGCATTTTCGAGGAAAGTGAAAATTTAGTCTGCAAGTTCTTTTCTTGAATATACATTATTATTCCTCAATGTTAGAAATATTCTTTATATATATTTTTAAAGAAAAATAATCTACGTTTACAGGAATGTTTTTCATTACGTTTTTAAATTATGATATGTTTTCAGATTATGACTTACATCAGTGTGTGATCTTTATGCTTTGGTTTTCTGTTTCGTTACTAGTGTTGGCACCTGTAGAAGGAGGTAAAACCTCACCTTCCAAACAACTTAGAAAACAGTTGCAAGAAGCCATAAAACAAGTTCGGGAAAAGACGTGAGAGACGATTCATCTGGATTCAGTATTACGGTTGGGAAAACACCTTCTAATGAAGATGTTGAATGCTTGTTCTGTGATTTTCTTAGTAGAGGCCATATTTTGATTTTGAAATTTTGTTAATCTTGTAACTTGTTAATAGTATTCCCAGTGGCGGTGCGTCAATAAGAGCACAAGAGCACGTGAACACCTTGTTTCCATTAATGCACGACTAGTTTTATTATTTAATACCGTATTTACGTAGTGGGAATGTACAGTATAATATCAGAATCGAGTATTTTAAACTTCCCGCATCTTGCATAAACTTCTTATGTAAACTTGGCAACATCCGTTCACGTACAAGCCGTGCTCTTTTCGAGATGGTTACAGGAATTTCACGCATGCGCGGGAGAAAATTGTCTTTCGCTGGCCGCTTATGACTCGTCAAGAGCACAAAGCGTTAAGTGAACATGATGAGTATATATCCTACAGATGTCTGGTGCATCGATGCCTATCTTTCACGTGCTATATCTCGAGAAGGAAGAAATTTAATAGCCTGTAGATGTCAGCATCTGACTGTAGGAACGTTTACTTTACGTGGATGTGTGTACAGTGCTGCTACGAGAGTGTAGTTTGTGAATTACTATACTTCAGTGTCGGCATAATAGCATACTTTGACCATGGATGAATATATAATCCATAATCCATATTTATCAGTGGTTTAACTTTCAAACACGTGCTGGCTGACTGTGGTGGTGGTATGAATTTAAGTATCTGTAATGTATAATATTTAAGAATAATATTTACTGCCATGTATTTATAGTAATCAACCTATGCTAATGGGATTACTGTATCAGTGTGTTGTGAATCAAAATATATTACTGAACACACGCGTTTGTAAATAACGGGACTGTGGTATGTTTTCATTTTTAACAAACGTAAACAATGAACTCTGTTCAAGTAATTTTGAACAGTAAATAACTGGGTAAACTGGCTTACCAGGAAAAATTGGAAATAAAAATACTGGGTTTCATTATTATTATTATTACTATTATTATTATTATTATTATTATTATTATTATTATTATTATTATTATTATTATTATTATTATTATTATTATTATTATATGTTGTTTTGAATTTATAAATTTATATACGGTTTCTTTCGATAGTGAAACATTGGAATCATGACATTTCATATTACACTAAACGTACGATTTCAAATTCTTTTCGATTTTGGAACCACAAAATTGTGAATACACATAATATTTTATCACGAGCCGCCACTGGGTATTCCATATCTTTATCTCCATTTTTATGAAGAAAATGTGTTAGATTTTGAGGAAATTATTGTTTTCAAACTGGACGACACTTTACATTCAGTATTCAAGACATGAGGTTTCAAAACGAAAAAAGATATGGTATTCCATGTTTATAACACTTCCTCTACTGAACAAACGTGGATGCCATATTACAATAAAATCGCCTGCGATTTTTCCGAGTGCAGTTTCAATCCAAACTATTCCTACTACATAATGGAAAGAAATCTAAACGAAGATGATGATGATGATGATGATGATGATGATGATGATGATGATGATGATGATGATGATGATCAGCTCGCATGATGATTGTAAGCTCTAAATATCCTAAACAAAGGACATGCCTATCTATAATCTTTTCGCTGTAAGAAAAATCCTAATGTAAACAATAGCACGTGATTGAAGTGAGGCTTCATTGGCCACCGTTTGGCGCCATAGATTCTCAGTACGTGTTCCCGCCTACTGCTGTACATTCTGTTTCATGTTAAACATTTCCCGTTACTCATCAAGTAGGCCTAACCTCACTACTACGCATTCGTTTGCTTAGGAAACATTTACTTTATAATTACTACAATTAAATTATTTTCAAGTCTTATGTCTTCACAATGGACAGTTGAGGATACAGAAGCCATACTTCGGTACTACGTGCTTACGTGAACATCTACGAGCTCAAGTGACGCCAGCTTGTTACAAGAACAGACTACCTCGGTATTACTGTTGGTATTCATCCGCGTTCATAGTACATAACAAAATATAAAAGTAGCTTTTCTTTTACACAGCGTTTTACACATGAGTGAAGTTATATGTTTCATCGTATTTAACAACTAGAATTCAATTTTTTATTTCCAAATAATACAAGATTATGGTTTCCAAATACGAACTATATTTTCCTGCGTCATGTAAGTGTTTCGACTGGGAGCCAATCACGGGTATGACAGCAACGTGCTTGTGTTTACATTAGGATTTTTCTTACAGCGAAAACAGTATAGTTAACGGAGTTGTGTAGGTATCATTCATGGACAATGACCTCTATGACCGAGAAGGCTTGGTGACCAACGCCCATTAAAGTATCTCTAGACCAAACTAAAGTCGAAACCAATACCAGATTATTACGTCATTTCGAAAATGCTATCTCTCTTAAATCTGTACTAGTATCAATTAACTTTGAAGGCAATTGATACTGCATAAATGATCGAAGTAGTTACTCATTCATAAGAGAATCAGAAATGCAAATGCTTCATTGTTAGGTTGCTTATAGAAATACCATTAATCTCCTTTTCTACTACGTTAATTACATAGTCGATGAGTTGCTTTTGTGGCTACGCAATTGTTTAACGTAGCACCCTTTTGCTTGAAGGCAATTACTGACGAACGCAGTTGATGCAAACACAATGAAGTGGGAGAGGAGGAGAGAGACGGGGAAGCGAGATTAACGCATACCTTAAAATTCCTGCCGCTTTTGATAGGAGCAGCTCACAGATTTCTGAAAGCTCGGCTAATGCTGAGGAATTGGAGGGTCGTAGGAAATGTTTTGGGCAAGTGGAACTCAGCAGCTGAACCGAATCCATTTTCAGGCTTAATCATCGTCACCATCGTACTACTTTTTTTTTCTCAAATAATCTTAAAACAGCATGACATAATAGTATATTATGAAACTATTGGGTGTTCATTTCAAAATGTGTCATGACGTCACTGTTGTTGGGTCACCGATTTGAAGCGAGTTTCAGCTTATATGTTAGAGAAGTTGCCTATTATTTAAGGCGTTCTTCAATCTGAACTTGAGAACGTGTACGGTATAACTTGAACGTCGTAGCAACAGATGGCGGTCTGTACGGTCTGTGTGCTACCATAACCTCTTTCGAACTGTGTTTTGCGCCGGCAAGTCGTACGCAGGGTATTTGTTATCATCGGTTGCGTACGGTAACATTCCACAACACAAATCAAATGCTCCGTGTCCATGTTGACCGTCGAAGTTAATATCAACAAATACGTAAGTAATCGTCTTAACCCTCTCCACATATCCCGACAGTACGTATTTCCAAACAGTTCACATTCCTGCCACTACCGGCGTTACCGTACGTATCGGTAGGTACTCTTCAGAATGAACGCCGTACTTGATAGGCAACTTCTCTACCTCATAGGTTATACACCTCTGCGGAAGTGTAGGAAGATTGAATTCTCTAGGCTCATCAGCTAGCCACATGACGGCATACAGCGAGTCATGACACACTTTGAACTGAACACCCAGTAGTTTATAATAGCATGAACCAATGTTCAGGAAACGGGTGAAGCATTTTGACGAAAGCAATAACTACATAACATTATAAAGAAGTAGCATATCAAATTTGTAATGATAGGTGTTTAATAATAATAATAATAATAATAATAATAATAATAATAATAATAATAATAATAATAATAATAGTAAAAATAATAAAATAGTGAAGAACAAAGCCTACAACGAACACAATATTTTTAGATAGAGACAGTAAGGAAAATTATAATTACAAGTACCTCAAGTTATCACATTATTGATATACCATTATCAGGAAATATGATGAAAACAAAAACAGATAAAATAAAATAAATTCTCACTAAAATATAAAAGAAATGTTGTGAATACGTGGAAACATGCAATACAACACTTGTCGTAATAGTAGACTAAGTTAGTTTGGCAACTCGTCATAAGATAATTTCCTAACTTGGATTTGAAAGATTTCAGGCGGCAGAGAGTTCCAGTGACGAGAAGTAGCAACAGTGAAGGATGGGGAATACAGAGATGATGTGTGGGGTAGAATTTCTAGCGTGTTATCGCGTTGTGATCGAGTATTAATATTATGATAGCGAGAGAGAGTATGAAAACGGGCGATAAAATAAGAGGGGGATGAAGTGTGCACAATTCGATATAAGAGAGAAAGTGAGTGCACATTTCTCCTCTCATCTAACCTAAGCCATGATAACTTCTCGATTATTATTATTGGGTTATTTTACGACGCTGTATCAACATCTAGGTTATTTAGCGTCTGAATGAAATGAAGGTGATAATGCCGGTGAAATGAGTCAGGGGTCCAGCACCGATCGTTACCCAGCATTTGCTCGTATTGGGTTGAGGGAAAACCCCGGAAAAAACCTCAACCAGGTAACTTGCCCCGACCGGGATTCGAACCCGGGCCACCTGGTTTCGCGGCCAGACGCGCTGACCGTTACTCCACAGGTGTGGACAACTTCTCGAAAGAAGGTGAGATATGGTCATAGTATCGAACATTACAAATGAAGCGGACGCACGCGTTATGAACACGCTGTAGTTTCTATGAGGAATCAATCCTGAGATCACTGAACAAAACGTTGCAATAATCGAAATGAGGTAAAGTATGAGTGTCTGTACCAGCGTCTGTTTTAATTTAGATGGATAATGATACAATCTTTTTAGTGAATGGAGAATAGAGAATGCCTTCTTACATATATATTTAATATGTGTATCTCAATTGAGATTAGATTCGAAATGAACTCCGAAGTTTTTTACTGTCGAGTTAAATTTGATATCATAGTTTCTGAAGAATCGGTTGCTATGACAACAATGATGTATTTAATATTATAGCACGGAAAACGTTATGGCACAAATTATACCGTCATAATAGAAATCATGACGTTTTAGTTGGATTTTCACTAAAGCTAAAGACTACTTTCTCTACACCAGCATTATTTCCTTGCCTGAATCCATTAATATTCCGACACAATAGGACAAAGTATCTCTGTGCAGCATAAGATTTCATAGACTATTTTTCCACAATTGCTTACGTTACAAGCACTATAACCATTATCTATTACCAACATATTTAACATCACTAAGCTACGAGTTTTAATAAAATGCAGTCTTTAATTAGGAATTCTATTGATAACGCTGAAATATGAGTTCTGAATATGTTCCTCTTCCTCTTAAAATGTAGTCTACTCATATAGGTAACTGATAAGTTAATTTTTATATTACTGTTGTTTTGAAATTTTGCATCATTTATATTCGTTAACACAGTCACATCTTTTAACTTTTCTACAACAGCTAATTTACCAATATTTTTACATTTTACGCTTCACTTTGAACTTTTAACTCTTTTCCAGAGTGCTTGTCAGAAGGAAGTTACAAAAAACACACACACAATCTAATTCAACCGTTCTCCAATACCTCACGAAACAAAATGAAAATGCTTACAGATACATTCGAAATAATAAAAGTCTAAAAACATAGCCACAAGCACATTCAATTGTCTCAATATAATGAAGTTTATAAACAATCAAGCTAAAAATGTGTAATGAAAAATACTGTTTCTCATTTGTTTTGTGCTGTACATAAAAATGATCAGATATTCAAAGCTAGATCACAAAATGTTAAATGAGTAAATATTCATAAAAGAGTAACAAGGACACGAGTGACGTAGATTAATATTAAATTACGTTTACTGCTTTCTGGAAAATAATTTTTATAGTTTACATCTTAATTTGAATGATTTTAAGGGCGCGCTTAGTTGACAATTTGTCATTTTTGGCCAAAACTCAATTTCAAATTTTTAGCATAGACAATTGTTTATCGTGTAGGAAACTCTGGGACAATTTTAATTCACTTTTACCCCTCCAACTGCATGTTTAGATGGTCATTTTTTTAAATAAACAGGGTGAGTCGTAATTATTTACTATAAAGTATTGCAGAGTATTCTATACACCAAAACAAACATATTTAGTCACACAAACGTATAGCCGATACTGCATTGTTGTCAAGACATGGCAACCAATTAGCCGTGGCTAAAATCGAAACTAACAGTCGGTATTGATTTGTGGTTGAAAAGAAACGTAGTTATGGTTGACAAGCGGTTGATAATTACAAATAACCTGATTAATACATTAATGAAATGAACAATTGTTATGAAGAAGTGTCATTTTCTTTAGATACAATGGACATGGAATTAGAAGATGAAGATGTAGATGTGGAAGTAAGATTTCGCACTTTATTTAGTACAGTGGATTCACGCTCATCGATTTACGTGGAAACAGTTGGTGACACTGACTAAATAAAAGATTTGTTTTATTTTATTGGGTTATTTACGACGCTGTATCAACATCTAGGTTATTTAGCTTCTGAATGATATGAAGGTGATAATGCCGGTGAAATAAGTCCGGGGTCCAGCACCGAAAGTTACCCAGCATTTGCTCGTATTGGGTTGAGGGAAAGCCCCGTAAAAAACCTCAAACAGGTAACTTGCCCTTACCGGGATTCGAACCCGGGCCACCTGGTTTCGCAGCCAGACGTGCTGACTGTTACTACACAAGTGTGGACCCAAACAAAAGAACGAATATGCGATAAATTGATAGCGATAAATCAAGACGCAGAAATTATCGCGATGTATGAGTGTGATTGCTTGAAATTCAAAATTTCATTACACTTCATTGGCCGAAAATGGAATGACGTCATATAAACGAAATAGTCATTTGTTTCATTTTATATTTCAATTAGTTGTATTTTGAGATGTTTGAAGAAAATAATAATAAAATAGCTGAAATTTCGTATTTTAACTATTTTTTCACACCCGTAAAATGTTATAAATATTCTGCATGTCCTTGGTCAAACGCAAAACCAAGTTTTAAAAAGGTAATCTTGTTCTAAAAATCTTACAGATACAGAAAAAAATGTTCTAATCTTTCAGAACTTACCAATTAGCAAAGTTACTGAATTAAATATAAGAATGCACAATTCAAATGGAAAATTTTGTCACACCCGTTATATTTAGTCTTCCCCCTCCACCTTTTCTTAGACAAAATACATGGATTTCATAATTATGGATCAACAACTACGTAAGTACAGGTGTAATAATAATAATAATAATAATAATAATAATAATAATAATAATAATAATAATAATAATAATCGGGGTTCGATCCCAGGTGCTGGCAGGATTTTTTCTCGTTGCCAAACTTTCAGAACGGCCCCGAGGTTCACTCAGCCTCCTATAAAATTGAGTACCGGGTCCTTCCCGGGGGTAAAAGCCAGTCAGAGCGTGGTGCCGAACACACCACCTCATTCTAGTGCACCTCCATGCCCCCCCAAGTGCCTTCACGGCATGTTACGGGGATACCTTTTTAATAATAATAATAATAATAATAATAATAATAATAATAATAATAATAATAATAATAATAATAATAATAATAATGTTTTATTTTCGCTGGCAGAGTTAAGGCCATAAGGCCTTGTCTTCCACTCAACCAGCCTTAATCAATACAATACATAAATTTAAATTACAAATATTTACACTACACTTAAAAGGTTCTCCAGCGATATTCTTCACTACATATTTATTTAAATTTAGATAAATCTATAAGGTAAAGTAGTAACTTAATTTATGAGCTAATTTAATTTAATGAATTATAATTAATTTAATATTTGAGATAGCTAGTAAAATGATGAAAATTAATTTAATATAAGCTTACTAGGACTATGTTACAGGGAGAATATATATTTCTATTTCTATAACGAGAATATTAATGTAATTGCCATTAGAGGTGTATACCACAGCTTTTTCAACTGCCTACAAGATAAAAAATTGACAATCTTTAGCCATTTAGTCAATATACTGTAACTAAATATTTGTCACACCCGTAACAATGGCATGATCTAATACTTAATTTCGCTGTAACAAGCTCTGCAAGACACGAAAGCTACTTCTGATATACGGTACAATACATAAAGAAAGATGAATGCTGATGAGTTGGGATCATATGACATACGGTTGACACCCCTGCGTTAGTCAGTCATCTGGTGTAGCCATGCAGGTAGGTAATCCAGTCCACCACACCCTCCGACACAACATGCTACAATATACAAGCTGTGATGCGGCTACACCCCGTCCTGACAACTTCAGGTGCGACACAACGCCCAGGGAGGCCTTCCAATTAAACTTTCAAATTCACAAATAAAAAGCAACAACAAAACCTTTCTTCTCAACGTGTGCTTGTTCATCAGCTTCCCATGTAACCATGGTAATTACCACTCTGTGACGTGGCCCACACTGGAGATAGGAAATACAGGATCTGCCTAACAAAACCGTGGGATGAAGGAATCATCTATTACAAGAGAAGGGCACGTTCTTAAGGCTGGTCCTAATCCCCTCTTCAAGGTTCGTACAATGCTCCATATTTCTGTCTGCCAGTTGCGGTCTATGCTGACAGCTGCATTACTTACTTACTTACTTACTGGCTTTTAAGGAACCCGGAGGTTCATTGCCGCCCTCACATAAGCCCGCCATCGGTCCCTATCCTGTGCAAGATTAATCCAGTCTCTATCATCATATCCCACCTGCCTCAAATCCATTTTAATATTATCCTCCCATCTACGTCTCGGCCTCCCCAAAGGCCTTTTTCCCTCCGGTCTCCCAACTAACACTCTATATGCATTCCTGGATTCGCCCATACGTGCTACATGCCCTGCCCATCTCAAACGTCTGGATTTAATGTTCCTAATTATGTCAGGTGAAGAATACAATGCGTGCAGTTCTGCGTTGTGTAACTTTCTCCATTCTCCTGTAACTTCATCCCGCTTAGCCCCAAATATTTTCCTAAGCACCTTATTCTCAAACAGCCTTAGCCTCTGTTCCTCTCTCAAGTGAGAGTCCAAGTTTCACAACCATAAAGAACAACCGGTAATATAACTGTTTTATAAATTCTAACTTTCAGATTTTTTGACAGCAGACTAGATGACAAAAGCTTCTCAACCGAATAATAACAGGCATTTCCAATATTTATTCTGCGTTTAATTTCCTCCCGAATGTCATTTATATTTGTTACTGTTGCTCCAAGATATTTGAATTTTTCCACCCCTTCGAAGGATAAATCTCCAATTTTTATATTTCCATTTCGTACAATATTCTGGTCACGAGATATAATCATATACTTTGTCTTTTCGGGATTTACTTCCAAACCTATCTCTTTACTTGCTTCCAGTCAAATTCCCGTGTTTTCCCTAAGCGTTTGTGGATTTTCTCCTAACATATTCACGTCATCCGCATAGACAAGAAGCTGATGTAACCCGTTCAATTCCAAACCCTGCCTGTTATCCTGAACTTTCCTAATGGCATATTCTAAAGCGAAGTTAAAAAGTAACAGCTGCATTATAATTCCGATTTCTACGGCCGGTATGTAACTTGTATGTATGTATGTATGTATGTATGTATGTATGTATGTATGTATGTATGTATGTATGTAGGCCTATTTATTAACACTGCAATGGGTATATACCCGGTGGCAGTGGTAACTAATTACACTCAATAATGACAATAACAAACACAATTAATAAAAAATACAAATAATATTAATAGTAATAATACTAACAATAATTTATAATAATAATAATAATAATAATAATAATAATAATAACAATAACAGGGAATATCCTAAATTAAATAAAGCACGATCACTTAAAATAACATTTAAAATAAATCTAATTTGTATCTTAACCCTAAGTTCGAACTAAAACCCACGAGTATGATATGTTCATATCTGCACAAGTACCTTTCAACATTACACTCATTTCGCTGTCAACTCACTCACTGCACTGGAACTACGACACATTTCACTGATTCTATCCTGATTTCACTAACACTTCAAAAACATTTCACTGTTCAAATTCTTTGCACTGCCACTATAAACTATAAAGCTTCACTGACAGGAACACGTTTCACTGACACAACACACTTCACTGACACAACATACTTCTTCACTGATACAACACTTCAATAACAAACTTTACACCCTTTAAATACTGTGTATTAAATGTGAGAATGTATTAATTCCGGAGAAAAGCAAGATTAACCTTAAAAATATGATTCGGAGTAAAATAAATTTCTCTTTATTAATACTAGCAACTGAAAAAAAATAAACATTTTTGTAACTTTATTCTACTTGGAATGCACATGGAAAATTTAATAGAGTATTTCTTGATAAATACCTTGATCTTATACAGAATGGAAATAATATAACGTTCACACCTGTGGAGTAACGGTTAGCGCGTCTGACAGAGAAACCAAACGGCCCGGGTTCGATTTCCGGTCGGGGCAAGTTACCTGCTTGAGGTTTTTCCGGGGTTTTCCCTCAACCCAATATGAGAAAATGCTGGGTAACTTTCGGTGCTGGATCCCGGACACATTTCACCGGCATTATCACCTTCATCTCATTCAGATGCTAAATAACCTGAGATGTTGATAAAGCGTCGTAAAATAACATACTAAGAAACAGTAATATAACTGTGCAGATTTTAACAATTTATTCCTTGGATAAAGTACAACAAAATACATTAATGCTATATTAGTCCCAAACGAATAGTTTTCTCGGAAAAAAAAAATCCCCTTGGAAGAAGAGCAGTTTGGATTCAGAAAGGGAAAAGGTACGAGAGACGCAATCGGAATCGGCGAAAGATACCTAGAGAAGAATAAAGAAGTGTATATAGTATTTGTGGACTTAGAAAAGGAGTTTGACAGAGTGGATTGGAACAAACTGATGGGAACCCTGAAGAAAATTGTCGTGGATTGAAAAGAGAGGACGCTGTTCAATAACCTTTACGTGAAACAACGAGTCAAAGTCAGGAAAGGAGAAGAAATGTCAGAACGAAGTGAAACAGGGAGAAGAGTATGACAAGGATGCCCATTATCACCTACCCTGTTCAACATCTACTTGGAGGATTTGATGAAGAACTGTTTTCAGAACACAGGAGTGGTAAAAGTAGGAGGAAGAAGAATAAAGTGCATAAGATTTGCTGATGATATGGCGTTGTTAGCAGAAGAGGAGTCGATACTAAGAGATATGCTACTGGAGCTAAATGACAGCTGTGAGCAGTATGGGATGAAGATAAATGCAAACAAGACGAAGACCATGGTTGTAGCAAGAAAAATAAAGAAGAGAAAGTTGCGAGCTCTAAATGAGGCAGTAGAGCAAGTGGACAGCTTCAAATAGTTGGGTGTACCATAAGCAGTAACATGAGCTGCTGCCAGGAAGTCAAAAGGAGGATAGCAATGGCAAAGAAAGCTTTTAATAGAAAAAAAAAAAGCATTTTCTGCGGACCTCTGGAGAAAGAACTGAGGACGAGACTAGTGAAGTGCTTTGTGTGGAGTGTAGCATTGTATGGGGCAGAAACATGTACATTACAACGAAGTGAACATGAAGCATTTGAAATGTGGATATGGAGAAGAATGGAGCGTGTGAAATGGACAGAGTAAGAAACGAAGCTGTGTTGGAAAGAGTGTATAAAGAAAGAATGATGCTGAAATTGATGAAAAAGAGGAAAGGGAATTGGCTGGGTCACTGGTTGAGAAGAAACTGCCTACTGAAGGATGCACTGGAAGGAATGGTGAACGGGAGAAGAGTTCAGGGCAGTAGGAGATGTCAGATGATAGACGACATTAAGATATATGGATCATATGAGGAGACAAAGAGGAAGTCAGAAAACAGGAAAGATTGGAGAATGCTGGGTTTGCAGTGAAAGGCCTGCCCTTGGACAGAACATTATGAATGAATGACTATGAATTATGCCCAACTCTGTAACGTATGAAATTTAACTATCTGCAGTTAAATTTGATTGTCAGTTAAGCCACATTTATAACGATGAAAGAGTAATGGAATGGAGAAAAATTCTCTCCGGCGCCGGGATTTGAACTCGGGTTTTCAGCTCTACGTGCTGATGCTTTATCCACCAAGCCACACCGGATACCCACCCCGGCGTCGGACAGAATCGTCTCAGTTTAAGTTCCAACTCTTGGGTTCCCTCTAGTGGCCGCCCTCTGCACTACGTCATAGATGTCTATGAACGTAGGACTGAAGTCCACACATGTGCTGAGGTGCACTCGTTATGAGTGACTAGTTGGCCGGGATCCGACGGATGATGACGCAGAATATCTGCATGGAAATATCATATGTATTTCGGTACATTAAAACAAAACACATTTATAACGCCAGCTCTAAATTTCAAATTCCTTTAACCCTTTGAAGCATAGTGGTTATTCAGAAGAACCACCGTTTTCTTTCTTTCTAAATTTTATGACACAGATATTCCACCAAGGAACCACCTCTTGAGTATACATAGAGGTGCCATCTGTGTTTTAAAATTGTGTGCAGAGTTAAAATGTTGAAAAAAATTGATTGAAGCTTTGGTATGATAGATGATATGAAAAACATAAAAAAATTAATTTGTGCTTCAAAGGGTTAAGAGGTTAAAAATTGGGCAAAATATTAGGATGAACTGTCAGTAAAAGGTTAGAAAAGTTAGACTTTCATGTGATCACTGACATGTTCCAGTAAATACTAGAAAAAAAAGTCCCTTTACGAAATATCATTGTTTAGATTGGTAATTATAGTCCCGTCGCTATAATTTCCGGCAGCCAATCGCGTTGCAGGTTGGCTACATTTAAACGTGTGCGTCTTGTGATTCGCTTATGAAGACGTTATTCATTTCTTAAGGCTCTATAAATACTTAATATAATCGCCCGCCATTTTGGCTCTTTCGTTGGCGTTCGCAGAAAGCACACGAAGACATTATTTGCAGCTCAATTATTTGCTGAATTACAGTGCGTTTGATTTATCATCATAGGAGCTACGACATGATAATGTTTAACGGTTTGGCAAAATAGATTCCTCGTCTGGTAGCTCGGAAACGAAAGAACAAAAATGGCGAACGATATTACCTACCTAGACTTTATAAAACCTTCACTTGCTAAGGCGTGAGCAAAGAGGAGGAGTCACGCCGGGAATAACAGCGTCTCAACTATAGAAACAGCAGCTGTTCCAGAAGACCTGGACAGCTAAAGGAATAAGAGGCGACCTTAATAAAGGCATCAATTTACTAGTATGTACACACACTGGACTCCTCTGGCCAACTTAGTTGTCTGCCACCTCTACTGATGAACAACTTCAGATTTTATTGAATAATCGTCGTATCAAGTCGTCATCAGACGGTAAGTTTAATGAGAAAATGGCTTTATTATCATGTAACCGTAATGTGTGCCACAGATAACACTTGGAATATTCAAAAGCGCCATTAGCGCTGTACACAGGATGCGGAGCCGTATAAATATCTTGTCCTGCTCCGTTATCTCTCAACTTATATTTCGGTGAGATAAATTGGACACTACAGCAAAGACAGGAGTGTGAAATCACTTAAGACCTCGACACGTATTCGAAAACATTCCAGCCCGGTGGGCCACAAGGCCGTCAGGTGTGATGTTTGGCATGTACCTAATCCGAGAATGGGTCAAACCCATACTCCTATTTTGTTTAGAGCTTCGCTCCCACTTATATGACTTTAATTAAAATGCCACACTTAGGACCGATTTCATCAACTTGTTAGGCCTACTAATCCACAATTAACTAATTGTAATTTAACTTAAATACGGAAGTTATAGTTGGTTATTTAATGACGCTGTATCAACTACTAGGAATACGAAAGTTAAATAATATATAATTCGTCTGAAGTTCACCAAACTAATACTTACTTACTTACTGGCTTTTAAGGAACCCGGAGGTTCATTGCCGCCCTCACATAAGCCCCCCCCCATTGGTCACTATCCTGAGCAAGATTAATCCAGTCTCTATCATCATATCCCACCTCCCTCAAATCCATTTTAATATTATCCTCCCATCTACGTCTCGGCCTCCCTAAAGGTCTTTTTCCCTCCGGCCTCCCAACTAACACTCTATATGCATTTCTGAATTCGCCCATACGTGTTACATACCCTGCCCATCTCAAATGTCTGGATTTAATGTTCCTAATTATGTCAGGTGAAGAATACAATGCGTGCAGTTCTGTGTTGTGTAACTTTCTCCATTCTCCTGTAACTTCATCCCTCTTAGTCCCAAATATTTTCCTAAGCACCTTATTCTCAATCATCCTTAACCTATGTTCCTCTCAAAGTGAGAGTCCAAGTTTCACAACCATACAGAAGAACCAGTAATATAACTGTTTTATAAATTCTAACTTTCAGATTTTTTGACAGCAGACTGGATGATAGAAGCTTCTCAACCGAATAATAACAGGCATTTCCCATTAATTTCCTCCCGAGTATAATTTATGTTTGTTACTATTGCTCCAAGATATTTGAACTTTTCCACCTCTTCAAAATATAAATTTCCAATTTTTATATTTCCATTTCGTACAATATTCTCGTCACGAGACACAATCATATTCACCAAACTAATACACATTTAAAATTAAAAAAATATATTATTTACATCCTATTTATTTATTTATTATTTACTTATTTATTTATTATTATTAATTATTTATTTATTTAATTGAGACTTATTATTAATCAAAGGCAATGCTTTAAACTTAATAACATCGTATCTTAACGACAGAATTCAAATAACGAAAATTGACAATTATTCAAGTGAACCTTCAATTATTAATATAGGTGTTCCCCAAGGCACAGTTCTAGGCCCTATTCTATTTTTAATATATATTAATGACTTATTAAAAATTGACTTACAACAATACAATGGTGTTCACTATTCTTATGCAGATGACACAGTTTTACTTTTTGGTGGAAAAACCTGGTATGATGCATATAATAATTCAAATAATGGACTTAATAAAAAATGGTTTGACATAAATTATCTTTCTATCAACGAAAATAAAACCATAAATTATTCCATTCTCATTATCTGAAAAATGTAACAAACCTCCTACGTCTATATTAAGTATTAAATTACATAATTCTGATTGTTGTCTTATACAGTGTAAATGTTCGATTATTAAGGAGTCCTCTGAAGTTAAGTATTCAGGCATAATTTTCGATAATCATTTAAAATGGAACCAACACATTAATTAACTTTGTAATAAATTACGTAAAATAATATATTATTTTGTTTTATTGAGGAATTACTTGTCAATAAGTTTATTACGCACAATATATTTAACTTTATTTCAATCGGTAATTATGTATGGAATTATAGGATGGGGTAGCTCATTTAAATCCATTTTAATCCACTTTATTTATTACAGAAGAAAATAATTAAAATATGCTTTCATAAACCTATTGATTTTCTATCTGAAAAACTGTACTTAACATAAGAAAAATTTATTATATTGTATTAATAAATTTCATACATAAAAATCGAAATAATTTTGAATTCTATTCTCATAGTTATGAAACAAAAGGTATGAATTCTTTAAGATTGTTTGAACCAAAATGCAACACTGTTACAATATTTAATCATAGTAGTAATTTACGCCCAAGAATATATAACAAATTTATATTTAAATATCCTAATCTTATCAAATCTAATAGTTCTAGTATTAAATTTAAAAAGTTATGTATGGATTTTATAAAAATTGAAACATTGTAAATTTAAATTTATATATTCTAATTGCATAGTAGACATAAGACAAATTGTATTGTATACTTATTAATTTCAATTCAGGAATCCGCCCCTGGGCACGAGTTCTACTCTTTCAGGGGCCAGCTGAAGTTTTAGTTGTTATCCTTTTAATAAGGGCCTAGTAATTAAATAAAGACTGGGGAACGGATTATTATACACTGAAAAGTAGAGATGAAGTTTGAAATAGGTTACTTGACTGTTTATACATATATAACAGTTACCAAAGTAGATAAAAGTTCAGTCAGGTATAAACAACTGTGGCGATTCAAGGCTGCTTGACGTTCAGGACTTTGGGAGTGATCAATCTCGACGTCTCGAAACACAAGCTGTCTTTACGTCAACGACACGATGTATAGGCTACAACATTGTCATGAGGGTTTTCGGCTTTGAGGGCGCGGTTAGTCTTGTTTTCTCGATCGTTGTTCATCTCTACATAGTAGACACGTCTATCGTGTATAATTATAACCGACTCGAAGTTTGTACTGGCAAACACTTTTGCAGTTCACAGACAAGAACACAGAAGTGGCGACAGTACAACAATACAAAAATACGGTTCTTCTGTACTGAAAGATTGGTTATCAAAATTGCTAAACGTTAAACTGAAATCAGCTTTTACTCACTCATCGTCATGGCGACCGGTGCAAGAGTTTGACGTCACGAGACTTCTTCCTCCAGACTTGAAGTTCTGGAAAGAAAATTATATAATAAAATTCATGAGTTAAGTTCCAATATACAAGGATTGGGGCATAAGTCATGACAATTATTTATTCTTGTGAAAATTCAGATGTGGTTTGAAATTTTGAAATATGCAAACGAAATAACATTACCAGCGATAAGCCCCTCAGTAGCTCAGTTGGAATGGGTAGGATGTTAGATTTCAAAGAAGGAAGACCAGCCAACATAATAATAATAATAATAATAATAATAATAATAATAATTTATTTTAGCTGGCAGAGTTAAGGCCGTAAGGCCTTCTCTTCCACTCAACCAGCAAAAAGTGTATATACATATGCATGAACTTACAAAGAATTCAACAATTTGATTGAGAGTTACATGTATACAAGAGTTACAGTATATACGAATTAAACAACAAAATACTATGAACTATTAATTAGACACTGAAATAAACTGTGTAGCAGGATTAAGCTAAAATACATAGAATGTTAATATATTTCAAATAATATTAGATAATAGAAAGAGATTATTATGAGACAATTTTGAAAATACAGCGCTATCAGGATGATGTTTAAAGAATAAAGTAACAATGTAGTCAGTGATAGTTTAAATCAGTAAGATTGGAGTGAAATGCATAGGTAGTACCTCTCCCATACTTTATCTTTTAGATGACAAGAGATGTTTCATCCCTTATGTTAGTACAGTAATTTAGTCTCTGATTTTTCATTATGAAGTTCTCAAATGACAACGAATGCTGAAATGCGGCAGGCATGAGATGTTTTGAGTGTTCAGTACAGATCAGTGGACTTTTAAAAACATTATGAGTATGAAAGATTCATTAATGAACTCCTGCGGGAAAATAAAAAACAAATACAATTTATTAATGACTATTTTAAGTGATTGAAAGAATTAATGGTTCTTGAGGGCTGCCCTTCCTTAAGGAGATTCAAGAATAACTTAAAAAGTTGTGTATAAAGTGCAAATTAAAATTAAGGTGACATTTAATATTTAATTGTTTAAGGTAACATGTATTTATTTAGCCTGAGGAGTTACTCCCTTGTTTTGAATTGTAAATTATTTAAAAATAGCGTGTAAGAGGGTCTTAGACTAGAAATGTTTAGCTTAAATGTAGTTCTGTTTATAAGTATGCATAAGGGTGTAATTATTTGTCATATTTGAGCTGTTGTATCAGTGAAGCGTGGTGAGTCAGTGAAGTTATGGTTTTACCACAGTCTAGTATATAGACAGTCGCGAAGCTCAATACGTAGTAAATATGCAAACATTAGATAGTTGCTCACCACTAGGATTGCTAATATCGCCTCATTACAGGCAATGCAAAATAGTACCGTCACAGTCTATTGTTTCTAGCACCATCAACACTCAAGCTTCGTGACTGTATATATAGACTGTGGTTTTACAGTGCAGTGAATAGTTCCGATCAGTGATAATTTATAGCGTCAATGAAATGTGTTCTATAGTGTCAGTGAAATGTGTTCTATAGTGTCAGTGAAATGTGTCCTAAAGTGTCAGTGAAATGCGTCATAGTGCCACTACAGTGAGTGAGATGAGAGTAAAGTGAAAGACTATTGAAACTTATGTAGGGCCTATACATATGTAGGTTGTATTGTAAAATTAGGTTCACTTATTAATATTAGGTTATTTTATGTATTATTATTATTAATTGTAATTATTGTGTTCAATTGTATTGTGTATTCTTATTGTATTGTGTATTGTATAATTGTATTTGTATTGTATAATTTCATTGTGTATTATTTATATTGTGTATACCGTACCACTGCCACCGGATGCTTCCCACTTGCAATGTAAATACATACATACATACATACATACATACATACATACATACATACATACATACATACATACATACATACATACATACATACATACATACAACTACCATTGATACTGTGTTATAACTTACTGTCTTGTAACTTAGTTATGATAGTAGTGTAATTATAGCAGAGTTTAAGCTAGAAAATAAATGTCACAAAAATGCACAAACGTAAAATTATATTTGTGCAAATTGCGAAATGCTTGTGCAATATTATAAATAATTCTACAGAAAGATAAAATTAATAAAGTATGAAGAAACAAAAAGTTATGTAATTGTTTACTGGAGTTTTATTACTTTCAGTCCATCTTACCACACTCTAGATATACTTATGTAAGTAAATCATTACACTAGGTATGTTTAGAATCAATCACTGCTGAATTTACATCACATTAAAATACGTTATTTTATGGGCACTCTAAACATTGAAATTCTTTAATAGTTGGCCCTTCAAGATTTATTGTTTGCAGAGTGCTAACTTTTTTCAATGAAAGGCGAGTCCTAATTCCAGTTTTCACAAGATTCAAGCAACTAAATCCTCGCTCACAATTTACAGTATGCGATGGAATTATATAAATGAATTAGAAGAAATTGTTCACTGAACTTACGTGAATTGCACCAATTCTTTGAAATCCATTCCTGAACATCTATTGCTCAATACCTTTCGAACATTGTCCATGCCATTAGCATTTCATTTAAATTCGGATTAGTTCAAACGCATTTCTGATTTAATTTTACTACATATCATCTTCGTTTCCGAAGTCCAATGTGGTTGTCGCATTTTTGCACATTTACATTCAAAGTTTGTTGCATTTTTAGAAGTTAAGTAGCAAAATTCGAGAAATGCGATTATGGCTTAAACCTTGGATTATAGGCTATGAATATGTAGTTACAGCAACTTTCAATTTGAATTTTTCGGACACTATTATCGATAGGTTAATGTTATTAGATTATCTGTATCCCAGAGTGATCATAATAAGAGTGGTGTTCACTTTTAATCATTTAAATAACAGCAATTGAGTTTAAATACATGTGCCTTGGTTCCTTTCACAAGCAATTAACAGACAAATTTCCAAACAACTTTTGTCACTTACTTCCTTGCAATATCGAAAAATATAGTCAACTATACATTCCTGCAATTCTGAAGTACCAATATCAAATTAAGAATAAAATCCATGATATTAATGAACCTACTACTTACTGGCTTTTAAGGAACCCGGAGGTTCATTGCCGCCCTCACATAAGCCCGCCATTGGCCCCTGTCCTGAGCAAGATTAATCCAGTCTCTATCATCATATCCCACCTCCCTCAAATCAATTTCAATATCATCTTCCCATCTACGTCTCGGCCTCCCTAAAGGTCTTTTTCCCTCCGGTCTCCCAACTAACACTCTATATGCATTTCTGGATTCGCCCATACGTGCTACATGCCCTGCCCATCTCAAACGTCTGGATTTAATGTTCCCAATTATGTCAGGTGAAGAATACAATGCGTGCAGTTCTGTGTTGTGTAACTTTCTCCATTCTCCTGTAACTTCATCACTCTTAGCTCCAAATATTTTACTAAGCACCTTATTCTCAAACACCCTTAACCTATGTTCCTCTCTCAAAGTGAGAGTCCAAGTTTCACAACCATAAAGAACAACCGGTAATATAACTGTTTTATAAATTGTAACTTCCAGATTTTTTGACAGCAGACTGGAATGAATCATACTCTAAAAATCCATGTTTTGCTTTCTGACACTAGGAATAAGGTAGCAGTCTCTGGACTCCAGAAATGTATTTTAAAAACCCCTAAACAGATAGAGTTTGGGACCATCTGGATCTTTACGTTAGGCTAAGATCTCCTGAAGTAGATGGTACAATGAATCAGCTCTGAGATCTATCTGCAAAGGATCCCTGCTTTTGAAGTGGCTTGTAATCCACTGCGTAATCTTTCATTTAAACAAGATCACGACGTTGGTGCTATTACCAAATTAACTATTTCACACGTAATTTGCACTCATATATACTCTAGAATATAATACGATGTATCATTATAGTAATAACGGAACAGACATTAAAAACAAAAAAGTAAAGACAAGAGAACGCGGAAAATCCACTAACACGTTATTATGACAGACATGTAGAACGAGGTAATGAAAGAGGCAGTACAATAGTTGGACTTTATCTTGGAAACGACGCCTACAAATAATGTGGCAGTCACTTTTACCGGATGTGGCGGAATGAAACTGTGGAGTTTCCGAAATATCCAAGTACAATTTAATAGGATGAGTGATGTACCATAATCATATACATGAAGTTCCTCAACAGCTTTCGGATGTATAGTTGTTTTCTACAGCAGTAATAGTATGTGGTATGTTCTTCTTAATAGAGATCTCAATTAAGTCCGTCATTCTTTAACATTAAGGCGAGACTCTACTGAAAATCATGAAAATTAAATATATATATATAAATTCATAAATTCAATTTATAAATTCATAATAGGGTAAACTGTATAGTGATTGACCACTTAAGATAATGAATAATAAAACAATGAAATAGCGGAAAACAGTGGTAACTTGAATAATTTCGAGGGAAAAATTGTTCCGGAGCCGGGTATCGAACCCGGGACCTTTGGTTTAACGTACCAACGCTCTACCACTGAGCTACTCGGGAACTCTAACCGACACCGATCCAATTTTTCCCTCTATATCTATTGGATCGGTGTCGGTTAGAGTTCCCGAGTAGCTCAGTGGTAGAGCGTTGGTACGTTAAACCAAAGGTCCCGGGTTCGATACCCGGCTCCGGACCAATTTTTCCCTCGAAATTATTCAAATCAACTTTACAGGGAGTTATACCTGAAATCTTGATTTGCACAGTGGTAACTTATTAAGAGAATTTTAAAGGCATTGGGTCAAGTGAAGATTCAGAAACAAATCAAAATCAATAAACAAAAGAAAAAATAAAATTTTAATGCAAAGATAAATTAAATAAACACAACAAGTCCACTTTTACAGTTATTGACCGTCTACTGCACAGTTATTCACCACACGCTTATTAGTGATTGACCGTCTACTGCACAGTTATTGAATACTCATTTATTAGTGATTGAACAACACATTTTCACAATTTTCACTTTTTTCTTGTCTGTTTCGTTTCTCTTCTTCTGATCTTTCTCATTAAGAACTATTCGCCACCGGCGTAGCTCTGTCGGCAAAGGTGTTTGCCTGCCGATCCGAAGTTTCGTTCGGGCGCGGGTTCAATTCCAGCTTGGGCTGATTACCTGGTTGGGTTTTTCCGAGGTTTTGCCCAACCGTAAGGCAAATTTCAGGTAATCTATGACGAATCCTCGGCCTCATCTCGCCAAATACCATCTCGCTACCATCAATCCCATCGACGCTAAATAACCTCATAGTTGATACAGTGTCGTTAAATAACCAAGTTAAAAAAATAAGAAACGAACTCTTCTCGCTGCCTTTTCTTTCATTTCTTATTCGCTTCCTTCCTTCTCTTGCCTGTTCTTCCATTTTTCTCTTTTGTGCCTTATCAGAAGCAAGTGTGTTTCATTTCTCTGATGTTATTACAAATGGCTTCACCCAGCACTGGACGAGGACCAAAGAACACTTTTCCTTCAACGGGATATTTACTTCTGGACGCTAAGGTTGCTTTTAGGACACCAAACTTCTTGGCAGCTTCATTTAAATCAAATCCACTGTGGACAGGTTCTGTAGCGTTTCGTAAAGCTTCCCCTGTATAATGCACTTTATCTGGCTTAGGCATTATAATATAGTATCAGTCCTGTAAAAATCCCCATCATTTAACCGATAACATATATAGAATTGGAGCAAATTGGTCATTATTCTAACAAATAATTTATGAACGACCAATCACTGTAGTTTGCGGCCATTCACTTTACAGTGATTGACCACGAGGCATTTTTATGTCATATAAAAACTTTAACAAAATAATATTCTGTGGACGGAAACCTTATACCTTTTCTCATACTGTGAGTGTAAAAACGAGCACCAAATTTATGTATCCTTTGCAGAATAAATAAATTATTGCGTGCATTATTCTTAGCAATTTCTCTAGTTACTTACACTTGTTTAGGTTCAGTTGCATTTCCAATCGATTTCAGTCCTCTCAGACAACAGACACTAACTCAGTGGGATGAACAGCGACAACTAACCACAAATAAGGGTTGCTACTAGAGGTATATGCAGCAAAAAGTGAAATCACGATCGTGGTTTATTCACAATATACTTGAAAAAAGGAAGCGGTCAATCACCGTATACTGGTCAATAACTACCTAGTTTACCCTACTTCGAAATATTATCACTAAAGAGGCATTGAGAATAATATTTTATGCTCGACCATGCCGAAATGTAGTAATTATACACCTGGTAGTAGCCCTTTAATGCACCTCAATAAAGTACACCTATTCATTATAATTCAGTTGTTCAGCCAATGAGAAATCACCATTGTACTGATTGTACCATTATAAAACCGCAAGTATCGATTATTCTCGGATATACAATCGAAAGACAATTAGCGAAAAGTCACGGAGGCTGGAAATCCAATACTGTCGCAGAAGGTTATGTTCTGTTACTATAATAATTAGCGTTAATTGTAAATAATATTCAAATAAATTCAATTTGTCATCTCGTTTTTCAATTCTAAATCAATTTCCAGGTTATATCAAGATTAATGTTCATGTTATATTCTAGATTATATCAAGGTCAATGACATTCGTGTTTCGGAAAAAATCAATATTTTCGCATCTGCGCACATCTCACAATTCAGGTCAGTTCCGCTCCTCACTTACATAACCATAACATGAATACTTAAGAATAATTTCAAGTCAGAAATATGGTCGGGCATAAAAAGTCGTACGAAACTTGCCTATAATGGTAATTAGACGCTCGTATGAAAATAATGAAACTCGCTTGCGCTCGTTTCATAAACAAACATACTCGCGTCTTAATTACTACCATTATAGGCTCGTTGCATAATGTACTATTTAGCTTTGGTACAATCATTAATACAGTATGGTATAATAAATTTGGGTTGAGTAGCATCATCTGTACTTAATCCATTAATTTTATTACACAGAAGATTAATAAAAATTTGTCTGATCAAAAATATGGATTACCCAACAAATTTAATTTATACAAATTTTAATATATTGCCTATTGAAGAAATTTATAAATATAGTTTACTAACTTACTACCACAGAAATCAAATAAAACACAAATCTAATCGACATGAATATCGTACTCGAAGACAAAAGTCTACTTTCCGATTAATTGAGCCTAAATGTCATACAAGTGCAGCTCTTAAACAGGGTGCTAGTTTCGGCCCAAGAATTTATAATAAAATTACAAACCATTTTCCAAATTTGAAATATTTTAAAATTGAAGCTTTTAAAAAAGAAATTTGTAAAATTATCCATGATATATAATATTAACAAATGTATTTTTTTTTTTTTTACCTTTTATTTCTGTCGACTATATTCATGTTTTTATTGAATATCACTGGCTTCTGTCGGATTGTCAATTTATATTAAATGTGTATTTTTTTCTCTTTTTCTCTTTCTTCTGTATTCTTGCTCTTGTGTTGTATTTATTGGCTTGAATTAAGTTACTTACTGTATTTAGTAAACTGTCCTTGTAAATTTTATGTTATATTATTGACTAAGACCACACCGTACACGAGCCTGGCTCTTACGTTAGTGGCTAGAAACATTTTTGGTTTATAAATGTAATTTGTACTCACTAGCTAGCGAGTTAAATAGATAAATAAATAAATATTGGTTATTTCACTTCTTTAGAATGTATATTTTCATAACCCAAATGGATTTAGTTCAACTCTGATTACAAATATGTTTAATTTTTTTAATTAAGGTTGTAAGGGGGCGTGGTTTAAACAACTGTCAAAATAGTTTTTTATCAAAGGATTCTTTTTATACAAATTTTTTATTACAAATCCAGTAACTTTTTATTCTAAAGTTGGCTCCCTGAAGTTACTAGATGAATGTAGCGGAGGAGAATTTTAATAGGTAGGCCTACGTGTTCAAATCCAATTTTCCGTAAGTTTATTTATCTTGATTCAACACTAACTTTTTGTACCAAATATTAATCAATCGGGGTTAAATTTTTACTGCAAGAATTTATGAGATAGCTGCACGTTTCTATGCATATGTTTTGTAAGAAACGCTACTAGTTTATTTTATTAATATCTGTTTTTTTTTAATTCTAGAAAAAATTAACATTTTCAGAATTTCAAGAAAAACGTTGAAAGTGAATACATGAGATATTTCATAAAATGAATGTATATAAATGTTTCTCTATGTTTGTGAATGAAACCAAAAATAAAGGAAGCTTAAAAACTGAGATCTTCTACTAAAAAGTTAGGTTTCAAAATATTTATAAAAGAAAGGGAAAAAAATTAAAATCAAAAGCCAAACACATTTGAGAGTTCAAAATTTGGATTTTGTTAGTCCTTTACATAGTAAACATGCTCTCAAAATTTGATTGAAAGAAAAATGATTAGAAAAATAGTTGTCATTTTTAGTGGAATGTGCCCTTAAAATTACAAATACACTAAGGCAATTCTTTATTTTTAAGTCCTTCTTTAATAGTAGCTAGTCGAGTTCATAATAAGAATTTAATATATAAACGCTTAAATGGTAACGATGAGGAAAATCACAATCTCGGAAAAGACTTGTTACACGGTGATCATACTAGGAGCACTTCATAAATAATGCACAGGTTGGTAGACCTGTGAAGTGAATAAAGTAAACACCAATGAAAATTACGTCAGTTGTAGTTGCAGACTTGAGGAAGAAACACGTGTGTTCGTTTCGTCCTAAGCATATTTTGTCCTTAGATAACGAGAGTTAGAAATGGAGTCTTCATGTGTCTTAGGCACTGTGATGATTGAAAATCAAAGATCGTTAAATGTTATGTTTTATTTAACGACGCTCGCAACTGCAGAGGTTATATCAGCGTCGTCGGATGTGCCGGAATTTTGTCCCGCAGGAGTTCTTTTACATGCCAGTAAATCTATTGACATGAGCCTGTCGCATTTAAGCACACTTAAATGCCATCGATCTTGCCCGTGATCGAACCCGAAACCTTGGGCATAGAAGGCCAGCGCTATACCAACTCGCCAACCAGATCGACTCAAAGATCGTACATTAAGATGAATCTTTACGTGACAAAAACTCGTTTGACTGTGATTTCAACTCCAGCTCAATATCTCTAATTCACGTTTCAACAATAGCGACAATTCGAAACAAAATTGCTTGACCAGCGTCGAATCTTTGTTTCAGCAGGCATTTCTGTTCCTCTTCAGGAGTCAAGCAGTGAGGGAACGACCCATCGCGCTGAATATTTTCTCTTCCTCAAATCACTTGCCAAAATACGGATTACTGAAGTTTGTGGAAACACTATAGGTTCTGATAGTTCTTCACACGTCTCTCAACGATTTTCTTCAAGAGAATGACTTTGAATGGCACTGCATAGTACTTATAAGATGGTGATATAACTTGGCGATTCACTAAACTATTTGCAATTTGTTATGTATAATAATTATAACTTATTGGCACTGCATAGTACTTATAAGATGGTGATGAAACTTGGCGATTCACTAAACTATTTGCAATTTGTTATGTATAATAATTATAACTTATTGGCATTGTATAGTACTTATAAGATGGTGATAAAACTTGGCGATTCACTAAACTATTTGCAATTTGTTATGTATAATAATTATAACTTATTGGCATTGTATAGTACTTATAAGATGGTGATAAAACTTGGCGATTCACTAAACTATTTGCAATTTGTTATGTATAATAATTATAACTTATTGGCATTGTATAGTACTTATAAGATGGTGATAAAACTTGGCGATTCACTAAACTATTTGCAATTTGTTATGTATAATAATTATAACTTATTGGCACTGCATAGTACTTATAAGATGGTGATAAAACTTGGCGATTCACTAAACTATTTGCAATTTGTTATGTATAATAATTATAACTTATTGGCATTGTATAGTACTTATAAGATGGTGATAAAACTTGGCGATTCACTAAACTATTTGCAATTTGTTATGTATAATAATTATAACTTATTGGCACTGCATAGTACTTATAAGATGGTGATAAAACTTGGCGATTCACTAAACTATTTGCAATTTGTTATGTATAATAACTTATTGGCATTGTATAGTACTTATAAGATGGTGATAAAACTTGGCGATTCACTAAACTATTTGCAATTTGTTATGTATTATAACTTATTGGCATTGTATAGTATTTATAAGATGGTGATAAAACTTGGCGATTCACTAAACTATTTGCAATTTGTTATGTATAATAACTTATTGGCATTGTATAGTACTTATAAGATGGTGATAAAACTTGGCGATTCACTAAACTATTTGCAATTTGTTATGTATAATAACTTATTGGCATTGTATAGTACTTATAAGATGGTGATAAAACTTGGCGATTCACTAAACTATTTGCAATTTGTTATGTATAATAACTTATTGGCATTGTATAGTACTTATAAGATGGTGATAAAACTTGGCGATTCACTAAACTATTTGCAATTTGTTATGTATAATAACTTATTGGCACTGCATTGTACTTATAAGATGGTGATAAAACTTGGCGATTCACTAAACTATTTGCAATTTGTTATGTATAATAATTATAACTTATTGGCATTGTATAGTACTTATAAGATGGTGATAAAACTTGGCGATTCACTAAACTATTTGCAATTTGTTATGTATAATAATTATAACTTATTGGCACTGCATAGTACTTATAAGATGGTGATAAAACTTGGCGATTCACTAAACTATTTGCAATTTGTTATGTATAATAATTATAACTTATTGGCATTGCATAGTACTTATACGATGGTGATAAAACTTGGCGATTCACTAAACTATTTGCAATTTGTTATGTATAATAACTTATTGGCATTGTATAGTACTTATAAGATGGTGATAAAACTTGGCGATTAACTAAACTATTTGCAATTTGTTATGTATAATAACTTATTGGCATTGTATAGTACTTATAAGATGGTGATAAAACTTGGGAGATTCACTAAACTATTTGCAATTTGTTATGTATAATAACTTATTGGCATTGTATAGTACTTATAAGATGGTGATAAAACTTGGCGATTCACTAAACTATTTGCAATTTGTTATGTATAATAACTTATTGGCATTGTATAGTACTTATAAGATGGTGATAAAACTTGGCGATTCACTAAACTATTTGCAATTTGTTATGTATAATAACTTATTGGCATTGCATAGTACTTATAAGATGGTGATAAAACTTGGCGATTCACTAAACTATTTGCAATTTGTTATGTATAATAACTTATTGGCATTGTATAGTACTTATAAGATGGTGATAAAACTTGGCGATTCACTAAACTATTTGCAATTTGTTATGTATTATAACTTATTGGCATTGCATAGTACTTATAAGATGGTGATAAAACTTGGCGATTCACTAAACTATTTGCAATTTGTTATGTATTATAACTTATTGGCATTGTATAGTACTTATAAGATGGTGATAAAACTTGGCGATTCACTAAACTATTTGCAATTTGTTATGTATAATAACTTATTGGCATTGCATAGTACTTATAAGATGGTGATAAAACTTGGCGATTCACTAAACTATTTGCAATTTGTTATGTATTATAACTTATTGGCATTGCATAGTACTTATAAGATGGTGATAAAACTTGGCGATTCACTAAACTATTTGCAATTTGTTATGTATTATAACTTATTGGCATTGTATAGTACTTATAAGATGGTGATAAAACTTGGCGATTCACTAAACTATTTGCAATTTGTTATGTATAATAACTTATTGGCATTGCATAGTACTTATAAGATGGTGATAAAACTTGGCGATTCACTAAACTATTTGCAATTTGGTATGTATTATAACTTATTGGCATTGCATAGTACTTATAAGATGGTGATAAAACTTGGCGATTCACTAAACTATTTGCAATTTGTTATGTATAATAACTTATTGGCATTGCATAGTACTTATAAGATGGTGATAAAACTTGGCGATTCACTAAACTATTTGCAATTTGTTATGTATGATAACTTATTGGCATTGTATAGTACTTATAAGATGGTGATAAAACTTGGCGATTCACTAAACTATTTGCAATTTGTTATGTATGATAACTTATTGGCATTGTATAGTACTTATAAGATGGTGATAAAATTTGGCGATTCACTAAACTATTTGCAATTTGTTATGTATAATAACTTATTGGCATTGTATAGTACTTATAAGATGGTGATAAAACTTGGCGATTCACTAAACTATTTGCAATTTGTTGCGTATAATAATTAAAACTTATTACCAGGCTTCGAGACTTTGGACCCGATACAATAGGTTTATTGTGCTTGTACTCGCTGCAGGTAGTGAAAGGTAGAGATGTGTTGAGGTAACAACGTTGCTATTTAGAGTAGAGTACGGTAGTATGGGGAAACATATACATATGTAAATTCTGAAAGTAAATATACATTACACAATGATAATGTCAAAAGAATGTGAAAAGCATTTATTCTCCTGTCTTTTATAAGCATTTGTGTTTAATTATACACAGTGTTAATGGTGGAAATAAGCATGTATCAATTTTAATTTCTTCATTTATCCTGCTGGTCGTCTTTAGGAAGTGCAGTTACAGTACCGAATTGCAATGTACTACAAGATACATTCTCAGTGTCTCAAACGTAAATTTTTTTCAGTTGTCTACCAAACACAGTTTGTACTGTGGAAAGATGCGCTCTATGTCGCATGACGTGTTGAAGCAAAACGAAAAAAACCTAACATCATTGGAGTCTCTAAGAGACAGTCCTTCATTCTCGGGTGACTCTATGTCCACTAATTTGCTGTTTATATTGCAACATGCTCCATATCCGTTATTTTTACATAACATTGATTTCCACTTCTGTTTTACACGTTCAGTAACCGGTGTACTTGGTGTCTTATTAATTCTCTGTGTCATTTCCTCAATTAATTTGAGGGCTTCCGGCATCTCTTGCTCTGACTTTTCTAACCGTGTAATAGTTCCAGACACAGTTTGAAAATAGATTTGTATGAAAACCAAATTATTCATCAGAACCTTCAAATCCAGAGCGTTTTCCTTTGCGTATTTGTTGGCATTCATTCTACAGTACCCCCACCCACTGTACGCTTTACCACTATACTCAGTACGCCGTTATGCAGATTTCCCACTGAACTGCTCTATTGGGTCCGAAGTCTCCAAGCCTACTTATTACCATTGCGAGATATACATAGAACTTTGAAATAGGGTCAATCTTTTTGAAACACGGTGTACTTCTGTGGAATAGAGGAACGCAAGAATCACTTGTAAAGTAGTAAGTATGGATAATAAAATACAAGTGTACAAGAAGCTTTCATGTAATATCGTTATCCTTATTTGTAAATTACATGTAGAATATGACTTCGTATAGGCCATGTGTGGAATGAGTCCTGGAGTTATTTCAATTTTATAGTTACATTATCGTTTTACTCTAATGTATGAACGAGCAAAGTGTACACGAAACAGGGATTTACGGAACGCAGATTAAAGAAACGAGTTCATAAATACAGATTAACCTCTTGGCCATAATGTAGGTGATACGACAAGAATGGAGCAAGCTCGAATGAGAAGCAATTCTAAGGAGTGGCAAAGAGCTTTCGACTCGCATTCAACGGTCACTATTTCAAAATTACGTTTCGCCATTAAGTCGTGTGTTAGCCTTGCTCACGTGCCCGCCACAGTTTTGAACGTGACAAATCAGAATGTAGCCCGTTGTAAATTATATGAATCGTAAACGCCTGTTTAAAATTGTACAGCACCCAATTTAGAACGGATCCAAATGGTCCAATGGGATTTAAGATATCTGAAATTTCTCGCCGTCAGTCCCCAGCAATAAATATCGCTTTCTAAACCGCCTGGGTCCAGTATCGTAGGAAATGCTGGTCGAAATAAACACAGTCGTAAATGGCCAAACCTATTTCGAGAGCCCAGGTCATCACAAGTTCTGCGAAACTGTTAAGTATTAAAGGTTCTTTTACGAGTACCGTCACGTGGGAGAGGAAAGCGAATGAAATTAGTCTCGACACATCTTCAATTGTCCTCGCTCTTCAACCGCTTTCAGTTCTTTTTGGTTGTAACTAGAGCGTAGAGTCCTTAAATTCCAGGCGGGAACGATTGAGTGAAAGTTCAAACTACTTTGTCGGCATTAAAATTCCTTATCGAAATATCACGCAAATTAATCATTTCCGAGACACTCTAAAGAATTCAAAAGAATATCTTAATATATTTATCTTAATCTTTATTCATCTAATAACTACATGTTTTTATTTAACTCTTAAATCGAACAACTATGAAAGGTTTACCTCCACCTATGAATAATTATCACTTAGTAATACATAATATTTCATGTAATGAATCAACAAATCCATGTATTGTGGGTCCCTATCACCACGGCATGGCGCGTCCTCAGGTTGCGGATCGAGGAGACGGCCTCCAGATATGGAGGGTAGCTGCGAATATATTGAATAAGCAGTCGCGGACAGCCGATGAGGGGTGGTCCTCCAGCTTGGGGGTTGGGCGAAGGGCTAACAGCCCATCACCGTAAAAAATAGCTTGTTACGAATCCTTCAAATAAATATTTTGGGCTAAGAGGGATGACGTTACAGGAGAATGGAGAAAGTTACACAACGCAGAGCTGCACGTATTGTATTCTTCACCTGACATAATTAGGGAACATTAAATCCAGACGTTTGAGATGGGCAGGGCATGTAGCACGTATGGGCGAATCCAGAAATGCATATAGAGTGTTAGTTGGGAGGCCGGAGGGAAAAAGACCTTTAGGGAGGCCGAGACGTAAATGGAAGGATAATATTAAAATGGATTTGAGGGAGGTGGGATATGATGATAGAGAATGGATTGATCTTCCTCAGGATAGGGACCAATGGCGGGCTTATGAGAGGGCGGCAATGAACTCCGGGTTCCTTAAAAGCAAGTAAGTAAGTAAGTAATGAATTAACAAAATAATTATTGTAATTGCCCACACCTAACACCTTCCACACCAGTCAAATATTTTGGAATTATTATAGATCAGCATTTACGTTGGGATAAACAAATTGATTTCATGTGTACAAGTATAAGAATGACAATTTATAAATTCATAACACTTCGAAATTTTATCACTAAGGAGGCATTGAGAATAATATTTTTAGCTCTGGTACAATCATTAATACAATATGGTATAATAAATTGGGGTGGAGTAGCATCATCTGTATTTAATCCATTCATTTTATTACACAGAAGATTAATAAAAATTTGTCTGACCAAAAATATGGATTACCCAACAAATTTAATTTATACAGATTTTAATGTATTGCCTATTGAAGAAATTTATAAATATAAATGAATAATTTTGAGGGAAAAATTGTTCCGGGGCCGGGTATCGAACCCGGGACCTTTGGTTAAACGTACCAACGCTCTCCCACTGAGCTACCCGGGAACTCTACCCGACACCGATCCAATTTTTCCCTCTATATCCACAGACCTCCAAGTGGGCTGACAACCGTCAAGCAACCGACATTTGAGTGCACACTAACTCTGTGTGACTTTAAATTGTGGTTTTCTGTTACGTACAGTGACGTGTATTATGCAAATTAAGCTTTCAGGAATAACTCCCTGTAAAGTTAATTTGAATAATTTCGAGGGAAAAATTGTTCCGGGGCCGGGTATCGAACCCGGGACCTTTTGGATCGGTGTCGGGTAGAGTTCCCGGGTAGCTCAGTGGGAGAGCGTTGGTACGTTTAACCAAAGGTCCCGGGTTCGATACCCGGCCCCGGAACAATTTTTCCCTCGAAATTATTCAAATTAACTTTACAGGGATTTATAAATATAGTTTACTAACTTGCTATCACAGAAATCAAATAAAACATAAATCTAATCGACATGAATATCGTACTCTAAGACAAAAGTCCCATTAATTGAGCCTAAATGTCATACAAGTGCAGCTCTTAAACATGGTGCTAGTTTCGGCCCAAGACTGTATAATAAAATTACAAACCATTTTCCAAATTTGAAATATTTTAAAATTGACGCTTTTAAAAAAGGAATTTGTAAAATTATCCATGATATATAATATTAACAACTGTATTTTTTTACCTTTTATTTCCGTCGACTATATTCATGTTTTTATTGAATGTCACTGGCTTCTGTCGGATTGTCAATTTATATTAAATGTGTATTTTTCTCTCGTTTTCTCTTTCTTCTTTATACTTGCTCTTGTGTTGTATTTATTGGTTTGAATTAAGTTACTTACTGTATTTAGTAAACTGTCCTTGTACATTTTATGTTATATTACTGGCTGAGACCACACCGTACACGAGCCTGGCTCTTACGGTAAAGGCTGGAAACATTTTTGTTTTATAAATGTAATTTGTACTCACTAGCTAGCTAGTTAAATAAATAAATATATATTATATATATATAATTATTGGTATCTAAAATCGTTACAAGTTTAAAAATAATTGAAGTGTGATCCCAAATTCGACCAATATACCTACATATGATTAGGTATTCAAGTTAATTTGTAGGTATTTCCAGTTACAGAATAAATGGAAAAGATTTGCTTATGCTATTTTATACAGAGTATCCCAAATTGATGTATACACATTTTGAAACACTATTTCTCAGCAACGAAATAAGATAGAAATATGATTTTTGCGGTTTTATATTCCTTAAGTCCGTACATGTTCAAAATGGCCCCCTTCCGCCACAGTACACTCCCAACAACGACGTGCAAAAGAGCTACATACCAACTGGATTGTTGCTAATGGAATATCATTACAGGCATATTCAATTTGAACTCTCAGTTCCTCCTGTGTTTGTGGTTTTGTGGCGTACACTGTGTCCTTTAGAGCTCCCCATAGGTAGAAGTCTGGAGGGGTTAAATCCGGAGATCGAGGGGGAAACTCCGCAGCACTTCCTCTTCGTCTTATACGTCTCTGGGTCGTCCTCATTTAGTTGCTGGACAAGTCTCGAAATATAAGACTTCCAATTTTGAGCTCGAAAAATTCGATGAACACTGGATTTGCTGATACTAATCTCACGAGAACATTGCCTCATTGACTTCACTGGGGATTGTGCAAAAGCCTGCATGACTGCATCAACACTCGGTAGAACTTCTCTTTCTTCCACACCGCCCTTACAACACATCTTGCACCGTTCCGTCGACTTCAAACTTGTCTCAGATTCTTGTGGTAGTTAACCTTGTTGGTGGTTGTGTTCCAAATTCAACCCTCCAACGTCGTTGAATCTCAACAACATTCTCCACTTTCCAATAACATTTCAGTATCCACTTACGTTCATCGAACCATAATTGCATCGCTATGTTTGTTTATAAACAGAAGAACATGTTTCCATATTTTCCACTGCCTTCTGAATCATAAACCGCAAAAATCGTATTTCTATTTCATTTTCTTGCCGTGAAATAGTATTTCAAAGAGTATATACAACAATTTGGGAGACACTGTATATGTTAGAATATACGCAAATACATTTTTGACGATCGTGTTTTTTATTGTATTTATAACTATTGTTGTTAGGCCTTGAAGGTTAAAATTCCCTCACAGAAACTTGTTGCTTCATAGCATAAAAGTATAGGCCTACTGAAATAGACCCATCACAATGCACTTGTTACTTAGTTACCATTACAGTGCAGTTTTGCGAAGGCTTTGGAATAATACTGCTCTAAATGTTCAATGCAATATATATATATATATATATATATATATATATATATATATATATATATATATATATAATTTGAACTGGTAATGGAAATTACGGGAAAACGGCTGAACGCATTTTAATAAATGACCCCTCATTTTGAAGCTTGGAACCCAAAGTTTTTCAGAAAAATTGTAGTTTTCAGTGAAATGTCAATTTTCCTACATCATTTTCCTATTTTCCAAAATCCATCTTTCGTCAGTTTTTAGAACTAATTAATTGAGTTTCAAAATAAAACAAAACACACACTACAATAAACAATAGACTATTACACGAAGGCCATGACCTACAGGATTACTGACATATTTAGAGTTCAGAGGACTCAGATTCTTTCACATCGTAATGCCAATATGTCGATCTTCATTTGTGCAATTTTTTGATAACATATGAAAAATAATTTACAGGTCTGATTCTCTGGTCTGTAGTTTTCCGAGTACAGCTGTGTATTGGATATTAAGAACTACAAAACTTAAGAATGTTTGATGGCATTATTACCACTAAAAATGAAATATTATTATAGTTAATGCAACACATAATGCTATACTGAGGATATGAAAGTGAAACCTTTTGGGGTTTTATGTAAATAGGCGCAGAGAAAGAATATTTTATATTAGATCTTCATTTCTATAATTTACTGAGTAACGGCTACATATATGTTTCTGAAAACTATAAAACTTACGTAAGGTAACAAAAATGAAATACTTTTATAGTTATTAATCACGTGGTGTGGGTCATTTTCACATATTTAATGGCGGTGTGATATAGATATTTATATGTCTGATTCTCTAATTTTCCTTGGTAGTAATTGAGTCATGCTTCCTATTTTAGCTGCGTCTTTAAACTACATCAAAATTAATTTCATATTTCTTTGGTTTAATGGATTAGATTATTTGTGATCGCTGCCAAGAATATTTTGTTGTAGGAAAAATAGCATGCCATTTCACTTCTTGCTACCGTGATGAGTAAGTTTATTTCCCGAAACCAGCAACGAATGAAACACTGAAACTGCTAACGATTTACGAAGGACAATTTTATTTAGGGCGCATATAAGATTCTACAACTCTGACATATCATTCGCCTCATTTTCCGCATCTCAGCAATAGATTCCTCACAACAGCCTATATTACAGAAAATATACGGGATATCATTCATTGTTACACAAATTAATCCAGCAGTATTTGGTAGATCAGTATTGTCTGGAGGAAGCGCAAAAATTACAATTCCTAAGAAAAGACCAAAAGGTATTACTTGCTAATAAAATAAGAGGCCTACAAGATTTTGTAGTCTCTTGATCACATCAGTAAGATCTCTTAGTGGGAAAAAGTGATTCTGCCCTCTACATTTCAGGGTAGTTCACGAAACATGCAGCAGCTATACCAAGATGCTAAGTCTTTTGTTCAAAGCATGACAAACCTTACATTTTCTTAACTTTCACCTACAATCCGCAATGACCTGAAACAGTTACTACATTACTCCCAAATGAAAAACTCGCTGATCGTCCTGACATTGTTACTTGCGATTTCGCATTGAAACTGAAGAACTGAAGACGGATAGGTTCAAGGAAAAGTATTTGCCATAAAAAAACATTCAGAGGGAGTATGTTTCACTATTATGGAAGCAAACAACTTTCAAAATGTCTTCTTTCAACCAACGTGATACAGTGGAAACCAAAGGATGAAGCTGTAAAATATCTTGGAGTGCACTTAGATCGCCGCCTGTCATGGAAACATCACATCAACAACAAACTTAAATTGGCCTACTCAGGACTCACTAAATTATATCCGCTCCTCAACAAGAAATCATCTCTAAAGCTACAAAATTGCATGCTACTTTACACATCTCTATTACGACCTCTACTGCTTTATGCCTGTCCTGTCTGGGGAGGAGCTGCAATAAGTGAAATTAAACACATCCAGTTATTTCAAAATAAAGTCCTACGAATAAGTTCAGGGGTGCCACAGGGCAGCGTTCTGGGTCCATTACTCTTTATAATATACGTAAATGACCTATGCCAGAATATTACATCAAATATGAGGCTATTTGCAGACGACTGCATTATCTATAGAAAGATTAGAAATAATTCAGATGTAGATGCTATTCAAACAGACTTGAATAAAATTTATAACTGGGCGTTAAAGTATAGGATGAAAATAAATGGTTCTAAAAGTAAATCTATAACATTTTGTAAAACCCGAGAGGAAACTAGTCTTAATTACGAATTCAGTGGTGTAGTAATTCCGCAAGAACAATGTTGTAAATACCTGGGAGTGTATTTAAACTCCAAACTTTCTTGGGGAGAGCATGTTGATAATGTTACGGGTAAAGCATGGAGGGCACTTCACTTTAGTATGAGAATCTTGAGAAAGGCTAGCCCCAAATCGAGGGAAATAGCATATCTAACGTTAGTGCGACCGTTAATGGAATACCGAACTACGTGTTGGGATCCCTATAGAATATACCAGATAAATTCCTTAGAAAGAATCCAGTATAGGGCAGCGAAATTTGTTAAAGGTAAAAGAGAAGATGGAAACGATACGATAAAAGAACTTAAATGGGAAACTTTGGAAAACAGACGTAGGAAAACTAGAATAACATCATTGTATAGAGCATATCTAGGTCAGAAAGCATGGGTAGACATAACGGCTCGGTTAGAAAAGCCAACGTACTATGGTAGGAACGATCATGATTTTAAAATCAAATGTAGGAAACAGAAAACGGATGTAGGTAAATTCTCATTTTTAAATAGAACTATAAATGATTGGAATGACCTACCTGCAGCGGTTTTTGAGGGCTGTCCTTCCTTAAGGAGATTCAAGAATAACTTAAAAAGTTGTATATAAAGTGAAAATTAAAATTAAGGGGACATTCAACATTTAATTTTTTAAAGTGACATGTATTTATCTAGGCTGACGAGTTTACTACCTTGGTTTGAATTGTAAATTATTTAAAACTAGCGTGTAAGAGGGCCTTAGACTAGAAATGTTTAGTTTAAATGTAGTTCTGTTTATAAGTATGCATAAGGATGCAATTATTTGACTTATTTGAACTGTTGTATCAGTGAAGCGAGGTGAGTCAGTGAAGTTATGGTTTTACAGTGCAGTGAACAGTTCCGATCAGTGATAATTTATAGCGTCAATGAAATGTGTTCTATAGTGTCAGTGAAATGTGTGCTAAAGTGTCAGTGAAATGCGTCATAGTGCCACTACAGGGAATGAGATGAGAGTAAAGTGAAAGACTATTGAAACTTATGTAGGACCTATAGATAATTATGTAGGTTGTATTGTAAAATTAGGTATTTTATTTTATGTTTTATTATTATTTTGTTAAATTGTATTGTGTATTATTATTGTATTGTGTGTAAAATTGTATATGTGTTGTAAAATTGTATTGTGTATTATAAATTTTATTGTGTATTGGTTATAATTTTATTGTGTATTGTTAATATTGTATATACCACTGCCACCGGGTGCTTGCCCACTTGCAGTGTAAATAAATACATGCATAGTAAATACATACATAGAATTTCACTCAATTCTCCTTGGTTTGTCCGTAACAGCCAACTACACAGAGAAACTGGTATTGACACAATCAAACAGTTTATTCATTCACAAGCTAAGAAGTTCTATAACAACCTAGAAAATGTTCCAGGCGCCATCCACTACTCTCTCGGAAGGAAGTCCACATTTCCCACCAGAATCAAGAGCCGACTTCCAATGGACCTCATATTATAATCAAAATTTATCATCACACAAACCTATGTAAATAATTACTTATTAAGAATTATTTTTGTGCATTGAGGAGCCCAATCTAGGCTGCCCTCAATTCAGTGTCATATATTGTATTTATATTTTTTAGAAATGATCTGTATTGCCCTAAATGCGCTGATCGATCAATAAATTGTTAAAAAAATGTCTGGTATTCTTCATTGAAAATAAATCTGAACAATTTTTATTTGAACTTCTTATGGACTTAGTTTGCAGTATTTGCTGCACAAGCCACTAGTGTATTATATTTGCAATTTAAAAAATATAATCATGCAAAAAATGTTGTATAATATACGTTTGTGAAGTGCATTACAAAATAACGGAAATTAAAAAAACTCGCTGTTGGTTTTTCAAAATTTTTCTCGATTTCGTAAAAAAGCACTTCCGAACCTTGTATCATAGATAATATAGTAATTTCAGTTATATTACAAAGAGGGGAGGATGTCAGCTATGTAGACGCCTATATACCCAATGGCATTTTCTAAACTCTGACGCACTATAGGCATCACAACATACACAGAAAATTAGACAGTACTTTACTGTATACAGTTCATGAGCAATACAATGCAGAGGAAGGATCCGGCACATACTGTAGGCCTCATTCTTACTTACTTACAAATGGCTTTTAAGGAACCCGAAGGTTCATTGCCGCCCTCACATAAGCCCGCCATCGGTCCCTATCCTGTGCAAGATTAAGCCAGTCTCTATCATCATACCCCACCTCCCTCAAATCCATTTTAATATTATCCTCCCATCTACGTCTCGGCCTCCCTAAAGGTCTTTTTCCCTCCGGTCTCCCAACTAACACTCTATATGCATTTCTGGATTCGCCCATACGTGCTACATGCCCTGCCCATCTCAAACGTCTGGATTTCAAGTTCCTAATTATGTCAGGTGAAGAATACAACGCGTGCAGTTCTGTGTTGTGTAACTTTCTCCATTCTCCTGTAACTTCATCCCGCTTAGCCCCAAATATTTTCCTAAGCACCTTATTCTCAAACACCCTTAACCTATGTTCCTCTCTCAGAGTGAGAGTCCAAGTTTCACAGCCATATAGAAGAACCGGTAATATAACTGTTTTATAAATTCTAACTTTCAGATTTTTTGACAGCAGACTGGATGATAAGAGCTTCTCAACCGAATAATAACACGCATTTCCCATATTTATTCTGCGTTTAATTTCCTCCCGAGTGTCATTTATATTTGTTACTGTTGCTCCAAGATATTTGAATTTTTCCACCTCTTCGAAGGATAAATCTCCAATATTTATATTCCCATTTCGTACAATATTCCCGTCACGAGACATAATCATATACTTTGTCTTTTCGGGATTTACTTCCAAACCGATCGCTTTACTTGCTTCAAGTAAAATTTCCGTGTTTTCCCTAACCGTTTGTGTATTTTCTCCTAACATATTCACGTCATCCGCATAGACAAGAAGCTGATGTAGCCCGTTCAATTCCAAACCCTGCCTGTTATCCTGAACTTTCCTAATGGCATATTCTAAAGCGAAGTTAAAAAGAGGCCTCATTCTTAAATGACGGAAAATTAAATTAAAACAAAAACGGTCGAAAGTGCATTACAGTAAAAATTCTTCATAGATTTAAGTAACAAGTCCATAAATTCTCGTTAATGCAATTCTGTTATTACAAGTGAATTATTTTATAGTTGGATTCAGACGCGTTGGCATGGAGTAACCTCGATTGTTTATTTTCTCAGCATTTTTGGGTGTACAGCCATTTCCAGGAATAGCAGTGAGTTTGGAGTTGGTAATTGAATGTAGCCTTTCAGCCTTTGCCGCGTATCGGCACACATGCCACATAATGACGCTTGTTTATTATTTAATGGCATCGGATCAACAACGAACTGATGTTTCATCATGCACTGATGCTAAGTGAGGTTAGCATTTCAATCAACATTATTTGCGAATTTGATGAGAGGCTAGATTTTCCATGTGCGTTTAAGTGTATTTCGACAGAAACTGGACTTTCTCTACCAGGGCCAATATTTGTATTAACGCTGATAGACTGTGCACTGTCTTTATAGTACGTTAGTTAATGCATTCCCTGCCTTCTCTTATTCTTGCTTGCGTTCTTTCGTCAGATTGTTTAAAATTTAAACTGAAGAAATTTCTCTTAATACTCATTCTATTGTTTTTTCGAAATCTTTGAGGGGTGTCCTTTTTCTTTGAGGGATGTCCTTCCTTAAGGAGATTCAAGAATAACTTAAAAAGTTGTGTATAAAGTGAAAATTAAAATTAAGGTGACATTTAACATTTAATTTTTTTAAGGTGACATGTATTTATTTAGCCTGACGAGTTACTCCCTTGGTTTGAATTGTAAATTATTTAAAAATAGCATGTAAGAGGTCTTAGACTAGAAATGTTTAGTTTAAATGTAGTTCTGTTTATAAGTATGCATAAGGATGTAATTATTTGTCTTATTTGAACTGTTGTATCAGTGAAGCGAGGTGAGTCAGTGAAGTTATGGTTTTACAGTGCAGTGAACAGTTCCGATCAGTGATAATTTATAGCGTCAATGAAATGTGTTCTATAGTGTCAGTGAAATGTGTTCTAAAGTGTCAGTGAAATGCGTCATAGTGCCACTACAGTGAGTGAGATGAGAGTAAAGTGAAAGCTATTGAAATTGATGTAGGCCTAGGGCCTATACATATGTAGGTTTTATTGTAAAATTAGATTATTTTATGTTTTATTATTAATTGTAATTCTTGTGTTAAATTGTATTGTATATTCTTATTGTATTGTGTATATAATTGCATTGTGTATTGTATAATTGTATTGTGTATTGTTTATATTGTGTATACCACTGCCATCGCTGCTTGCCCACTTGCAGTGTAAATAAATACATACGTACAAGTAAATTTTATTTACTTGTTCCTAATAGGTGATTATTGTTCCCTTCCCCACAGTACAAGTAATCTTCTATTTGTGAAATGCCATTGCCATCTTACCTAACCTGATGCTGTAGTCGTGCTAGAGAATCAATCCCATTCCGAGGCTTATATTGTGGTTTCGTAACCAGCTGTTTTTTACGGCGATGTATTGTTAGTTATTCGCCCAACCCTCAAGCTAGAGGATCATTCTTTATCGACTGTCCGCGACTGCTTATTCAATATAGGCCTACTAGTACTAAATCCAGACGTTTAAGATGGGCAGGACATGTAGCACGTATGGGCGAATGCAGAAATGCATGTGGAGTGTTCGATGAATTAAAAATGTGTCTCAGTGAAACGTACAGCAGAGTCCGTATAGGTCAGTTCCTGTCGGATGTTTTTCCAATTCACTGCGGACTAAAGCAAAGAAATGCACGATCACCTTAACTTTTTAATTTTGCTCTAGAATATGCCAATAGGAAAGTCCAGGAAGACAAAGAAGGTTTCGAATTGAATGGGCTACATCAGCTGCTTGTTTATGAGGATGAAGTGCATATGTTAACAGAAAATCCATAAAGAATTATGGAAAACATGGGAATTTTTACTTGAAGCAAGTAAAGAGATAGGTTTGGCAGTAAACCGCGTAAAAACGAGCTATATGATTATGTCTCGTGACCAGAATATTGTACGAAATGGAAATCAAAAAATTGAATCCTTTGAAGAGGTGGAAAAATTCAAATATCTTGGAGCAACAGTAACAAATATGAATGACACTCGGGAGGAAATTAAACGCAGAATAAATATGGGAAATGCCTGTTATTATTCAGTTGAGAATGTTTTATCGTCCAGTCTCTTCTCAAAAAATCTGACAGAATTTATAAAACAGTTTTATTACCGGTTGTTCTATATGGTTGTGAAACTTGGATTGTCACTTTGAGTGGGGAACAGAGGTTAAGGGTGTTTGAGAACAAGACGCTTAGGAAAATATTTAGGGCTAAGAGGGACGAAGTTACAGGAGAATGAAGAAAGTTATACAACACAGAACTGCACGCATTGTATACTTCACCTAAAATGATTAGGAACATTAAATCCAGACGTTTGAGATGGGCTGGGCATGTAGCACGTATGAGCGAATCCAGAAATGTATATAGAGTGTTAGTTTAGAGGCCGGAGGAAAAAGGACCTTTGGGGAGGCCGCGACGTTGATGGGAGGATAATATAAAAATGTACTTGAGGGAGGTGGAATATGATGGTAGGGACTGGATTAATCTTGCTGAGAATAGGGACCGATGTGGGGTTTATGTGAGGGCAGCATTTTTATTAAATGTTGAGCTTATTTTAGGCACGAAAAACTGCAATTTTCCATGCCTAAAAATTCGATGTCTAGTGATAACATCATAGTGAGTTGAAAGTAAAATCACAAGTCCTTACAGCAGTGATGTCAAAGCAAGCGCATTTTTCTGACCTTGACGTCGTGCGCGGGCAGCAAGTGCTATGTATGGAAAGAGGAAGGGTTGTGTATATGAATAAGCAACCTGTTGGATTAAGAAAACAGTGGTGTACGAACTTCAAACGGAATGTGCAATTTTATGTTGTTATTTTTATATGGCTTCTTTCTGTTTAATATTATCTATATTGTCTGTAAAACAAAAGTACTAACACTGATTTCTTAATATTGCACTTGTGTTTTAAATCTTAATAACATAATAGAGAGTTAAGAAGGAATATTCACTTAAATTCCATAGTAGTATAATATTATATTGAATTAAGTGGATGAAACAACACATTCATAAAGAAAGTGATATTCCAAAGAAAGAGATTGAGTATGACATGATAAGTTGGAATTTATATTGATGGTATCTTTAGCCTTACAAAAGTAATCAATAAACTAATAAAAACATTATTACAGTACAAAGCAAAGTTACCTAGGTACTGTATCTGTTTTAAGTGTAACTAATATTACATAACAAAACTCTTATCGCATTATGCTTTTAAGGTGATATTTGTGAGCAACTTTCTATCATCAGAATATTAAATTATTTTCTCGAAACCTGCTGAAGCTATAGAGCTGACATTTTTACAACACATGGGCACGTATCTTTTGCTTACGATGTAACAGTAGTTGCTTTGTTAATTCATTTCCTTACAAACAATATATCCATGTGAATATTTTCAAAATTTTCAATACACTATCTTCAGTAATACATATTTACGGTATATTAGATTTACGAAAACATTCTGTAAGGCTACTAAATAAATAGGCCTATATCTGAAAATTTAACTTTTCTATACGGAAAGTTGAGAAAATATTTCTTTTGAATAAAAAAAATCAAACTTGTGAAAAATGAGCATTAAAATTAAAACTTACATTCTTATAATGCACTTATACTTCTCAGGCAAATCTAAAAATTAACATGGATACAGTTTTAATAAGTTCTCTTCCCTTTATCTATTGAATCAGTGCTGGCCATCCCTGAATATAGGGTGCTTCAAAAATACGGGGCATAATTTCAGGTATGTATTTCCCACATATAGACAATCAAAATAGTTCATTACAACATGTGTCCGGAAATGCTTCATTTCCGAGTTATGGCCTTCACAACATTGAAATTCACCGGAACGTTTTTCTTTCCGCAGGTCGTTGTCATTACAGAAGATGTTCAAAATGTCCACCTCCTGCTTGAATACAGACCTCACATCGATGTCTCATTGACCTGCGAACACGATCCCAAACTCCAGGAGTATTGCGTATGTCCTCAGAACATGCTACAATTCGATTCCGAAGGGATTCCAAATCAGGCACCGGAGACGAATAAACCAATGATTTTAAATGGCCCCACAAGTAGAAATCGAGAGGGTTCAGATCAGGTGAGCGTGGAGGCCAAGCAATTGGGCCACCTCTACCTATCCATCGATCAGGAAACCTTCGATCCAAGTACCGGCGAGCCGTACGACTGAAGTGTGCCATCATGCAAGAAGTGAATGTGTTGACGATTGATCAGTGGAGTGTCTTCTAAAACATGAGGTATGGTTCCGGTGAATTTCAATGTGGTGAAAGCCATAACTCGGAAATAAAGCATTTCCGGACACATGTTGTAATGAACTATTTTGATTTTCTACATGTGGGAAATACATACCTGAAATTATGCCCCATATTTTTTAAACTCCCTGTATAGCTCGACCAAGCGGCATATACCACCTCATTCGTCTGTCTCTTTCCTTTCCGCTGTAAAGCGCTCAGGCTCTCCTGGGCTCTAAAGCGCGCGCTTGCTCCTGTGTGCATCAATTGACATGCCTGCCTTACAGGGTAAGAGAAGGTAAAGTGCGACGATGATAATCCACGCCAGACAAGGAAACTTTTTTTTTTATTTAAAAAATAAGTGATCACCAAACTGAACTGTGCAGGACGCGACGAACGACGTAATTATCTGAGGTGTCCGCAAAGTGAAACAAAGTGGACGCGCTGCCAATGCTTCCTGAAGGGGGGAGGGCCGTAGTTTCCGCCTCTCACACCTCGAGCTGCTGATTGTGGATGCTGTAGGTTAGAGATTGCTCTGGGAATATGATCATAGCTCGAGCACTGCAGGGTTAAGATGAGGGATGAGGGATGAGGGGGAAGACGAGTTTGACGAGAGTGACACAGTGAGGAGGCGGCATAACATCAGAACAGAGAAACTTGAAAGCATCTGACACAGACCGCGCGCGTGACGGAGGAGGAAGGGGATGCAAAATATCCCTCCTCTCCTGCATAATTCATTTCCTGTCTGGATAATCTGCCACGCCTCGCTATGATCCGAGGCGCCGCCCAGCGGAGGAAACGCGAAACTCAAACCATCATTTTGAAATCCCTCTCTGTCTCCTTCCAGCACCACTTCAAAGTTCTGTCAACCTTTCTCCATCTTTACCCTCCCTCCCCTAGACTTTATTCATGTCACATCGACTCTTAAAAAGTCTAGCTGGAACCGTAACAAAAGACTCTTTGATGACGTCAGAAGCTCTCTTACCCTCCCTTACTACCGCTCTAGCGAGCACAAGTTGTGAAATTTGCGTTTACACTGACATCTACCCGCAGAACATTAAGTTAAGTCTTTCCGTACCTCGTGTTCGTGAGCCCGCCCGAGGCTATGCAAATTCTTCCTTCCACCGTTTCAATTTAATTTATGATCACTTCCGTTTCCCGACGCTAGATGGAAACCCACTCCATCATGCGTCACATGCATCCAACAGTTCCGAGTTGGTCTACCAGATATCACTAGCAGTAAAAAAATTCGCCGAGCGCTTCGTAGTGGTGATGTATGGAAGTAATTCAAGCGGTATTCATGATCCATATGATTACGTATTTGGCCTCTGGCAGCCAGAATATAATTAACTGTTGCGAGATAAAATAGGGATCAAAACAGAGATTATAATTAGTCGCTTAGAGTTAATATTAAAAATGCAAAAAAGTACACACACCAATTAACAGCATTTAACTATTTAACAGGTGTTTCGAAATACTGTCGTATATCCCCGGATATCGAGGCTCTTCAACGTAGTCAATAAAAGGACGAGGGGAAAAACACATTCATTTAAATAATTCATTAAATGGCGATCTTACTCGTGTTAATTGTGTAAGCATGTGCGGATTACAGCTGTTTCGGTGCTTCTTCACACCATCCTCAGAGCCTACTAGATCTCGGCGTCATCTCGAACTTCGCTGCCTGTTGTGTGGGCGCGTTCGATTGTTGAAAAGTGTTAAAATGTGGTTTCAAATAGTGTGTGTGTTCTGAAATTGATCTGTGTGTTGAGAATTTGATCAGGGTGTGTTTTAGTGTGTCTGTATATTTCATATTGTTCTAGTGTGTTGAGTTTTTGGTTTTTGGGTTGTATGTGTAGGATTTCCATGTCTGTATTTATGTTATTGTATGTGAGGTTAGCATTAGTTATGTGTTCGGCATATGTAGATGTATTGTGTCCTCTGGTTATTGCTTTAATGTGTTCTTTGTATCGAGTTTGGAATGATCTGCCTGTCTGTCCCAATGTAGAAACTGTCGCAGCTATTGCATGTGAGTTTGTATACGCCTGTGTTGTTGTATTTATTTGTTTGTATTGTTTTTGTGTTGAGATGTCTTTGTAGTGTGTTTCTGTTCTGTATGCTATGTTGTATTTCTGTTTTCTCAATGAGGATGCGATCTTGTGTGTGTTTTTGTTTTCGTATGTTAGTGTGATGTATTTCTTGTGTTCTTGTGTTTGTGTTGTGTTTTGTGTGTTTTTGTGTTGTTGAGCTTTTGTTTTGTCTTCCTTATGATGTTGTCTATTATGTTTGGGTTGTAACCATTTTCTTGTGCTATGTATTTGATTGTGTTCACTTCTTCATTGTATTGTTGTTGACTCAAGGGGATGTTGAGTAATCTGTGTACCATTGTCCTGAATGCAGCATGTTTGTGTTGTGTATGTGTGTGTGGTGGTGGTGGTTGGTTTTTTTGTATATTTTGAAAGTGTGTTTGTTGTCAACTTTTGTTATGGTGATGTCTATTTAATTAAGGGCTATACTGTTTTCAAAGAATAACACTATATCCGGCAACTAAATCGCTGGTCACTAGAACATGGAAAATATGAAAATATGATTGCAACTATGAGTTAAAACTGCTCTAATATGCACTAAAATTGAAATATATGCAGTAAAAAAAACACACTTCAGAAGTTTAATAATACATTCCCAGAGATGACGTCCATCAAAAAATGTCGCCACTAACGTAATGTCCATATACGAAATGGTCCTACATTTATGCCATACAATAGTTTCGTCCAACAGAAGAAGTCCGACAATGAAGTCGTCCAGCTTACATTAAAGTCCAGCCCGGAAGTTAAAAAACAATCTAACAATCAGTTGTAAAAAATATTGTAATGTTATTGACATTTCAAACAAAATTCCACTTGATTCTTGGACTGTTTATGAATTAGTTTTGAATTGAAGACAAAGGACAAACCATGTCATGCAGGGATTCCATTCGCATTTCCAAAGACTCGCTGTAGCTATTCATGTTAGCATTTGGCTTTTTATTCAGCAACTACAAAAACAGATACAGAAGAATTGGTAACTCAAGAGTTAGCAGGTCATAGAAATATAAAGTAATCTTTAAATCGAAGCTATCTTATGAACCAAATTAGTATTTTTAACGTATTCGGAAATTACCGACAGTGTAAGGATGAAAACTACATATCATACCTCTATACAGTGGCGACTGGTGATATTTTTTGTATGTAGGATATGAGATTGACGACTGATGACCAAGACAGAAAATAATAATAATAATAATAATAATAATAATAATAATAATAATAATAATAATAATAATATATTTTTTAACTTTGCTCTAGAGTATGCCATTAGGAAAGTTCAGGATAAAACAGAGGGTTTGGAATTGAACGAGTTACATCAGCTTCTTGTCTATACGGATGACGTGAATATGTTAGGAGAAAATCCACAAACGATTAGGGAAAATACGAGAATTTTACGTCAAGCAAGTAAAGCGATAGGTTTGGAAATAAACCCCAAAAAGACGAAGTATACGATTATGTCTCGTGACCAGAATATTGTACGAAATGGAAATATGAAAATTGGAGATTTATCCTTCGAAAAGGTGAAAAAATTCAAATATCTTGGAGCAACAGTAACAAATATAAATAACACTCGGGAGGAAATTAAATGCAGAATAAATATGGGAAATGCCTGTTATTATTCGGTTGAGAAGCTTTTGTCATCTAGTCTGTTGTCAAAAAACTGAAAGTTATAATTTATAAAACAGTTATATTACCGGTTGTTCTGTATGGTTGTGAAACTTGGACTCTCACTTTGAGAGAGGAACATAGGTTAAGGGTGTTTGAGAATAAGGTGCTTAGGAAAATATTTGGGGCTAAGAGGGATGAAGTTACAGGAGAATGGAGAAAGTTACACAACACAGAACTGCACGCATTGTCACCTGACATAATTAGAAACATTAAATCCAGACGTTAGAGATGGGTAGGGCATTTAGCACATATAGGCGAATCCAGAAATGCATATAGAGTGTTAATTGGGAGGCCGGAGAGAAAAAGACCTTTGGAGAGGCCAAGACGTAGATGGGAAGATAATATTGAAATGTATTTGAGGGAGGTGGGATATGATGATAGAGACTGGATTAATCTTGTTCAGGATATGGACCAATGGCGGGCTTATGTGAGGGCGGCAATGAACCTCCGGGTTCCTTAAAAGCCAGTAAGTAAGTAAGTAAGTAAGTAAATAATAATAATAATAATAATAATAATAATAATAATAATAATAATATATTTTACATATAACATCAATCATAGTCTTTCATTCTTTCTTATATAATTGCAATGCATTTTGGGGGTACGAAATTGAAGAAAAATGTATTTTGGGGGTAGGCCAGCAAAAAATTTTGAATACCAGTGTCCTAGATCATATATATAATGGTTTATTTAACGACGCTCGCAACTGCCGATGTTATATCAGCGTTGTCGGTGTGCCGAAATTTTGTCCCGCAGGAGTTCTTTTGCATGCCAGTAAATCTATTGACATGAGCCTGTCGCATTTAAGTACACTTAAATGCAACCGATCTGGGCTGGGATCGAACACGCAACCTTGAGCACAGAAGGCCAGCGCTATACCGACTGCGCTACGCAGGCCGACTCCTAATCATAGGAGTGATATTATTTGCAATTAAAATTACTTTGGGCGAAATTTTTTACTAACATTTTCGTCTACATTTTCATTCAGGACTCACATGATGCAGTATTTATGCGCGAATTTTGGAACATTCTGTATAAAGAAAGAAGTGGTTTATAAATGAATTTTAAGTATATTTCTTTCGTGTCAAATAAACAGAAATACTGTGGAAACAGTTAAAAAGGAGAGAGAGATATGTAAAACATTGTTTCTGTGTACATTCGATCACTGATAAAAGAAAGGGGGTTCAGAATTGACAGCTAATCGTTTAAGAAAATAACCCGTGCCTAGCTTTCTTGTATTTTCTGATGATTGTTCTTAGCTAGAAGAGCTAAATGTTTTAAGTGTATTCACTTCAGACGCGATTTCGAAGACACACACTCCTATATTGAAGTGAATACTGGAAAATGAAATAAAAAAAAGAAAACTGTATGCAGCTCTCACAATTAAATTTGTGCATGCAGTTAAGAAGTTCATAATTATCTAACAGCAGAAATTAAGATATACAACAGGAATTAACATTACAGTTCATAAACGAAGAAGCATTAAAATATAAAATAAGTTTAGGGTGATTATTTAGCTATCGAAGTGGTATAGAAATATCAACCACACAAAGGAAGGAATTTGGGAAATCCAAGGAAACCGTGGAATATTGAACAGGAAGAGGTCAGACTACCTCCCTGATAAAGATGATGTTTCGCAACAACACCATAGTAAAGTAAAAACAGCTTGTAATCTAAAACAATTAACAAAGTGTATTTGAGACGCCTTCATACGTGTAAAGCTGGGAGACACGTGTCGTAGACCTACAGTTACTGTTCCAACAGGTAGGTTCCACTTGTCCTTGATGGGAAAGAGGATATGCAACTCTATCCAGAAAATCTCGTACACTTTTACACATTTAAGTCTGAAATAATACAGGATATATAGGCCTATAATTATATTTTTCGTAAACAGAAACGATTCCTTGCACACAAAGAAACTGATAAACCAATTTTATTGAATTAAATTAAAGAGTCAAAGCAATTGATTTTTATACAAATAAAACTCATTACCTAGCTGCGGATTTTTAGGCACTAAAAACAGTTGAAATAGGCAGGCAAAATAGGCATTCAAAATTCTAAAATAGGCATTTAAAAAGACACTAACAAATTTCTAATTCTCAACGGCTAACACGATCATAGCGTTGCATTATACACTACTTTCTATAGGAATGTCATTATGGCAATGAATAACTAAATATTCGTCCGAATGTTGTAATGAGAACTGATGTCTATTGTCTGTAAGAATATTCTTAAATTAGGAGAAACTCCCTTCCACTTCACATGAAGTGATGGGGCAATACTTCAGGGATCCAATCTCAGCTGGGGATCAAACCAGTGGGAACGCAGTAATGTCAATGTATTTTCCAATCAGTGCTTCTGATGACTTTTGCTTTGGCATATCTCCACGGTATACTTCACGTAGTACAGCAGAAAACTCAACTCCATACTCAATTCACAATCTCACAAAACGGATACACAGTTTAAAACAACTACCCTAGTCAACTACCACAGTGATTCATGCGGCTTTCGAAATACATTTTTTCTTATTGGTTGATTTTAAATTATTCGATTTCTCCGCGCTCTGGTGGCAGTAAAACGTAACACACAGAATTATCGATAGTTCTATATCACTTCCCTCTGCTAGATAAAAAAAAAAACAAATTACAGATTCAAAAAATATCGATAGAATGGTCAGTAAAATAAAGTATAATATATAATACGAATATTTAGGCAACTTTTAGGCCTTTATAAGCAAATAGGCATTTACTAGTGGAATAGGCAATTATAGGCACAATAGAATTCGCATATAATACAATGTCTTAAAATGGATATGTAGCCTAAAATCTTTCGTCTTCAGGTTAAGGATTAAAATAGGCATAAATCAGCGGTTTACTCATTACTAAGACAGCAATGATTATATTTTAAACCGGAAGAGGCAGGCCTATACAATTTATTTGAGAAGAATGTCCATATTTCCTTTAACACCTCCCGGTCCTATTATATTTCAACTGGCTTTTTGTACTGTTTTTATTTTATTTTATGAAGAGATAAGTTTCCTGGCGAAATTCCTGCATTCAAAGAAAGATTCAGGAACTTTTACATGGAAATAATGACCCCAAATAGGATCAGAATACCACTGACTTTACAAAGGCATGACAGTTATTATTCCATCATAACTGGGCTCTGTTCTGAAAAATATTTTCTCCACAGAGTACGGTGTATTGTACAGAGAAAATTCTTCTAGCAGGTAATAGCCAACATTTACAAAGTCAGCTAGAGAGAGGGACAAACTTGCAACCGCTTCAATTTTGATGTGATAGTATTTTATTTATTTATTTATTTATTTATTTATTTATTTATTTATTTATTTATTTATTTATTTATTTATTTATTTATTTATTTATTTATTTATTTACTTACTTACTTATTTGTTTATTTATTTAATTAGCTAGCTAGTGAGTACAAATTACATTTATAAAACAAAAATATTTCTAGCCACTACCGTAAGAGCCAGGCTCGTGTACGGTGTGGTCTTAGCCAACAATATAACAAAAAATTTACAAGGACAGTTTACTAAATACAGTAAGTAACTTAATTCAAACCAATAAATACAACACAAGAGCAAAAATAAAGAAGAAAGAGAAAAAGAGAGAAAAATACACATTTAATATAAATTGACAATCCGACAGAAGCCAGTGATATTCAATAAAAACATGAATATATTCGACAGAAATAAAATGTACAAAAATACATTTGTTAATATTATATATCATTGGATAATTTTACAAATTTCTTTTTTAAAAGCTTCAATTTTAAAATATTTCAAATTTGGAAAATGGTTTCTAATTTTATTATAAAGTCTTTGGCAGAAACTAGCTCCATGTTTAAGAGCTGCACTTGTATGACATTTAGGTTCAATTAATGGGAAAGTAGACTTTTGCCTTCGAGTACGATATTCATGTCGATTAGATTTATGTTTTATTTGATTTCTGTGGTAGTAAGTTAGTAAACTATATTTATAAATTTCTTCAATAGTTAATACATTAAAATCTGTATAAATTAAATTTGTTGGGTAATCCATATTTTTGGTCAGACTTTGAATTGATATTGTGCAAAATGCTTATGTAGCAAACCAGCGCCGGGTTAAAACGTTTTAGTCTTAAAAAAAAAGTCTCATTTTGAGCAGTGAGTAAAAGTAGGTAGATATATGAACAACTTAAATTAAGTTTTACTTTGAAAAATTAAACACTCACTCTCCATGAAAATGCAGAAATTTGAAGAAGACATTAAACATATGTATGTAGAATGAAATACCTCCGAAGGTTACAGAATTTCAACAAATCCCCCTGGAAATGACAGTCATTGAAGCATTGATGGAAGTACCTGGGGTCAGTAAGCAGTTAATCCGTTTACCCCATTATCCAGAGTGACGTTACCTTGCTTACAGAAATACAAACAAACGGACAAGGTACAGCAAACAGTGTCGCCTAAAGCGATAAAATTCTGAACTGACAGTTCAGTTGAACATCGTTGCCAAAATGAGTAAGCCTATCTTTAAACAAGCAATTCAGTACCAAATATACTTGAACGAATAAAATTATTCACACAATTTTCATCGCACGTATAAGTGTTGCCGAAAGGAAATAAAATTCTAGAAACAATCCATTACTCCAACGCAAATAGTGAAGCTTAAGTGAATAATACTCTAGTCTCTTGAATATCACAGATATTCGAACAGCGTTTCCGAAGCGGAATACAACTCTGCAAGCACTTCAGCATAAAATATTCCACCAGTTTTTATATAACAGAATTATACGGCGAATTAAGCATCAAATACATATCAACAGTTTTAACACAAGCCAGTTCAACGTCAGATATACACATGGTCAATCAATTTTTCAACACTATTACACTTTTACTACGTCACACTACTTTTGACCAATAAAACGGTACGAAAGGGCGTCTTTCAACCAATCATGGCTGCTTATCGCACAATTTTATCGCGTCCCTAGCATTTGTTTAATTTTATCGCGTCCCTAGCATTTGTTTATTTTTATCACTACCCTAGCATTTGTTTCTTTGTTTGCCAACATTTCAAACTGCACTGGTCTGGACGTCAAAAAACAGAAAATTACAAACCACTCAAGTCGATGCACAGCACTTTCAAATGTGATTCACATTGACATTCAAGAACAAGAATTAATAAAGATCACTGGTCATAGCTATGCATTTTCCCTGAAACCCTATTTACAAATAATGAAGAGCACCAATCGGAAATCCTGAATAAGTTGAGGGATACACCATGTACATCACCGAGTTCACTTCTTTTACGCACACGTCCAATATAACATCAACTGAACCACCAACCATATAACATTCAAATTTGAAAATTGTACCTACTTTCAATAATTGTTTCTTTTGAAATTATTCATGTTTATTTTTTATTTCATCATCGTTAATTAAAATGTTTCTTGTTTATTTCATCATCCCTAATTAAAACTTTTCTAACACTCGTTTATATTATTTAGGTTATGTTTGTTATAGCTTCTGCTATATGATATTATGAATAGTCACGTATCAGAGATTGTTTAATACTAACATTTATTGAAAATCATCTGTCAAGTGATGTTGATTACTGGGATCGGGATAATTGAAGAGGAATCCAACTGTTTTAATAAAAATGAAACTGAATCGACAAAGCCTTCTTGACCAGTAACCGTCCACAGAGTTCAATGAAGATTCCATATTTGGCACAACTGATAAGAAAACAGCTATTCATAACACACTACTGCCATCTATTAGCGTAATATTTATAATGTTGAGATGGTACAAATTTGAAGACAGTTTTGTATTTTCGTAAGTCAATTAATATTTTATTGTATTGGAGTACTTCGTTACTTCTAATCTTTATATACTTTCTTCTAATCTATTTATTTAGATTTATTTAGATTTATTTATTTAACCTGGTAGAGATAAGGCCGTCAGGCCTTCTCTGCCCCTCTACCAGGGGATTACAACTATAACATGAACAATAAGATTACAATTAATATTAAATTTACAATTACAATTACAATTACAATAAAAATTAAAGTACAAGAATACCTGATTAATGAAAGCTAGACATTTTATCATAGAAGTTAGAACAAAGAATATTTTTATATTTACAAAATTACAAATTAAACCTACAATAACAAAATTCTATAGTGATGAAATTACCGGATATTGAGATATTTTGTGGTAGATTAAAAGAACTATTTACAAGAAACCATGTCTGAACGAGTCTCAATTACTGACCAAGTGCCTAGTAAGTTTGCGTTTGAATTGAATTTTATTTCGACAGTCCCTGATGCTAGCAGGTAACGAATTCCAGAGTCTTGGCAGGGCTATTGTGAAAGAGGATGAGTATGAGGAGGTGCGATGGGATGGTATTGTTAGTATTGTTTCATGGCGAGAGCGTGTGTTCAGATTGTGGTGGGAAGAAAGGTAAGTGAAGCGAGACGACAGGTACGAAGGAATAGAAGAGTTCAAGATTTCGAAGAGAAAGAGAAGTGAATGTAAATTTCTTTTCTTATCTAGTTTAAGCCAACCTATTGCTTCCAGGGATGGGGTAATATGATCATATTTACGAACATTGCTTACAAAACGTACACACAAATTATGAGCACGTTGAAGTTTCATTTTGTTGTCGCTGGAAAGGTCAGTCAGTAAAATGTCAGCATAGTCAAAATGGGGAAATACAAGGGTCTGCACAAGGGACTTTTTTAAGCAAGAGGGAAGATGAACATTTATCCTTTTTAGCACATGAATAATAGAATATCGTGTAATAGTCAATTAAATCCCACTCGAGTTTTGATTTTCTCTTACTTACTTACTTACTTACTGGCTTTTAAGGAACCCGGAGGTTCATTGCCGCCCTCACATAAGCCCGCCATTGGTCCCTATACTGAGCAAGATAAATCCAGTCTCTATCATCATATCTCACCTCCCTCAAATCCATTTTAATATTATCTTCCCATCTACGTCTCGGCCTCCCTAAAGGTCTTTTTCCCTCCGGCCTCCCAACTAACACTCTATATGCATTTCTGGATTCGCCCATACGTGCTACATGCCCTGCCCATCTCCAACGTCTGAATTTAATGTTTCTAATTATGTCAGGTGAAGAATACAATGCGTGCAGTTCTGCGTTGTGTAACTTTCTCCATTCTCCTGTAACTTCATCCCTCTTAGCCCCAAATATTTTCCTAAGCACCTTATTCTCAAACACCCTTTTGATTTTCTCTAGATAAATCAAAACCGCTAGTGAGATTACTGTTGATAAAATAAAATTCTACAGTCACAAACACATTCAAAAGTTTTACAAGTATCTGTAACCTATGCAATTCTGCAGCCAATTCAACATTACATGCACATTCGAACAATTTTACCAACAGCCAATAAAATCGTACAGTCAAATCAACGTCATAAGCACACTAAAATATTTTACAAAGAGATAATAAGTTTAGCAATCAGTTCAATATGACCAGCACATTCAAACAGCCAATAAAAGTCTGCAGTCAATCATAAGCACAGTCAGTCAGTTTTAACAAAGTTAATAAAACTTTGCACTCAATTCAACATTAAAACATTCAATCATTTCTTTTACCAAGAATCACTAAGCCCTGCAGTCAATTCAATTTCACGAACAACTTCAAACAGTATTAGTTAGAGCCAACAAAATTCCATACAAATTTAAATAGCATACGTATTGTTGTCAGGCACCATAGAAATTCTACAGACAGTTCAATATCTTACGTAGTTGATCAGTAGTGACAAAAAGTTCAACCTATACAATATTTCAACATACAAGAACAGCGAGTAATGGTCAACAGAGAGTTAAAGATCGTATATTGTTCAAGTAGGACAACGTTTTGAAATCCTACAGTTATTTCGTCATATCCAGTACAGTCATGCCAAGAAACGAATAAACATCGACAGGAAATCGTGAATGGAGGAAGCGGCTGCAATAATAAGTTAGTTAGAATTAACGACTACGTACCTATAGTCCCGTCGCTCTAATTTCCGGCAGCAAATCACGTTGCAGGTCGGCTACATTTAAACGTGTGCGTCTTGTGATTCGCTGATGAAGACGTCATGCATTTCCTAAAGCTGAATAAATCTATACTAATAATAAATCTGTAGCCGAAATTTTTCTGGTAATTTTCGATTTTCCAAAAATAATTGGTCCTAACATATATAATTAACCACCCTGAAACCGATAATCGCTTTTTTGAAATTTTTGTTTGTAGGTCTGTCTGTCTGTCTGTATGTTTGTTACCTTTTCACGCGATAATGGCTGAACGGATTTCGATGAAAATTGGAATATAAATTAAGTTCGTCGTAACTTAGATTTTAGGCTGTCATTCAAAATATATTATTTAAAAGGGGGGTTATAAGAGGGTCTGAATTAAATAAATCGAAATATCTCGCTTATTATTGATTTTTGTGAAAAATGTTACATAACAAAAGTTTCTTTAAAAATAATTTGCGATAAGTTTTATTCCTTGAAAAATTTTGATAGAACTTATATTTAAGGAGATAAATGAGTTTTAAAATTAAAATAACTGCCATCTAAGGCCGTGTAATGAATTAAAAAACAAATGACTTCGTCTATAAGGGGCCTTGGACAGCAACAATCGAAAGCTATGAAAGATAGCCTACAGAGAATGTTTCTGTGTTTGTATGAAGTAATATCGGAAGCTAAATTAACCGATTTGTATAATTAATTATTATTTCACCATTGGTAAGTGTAGTTTCTCTAGATGGACAAAATGCTATAATGTTATTACAGTAACTTCTGATATAATATAATATAATATAATATAATATAATATAATATAATATAATATAATATAATATAATATAATATAATATAATGTAATATAATATGTAATATTATATTATATAATTTAAGTTATTTGAAGGGTTCACAACCATAGTGGGCCAAGCGCCATTTACTGAATACGTAGAAAACAAGGGTTAAAATTAAGTTATTACCATAATTCAATGGAAACCTATAACAAGTAAAATAAAATATACACATTAAATCTAAATGATGTCAATCTTCATTAAGCTATGGTTGCATGTAATAAAAATTAAGAAACATGTTAAAGGAATTGTCATTGCACCAAATGAGTGTCTCTGGACCAAAATGATCGCATTTTAATTATTTGGATGCAATTTAAATTACGTAACATATTAAACGATTTATCCTTCTATCAAACACAAATTTCCCTGGATCAAATGTCCTATTTTAATTATGTAATTACTTTATATTTATTTCTAACAGGTGCAGCGGAGCGCACGGGTACGGCTAGTACTTAATATAATCGCCCACCATTTTGGCTCTTACGTTGGCGTTCGCAGAAAGCACACGAGGACGTTAATTGCCGCTTAATTATTTGCTGAATTACAGTGCGTTCGATTTATTATCATAGGAGCTACGACATGATAATGTTTAACGGTGTGACAAATAGATCCCTCGTCTGGTAGCTCGGCAACGAAAGAACAAAAATGGCGAACGTTACTAGCTACCTAGACTTTATAGAGCCTTGACTTCCTAAAACGTAAGCAAAGAGGAGGAGTCACGCCGGGAATAACAGCGTCGCGACTTTAATTTCACTAAGAGCGGTTGTCACAACGATGTTTTCAGGAAAGACAAAAAACAAAATTAAATTGATTGTGGACTACCGTTTATGAACATGAAGAAAAATGTTAATCATAGAGGTGGTTGTTCATGTTATCTAGGCGGCTGTCCATGAAAATAATATTATCATGAAATCTAAGTTGGAAGTCCACATTCGCCGTTAGTGCCCCAAGATTGACATGGACTTCTGACCTTGTACAAACAGATTCTCAAACTATTGGTAGTTGGACTACCAACTTTTGTGATCTAATAAGTAGCCTTTTGTTATTAAGAATCGTTAAGAATCCGAAAATAGCAAAAATGGAAATAAGGTATTGTAATTCATAAATATGCTCTAATATGAAATACATAACTTCTCACATATTGGACCTATTTGCCAGTAAAATTGTGAAAGCATCAAATTTAACTTTTATAAAAAAAAACCCTCTCAAATTATCCTTAGTATTATTATTTGTAAGACATAAATTGGGCAGAAAACTAAAAAAGATAATAGACAAATTCCAGCTTATTGTAGAATTCCAAATATTGTTTAAGATCACACAAATTCCAACAATGTCGTCAAAAGCGAATGAAAGCTAAAATAATTAAATATTATACATGCATGAACAATCTTGACTTAAAATAATTAATAAAGTAACAAGTTCACAGTAATACTAAACTGGAAAGAATAAAATTCTACATGAAATTCAAAATAATAAAAAGCATTTCCTAGACGAGCAAGTTCAACATAATACTCGAAAAGTATTTCTTGCGTACTTACTTACTTACTGACTTTTAATGAACCCGGAGGTTCATTGCCACCCTCACATAAGCCTATCATTGGTCTCTATCCTGAGCAAGATTAATCCAGTCTCTATCATCATATCCCACCTCCCTCAAATCCATTTTAATATTATCTTCCCATCTACGTCTTCGCCTCCCCAAAGGTATTTTTCCCTCCGGCCTCTCAACTAACAGTCTATATGCATTTCTGGATTCGCCATTACGTTCTACATGCCCTGCCCATCTCAAACGTCTGGATTTAATGTTCCTAATTATGTCAGGAGAAGAATACAATGCGTGCAGTTCTGTATTGTGTAACTTTCTCCAGTCTCCTGTAACTTCATCCCTCTTACCCCCAAATATTTTCCTAAGCACCTTATTCTCAAACACCCTTAACCTATATTCCTCTCTCAAAGTGAGAGTCCAAGTTTCACAACCATAAAGAACAACCTGTAATATAACTGTTTTATAAATTCTAACTTTCAGATTTTTGGACAGCAGACTGGATGATAAGAGCTTCTCAACAGAATAATAACAGGTATTTCCCATATTTATTCTGTGTTTAATTTCCTCCCGAGTATCATTTATATTTGTTACTGTTGCTCCCAGGTATTTGAATTTTTCCACCTCTCCAAAAGATAAATTTCCAATTTTTGTATTTCCATTTCGTACACTATTCTCGTCACGAGACATGATCATATACTTTGTCTTTTCGGGATTTACTTCCAAACCTATCTCTTTACTTGCTTCCAGTAAAATTCCCGTGTTTTCCCTAATCGTTTGCGAAAAGTATTTCTTAGGCGGAATAAAATTCTACAGCAAGTTCAACATAATGTGCGTAAAGTAGTATACTTCTACAGAGAGTTCTTCATATATAACGGACCAGCGTTCATAAAAGTCAAATTCTACAGATAGTTCAATAATCACACTGTATCAACATTGCCAAAGAAATTAATATGAAGTTTATTTTCAAACATATTCAGTGTTGCAAACTTATAATGAAATTCTACAGGAAATTCAACAACAGTCCTGAAAACTGAAGACAAAACTAATGAAATTCTGTAGAAAATTCAGTGCGACATACTGAAAGTGTGTCTTATTAAGGGGACACTCAACTTAAAAATTGCAGAAAAAGTGTCATAGAAATGGAAAATTAAATGTTTACACTAATTTACATGACAGAACTAAATCAATACGCAGAATTCTTCCCCTATTCATTGAGAAGTCACAGTCAAATGCACAAAGCCAAAAAATAAAAAATGATAATTAAAAGTGATATTTCAATTAATGATTGATTAAAAATTGAAATATTTTTTATTTTGAAAAGTATTGGATCTAATGAGCTGAGACTTTGCATGTTACTTTCCATGTGTGTATTAAACTTTGTCTCCAAATTTGAAAAAGATTGGTCAAATAGGAAAAAAGTTCCAAAATATAGTTGAGTGTCCCCTTAAGAGACTAAAATTCTACAAACAATTTAATATGGAACAAATTCTAATATTGGCTTCACCAGCGAGAAAAATTCAATAGCAAGGTAATCTAAGGTAGGCCTACAGCTTGAAGCAAGTACTTATTCAACAGATAGTTCAATATCAGTGACTATCAATTTTCTCTCTTAAGACTACGATTCAGTTAAAGCTGTTTGCATTCGTTATGTACACAGAGGAAAGATTACCGTGGAGTTTCTTGAACCATGTTGCACTGTGCCGCCTAGATTAATAAGGCAATCGATCACTCGTGACCAAAGTAGACAGTGTTAAGCCGAAGTGATATAAATTATTGCCTCTACTCGTATTGCAAAACTCTCTCTTCCTCAATAAATAAGACGAATACTCTTGCTATCTCTTCACTCCACAATTGTAAATATTCAGTAATTCTTCCGCTATGGGACATACTCAGCTTGAGCAAGCAGTCAAAAGTTGACAATGACGTCTGAAATACATTGTGAACTATTGAGGTTGCATGCATGGGCATCGTGCCTCACTTGAAAATTTGTGCCTCACTGACCTTCACAGAGCTTATCGCTCTGAATGACATCTTCGCAGTCCCCGTTCCTCCCTCACGCAGCTCCTAGGCGTGGGCAGGTTCTATATCAGTTTCATAAGCAATATCAGTGGTGGCATAATGGCATTATCAAAGCAGTGTGTACGCGTTAGAAAACGATTATTTCATGAGAAATGGGAGGAAGAGTTTCTTTGTTGTTTAGAAGGGGAGAACATACGATGTATGCTATGCTCGAAAATCCTATTAGGTATTAATAAATTTAATATATAACGACATCACTTCTTATGTCATAAAGAACATACTGAATTAGAAGATAAGACAAATTAAATGTTATTTTTCGTACTATTCCGAAGAAAATTTACGATCTTAACATTTGCATAGTATACTAAATACGACATTATACCTTAAACACGCTGCATTAAAAGGTACGAGGAATTAAACGTTGTTTGTACGTATTATTTCCGAAAGAAATTTATAAAAAAAATATAAAATGTGCGTAGAAAACGAAATATGATTTTCTGAAATTATTTTAGGTAGAGAACGTGCAAATCTATTAAGTAATCTTGAGAAACACCAGAATATTCAAGAAAATTAACGTAGACAACGTGACGAAATATTATTAGCTAGTTACGCAATTTCTCGCCTGTGATTTACTGTAAATCAATTCAATGATGGCGAAACTGTAAAGAGGTTTACGATTAAAGCTGCCGAATTAATTTGCCAAATGGAACAAAAGTTTTCGAGTCTCTCACGTTAACCAAGCGCTTTCCTAATAATTCGCCACTGACCGCCTTAGCGATTACGATAAGGTGACGCAGGTCACAGCAGTTTGTATTTCCCATCCTACTCTGCAGTCTCCTCTCCTAGTAAACAAACTATTCCAAATAGAGTGCCTCACGTAACCGAAAATTGTGCCCATGTATGGGTTAGTGGTTAGCAGTCAAATTCTTGCAGGTGCATGGTAGTAGCATTGCTCTCCCACGGGCAATATGAAATGATTGATAACTCATTTATATGCCTTAATTTGATTTCCCTTTGAATGGTTGTCAGATGGTATAAATTAACGTTTAATAAACAATAAATCAATCACATTTCATTTTCATATTGCGAAAAACATCATGGGAGCTTCTAGCAGTAGACACCTCCATCTGTGGTTTCCAATACACTGCTACATGATCCAATTATTTCAACATTACCAACGAAATGTTATAAATTATCTACAAAAGAAGAGTGGCAGTTGTTGATAAGCTAGGATTATTATTGTTATTATTTTTATATTATCATAATCATTATAATCACCATAGGCATACTAATATTAATGCGCGATGATATTCAGAGAGCAATTAAAGAATAAAAGTACGAGGCGCATCCAGAAAGTAAGTTTCCCTGTTTTAAAAAAAGAACACATACTTTCAGGAAAACATTTATTGGCAACAGGTACAGCAATGTTTCAGCTATTTTTCAACATAGCCGCCATCAGAATTGAGACACTTGTATCGTGGGATCAACTTTTGTATCCCTCTGTCGTAGAACTCTGCCGCCTGTGAATGGAACCAGCGTGTGATAGACGTCTTCAGCTCTTCGTCGTTGCCAAAACGCTCACCGGAGGACAGGAATTTCTTGAGGTGCATGAAAACGTGAAAATCGCTGGGAGCAAGATCAGGACTGTAGGGTGGATGATCAAACAACTCCCAGCCAAATTCCGTCAAAACAGCTGCTGTGCGCCGAGCCGTATGTGGACGAGCATTGTCATGGAGGAGCACAACACCTGCAGTAAGCATTCCACGCCTCTTGTTTTGAATGGCACGTCGCAATTTTCGTAGTGTTTCACAGTAAAGGTCAGCGTTCACTGTTTCACCTCTTGGAAGGAAGTCAATAAGCAATATGCCCTTCCTGTCCCAGACCACCGTGCACACCACTTTCCGTACCGACAGCGTCTGTTTGAATTTCGTCCTGACCGGAGATCCACTATGCCGCCAATGCATTGACTGCTGCTTGGTTTCCGGGGTGAAGTGCGAAATCCAAGTCTCATCGCCCGTGACGATCCTGTCGAGGAACTCGTCGCCGTCATCGTGATACCGTTGCAGAAATTTCAGTGCTGCTCCTAAACGTTGCATTTTGTGTTCGGGTGTCAGGTTTTTCGGCACCCACCTGGCACACACTTTTTTGAACAGCAAGTGCTTAGTGACAATCTCATGCAACAAGGATCGCGAAATCTGCGGAAAATGGCTGCTCAGCTCCGTAATCGTAAAGCGACGGTTCTCCATGATGCACTGCCGCACCAGCTCAACACGACGGGACGGTCGTCCACTGCGCTCTTCATCATGGACACTTTGACGACCTTCGGAAAACTGTCTACACCAGCGACGCACCATCTGCTTACTCATGATGTTCGGCCCATAGACCTGACAGAGCTGCCGATGAATCTCAATTGGCGCAATGCTTTGTGCATTAAAGAACTTTATCACCGACTGAACCTCGCAGGCGGCGGGAGAAGGAATAAGAGCTTCCATTTCGAACCACTGCTGCAACGCTACTGGCACCAGGCGGGACCTGTCCGGCTGGCATATGATGGATACGTCATGGATCTGTTACGCATGCGCAATTGACACGGGTAATTACGTTTACTTTCAAAGGGAAAAAATCGGGAAACTTACTTTCTGGATGCGCCTCGTATCAAGGAGTGTTTGACCCTCTGATGGCGCATATATATATAATGAGCCTTAAGGAACGTAAGTTCTAAAAATTATGATCATTTGTGATTATTCCTAAATTTGAGAGTTGCAAGAGGCATAACAAAAAAAAAACTGAAAAGTGATTTCTATTTCTCCTTAAGCGCATTTCCTCTTTTATTAAATAATTAACTCAATCATTTCTGCATGGATTTTTTAAATTGAAATTTTATTTTCTTTGTTTTTATAGTTTAACCTTCTCCTTTTGTATCGACTCACAATCCAATGCGAGATAAGGGATTCACAATGCAATCTCCCGGTACATTTTTGTATGCCGCGTTTCGTAAATAGAAACATAAGTGTTCAATGAGAAATGTAAAATATCTTAACCTTTTCAATTACAAGTAATGCATTTTTTGTATGCCAGAAAACAAATGTTCACCTTATTTAACTGCACCTTATATTTTATTTATGTATGTATTTAATTAAACTTTATCTGGAAAAGTAAGGAAAGATACAATAAAAAAAATTCTGTAAGTGGATGCAGTACCGACATCGCTTCACGGTTCAGAGACGTGGGATTTAACAGCAAGACAAAAGTAAAAAAATTAAAGCTTTACAAATTAGATCTCAGATAAAATTTAAATGATCGTATATAAGGGAGCAATTGCAACTAAAAACTCAGTAAGGCCACCGGTGTAGCTCTGTCTGCTAAGGCGCTTGCCTGCCGATTTGGAGTTGCGTTCGGGTGCGGGTTCCATTCCCGCTTGGGCTGATTACCTGGTTGGGTTTTTTCGAGGTTTTTCCCAACCGTAAGGCAAATGTCAGGTAATCTATGGCGAATCCTCGGCCTCATCTCGCCAAATACCATCTCGCTATCATCAATCCCATCGACGCTAGCTAAATAACCTCGTAGTTGATACAGCATCGTTAAATAACCAAGTAAAAAAAACTCAATAATTTAATAGAATAGTATAAAAATAAACTGAGAGACCACATAGAACAGATCGCTGTTGTTTTTATGAAAATTCCTATGTAACAGTACAGAGCATAGTTTTTCAGGAGAAAGAAAAATGTAATTAAACATCAATAGACCTACACTGACACTCGATGATGTCAACATATTGTAAATTTATTTCAACTCAACAATAGGATTTTATTCTTCCAACAATAATTCCTTTCTACAATTCACCTTAAACGCTCTCGTCAACAATAGGATTTTCACTCAACACCGTATTCGTTATAGCACTCCACTGACGGCAATGACAAATTACTTGGACCATTACGAACAACAATGAACTGTTAATCTTAACTAATATTTACAAAGCACTATTTACAAATCAGAACTATCAGTTCTCAGTTCACAGTTCTTCTAGCTCAGTCACTCGAGTTCACAGTATCTCGAACCACAGACCTTCAGAGACAGTCCACTGTACTCGAACTCAGGTCCCTCCAACTGCGGTCTACTGCACTCGAACTCAGGTCCCTCCAACTGCGGTCCACTGCACTCGAACTCAGGCCTTCGGATGCTGACACAGTTGCGGACGCACACTCGAGTCGAACTCCGGTACTGGCTTGCTTGCTCTGGCTTACTCACTGAACTAATCAGGAATCACCCACACACTCCTTCGCGTCCGTAATTTATAACGACAGCAACGTAACCGAGAAACTTCTAATTCGCGATTTTTCCACTTCGACGGGCTTCTGGAAGAGTCGGGAAGGTCCGTTCCCCCTTCACTCCGTACGCAGCAGTTGCGAGCGCACACTCCCTCGCCGCGTAGGCCCTTTCCACTCTCTTCTCTCCGCCGCGCGCCGTCCCTCAGTGCTCCGTGGAGCCCGCGCGATCTTCTCTCTTGCGGGACGCTGGTCGTGAGTTCGAATCTCACGTCGCTGTCACAATATTTACCAATGTTTTCTACCGAATTATCTTGTATTCTTATTTAGGTCTGTGAACATTTAAATTACATCTTTCTTCCCCCTGAAAAAAATTATGTTCCGTGCTTTCACATAGGAGATTTCATACAATCAATGATGAAATGGAACCCTATATGGATTATTTTATAACCTACTTCATTACAAACTAAATGGAAGGGAAAACATGGGGCGCTCAAGAAAACGACTGTGATATAAATATTGAACCATTCTGAAAATGGAACAGATCTGCAGGCTCCTGTATAGTAAATGATGAAGATGGTGATGATGATCATGCTGATGATTATGATGATGGTGTATATATTTAGAATAATAGTTGAAGAAAATCGCTGTGGATAATAATATCACAGGCAGCATAACAGACGAACTGAATTATTCAGAAACATGTAAAGCATAAATTGCGAAAGTGGCAATATTGCTCGATACTCCACTTTTTGTACCAGAGTCAAAGTAGCGGACCCATGTTCCTTCCATAGTAACGTTCTTCCCGAGAAATTTTGTTTTATCCCTCTGAAACACTGAAAATATCAAAGCAAAACTAACATTCTCCGCTTCTGATCAGCATTCAGAGTTTCAGGGACCTACCCAACAGAGAATGCGAAATTGAGAATTTCTGTCGAAGACAAAGATTTAATAAAACTTGCTCAACATATAAATAAGAGATTGCTGATTCATTTTTTTTACAAGGAAATGAAAATGCGATTTTTCACTGAAAATTACCAAAATTTCATCTTTCACCCCCTTAAGACAGCGGCGAATATAGCTAGATCGTGCAGTGTGGTGTTTGGAATTGCAAAATCATTCCACGTTCACATTGGCCCAAAACATGTGCAAGAGTTTCAGTTTTAGATTGTAACTTTCTTCATGCTACTCTAAGAATTCGTTAATTCCGCTTTGAGAGTATTGAAACATATTTTCGTTGTAAGAAATGAAATTCGTGATCTTATGGTAAACTTGAAGCCACGTTCAAATAAACATTTTATGAGCATTTCGGAAAACGCGTAGTGAATAATTGGATAGTGTTTGGGTAAAGGGAGACGAGTCATAAAATTCAGCAGTAGTAGTAGAGTTTAAGAAGGGCGCGTCAGCTACTATGGCTATTTGCGCCCTTATCTAAAATTCTTAATGTAACAAATACATAAATAATATAATAATCAGAGTGCTAAAAGAACTAAAAAGCGTTGTCACGATAAAACGAGGCACACAAATGCAGTATACATAAGGTGATTTCTACAGAACCATAAAAGTGAGCAATTCTACCACACTAGGTGGTATTCAAAACGAACAAATAAAACAATAAAACTAAGGCCACCAGAGATAACTTGTCAATCATATTTTAAAACCATAAAATTTTATAAAATATTCGGATGTATAAAGTCCGAAATGTCAACAATGTAAAATCAAATATAAAACAACAAATGTAACCTCCGGATGTAAAGGGTCCGGAGGATGAGTAAAACGGATCAATAAAAAACTAAATCACCTTATCCAAACCTGTATTTGATAAAAATCTCAGAACTGCATTTGCACAATTAAAATCATTTCCAAGAGCGTCACGTAATGTCGGCCGAATTCCATATTGCCTCCGTGCATGGTCATATTTCCTGCAACGCAATAAAAAGTGTTCCACCGTAAGTGGAACATGGCACATATCGCACTCCGGCTGAGGTTCGCCTCAACCGGGTGAGTAAAACCTCCTCGTGTCGCGACGCTCTTGTAGACGAATCCCAAACTCTAACAGTATTCTTTATATTTCGTAATCTGTTTCCCTCTTGTGCAGACCATTCTCCTTCCCATTGCCACCAAATTTTATATTTCAAGTAGTTTCGAATGTCCTGCCACCTCTCGCGCCAATATACCAGAGAGCCATCCTGTGCGCCAGCCCTGGCTGCAGCATCCGCGGCCTCATTTCCTGCAATCCCTACATGGCCAGGAATCCACACTACTCCAATCTCATAATCAGAGCAAAGGAGAGTATGGAACAGCTGCTGAGTTCTTAAGACAAGCGGATCATCACAATTAAAAGACTGCAAGGACTGGATGGCACTTAAAGAGTCGGAACAGATAAGGAATCTGCCCCGAGGTTGCCTAATTAAAAACAATAAAACTCTGTACATAAAATTCAGTTTTGAGGTAAATGAAAATTAAACTTCGGACACTTTTCAAAATAAATTTCTACACAAATGAAACAGATTAAATACTAGTACTCTTTTGTTTTGTGTACACCCACTTGTAGAATTCAACTTGTGTATTCACTTGGGGAACAGAATTCCATTTGCACAAAAAAATTACTTAATTACCCCTTTACCCGAACACCATCGAATTATTAATAGTATTCTCACTAGAGGTTTTGATCTGTCTAGTAGAGAAAATCAAAACTTCAGTTGGAATTGACTGTTACACGATTAGAAGAAAGTATATAAAGATTAGAAGAAATAAAGTAGGTTAATTACTCTAATACAATAAAACATTGATTTACTTACGAAAATACTACACTGTCTTGAAAATGTATTATTGTACATCTCATCATTACAAATATTCTGCTAGATAGCAGTAGTGCGTTATGAGCTGTTGTTACAAGCTGTGCCAAGTATACAGGGTGTTTCCGGACTAGTGTTACAAACTTTCAGGGATGATGGGGAAGGGCATATGTATCAATTTGACATGAGGAACCCTGGTCCGGAAATGAGTGAGTCGAAAGTTATAAGCAAAAATAATTGTGTGGAAATGAAATAATTTTATTCCTCTGTACACCTTATTTATGTGTACGTCTTACACATAATGTATTCATCTGACGTTGTTTACGTTGTCTACTTACAGTATTCCTTTCAGTGCGCTGTCTGAGGGGTGGGGACAGGAAACTACACTAAAGCAATGCAGATAGCGTAATGTGTAGGCTAACAGACATGGTAGGTCCTGATATGCACGTCTGTAGACAGCAGTGTATGTGTACAAGTTCCAGTGTCCAGTCGATCAGTCCTAGTGAAATGGAGGAGTACACGAGAGCGGAATAAGCAGACCTGATTTTCGAATACGGATGAGCCAATGGGTACAGTAAACAAGCTCATAGATTGTATAGGGGCAAGTACCCACGTAGGAGACATCCGGCCCGTACCATCTTTTCACGACTGTTCCAAAGATTAAGGGAAGAAGGACACGTGGTTCCAAATTACACTTCCATTTGCACACAACTAGTTTTGCTTATAACTTTCGACTCAGTCATTTCCGGACCAAGGTTCCTTATCTCAAATTGATACATGTGCCCTTCCCCATCATCCCTGAAAGTTTGTAACATCAGCCCGGAAACACCCTGTATATACAATCTTCATTGAACTCTGTGGACGATTAGCAGTTAAGAAGGCTTTGTTGATTCAGTTTCACTTTTATTAAAACTGTTGGATTCCACTTCAATTGTCAATATGTATTAAACAATCTCTGATACGTGACTATCCATAATCTTATACAGCTGAAGTTATAACATAATCTTAATAATATAAACAAGATAAATGATAGAAAAATTTTAATCAAGGATGATGCAATGAACATGAATCATTTTAAAAGGTACAGTTGTTGAAAGTACAATGTTGGCAAAAAAAGAAACAAACGCTAGGGAAGTGATAACAACAAACAAATGCTAGAGAAGTGATAAAAAAATTGCTAAGAAGATGATAAAAATTGTTGGATAAGCAGCCATGATTGGTTGAAACACATCGTTCCGTATTGGTCAAAAGCAGTATGACGTAGTAAAAGTGTAATAGTCTGCTTAAGAAATAATTAGTTTTGAATTAACCTAATATTAAGGTGGAAACTGTAAAAAGACAAAAAAAAATCAATATTGAACTGACACAATTTTGTAAATAAAAATTTTTATATTTCTATTACTGATCAGGAAAGAGAAAAGAAATTGGCTAGGTCACTGTCTGTGAAGAAACTGCCTACTAAAGGATGTACTGGAAGGAATGGTGAACGGGAGAAAAGTTCAAGGCAGAGGAAGATAACAGATGTATACAACATTAATATATATGGATCGTTTGTGGAGACTAACAAGGAGAGGACACGCTCTGTATATCACTGAATTAAATAAGATTTTGTGACATGAAAGTACAAGATGTGCTGTTTAAAGTCATACCTGGCATGGGTGGCCAATGACCCCTCGTTTTGAAAATATTGCCTATTGTTTGTGACATACTTCCGTTAGGTGCCTAATAGGGAAGCATTATACTGTGTAACAGCGTAGCCCATATGGTTGGATGCTGAGTTGTCATCCAGGCATCCTGAGTTCGAATCCTAATGTCTTCTCATTTTTTAAAGCTTGATATTATTATTATTATTATTATTATTATTATTATTATTATTATTATTATTATTATTACTATTATTATTTATTTTTTTATTTTTTTATTCACTTTCAGTTGTCAGCTCCTATATTCAAAGCCATGTTGAAATATGCGTGGTATGCATCAAAATTAATAAACGAATTAGAAGTGTTTGTGAATGTGAATGATATCTGTTTCGCAGTAGAAGTGCGGAAAAATGTGTGTGACTGTGGACAACCTTCTTTCATTTGCTGTGCATGGTGCAGGAAATATGTATGTTTTGTGTGTTTTTATGACATCATAATGAATCGGGTACAAAAATGAAGTGGAATAGCTGCTACAGAAATAGAACAGACACCAGTGACACATCTTACCTGCCTACATGAGTAATATTTCATTGTTTATCCTTTACAATACAATGTTAGTTAATTATAATTTGTTTAAAACATGATGAAGCGTTCAATACATTGAGAAATATGATATATGTAAATAGATTACTGTGATCACAATATTAATCATTATTAAAAGAAAAAAAATATAGGACCAGTTAAGGTTCGAACTTAGGTTGTCTGAATAACAACTCAGCATCCAACCACATGAGCTACGCCCTTACACAGTGTAATGCTTCCTTATTATGCACCTAACGGAAGTATGTCACAAACAATAGCCAATATTTTCAAAACGAGGGGTCATTGGCCACCCAAACCAGGTATGACTTTAAACAGTAAGTCTTGTACTTTCATCTCACACAATCTAATTCCATTCAGTGATATACAGAGCGTGTCCTCTCCTTGTAAGAGGAAGGTAGAAAATACAGAAGGTTGGCTAATGCTGAGTTTGCAGTGAAAGACCTTCCCTTGGGTAAGTTAACAATGAATGATTGAATAGTTCTTTGCTAATTAATTTTGTAATTCATTATCATCAGTCTCTAGAACATATATTTCGAAAAATAATTACAAGTACTTAAAGGTCGTCTAGTTTTTGTGTAATTTATAGACAGTCTGCTGTTTTTTGACAGTTTGGTATTGTGCACAGTAGGCTATGAGAAATTACCCACAACAGAATGATAACCAATTTAGCAACAGCGCACGTAACTGGCAAGAGCAAGTAACCCATAATCCGCACATGATTGATCTGCGTTTAAATGCGACATGTCAACCTCCAGGTGATGTATTGGTGCTCACAATTACCTGGTGGATGCCGAAGATGCAGATAAAAACTCTTCACGTGCTCACGATCTTAAAGAGACCCGAGGCTGGGAAGACTTGCTGCACCAACTCCTGATAACAAATGGTCTGCATTACAGCCGAACAAGGGCTTGTGCAGCGAGATGAAATATTCAAGACCACCTAGATACAGCATGTCACGGTTCAACTCGTACTGCGTCCAATTCCATGGCAAGAAGTTATTTCTCAGTGTGCTTGGTGATGATATTTATTAGAAGTAGGGCTAGGATTTTTATGCAATAGAATTTATAAAAAATACTCTAAAATAATACATTAATGATCTGAAAGTTCTTCAAAAATGCCCTGAAAACTATTTAAAAAACCTAAAAATAGATTTTATATCGTGAATTAGGCATATGAGGAAAAGACATTTGTACTGTGTAATATTATTTGGACTAATAATCAAAATCACAATAGTTAATTCTACAAGTGGTTGTGCAAAATACAAAAGAATATTAAAATTTGATGTCTTTTGTGTAGAAAATTATTTGCGATAAGGGTTCGACGTTTAATTTTTCATTTAACTCAAAACTCATTTTTATGACTTCCATCTCTTTACATAACACCATCGATGAATAATATTTCTTCATTATTATATTTATTTCTCGTTTATTTCATTATTTATTTATTTATTTTACTTATACATTTATTAATTGATTTATTTTTACTTATATATTTATTTATTCATTCATTCATTCATTCATTCATACATACATTCATTTACTTATTTATCAATTAATTTATTTTTAGTTGTTTTTGTTTATTTATTCATTTATTTGCTTATTTATGTATTATTAATTAATTCGTTTACTTGTTTATTTATTTATTTATTGTACTCGTATATTTATTAATTGATTTATTTACTTTTACTTATATATTTATTCATTCATTCATTCATTCAATCATACATTCATTTACTTATTTATCAATTAATTTATTTTTTGTTTGTTTTTGTTTATTTATTTATTAATTCATTTATTTTTTATTTATGTATCATTAATTCATTCATTCATTTACTTGTTTACTTATTTATACATGCATTATTTATTTAGCCATTCATTTATTTAGTTATTTGTTTATTTATTTATCTTTTTACTTATTTATATATTTATTTATTTACACATTTAATTATTTATTTATTTATTTATCCATTCATTCATTAATTTATTTACTTCTTTATGTATTAATTAATTCATTCATTCATTTATTTGGTTATTTATTTAGTTATTTAGTTATTCATTTATTTATGTCACATAAAAAATATAAGAAATAACAAAAGACTATAATTGATGTAGCTGAAATAAATGTGTTATTATTATTAGGTCTATTATTATTATTATTATTATTATTATTATTATTATTATTATTATTATTATTCCTTTTTTTTCTGCATTGATGCTTTTTATATTCGCTATTTTATACAAGTTGATTGGAAGAGAAAGCCTTATAGTCTTAATTCTGCCATTACCAGTTAAAATAAATTAAATAAATAAATGAACAAATAATAATTTAAATTGTAGGAAAGGTCATCACAGTATCAATGTTTATTATTAGAATGCATTTTCAAACGCCTTCGAGGTCTAGTTTTGAATCATGAATAGAACGTCAACTGCAGCGCACACAAGATGCAAGTGTTCCCTGATAGTACCTGTGCCATGCGCCAAATATGACATCACGACAATATAGTCTGTGAACAACTAACCTTATTTCCGTACAGAATATGGTCCCTAGCAATAACATTTAGATTCAATCGAAATTTAAACAAAGTAGTATATCGAAATGATAGCAGTCCAAATCTTGGATTTAAAATATCGGCACCCTGATCAATTCAAATGAACAAAAAAGAAAATGTAAATTAATATTAGAAAAATACATAATGAAAGTTTAAAAAATAATAATATTCTGCGACAAGATGTGATAGCTATCAAAACGATAAAAAAGTATTGAAAATAAATAATATACATTGAATATTATAAAGATGAATAGAGATGGTGATTGATGATGTTCAATTAATATTTTAAAATGGTTGATGCAATTGTCTGAAGAGTCTTTTCAGGAACCTTTAATTTTCTGAGGATCTCCAATGCAAATTTGGGAATTGTTCTTCGCGCACCAAACATAAGTCCAATGACAATCTTAAAAACATAGTATTTTACAGCGTGTTCATAATGCATGTGTTCGATTTATTTCCAACGTCCGTACATCTGACCATATCACACCTTCACTAAATATGCTGTCCTGGGCCCGTCTCAAAGAGCGAAGAACTATTCACTCTCTCACTTTACTCTTCAATATTCTTCAAACCTCTAACCCTAGCTACTTAGCTTCTCGTTTTCAACATTTGTCCTCATATCACGAAATAGATACTCGCTCACAACACCATATCACACTCTCCATTCCTAAACACAGAACATCCTTCTACTCTTCATCTTTCACCGTCTCTGCAGCTCATCTCTGGAACTCTCTACCACAACATGTCAGAGACTGTCGGACATTGTCTAGTTTCAAAAATAAATTAAAATTGTACTTTTCCAATTCAGATTCCTTTCAGTTATAAGCCCTTTTCTCTGCGATAGTTTTGTAAAAATATAGGCTATATATTTCTTTTTCCTTCCTTTCCCCTTTTTGTTCTCTTTATCAGCCGATGAATTTATTAGTATAGCATGTTTATTGTGAACTTTATTTAATATTCATATTTCTTTTCTTTTTTATTATTATTTTATTACATTCCATTTTGATATACTCTTCCTTAAGTTTTTTCCATATTAACCATTTGTACTAAATGAGTTGCTTCTACTGTATTCCAATGTATTTTACTTTCTTTTTTTCTATTATTGTATTATTTTCATGTTGTTTAGTGTCGATTTTATTATGCTATTATTATTATTTTTTTGTAATATGTTAGTATTCTGTTCTTTAACATTTTGTTAAATTTTAACTGCTTGTATACTTTGTGACCTGGTAGAGTGTAAGAGAAGGCCCTATGGCCTTAACTCTGCCAGTATAAATAAAGAATTATTATAATTAATATTATGATTATTATTATTTTACAAATTAGATACAAAATTATAAGAAATTATTAAATTTCATTAGATATTTTGTTCAGTAGATATGTACTGTCTATATAATTTTGGCAGTTAATATCTTTACACCCTGTATAAGTTGATGACTGCAGTATAAACCCTTAAACTCTTTTTTTATCGGCATGTTCAATACATTTGTATCTGTTCTACATGAGATCTGTGATCGATACCATCTCATCCTATATGTCTGCAATATACAGTAATTCAATATGCATAATATATTATGTGTTTATTCACTAATATTATATTCGTTCTATTCATATCCATTTACGTATTCACATACGAGTAATTATTCCATGCCAGAATAACTACAATGCAATGTACTAATATATGACGACCTTTCAGATACACGTACCTTCTGAAACGATGTATGTGCAACGTTATTTATAGATCTGTTTGTTTATTCTCATATTTCATAGTGCATCGCAAATGCAAGAAATTTGAGGTCTAAAAATATGTAACGTCATGTTGCAAGTAATTATAGCCAATATAAATCTTAACAGCTTATCATGAAATGCTGTTCTCAATTACCATATTGACATAATGATGGTTTAAGAATTGCCTATGACGAGGCAAGAAATTGTTATTTTTACTGTAAAAGAACAACGAAACTGTTAACGAGTTTATGTCGAAACCTACCCCTCAAAATGCGTACAATTATCTGCGCAGCATATACAGGGTGATTCATAAATACCTGTAAAAACTTTGTGGGTGTAATGTAGAGGTAAAAGTAAAACTAAAATGTTCTATATAACTTTTCCCGCAAATACTTACTTTCAGATTTACTTACTTACTTACTGGCTTTTAAGGAACCCGGAGGTTCATTGCCGCCCTCACATAAGCCCGCCACTGGTCCCTATCCTGAGCAAGATTAATCCAGTCTCTATCATCATATCCCACCTCCCTCAAATCCATTTTAATATTATCTTCCCAACTACGTCTCGGCCTCCCTAAAGGTCTTTTTCCCTCCGGCCTCCCAACTAACACTCTATATGCATTTCTGGATTCGCCCATACGTGCTACATGCCCTGTCCATCTCAAACGTCTGGATTTAATGTTCCTAATTATGTCAGGTGAAGAATACAATGCGTGCAGTTCTGTGTTGTGTAACTTTCTCCATTCTCCTGTAACTTCATCCCTCTTAGTCCCAAATATTTTCCTAAGCACCTTATTCTCGAACACCCTTAACCTATGTTCCTCTCTCGAAGTGAGAGTCCAAGTTTCACAACCATAAAGAACAATCGGTAATATAACTGTTTTATAAATTCTAACTTTCAGATTTTTGACAGCAGACTGGATGATAAAAGCTTCTCAACCGAATAATAACAGGCATTTCCCATATTTATTCTGTGTTTAATTTCCTCCCGAGTATCATTTATATTTGTTACTGTTGCTCCAAGATATTTGAACTTCTCCACCTCTTCAAAAGATAAATTTCCAATTTTTATATTCCCATTTCGTACAATATTCTCGTCACGAGTCATAATCATATACTTTGTCTTTTCGGGATTTACTTCCAAACCTATCTCTTTATTTGCATCAGAGTTATGATGCAAAATGTTCTACCTTGCTAGGTATCAAAAATATGGACCAGTAAAGTCTTCGGATGTGTAATGCTCGTCTACATAACGACTGCGTTAGATGTTTTGTTATTCGTACACCCCTATTACGTACAGTTGATTTGGACCTGAAAAGACTTCGTTTACTGTACGTAGGTATGTACTGATCTTAGAATTTTACAGACCCCGTTCAACTCATTCCGAACTGTTTCATAGCTATTTTGATGTCATGCTGTAGTTATGCTACGTTCAGAATTTGAGTGGCATAAACGAGCGCCTTCTGACGACCCCAAAGGTAGAAAGAAGTCTGGTGATCTTGCTGGCCAAGCAACTGGTGTTGCACGATCTATCTTACCGTACACAACTGAAGCCTACTGAACTAACAACAAAATGAATGTGTACCTACGGGATGTGGTGACTGTAGGAACTGCAACAGTGCCATACACCTAAACATACCTACCCACAGTAAACAAAGTCCTATCAGGTCGGAATAAACTGTAGTGAGGTGTATGAATAAGACACATCTACCGCAGTTGCTATGTATGCGAACGTGACACAGCCGAAGGTTTACTGGCCCATGTTTTTTATGCCTGGCAAGATATGGCATTATGCTTCATAACTCTGAAAGTAAGGATTTGAGGGAAAAGTTGTATAGAACATTTTAGTTTTATTTTTACCTCTACATTACACTCACAAAGTTTTTACAGGTATTTATGAATCACCCTTCTGTATTAATGCGAAATCTCGCTTAGATTGTTGTATTAAGGAACAACATCGCATACGTGGAGATATTAGTTGAGTTTCCATCCTCCGAAAATCGTTACCCTGACACGTGACATGCGAGATAAGATTGTACACTCAATAGTTGAGCTATCTGAATGACCATTTTCAACTCAAGACCGAGGAGTAGAGTAAAAGGGGGCGAATAGGCTCAACGTGCGAATCGGGCCAATTTTTAGAAAATATTTAATACCAGAGCCATCAACACTGGTTTGTAAGGTGCTCCATCTCATGGGTTACTTTATAATCCCTTAGAAGCTGATAAAACTGGAATCACGCGGGAGTAGTCTTTCTTTCTTTGTGAGAAAAATCATTGTTTGCAGGAGGAAGGAGTTAGATGAGATGAATACAGCTGTTTTTAAAATACTCCACATAATTCTTTTAATTTATAGAATCTTGCTCTGTGTGAGATAATAAGTAAAACTGATATAGAGATTCATGTTTGGGAGGGGGGGTGAGTAGACGTCTGCCTCATGAATCAGTGCTGCCAACTGTTGAAATAAGTCACTAAACCATTTCGGGTGAATCGGCCCGCTCTGAGAAAATATAATTAATAATTAAGTATAAATTACTAATGAATCTCTAAAAGTCTACAGTCATGTGACAATAGTATATGATTAATGACTCGTTTTTTTCGGATATTGTACTCTGTTTGATATATTAGAAATACACGACGTTTCGAGAGTTGGGTCTACTCTCCTATTCAAGTGTTTTTCATGATACTGATAGTTTTTGTTAATTTTATTTTCAGGTGGTTAAACATGAATCCAGTCCCCTAACAATTCGGTGGTCTAGTGGTAAACGTACTGGATTAGTGTTAAAGAGTTTGAGGCTTAAATCCCTGCCTCCACTAATCACTTGGAAATTATAAAAAAAACCTAAGAAGTGTCAGTATTGGGAAAAAAAACTGAAGACGCGAGCAGATACAAGTCTCGAAGCGTCGTATATTTATGATATAGATCAGGCAATGGACACTGTCCAAAATTTAATTTATTTCGGGGTTTTGTAATATTATCTTAAATTTTGTAGAATTTAAAATTTTTACGTGTCACTTGTTTTGTTTCTTCTATATGTCACACCTAGTGTTTGTAATAATGTTAATTACTGTAAAATTAATGAAACGAGTTATAAAAAAACTAAATATGTCCGATAGATATAAATAGAGCGTGTTTTGTCATAATTCCACATTCCTCGAAGTGGTCCCTTTCACCCATCTACGTGGACTTATTTACCCGCACGACGTCGGTGGAATAGGACCCTGCAGTATATCGACTTGGTTCAAAACAGCATTTAATATTTGAAAGCAACGAATTTAAGTTTAATATTGGAGATAGTGGAAGAAACAGGCTACCTAACTAGAGTATAGTTGAAACTGAGTAACAACTAGTTCGCGTTGCAGACAATTTTCCATCTAGTGGTCCTATTCCCCCCCCCCCTCTTATCTTACGCAATTTAATTTTGCAAACTTATACAGTAGTTAGATGGGCGGCTATTTCTTTACATTTGTCTATCTGAAATGGATATCTCTTTACGCAGTTTGAGGGAAAGTTTCGATATGAGCTCATTGTCAGTTCCCTCCTTAGATATTTTTTTAAGCTTTCGCTGTGGAGTTAACAAAATTAATTTAACAAAGTGTACACCAAACAAATAATACAATTTAAGTAGTAAATTAACATAAAACAAATTAAAAACTATAGAGAATATGAAGACCTAGATAAAAGAAATGTGTGAGGATAGTAGTGAATAAATCTACAGTATGTAAATTAATTTAAGAGTAAGTAAATTAGATTTACATGAAGTGAAGAAAAAGTATGGAGTATTAATTTAAAATGTTAAATAAAGGTCTATTGGCATACATACAATATATAATTTAATATTATGTATGGAATTTAGAAAATTCATTTCCTCAGATACACAGAATGTGACCAAATGTGTACTTCTCTTGAATTGGAATCTACGCTTATTTTTACATTTCAGAACTCTTCTTTCAATTGTGTGTATGGATATCTCAAACACAATTATTACACAAAAGTGACTATTTCTTTAAGGGCAGACTCCACTAAAAATCATGAAAAATTTTCAAACTAATTTTATTGCCTAATTCATTTCTTTACAAAGTATATTTTCATACCTCAAATGGATTTAGTTCAGTTCTGATTACAAATATGTTTAAAAAATTTTATAGGTCTAAATTAAGGCTGTAAGGGGAAGTGGCATTTAATGAGCTGTCGAAATAATTATTTCACCAAAACATAATTCTTTTTTTACAAATTTCTGATTACAAATTTAGTAACTTTTCCTTCTAAAGTTGGCTCCCTGAAGTTACTAGATGAATGTAGCGGAAAAGAATTTTAATTTACATAAATATTCATTTTACTTTCAAATCCATTTTTTTCCGTAAGTTTATTTTCCTTGATTCAATACCAACTTTTTATGCTAAATATTAATCAATCTGGATGACATTTTTACTGCAAGTATTTATGAGGTACCTGCACGTTTCTATGCATTTATTTTGTGAGAAATGCTGCTAGTTTATTTGTTAATTTTTTCATGAATTAATTTATAGGAAAAATAATATTTTCGAATTTTTTTAAAAGTGGGTAAAAGTATGTCTTGTGAACGTAACAAAAAAGGAGCTTAAAAATTGAGATCTACTAAAAACTTGGGTTTTAAAATACTTCTAAAAAGAATATAAAAATAATAAATCAAAAACATTTAGAAGTTCAAAATTTGGATTTTGTTAGTCCTGCCAAATGTTTTTGATTTTTGATTTTTTCTTTTTTTAATTTTATTTTAAAATATTTTGAAGCCCAAGGTTTTAGTAGAAGATCTCAATTTTTAAGTTTCCTTTTTTGTGTGTTACATTCATAGGACATAGAGAAAAATTTATAGGCATTCATATTATGAAATATCTCATTTATTTATTTAAAACAACTTTTTTGAAGTTTTAAAAATGTTATTTTTTCTGTAATTCATAAAAATACTTGAAGTAAAAATTACATCCAGATTGATTAATATTTGGCATAAAAAGATTGGTGTTGAATCATGAAAAATAAACTTAAGGAAAAATGAATTTGAAAGTAAATTGAAGATTTATGTAACATATACTTATTAAAATTATCCTTCGCTATATTCATCTAGTAACTTCAGGGAGTCAACTTTAGAACAAAAAGTTACTACATTTGAAATCAGAAACTTGTAAAAAAGTGTCCTTTGATGAAAAAATCATTTTGACAGCTTTTTAGATGTCACGCCCTCTACAGCCTTGATTTATAAAAATGTTTAAACATATTTGTAACCAGAATTGAACTAAATCCATTTGGGGTATGAAAATATCCATTCTGAAGAAGTGAAGTAGCTGATAACAGTTTTTTGGAAAATTTTCATAATTTTCAGTCTCTCCCCTTAAATGTCTTTTTGGATATTTTTGCCACAAAGCAAACACCGTGGGTGTAAACACCAACCAGTCTCACTCCTATTGGTGTATTGTTCTAATGGATCACGATATTAACAGTTGTGAAAGCTAATGCCAGTTACCATGGCGACCAGAAGTGTCATCAGTTTTGACAGCCAGCTATTACACGCAGAACTAGCAGTAAGTGCATTAAAATGGAGAAGAGGTGGAGGGGAGGGACAATCTTATCACTAGCAAGGCCCTCTATATCCACTCTACTACTCTATGAAGAGGAAACAATTGCCGGCCGATAAGAGTCACACCAAGTAAACCAAACCGACAGTAGCTCGAGGATTATTGTCTGAGGCGAGCCGAAAGCGCCCCCAATCAGTTCAGCTCGCAACAGTTGTTTATGACTAGCCGCAGAGTTGCTTGAATGAAGGTGTTTAGGTTAGTTAACCGACTGTGACTTCAACGTAATTGTAACACATTTTTCACTGGCTTATTTAGAAGCTGTAAGAAAACAGGTTGAAACAATTTGATGGAGTTTCGGAGTAGCAAATCACTGGTAACTAAAGTAAATTAACCAGGGCTTAATCTATTCTCGTATAATAAGAGAGTAAAAAAATTCAGTTAACTCCTCGCTTGATGGTGATTAGTGAGAGTATTCGTGTGTGTCGATACTGTAGAAGGAACGCCCTTTTCTTATACCGTTTTAACAGCAACTTTTATAAATTGCTATGTGTTGTCGACCAAAGACCTCGTTTTTAATTGAAGACATTCTTCAACATACGCCAAGTAAGCCTACTGAAAACCTGGACACCACATGGCCTGCAAGACCGACGCCTTTGTACGTCAATCAAGTGTCTCACATACGACACACGTCTGACATCGTACGGGTGCCGACGTTGGCGACAGCGTCTAGAGGCGTCTATGTCGGTGACGATCTAGGACCAGATGAAAGACTGAGAATGCACGAGTACTCACACCACCAAAGACACAGCCATCCCCTGATAGATCCCCTCATAAGCGGAGCACCTTACAGAGGTATGTTCAATCCAATTATTTTAGTATTAATTTCAATATTCTATGTCATGGATACATCAGAAAGATATGAATTGCTGAACTGATGATAACTGAAAGTGATATACTGTCAATATTTTATGATTTCAAATTAATTATAATGCGATTATGGTAAAACAATGTTGGAATTTTTAAGGTGTAAATTTGAATATTAAATATTATTAGCTGTACTGGCAGTTATCGGCATGTGTTACTGGGTGTTTCAGAACTTTAATAAATACCAAAACAACAATTTCTTAATTTTCATTAAATTTGAAATAATTTCGTCTACTTGAAGTTCAAGAGTTATTAATTCCATCTAAATCCGTCTTTATATTTGATGAAATGTGAATTTCAATTCTATTTTGGTTTACAGTTTAAGGGACTTTACGTGAAAGTATTAGAAAAAAAAAATATTATTAAGACTAATATACTGTACCTATGAGGACTTACTGTATATTTTATTTTGTTAGTTTTAGAATATACTTGGACTTCTCCAGATGGATTGACACATAACCAGATAGATCACATCTTGATAGATAAAAGAAGACAATATGTTAGGAGAAATGATTAGGGAAAACACGGGAATTTTACTGGAAGGAAGTAAATAGATAGGTTAGGAAGTAAATCCCGAAAAGACGAAGTATATGATTATGTCTCGTGACGGGAATATTGTACGAAATGGAAATATAAAAATTGTAATTTTATCTTTTGAAGAGGTGGAGAAGTTCAGATATCTTGGAGCAACATTAACAAATATAAATGATACTCGGGAGGAAATTAAACACAGAATAAATATGGGAAATTCCTGTTATTATTCGGTTGAGAAGCTTTTATCATCCAGTCTGCTGTCAAAAAAATCTTAAAGTTACAATTTATAAAACAGTTATATTACCTGTTGTTCTTTATGGTTGTGAAACTTGGACTCTCACTTTGAGAGAGGAACATAGGTTAAGGGTGTTTGAGAATAAGGTGCTTAGGAAAATATTTGGGGCTAAGAGGGATGAAGTTACAGGAGAATGGAGAACTTTACACAATACAGAGCTGCACGCATTGCATCCTTCACCTGACATAATTAGGAACATTAAATCCAGACGTTTGAGATGGGCAGGACATGTAGCACGTATGGGCGAATCCAGAAATGCATATAGAGTGTTAGTTGGGAGGCCGGAGGGAAAAAGACTTTTGGGGAGACCGAGACGTAGATGGGAAGATAATGTTAAAATGTATTTTAGGGATAGATGATAGAGACTGAATTGATCTTGCTCAGGATAGGGACCTATGGCGGGCTTTTGTGAGGGCGGCAATGAACCTTCGGGTTCCTTAAAAGCCAGTAAGTAAGTAAGTATGGTGTAAAGTGTACTGGATTTAAATTAAAATGAAAATAGAAGGCAAGATAACCAACTTGTATTTTTTGTCACAACTTCCTTTATACTATTCTTTGGTCTTGGAGAAGGTTGTGATAAAATATAGATGACAGTGCATCTGCGCGCGCATGTTCTGACTAAAAATGTTCTCTACTGTCATGAACTGTTCCAACGGTTAGATGATCGTTTCAAATCGTTTGAAAACATTGTAGTAACAACAAATTAATAATCAGCAAATATTATGTTCGCTACTACGAACGCGAAAATGGATATGCGCATGCGTCTGATCAGTGGCGACGGTTTCTTACTGAACTACGAACAAAGCCATAAAAATAAAATCAGCCAATCGGATGCTCGTTGCTATGTAATGCGTCATACTGATGGCACATTAATTAGACGCGGTCAGTGATATTTAAGTGATATGTAACCGCTTTTAACGAGCTATTGAATAGACACATCTGTCACTTGAGCAGTATCTCAAGTGTTCTTATCTTCAATTACACACCCGGATGCGTTACATTTTTCTTTATCTATCCATCTGGTTGTCCGCAGGAAACGACACCGTTTCAAGTAGCTTGATGTGTTAAAATAAGTGCCTTATCTCACTGCAACCTATAGCTTCTACTTAGTTTTTTTTTTTAATTTGTAATATTTTACAAGAGAAAATACTCTCAAATGACTAAGATCTAAGCAATATCTATATATATAATTTGAACCGGTAATGGAAATTACGGGAAAACGGTTGAACGGATTTTAATAAATGACCCCTCATTTTGAAGCTTGAAACCCAAAGTTTTTCAGAAAAATAGTAGTTTTCAGTGAAATGTTAATTTTCCTACATAATTTTCCTATTTTCCAAAATCCATCTTTCGTCAGTTTGAGAACTAATTGCATTTCAGAAAAAACAAAACACACACTACAATAATCAATACGCTATTACACGAAGGCCATGACCTGCAGGATTGCCGACATATTTAGAGCTTAAATTCAATTGGTTATTAAAAACTTTAAGACTTACTAAAAATAATTCACAGGTCTGATTCTGCGGTGTGTAATTTTCTGAGTACAGCTGTGTATTAGATATTAAAATCTACAAAACTTGAGGTGGTTTGATGATATTATTACCATTAGAAATGAAATATTATTATAGTTAGTACCATGATGTGACTCTTTTTCATTAATTATACATATTAATGCAATATTGATGATATGAAAGTGAAACGTTTTGGGATTATATAAGTAGATGTAGAGAATATCTTAAATTAGATCTTAATTTCAATAATTTACTGAGTGGCGGCTGTATAGTATATATAACTACAAAACTTGCGTAAGGTAATAATATTGTTATTAAAATTCAAATATTTTTATAGTTATTAATCAAGTGAGGTTGGGACTTTTTCATATAGGCCTACTTAATTTGGCGGTGTGGTGTGCGTCATTGTCTTCAGTATTGGGTCGAGAGAGCGCAAAAATTTCAGTTCCTAAGGAAAGACCAAAAGGTATTACGTACTGATAAAATAAGAGGCCTACAAAATTTTGTCTCCCGATCATTTCAGCAAGATCTCTTAGCAGGATAAAATGATTTTACCTTCTACATTTCAAGCTCTACATGCAGCAGCTATACCAAGATGCTATGTTTATTGTTCGAAAGCATAGTAAATCTGACATTTTTTTCTAACTTTCGCCTACAATCCACAATGACCTAAAATGGCTATTGCTTTACTCCCACATGAAAAACTCACTGATAGTCCTATCATTGTTACTTGCGTTTTCGCTTTGAAACTCAAAAACTGAAGGTGGATAGGTTCAAGAAAAATATTTAGCATAAAAAAACATTCAGAGGGAGTATGTTTCATTATTATGGAAGCAAATAACTTTCAGAATGTCTGGTATTCTTCATTGAAAATAAATCTGAAAAATGTTTATTTGAACGTCTAATGAACTTAGTTTGCAGCATTTGCTGCACAAGCCACTAGTTTTATTAGAAAGCAGAGGTATTTATATTCACAAGAATATCATAAGATCCAGTAAAGTTTCACAATTTTAAGTGAACGTTGGCAAGGCAACCGAAAGGAAACAAATGAAGACAAGCACCTTGACAATAAACCCTATCATTTAGATAATGATATTTCTGCTTTTATTTATACGCAAGTCTAATTTTTACAAAAACCACAGCGACATTGCAAAATGTAATGTATTTTCAATAAATATATTTACATAAACACTTCATAAGTACGGAACTGACAGTTCTCTAAGCTCAGTGTTATTTCTGCACATTATTAGACGTCACCCACTGACCATTGTAGTACTTACTTATGGCTTTTAAGGAACCCGGAGGTTCATTGCCGCCCTCACATAAGCCCGCTATCGGTCCCTATCCAGTCTTTACAATCATATACAACCTCTCACAAATTCATTTTAATATTATCCTCCCACCTACATCTTGGTATTTTTCCCCGGCCTTCCAACTAACACTCTATATACATTTCTGGATTCGCCCATACGTGATACATGTTCTTTCCATCTCAAACGTCTGGATTTAATATTCCTAATTATGTCAGGTGAAGAATACAATGCGTGCAGTTCTGCGTTGTGTAACTTTCTTCATTCTCCTGTAACTTAATCTCTTTTAGCCCCAAATATTTTCCTAAGAACCTTATTCTCAAAAACCCTTAATCTCTGTTCCTCTCTCAAAGTGAGAGTCCAAGTTTCACAACCATACAGAACAACCGGACTGAAGCCGAATGGTGTATGGCGAGTCCTTGGCATCAACCCCTTTGATTAGATTCCCTCCCCCCTTGATTTGATTACCTGGTTGGGTTTTTCCGAGGGTTTTCCCCAAACCAAAAGGCAAATGCCGGGTAATATTTTGGCGAATCCTCGGACCTCACCTCATCTCATTACATCTCGCCAAATTATAGTAAAAAATTGCAGAAAATTGTAAAAATTGTAGAAAATTACTAAATTGTAAAACTATAAAAATTTGTAAAAATTTTAATTGTAATATTTTAAAATTTTGACTTGTTCCACATCTTAAAGCTTCATTGCTCATGTAAGATCTATGGAATAAAATAAATGAATGAATGAATTATAAATTCTAACTTTCAGATTTTTTGACAGAAGACTAGGTAACAAAAGTTTCTCAACCGAATAATAACAGGCATTTCTCATATTTATCCTGCGTTTAATTTCCTCCCGAGTTTCATTTATATTTGTTAGTGTTGTTCCAAGATATTTGAATTATTCCACTTCTTCGAAGGATAAATCTCCAATTTTTATATTTCCATTTCGTACAATATTCTGGTCACGAGATATAATCATATAACTTATTTTGTCTTTTCGGGATTTATTTCCGAACCTAATGCCAGAGAATCAGTCCCATTCCGAGGCTTATTGTATGATTTCGTAACAAGCTGTTTTTTACGGTGATGGGTTGTTAGCCCTTCGCCCAACCCCCAAGCCGGAGGACCACCCCTTATCGGCTGTCCACGACTGCTTATTCAATATATTCACAGCTACCCTCCATATCTGGAGGCCGTCTCCTCTATCCGCAACCTGAGGACGCGCCATGCCGTGGTGATAGGGACCCACAATACATGGTCTTGGGGTGGGGGGAATACGATTTAATTAATATGATTTAAGGCGAAAAAATTCTGTTATATGTGCAAAAAAAAAAAAGCGAAAATAGGCCGTAACGTGAAAATAGCTGAGTATAGGCACTATAAAAGTTCATTATATAACAGTTACTGCTAGGCCTGACAGGATATTAAGGAAAATAATAGGTAAAACTTAAATTCGATGTCTAATGATAACGACATGGCAAAGATCGAATTTCTCAAGTTTGAGCACATGCGCACTACAAATAGCGTGAATTTCATAAAGTTGCCATGGTAGCGAAAAGCTATTGAGCCTGCAATAAATTATTGGCCAACTTAGTAAATAATGTCACCTACATATCAGTAAGCAATACATTTGATTGCAATGACTTATTTTTGCCTCCTTTATTAATCATGATTGTATTTTCCCGAAGGTCTACGTGGCATGAGTTCGCGCTATTTCTTGTTGCACAATTGTATGAATAATTGTTCTGTCAAGTTTAGAGCCACGCTCAGGATGATCTCATTAAAACAGCAACAAATGTTGCATTATCTCATGACGACATAATCCACCAGCAAGAGATCCTTACATGTCAACGGAATACTTGTGTGACAGAAATATATCAAGTTTGAGAACTCTATGTCTTCTGTACTAGACAGTAAATTGAAAGTTGATAAGATTACAATACTATGTGATGAGTTTGAATGTTGTAAAAAATATCGAAGAGATTTCAATAGGCTACAATTGTTTGCAAATATGATAAAGTAACACAAAGAATATTCTGTAAAATTTCTTTGCTAAGAAACAGGTATGGTGTTCTAAAAAGAATTGTCACGTTACCTTCTCGAAGTTGGAAGATTTTTTTTTTTTAGAATAGTAATATGCGTTACAAGAGCGGTATGTTGACGTTTTCATGTTCGAGGAAAAGATTGGAAAAGCGAAACGTAGTTGAGCTTTTTTAATTTCCGAGAACATGAAAACAAACATGCCGCTCGTGTACCGTACATTATTTTGTGCGATGATCGTTTAATACATACCTGAAAGACGAATTTCTAATTAGTTGCAATGAAATCTCCATCTTGGTTTCTGTTTAATGACGCCAACTTCGGAAAACCAAAATATCTTTCTTCAACATTGTTGCTAGGCCTATAAAATGTTTTCTGTGTTTACTATACTCCAGCAGGCCGCGATATACGTCTGTCTTTTTTTTCCCCCAGTCTATAAATGCGAACTTAAAACAAACGGTAAGGTTATGTAATGATTTATTTTTCATTTTAACATTTTAACAATATTATTTATATAACATATTGCAGTAATAACATCCGCATCTGGAATCTTGTTGATTTTTTCACGGCTTCCTTAGTGTTACTTGTATCAGGAATGCAATAAGTTTCGTGGAGTGGTAGACTTTACTTAATTTTTGCAAATATTTAAAAACAATAATTAACATTGCAATTTAGGTGAAATTGCAGTGGTAAGTTTCCAATTTATAATTATTACTATGTTAAACGTCTCTAAAATTAATATGTTAAAGCCTAAAGCAGTAAAATGAATGTCGCGCTTAAGCGGTAAGAAGAGGGAAATTGTTGTGTGTGTTACGTTGGGAATACTGAATGTGGTATTTCACACTTACCGCGTATTGGTTCTGTGCGGAAAACAAGCAAATACGCACGATCTCGCACAAAATTCATTGTATTTTCTATTAAGATTCCAATAGATGAGCACATATTCCAGTTATTAATAGATAGCATCATAAAGCGGTGATCTTGGATCCAAATATACGCTTCGAAAGAGATAATCAAAAAAAGAAAGATATCTTGAACTTTGCTTTTCCTGTTTCATAGGCCTAAATCGTCGGTTTACTACCAAAACACATTAACGATCAAAGAGTAGTGGAACGGAGAAATATTCTCTCCGGCACCGGGATTTGAACCCGGGTTTTCAGCTCTACGTGCTGATGCTTTATCCACTAAACCACACCGGATTACCATCCCGGTGTCGGATCGGATAGTCTCAGAATCACTTGAAATAACATAGAAACAGTCTTATTTCTCTTGTGAATCGGCTGCTTATATTACCACAGTCTAGTATATACAGTCACGAAGCTCAATACGTAGGAAAAATGCATCCATAGATAGTTGCTAATCACTAGGTTCCCTACTATCGCTTCATCACAGACAATGCGAAATAGTATCTGCACAGTTTATTGTTCCTAATACCCTCACAACTGAAGCTTCGTGACTGTATATACTAGACTGTGATATTACGATTCTATACAACTGTTATTTTCTGTATTTTAAAAGGGAACGCTCGAATATCACTGTCTCTACGTCACTGGCTGAACAAAGAGAGGTTATGGATGGAATTTTAGGATAATGCACAGTTCCCTGGCGTAAATGGGATCTTGGCTCGTACACACATTCCTACCAATCTTCTGCATCCTTTTCCTTTATGGATATTCCATTTTTTTATATAATATATTTAAATCTAGTAATTAAGTCTATCGATACTTCAACTTCACATTGAGATATAATCATTTTTGCATTCAATTTTCTATTTTGTACGATTTTAACCTAACAGCGCTGAAAAACAAACATGTGCAACTCGCAAACATAACAGCGCCCAAAGGCAAACAAATGCAATTCGAAAATGTAGGACACGTTCGTTTCGATGTAGAACGGAGTAAGCGCAGCCGTTTTTAGACGTTGACTATTATCTTTGCAGAGGAATGTATGTTTTACTTTAAATATTTTGCAGAAAAAGTGTACCATCGTAGACTTTACTCTGGTTAAGGGGTTAGGTACAGCTTACAGCAGTATTTCTTTTTTTTTAATATTCAATATTCTTTTTTCTCCATTACTGTATCTTGTAGAATAATGAAAATTAATATGTGTAAAGCACTATCCTTCTGCTATATGAAAAAAAATACTTTTACGATTTAAAAAATTATTTACATTTATTTTTTTTTTTAATTCAGGTCACTCTGGAGTGATGAAGCTTTTCCCACATAACTCAAAAACTATCCAACATTTTGTGATGAAATTTCTTATGTGTATGAATGCATGTCATATCTACGCTATAATGCGATATCACTTCTCTATCTTTGATAGATTGTTTGATAAAAATAAATTCATTTTACAAAATGGTCAAATATCACTATTTTCTTCTAACACAAAATAAAAAAAAATATTATTTATTACGGAATATAATTGAAAGAGCATGATATTGTAAACATGAGTTTCTGAAATAAAATAAAAGAGAGAGAACATGAAAAGTTATGAGTTATGAGAGTGGATTAATCTTGCAAGGACAGGGACCGAAGGCGGGCTTATGTGAGGGCGGCAATGAACCTTCGGATTCCTTAAGCCATTTGTAAGTAAGTAAGTAAGATGGAAACGCTTCATCACTGCACATTTTGAATTTTGAAAAAAAAAAATGAAATAAAATGTATATATATATATATATATAATTTTTTAAATCGTAAAAATGTATTTTTTAATATATCAGGTATATGTGAAATACTGTCATATCTACGCTATAATGCAAGATCACTTCTTTATCTTTGATAGATTGTCGGATAGAAAAATTAATTCATTTTACAAAATGGTCAAATATCAGTATTTTCTTCTAACACAAAATAAAAAAAATATATGAAATATACAGACACACGAAAACACACCCCAACGAAATTTTCAACACACAACTCAATTTCAGAACACACACACTCTTTGACTCTACACTATACTACATGAACACACCCTCACAGGAAACAAAACAAGAGGCGCCAAGACCAACAACGAGCAGTTCTGAGGATGACCCATAAATAGGTCGAAACATGTAAACAAGGTACGTTAGAATTTACCACAAGAAAGTCTTATCATACATATTCCGAAGTGATACAGTGTTAAAAGTAGTGTAATCAAGATGTGTAAAATAAAAAAATATTATTTATTAAGGAATGTAATTGAAAGAGCATGATATTATAAACATGAGTTTCAGCAATAAAATAAAAGAGAGAGAACATGAAAAAGTTAACAAGGTTATGAGTTATGATGGAAACGCTTCATCACTGCACAGTGAACTGCCCATTTTGAATTTTGAAAAACAAAATGTGTGTGTGTATATATAATTTTTAAATCGTATTTTTTTTTCATCTAGCAGAAGAACAGTGTTTTACATATACCAATTTTCATTACTGTACAAGATACAATAATGGAGGAAAAAATTGTTTAATATTTCCAAAAATTTTACTGCTGTAAGCTGTACCTAACCCCTTAAATGAGGTGTCAGCTAACCATGTTTAAGTAATCGGTGATTATGACTGATGCACAGAAATTACATTTTAACTACGGTTACTGTTTAACCGTCGTTTTGTAACCTAGTGGCCGGTTTTTCCAAGTATTGTTAGAAAATGTAACGACTGTTAAACTGTAAACAGTTGGTTAATTAATAAAATTGTATTTTTTCAACACCATTTTGATTTAACAAATTGTTAACAGTTTGTTAATTTTAAATGTACGATTTCGGGCAGTTAACTCGTTTAACAGTTAGTTAAATATGGCCGATGTCTCCACAGCTGTTCGAACAGAAGTTGCGAAATTAATATTTTGTGTCTCTCTGTAGGGAATGTTTAGCATATGACTGGTAATATAACATTTAAAAAATACTTTGGACTGTTTAAATACATCAGTGTTATTTTATTTCTTTCGTATTTCATAATAGCAATGAGGAAATATAACCTTACTTTGTAATTATTATTCAGCACGTCACCTACAACTTTCATTTGTCAACTGTTTGTTTATGGAGCATGGCCTACTATAACAGGTTGTCATTTTATGCAAGTTTCATGACTCACTCTATAATATAGAATTTAAAGATTAATTTTAGCCAATCAAAAATTGTCTTACATGTGTAGAATCATTACCAACTGCTGTTGAGTAGTTAAAATAGTGCTAACAGACGTTGTAGTTAAGTGTTGGTTATCTTAAACAAAATTATGTTGAACAAATGGAAAATACATTAACAAAGCGTTAAAAATAAACATACTGTTAATTTAACATTCGTTAAGCAAAATTAAACATTACTTGGAAAAACTGGCCATAGGATTACTGCGTTTTTAACCGAGGTTGTTGCACCTCGTCATCAGTATCCAAACAAAGTTATTAAAAGAGAATTAAACGTGACAACTAGAAAATTACTATATTCCATTAGTATATGTAGTAATAGCGGGAAAATGGTTATGTTTCACCCTTTAGGTATTAAATAAGCTGATCCGGACTACAGACCAAGTTTCCACGCCTCTAAGCGCCTGTAGTAGTAGGACTGCTAGGCCTATGATTTATTGTTCGCTATTACGCAACACTCAAAATACTTCCCCTCATTTTGGAATCGCCTACAATGGGATATGGCCACCTCACCTCAATACTGCCATATTCTATTCAAATGCCGGATGACCTAGCAGTTGAAATGCTTTCATCCAAAGCCCAAAACGATCGTAGTACATCATAAATGAAGTTGTGCATATTTGTGATCGGAAGGTTGGTCAATGTTTGGAAAACCAATTCATTTCCCCTCGCAGCCAAACATTAGTCCCTTTACTAGTGGGTAAAACGGCATCACATAAATGATCATGCAACACGTAGCGTGTATAATGGTAAATGAGCATGCATGGAAAGTTTAATATTACTGCAGCCTATATGAACTGTATCATTTCTACATATTGTTTTCACCCAGGCAACTGATGGCATTAAAATGCTTGCACTTCAAGATTAAGATGAAATAATAATAATAATAATAATAATAATAATAATAATAATAATAATAATAATACTTTACTTTTTAATGTTTAATCAGTAACATGTAGTATAATGCCGTTTTATGTTATACAACCGCTTTCCTTGTAATACTTGTGAACAAATCATACATTTAATATTCTCATCATATTGGCAGCAAAAAAATGCTTCCTCCCATCCTACTTGAAACTTTCGTTTTTGTAGAGGTACATGGTTTCGAGAGAGACATATGCCACTCGCAGGTCAGAGACAAATACAAATGGAACGGAGTTTGGCTCCAGTGAATGAGAGGGCGGGGTTGGGGAAGGTTTTTTTTAGTAGGTTATTTTAAGACGCTTTATCAACAGCTTAGGTTATTTAGCGTCTGAATGAGATGAAGGTGATAATGCCGGTGAAATGAGTCCGGGGTCCAGTATAGTAAGTTACCTACCCAGCATTTGCTCATATTGGGTTGAGGGAAAATCCCGGAAAAAACCTCAACCAGGTAACTTGCCCTGACCGGGAATCGAACCACCTGGTTTCGCAGCCAGACGCGCTAGCCGTTACTCCACAGGTGTGGACTTGGGGAAGGTAGGATGTAAGAGAAATGCACATCTATCATTGCGAGCCACAATGTGCTAGTGAGTCACATTTTCGCCAAGGCTGTAGTAGAGTCGTGCACAACCGGTTACCAAAAATAGAAATATAGTATATTGCTACTGAACGCCTGGCGCTATAGACAGTATGCAAAGCTCTTTCGTCTCGCGGAGTGATCCAGTGTTCGGTTTAACGAATGTCGGAGTCTTTCTCGTGTGGACGGCTCTGGATCATGAAAAACAGACGACATTGAACCATCAAGGAGTTTCAAGAATCGTTGCAAGGACGCGAGTATTATCGTGTACCTTCCAATTGATATTTCCTTCTCTCTTCCCATTCATTCATTCATTCATTCATTCATTCATTCATTAATCCAGGTATTACAGTTAGGTATAGTCAAAAACAACAGCACGCATCATGAAGCTACAATCATAGCTTGAAAGTGTTTTTATTTTTGTTAACTTTTTAACTCCTTAAAAATGATTTATTAATGAAATAATAATACATCCACTTAGAATAATTAAAAAACATACGCTATATTAACAATTACTCTTTTAGAGATAACCTAGAATTTTAAGTTTAAAGTAAGAATGTTACAATAGTAAGTGTGTACATATTTGCTCTTCTCTTTTGTAAGTAATCGTAATTTATTTTATGCTCGACCATGCCGAAATGTAGTAATTATACACCTGGTAGCAGTACTTTAATGCATGTCATTAAAGTACACCTATTCATTAAAGTTCAGGTTTTCGATTATTCTCGGCTATGTAATCGAAAGATAACGAGGGAAACGTCACGGAGGCTGGAAATCCAATACTGTCGCAGAAGGTTATGTTCTGTTACTATAATAATTAGCGTTAATTCAATTTGTCATCTCGTTTTTCAATACTAAATCAATTTCCAGGTTATACCAAAATTAGTTCATGTTATTCTCTACATCAAGGTCAATGACATTATTGTTCCTCGGAAAAAATCAATACTTTCGCGTCTGCGCACATCTCACACGAGCTATACACAAGGTCACTTCCGATCTTGAGTCAGATACAAATAAAATGATACTTCTGAATAATTCCAAGTTAGAAATATGGTCGAGCATAAAAAGTCGTATGAAACTTGCCTATAATGGTAATTAAGACGCTCGTATGAAAATTATGAAACTCGCTTGCGCTCGTTTCATAAACAAACATACTTGCGTCTTAATTACTATCATTATAGGCTCGTTGCATAATGTACTATTATTCTTGCATTATTTGTTTTCATGTCAGGTTTCATTATGCATTACGATTCTTTCCTTTGTTCCAATAGTTATGAAGATAAATGTACCAAAGTGTCCAATCAATTATAGGCCTATTTCAAGCTAACACTTTTTAATTAGGAAAAGTAAATTTCCTTCAATTATTACTCCATTTGTGTAGTCAGAAAATGTCATCAGAGTTCTTGTATGGTGAAGTGTGCTTGGTGTTCTGTCTAGCCTGCAAAACATTAGACGCAACCGCTTGATAGTCGGATATTCGGTCGGATGTTCAACCTCGCCGGTTGTTCTCCGACCGATCGAATATAAACCGGTTCTAAGCGTTGTTCAGCATCTCTATAGGATATAGAGCACTCCAGTGGCGGACTCTCAACACAAGCATCTGACGGGCAAATTATATCCTCTTTCACCTTAATTTTTACTGTGCCCTAATAAGGTAAGAAAATACGTCATAATTTGCCACTCTTGATACAACTCGTAAATTTTCGTCTTTTAGCAACGATCTTTGTTTAGATTTTACAACTTTTTATTCAGAAAACAATAAGAGAAGAACAGAACGTGTGAAGTGGACAGACAGAATAAGAAATGAAGTTGTGTTGGAAAGAGTGGGTGAAGAAAGAATGATGCTGAAACTGATCAGGAAGAGGAAAAGGAATTGGTTGGGTCACTGACTGAGAAGAATCTGCCTACTAAAGGATGCACTGGAAGAAATGATGAACGGGAGAAGAGTTCGGGGCAGAAGAAGATGTCAGATGATAGACGACATTAAGATACAGGGATCGTAGGAGGAGACAAAGATAAAAGTAGAAAACAGGAAATATTGGAGAAAGCTAGGTTTGCAGTGAAAGGCCTGTCCTTGGACAGAACACTGAATGAATGAATGAATTTATTTTTATTTTATTGGGTTATTTTACGACGCTGTATCAACATCTCAGGTTATTTAGCGTCTGAATGAAATGAAGGTGATAATGCCGGTGAAATTAGTCTGGGGTCCAGCACCAAAAGTTACTCAGCATTTTATCGTATTGGGTTGAGAGAAAACGCCGGAAAAAACCGCAACTAGGTAACCTGCCCCGAACCGGGATTCGAACCCGGGCCACCTGGTTTCGCGGCCAGACGCGCTGACCGTTACTCCATAGGTGTGGAATGAATGAATGAATGAATGAATGAATGAATGAATGAATGAATGAATGAATGAATGAATGAATGAATGAATGAATGAATGATCTCAAATACTACCACTTTGAAATTAATGAAATACTTACGGTCCACTCTGTGTAGTTATGAACACACTGTAGTCTTTGCAACTGGATCATATTGAAGTCGGTCAGTAGAAAATCACAATAATGAAAATGGGGCATTACTAGTGTTTGCATTAATACTTTCTTTTCAGTTTCAACGGGATAAATGTTCTAATACTGTTGAAAGAATGAAGTAGACCTATAGAAAGATGTATTTGGATACTATGAGTTACTTGGGTGTTCAAATTTCAGCGAGATTTTAACACAGGAAGCTGTAACTTCATATCTTCTCCCTCTTTTACTACCCCAGTCTGCTGCTTTAAGGGTTACGTTCAAATGTATTGGAGATCTGTTGCATTTTCGCCACCGTTGCTATAAGCCAGCCGTGGCGAAAATGTGATCGTGCGCCGAGCCACTGTGTAACCTGCAACATGCATAGCACCTATGGAGGGAGGCGGACACCCGAAGGGGAAGTGAAGCAACTGTCTGACTTATTAACAGATTTTTCATTTTCCTTACGTCATGCATTTAAATACAATTTTATACAGTATAAGGTTACAAACTAATGTTTAGTACGTGTAACGAAGAAAGAAATGAATAAGAAAATTTAGGACACATCATCACAACCTAAAATTAACTGTCTTCAGAATGTCTTTGCGACAGAGTTTCAAAATCAGGAATAATATCACTTATTGTCGGTCGTAGTTGATCACGAAGGTATGTGTCAGTCGTGATCTAAATTTGGTTTTTACCATTTTCATTGTTAAAAATTATTTTTTACAAACGTAAGTTGTAGCGAACATGGCTTCAACAGAGCAAGCGAAAGAACGAAGCTTCGGATATTTATTTTTGGGCAAAGATTTGAAAGTTTAACATTTGTCAAGTCCTTACATCTATAGTCCCGTCGCTCTTATTTCCGGCAGCCAATCACGATGCAGGTCGGCTACATTTAAACGTGTGCGTCTTGTCATTCGCTATTGATGATGTAATGAATTTCCTAAGGCTCGATAAACACTTAATATAATCGCCCGCCATTTTGGCTCTTTCGTTGGCGTTCGCAGAAATCACACGAGGACGTTATTTACCGCTCAATTATTTGCTGAATTACAGTGCGTTTGATTTATTATCATAGGAGCTACGACATGATAATGTTTAACGGTGTGGCAAATAGATTCCTCGTCTGGTAGCTCGGCAACGAAAGAACAAAACAGGCGAACGATACTACCTACCTTGACTTTATAGAGCCTTCACTTCCTAAGACTTAAGCAAAGGGGAGGAGTCACGCCGGGAATAACAGCGTCGCGACTATAGTGTTTGCATTAATATTTTTTTCAGTTTCGACGGGAAAAATTTTCGAATACTGTTGAAAGAATGAAGTAGACCTATAGAAAGGTGTATTTGGATACTACGAGTTACTTGAGTGTTCAAATTTAAGTTAAGTGAGATTTTAACACAGGAAGCTGTAACATCATATCTCCTCCCTCCTTGACTACCCCACTCTGCTGCTCTAAGGGTTACGTTCAAGTGTATTGGAGATCTGTTGCATTTTCGCCACCATTGCTATAAGCAAACATTCACAGTTGGGGAACTCCCACTCCGAGAATGCTATGAAGTAATGTTATGACGGCAGCTGTAATATAAACATTGTGTAGATTATTACATTGATAATAAGGTTGGCGGAAGAATGGGAGTGATTACGTCACTCACATGGAAATGAGTGTTAGCAGAGAAAGAGAGGATTTGTTAGATATTACTGAAATATTTGAGTATGGGCATGCGATGAGTAATGATTGAACAGGGAAAAAGGCAATACATGTAAACGGAGGCTTATCTTCACGAAAGACAACTTCCTGACCTGCAAAGAGTGATTCGAACCGAACCGGCCGCTTGTATGACGAATCGAGATCTGCATTGAACTGGTTCATTCAATACTCGGAAGAGCGTAAAAACTCGTGGGAAGATTTCCGTAATAAGAAAGCAGGATGCAAATGGAACTCGTATGCAATTGCTTCCCTAGGAAGTTAAAGACTTTGTGATGATACAATTTTCCATCCGTTCATTGAAATGTTTTATTTCCAGCCCAGTTAAATATTACTGAAAATCGAAGTCAATTTACAGCGTAAGAAAGTCTCTCTTAGACGTCATCAAGCGCATGGAACATAGAGGCACAGATCCACGCTTTCATGATCCCGGCACTAGAATGAGATAATGTGTTCGACACCATGCATCGACCACAATTTTTACACTCGGAAAAGACTGCGCTCAGTTTGACAGAAGGCCTTTCTGAAAGTTAACGAGAAAAATCTCGCCACCAACCGGGATTGAACACAGGACCTTCCAGTGTATGGTCAGATTACTTATGAACTTATTTACCCAGTCGCCATTTGTACATACATAGTGCACCATACGTTTGAACTTTTAATGTATATACTTACTTACTGGCTTTTAAGGAACCCGGAGGTTCATTGCCGCCCTCACATAAGCCCGTCATTGGTCCCTATCCTGAGCAAGATTAATCCAGTCTCTATCATCATATCCCACCTCCCTCAAATCCATTTTTATATTATCCTCCCATCTACGTCTCGGCCTACCCAAAGGTCTTTTTCCCGCCGGCCTCCCAACCAACACTCTATATGCATTTCTGGATTCGCCCATACGTGCTACATGCCCTGCCCATCTCAAACGTCTGGATTTAATGTTCCTAATTATGTCAGGTGAAGAATACAATGCACGCAGGTCTGCGTTGTGTAACTTTCTCCATTCTCCTGTAACTTCATCCCTCTTAGCCCCAAATATTTTCCTAAGAACCTTATTCTCAAATATCCTTAATCTCTGTTCCTCTCTCAAAGTGAGAGTCCAAGCTTCACAACCATATAGAACAACCGGTAATGTAACTGTTTTATAAATTCTAACTTTCAGATTTTTTAACAGCAGAGTAGATTACAAAAGCTTCTCAACCGAATAATAAGAGGCATTTCCCATATTTATTCTGTGTTTAATTTCCTCCTGAGTGTCATTTATACTTGTTACTGTTGCTCCAAGATGTTTGAATTTTTCTACCTCTTCGAGGGATAAATCTCCAATTTTTATATTCCCATTTCGTACAATATTCTGGTCACGAGACATAATCATATACTTAGTCTTTTCGGGATTTACTTCCAACCCTATCTCTTTACTTGCTTCAAGTAGAATTTCCGTGTTTTCCCTAATCGTTTGTGGATTTTCTCCTAACATATTCACGTCATCCGCATAGACAAGAAGCTGATGTAACCCGTTCAATTCCAAACCCTCTGTGTTATCCTGAACTTTCCTAATGGCATATTCTAGAGCAAAGTTAAAAAGTAGAAGTGACAATGCATCTCCCTGCTTCAGCCAGCAGTGAATTGGAAAAGCATCATATAGAAACTGGCCTATACGGACTCTGCTGTAAGTTTCACTAAGACACATTTTAATTAATCGAACTAGTTTCTTGGGAATACCAAATTCAATAAGAATATCATATAAAACTTCTCTCTTAACCGAGTCATACGCCTTTTTGAAATCTATGAATAACTGATATACTGTACCCTTATACTCCCATTTTTTCTCCAATATCTGTCGAATATAAAAAATCTGACCAATAGTCGATCTATTACGCCTAAAACCACACTGATGATCCCCAATACAATGTATATAAACAAGAATATTAATAATTATACAAGTATAGTAGATCTGCATCGCTACGAAACAAGAAATAATGATCAATTAAATGTACCACATGTCAGGTTGCAAAAAACACAATCAAGCTATATAATTACTGCAATAAAAGTATATAATAAGATACCTACAAATATAAAGGCACTTAATGAAACACAATTTGAAATTCAGATTAAGAGATGGCTACAAAATAATCCCTTTTATAATTGAATGAATTTTTCGAAAATGATGTATTTTAGTTAAATTTTATTATTTTTTACTCTTTCAATATTTTAAATATTGACACATTGTTTCACATTGACGAGGCCTCTTGTATTCTTGTACCTTCAGGCAAATAAAGAATAAGAATGAATATGAATATATAATGAATTTCAAGGGATTAATCTCTGAGATATTTCAAATAAAACAAATTAATACAGCTTTGCTCGTTTCTTCTCCCTTTTCGAGATAAGAATTGTTTTATAGGTATGAAACATTTCAAAACGTGTTTTGGGAAAGCCATTAATTTAACCCCTTCAGGCCTGATGTACATTATACTGTACATTGTTTCTTTTTTGGAATGTCTTCGATACTCTTAAATATTTTGAAAAATTCAATGTGATAGGAAATGGAGAATATTATTTTTGAAACATTTCTATACCTGAATTAAAAATAAAATTTAAAATTTTCGGGCCCCAGGGGTTAAAATTGTCCCCGAATTTTGTTTTACTGATAAGACTTGATTTGTGAATTTTGAATCCCTAGAATGATTATGTCATCAGTTTCTTTTTTCAATTTTGTTTAATATAAATTCAGATCTGAAGGTGTTAATTCCAAATAATATGCTCAGTCAATTTAAGAGAGCAGTGTATTATGATAATATATCATTCAAAGAATTTTAGTTTTGTCCTTTAATGTGCATAAATTTGATCCGAACAAATGTAACTTTTCGGCTGCAAAAGGAATTTTACGATACCATTTCCGCCGTTAGACTACAACGCTAGAAACAATACAAGCGAAATTAAACATCTATGAAGAGGGGCACATCTGACCGTTTCAGCAATTGGACTACTTACACCGCTAGAAACAATATAAGCGAAAGTAAACATCTATAAAGAGGGACACATCTGACCATTTGTGCAATTGGACTACACCACTAGAAACAATATAAGCGAAATTAAACATCCATGAAGAGGGACACATCTGACCATTTGTGCAATTGGACTACACCACTAGAAACAATATAAGCGAAATTAAACATCCATGAAGAGGGACACATCTGACCATTTGCGTAATTGGACTACACCGCCAGAAACAATATAAGCGAAATTAAACATCCATGAAGAGGGACACATCTGACCATTTGAGCAATTGGACTACACCGCTAGAAACAATATAAGCGAAATTAAACATCTATGAAGAGGGACACATCTGACCATTTGTGCAATTGGACTTCACTGCTAGAAACAATACAAGCGAAATTAAACATCTATGAAGAGGGACACATCTGACTATTTGTGCAAGTGGACTACACTGCTAGAAACAATACAAGCGAAATTAAACATCCATGAAGAGGGACACATCTGACCCTTTGTGCAATTGGACTACAACGCTAGAAACAATATAAGCCAAAGTAAATATCTATGAAGAGGGACACATCTGTCCATTTCCGCAATTGGACTTCACTGCTAGAAACAATACAAGCGAAATTAAACATCTATGAAGAGGGGCACATCTGACCATTTGAGCAATTGGACTACACCGCTAGAAACAATATAAGCGAAATTAAACATCTATGAAGAGGGACACATCTGATGACTTGCGCAATTGGACTACACCGCCAGAAACAATATAAGCGAAATTAAACATCTATGAAGAGGGATACATCTGATCACTTGCGCAATTGGACTACACCGCCAGAAACAATATAAGCGAAATTAAACATCTATGAAGAAGGTCATATCTGATCACTTGCGCAATTGGACTACACCGCCAGAAACAATATAAGTGAAATTAAACATCTATGAAGAGGGATACATCTGATCACTTGCGCAATTGGACTACACCGCCAGAAACAATATAAGCGAAATTAAACATCTATGAAGAGGGACACATCTGATCACTTGCGCAATTGGACTACACCACCAGAAACAATATAAGCGAAAATAAACATCTATAAAGAGGGACACATCTGATCACTTGCGCAATTGGACTACACCGCCAGAAACAATATAAGTGAAATTAAACATCCATGAAGAGGGACACATCTGATCACTTGCGCAACTGGACTACACTGCTAGAAACAATATAAGCGAAATTAAACATCTATGAAGAGGGACACATCTGACCATTTGCGTAATTGACCTACATCGCTAGAAACAATATAAGCGAAATTAAACATCTATGAAGGGAGACACATCTGACCACTTGCACAATTGGACTACATCGCTAGAAAATATACTTGCGCAATTAAAAATAAATTTTAGAGTATATGAAGTTAGATTATATTCCACTGCAACGTGACTCGTAACCAGTTTCGTTTCTTATAGCGACCCTGCAAAGCTTCATGAATAGGATATAAGACACAATCTTTACTAATGAGATATTCACAGTCGTTAATTATGGTTACTTAAGTATTCATTGGCATTGGCCTGTCACAAAGTGCTTCATGAAGGCTTTATTTTCAAGTTTGAGTGACATGTTACGACGAGACGAATTGCTCACAAGATAAGACTAAGTGAAAGACGAAGCAGTTCAGTCCAATACAAGCTTAGGATTATGCTGAACACTGCGGACTGCGATGTGCGCACCTCCACAATGTTTCTAATGATGGGGACAACGAAATATCAGTCTGTTATTAAAGCTAGATTAGGAGCGTTTCTTCAGGATATTATAAAATAAGTTAAAATAAACTCAAACGCTAACATACGTATGACTGACTGTACATAAGTTTTGAACTTACATTTCTTCACCATCCCCAGCTAAAATGACTTCCAGGTTTGCTTATATTACTTTCATCGTCGTCCTCATAATTAATTTCGTCGTGGTTCTCTTAATTCATTTCATCGTCGCCCTCGTAATTACTTTCGTCGGCGTCCTAATAATTAATTTTATCGTCGTCCTCAAAATTAATTTTTTCTTCGTCGTCATAACTAATTTCATCGTCGTCCTCATAATTAATTTCGTCATCGTCCTCATAATTAATATAATCGTCGATCTCATAATTAATTTCATTTTGTCCTCATAATTAATTTCATCGTCGTTCTCATGATTAATTTCATCGTCGTCATAATTAATTTCATCGTCGTCATAATAAATTTAATCGTTGTCCTCATAATTAATTTCATCGTCGTTCTCATAATTAATTTCATCGTCGTTCTCATAATTAATTTCATCGTCGTCGTAATTAATTTCATCGTCATCATAATTAATTTCATCGTCGTCATAATTAATTTCATCGTCGTTCTCATAATTAATTTCATCGTCGTCATAATTAATTTAATCGTTGTCCACATAATTAATTTCATCGTCGTCATAATTAATTTCATCGTCGTTCTCATGATTAATTTCATCGTCGTCATAATTAATTTCATCGTCGTCATAATAAATTTAATCGTTGTCCTCATAATTAATTTCATCGTCGTTCTCATAATTAATTTCATAGTCGTTCTCATAATTAATTTCATCGTCGTCATAATTAATTTCATCGTCGTCCTCAATTTCGTCGTCGTCATAATTAATTTCGTCGTCCTCATAATTAATTTCATCGTCGTCCTCATAATTAATTTCATCGTCGTCCTCATAATTAATTTCATCGTCGTACTCATAATTAATTTCATCGTCGTCCTCATAATTAATTTCATCGTCGTCATAATTAATTTCATCGTCGTCCTCATAATTAATTCCATCGTCGTCATAATTAATTTCATCGTCGTCATAATTAATTTCGTCGTCCTCATAATTAATTTCATCGTCGTCATAATTAATTTCATTGTCGTTCTCATAGTTAATTTCATCGTCGTCATAATTAATTTCATCGTTGTCCTCATAATTTATTTCGTCGTCGTCATAATTAATTTCGTCGTCGTCATAATTAATTTCGTCGTCCTCATAATTAATTTCATCGTCGTCCTCATAATGAATTTCGTAGTCGTTCTCATAATTAATTTCGTCTTGTCCTCATAATTAATTTCATCGTCGTCATAATTAATTTCATCGTCGTCATAATTAATTTCATCGTCGTCCTCATAATTAATTTCGTCGTCGTCATAATTAATTTCGTCGTCCTCATAATTAATTTCATCGTCGTCCTCATAATGAATTTCGTACTCGTTCTCATAATTAATTTCGTCTTGTCCTCATAATTAATTTCATCGTCGTCATAATACATTTCATCGTCGTCCTCATAATGAATTTCGTAGTCGTTCTCATAATTAATTTCGTCTTGTCCTCATAATTAATTTCATCGTCGTCATAATTAATTTCATCGTCGTTCTCATAATTAATTTCATCGTCGTTCTCATAATTAATTTCATCGTCGTTCTCATAATTAATTTCATCGTCGTTCTCATAATTAATTTCATCTTGTCCTCAAAATTAATTTCATCTTGTCCTCATAATTAATTTCATCGTCGTTCTCATAATTAATTTCATCGTCGTTCTCATAATTAATTTCATCGTCGTCCTCAATTAATTTCATCTCATCCTCATAATTAATTTCATCGTCATCCTCATAATTAATTTCATCGTCGTCTTGATAATTAATTTCGTAGTCGTTCTCATAATTTCATCGTCATAATTAATTTCATCGTCGTCATAATTAATTTCATAGTCGTCCTCATAATGAATTTTATCGTCGTCCTCATAATGAATTTCATCGTCGTTCACATAATGAAATGTTATATATCATTTAACGACGCTCGCAACTGCAGAGGTTATATCAGCGTCGCCGGATGTGCGGAAATCTTGTCCGCAGGAGTTCTTGTACATGCCAGTAAATCTACTGACATGAGCCTGTCACATTTAAGCATACTTAAATGCCATCGACCTGGCCCGGCATCGAACCCACAATCTTGGGCATAAAAGGCCAGCACTATACCAAGTCGCCAACCAGGTCGACTCTCATAATGATTTCATCGTCGTTCTCATAATTAATTTCATCGTCGTCCTCATAATTAATTTCATCGTCGCCCTCATAATTAACTTCGTCGTCGTCCTCATGATTAATATCATCGTCGTTCACATAATTATTAATGTCACTGTCGTCCTTATAATTAATTTCATCGTCGTCCTCATAATTAATTTCATCGTCGCCCTCATAATTAATTTCGTCGTCATCCTCATGATTAATATCATCGTCGTTCACATAATTATTAATGTCATTGTCGTCCTTATAATTAATTTCATCGTCGTTTCCATAATGAATTTCATCTTCGTCATAGGCCTAATTAATTTCATCGTTATCCACATATGGAATTGATTCGTCAGTGTTAGCTGATTTTATAGGTTACTAGTGGCTTGTGCAGCAAATACTGCTGCAAACTAAGTTCGTTAGACGTTCAAATAAAAATTTTTCAGATTTATTTTCAATGAAGAATACTTGTCTTTTTGATAGTTATTTGCTTCCATAATAATGAAACATACTCCCTCTAAATGGATTTTTTTAGGCCAAATACTTTTTCTTGAACCTATCCAACTTCAGTTTTTGAGTTTCAAAGCGAAAACGCAAGTATCAATGTCAGGACGATAGCAGTAACTATTTCAGGTCACTGTGGATTGTAGGCAAAAGTTAAAAAAAAAAATGTCAGGTTTGCTAAGCTTTCGAACAATAGAATTTTCGTATAACTGCTGCATGTAGAACTTGAAATGTAGAGCGTAAAATCATTTTATCCTACTAAGAGATCTTGCAGAAATTATCTGGAGACTACAAAATTTTCTAGGCCTCTTATTTTATCAGTAAGTAATACCTTTTGAGCTTTCCTTAGGAACTGTAATTTTTGCGCTCTCTCGAGTCAATACTGAAGACAATTACACATATCAATATCTACACTACACCGCCATTAAGTATATGAAAATGACCCAACCTCACTGAGTTAATAAGTATAAAAATATTTTATTTTTAATAACAATATTATTATCTTACTTAAGTTTTGTAGTTATATATAGCAGTCACTCAGTAAATTATAGAAATGAAGATCTAAATTAAGATATTCTCTACATTTACTTACATAACTACAAAACGTTTCACTTTCATGTCATCAATATAGCATCAATATTATGTACAATTAATGAAAAAATAGATGCATCATGATATTAACTATAATAATATTTAATTTCTAATGTTAATAATGTCATCAAACCACCTCAAGTTTCGTATATTTGAATATCCAATACACAGCTGTACTCAGAAAATTATACACTACAGAATCTGTTTTTAATAACAAATTGAATTGAGCTCTAAATATGTCGGCAATCCTGCAGGTCATGGCCTTCGTGTAATAGCCTATTGTTTATTGTAGTGTGTTTTTTGTTCTGAAATTCAATCAAGTCGGCCGTGATTCAATAAAATTAGTTCTCAAAACTGACAACAGATGGATTTTGGAAAATAGGAAAATTATGTAGGAAAATTGACATTTCACTGAAAACTACGACTTTTTCGAAAAACGTTGGATGCCAGGCATGAAAATGAGGGGTCACTCATTAAAATCCGTTCAGCCGTTTTCCCGTAATTTCCATTACCAGTTCAAATTATATATATATATATATATATATATATATATATATATATATATATATATATAAATTCTGTATGTTTGTATAAATTGTCATTTAGGCTTATTATAAAATAGAATTATGATATGAATTGTAATTATAGGCAAAACTCCGTTGTAGGAGGTTACTAAACCGTACCGCTGTACTGGAGGCAGAGTCGGAGTTTCCCTCCATTAATCTGAACCATTGTCGCTACATGATTGACAAGTCACCTGACACATCACTGCTATCAGTATGCGCTACTATTGGCTGACAATTAGGAAGGAGAAATTGAATAGTATATTGTGTCACTCTTTAAGAGTGACGCATGCACAGACCAACGGAGTTTTGTAAGTTGTTCTCCTATAGTTATGCATCATTTTTATTGGGTTGTTTTACGACGCTGTATCAACATCTAGGTTATTTAGAGTCTGAATGAAATGAAGGTGATAATGCCGGTGAAATGAGTCCGGGGTCCAGCACCGAAAGTTACCCAACAGTTATGTATCATGTTTAGTTAATATTTCATTATATGTAAGCTCCTTCATGTTCATGATGACGATTTTATATTGAATTATCATTAATTTTACTACTTTTGCTATTGCTATTGTTTCAATGTATAATTCACTTCTGGTAGCGTGGAAGAGAAGGCCTCATGGCCTTAACTCTACCCGATTTAATTAATTAATTAATTTCATCGTCATCCACATAATTAATTTCCCCGTCCTCATAATGAATTTTATCGTCATAGTAATTTATTTCATCGCTCTCATAATTAATTTCATCGTCGTCCTCATAATAAATTTTATGCTTGTCACTATATTCATATTCAATGCCATAGTACTGTTCAATACACTGTACTCTATCTTAATTGTTATAATTTCGTCATCACTGTCGTCATCATCACTACCACTATGTAAGATTCCCCTTATTTTCACATATCGTTTGAGTAGTGCTAGAATAGAAAATGTTTTAAAATTGCAAATATTTCAGTGTATTTTAAGTGGAATTTTCACGAGTAAAACAAGGCGAGGCAGTTGCTATTTTAAAATAATGTTTCCACCTCGTTTTGCAGATAATGAACGACTGTCAATGCCACTTCTCTTTCTCCATACCACATTTTATTTAAAGACAAGTTATCGACTGTTAAATATTCCAACAACAGCCTTAATTAGATAGTATTAATATGAAACGACATGGTCGTGGCATAGCACTAGTCTTTGAAAGTTCGCCGATCGCACAGAAATAGAGATTCAGTTTCGCAAATAACGCGTTCGCAATTTTTATCTGAAATAACGTAAAAATTATGAACAGACTATAGGCAAAAAAATGTCCAAGCTTTTGTTTCTTGTACAGCAATCCATTAACTCAAGTACTTGCCAAACAATACGAATAGCTCGCAGATAAGAAGGCTGGTTCTTTGTGGCCAGCTAACATTATACAACAGCAAAAACTGTGTTTACCGTACTGCTTGATAAGTCAAGTATCTGCCGAACAACCCACTCAGTATTTTCCTGGATAAGGAAGTCATTTTCACGGCTTGACTTAGATAAATTCAATAGTAAATAACACGCTTTTACTTGAATAAAGGCACCTTTCCTAACAATATTGCTATTTTAAGTGAAAACAAAAAAAGACTATACACTGGTGGCCATAATTCTGGAAACTTTTTGTTTTTGTACTGAATCATTATAACATCTGTATTGATTCACAGATTTATACAATTGAAAATGTTACTCGTTAATTATGGGGTTATATTAAAGGTATTATATTAAATCCTGAACATTTTAACAATAAATAATCATTAATATGTGGGAAATTATGTTCTTTTCATTTAAGATCTAAATATTAATTTCAGATTTCATTATCATTTCCCATTATTTACTGTAATAAAAACTGGTCCATTGTTGATTTTAAGATTATTTCTGATCAGTAGAAGCATTGTTGAGCACTGTTAGCATAAAATATGGACATTATTAGCAGCGTTGCCAACCGTGGCCGAATTCGGCTAAACGTAGCTTAATTTTTAGTCATGTAGCTTGTAGCAGAATGGTCGTAGCCGAATGTCAAAATGTAGCCGAATTGAGATTCGATGGAGCGACCATCTGTGAATACTTAAATTTTATGTGTAAACACTTTCTTTTAACAAATTTATTTTGTCATACAAATACCGACCAGAATTTCCTCACTTCGTCATTAAAATTATGAAAACATACCGGTAGAAACTTTGTGTCACAGACTGAATTCTGAACAATGCGACCCGCATTTATGGCAAGGATAGCATGCTACTTTCAGTTTTATTCTCCTATTATGTGAATAGCGCCTATTTCCTAACTCACAATTTCTGTACTCGTGAATTTGCAGACACCGTCAGGCGGTTTATTAGGGGTCGCCTACCCAACAAAAGTAAACCAGTAACCTTAACAGTTCCTCTGTTTGTGAACTTCCCGGCACACAGCAAAGTTTTTATTAGGGGTCGCCTACTCCGCAAAATTAACCGTACTCCGACTTCAAATAAAAAGAAACTAGATTTAAAAAACTGGCCCTTCCCACGCATATCTATCTCATTGTCCAATTGCTGCGACACTTTGTCCAAAACACAGTGTCCATGTGTTTATACATATTTGTCTGTGTATTTATAGGTACATATTTACAGTTAAAATTTTAGCTAGTGTTATCAGAAGGATCGACTAGATTTCATTAGGTGAGATACTTTCCCTGTTTTATATTGGTGCATGGTTTGTAGATTGGGTTGAGCAACGCTTTACCAAACCTATAGAAGTGTGTTGATGCTTAGGCCTATGTATTGATTTTTCGATTTGTAAGAAATAATAATGATTATTATATATATTAACATTAATAACCCCATTAATAATAATAATAATAATAATAATAATAATAATAATAATAATAATAATAATAATAATAATAATAATAATAATAATAATTGTATTCGTAGCTCTTTCGAATTATTTTTATTAAATTAATATAACGGGCAATGAAACAATCGTTAAACGCAGCACATTGAACAACACATACGCAAATTCTTCAAGTTTTGAGCGTAGCTTAATTTCAGTCTTTGTAGCTGAATTTCGGGAAGTTTGTAGCCGAATCGCTAGTGTTCAGGTTGGCAACGCTGATTATTAGTGTGTTTCTATCATCAGTCTTACTTAAGATTTCGTTCGGTTATCACCTGATTGCTTTACAACAAACTTTATTGATCATTTTATCACAATGGCTCCACGAAAGGACTGAACACTTTCTAAACGGAGTAGGGCAGTCACACTTCGAGAAGAAGATTACAATTCAAGGAAATTGCAAGAAACCTTGGTAATGGTGTTACAGTGTCTGGTGTCCACAAGGTATGGCAGAGGTACAAATCCACAAAGTCTTGTAAAACAACACCTAGGACTGGTAGAAAACCTAAAGTCCAAGAGATGTGAGGCAGATTTGTCGATTAGCATTGAAAGATCGAAGGGAATCTTCTAAAGAGAGAGGACAAGTTTTTATTACATTAAATAATCGGAAATTATAATGAAATCTCAAATTAATATTTATATCTTAAACGACAAGAACATAATTTTCCATATAGTAATGATTATTTATTGTTAAAATACTCAGAATTTAATATAATACCCTTACTATAACCCCATAATTAACGAATCAGTCACGGGAGTAACATTTTCAATTATATAAATCTCTAAATCAATACAAATATTATAATAATTCAATACAAAAACAAAAAGTTTCCAGAATTATGGCCACCAGTGTACAGTGAAACCTCTCTGAAAGACCTCGTCTATTAAAAAACTTCCCCTCTTAGAGACCGATTTTTCTTACAGCCGTTATAAACACCCATAAAACAAATGTACAAGGAGATCCATATTTATAGCAAACTTTTAATCCATTTATTACACATAAATGGCATTACACGCCGGAATTTTTAGTATGAGTTTGTATTAGCAAAATAATAATTAATATCAACTACAACCGATTAATTTTAATCAACTCGATTATTCGATTAAATATTTTGATCGACTAATCTTAGAACAGAAATTGATCGATTAATCTATTAAATCCCACAACACTAAATCAAATTTATATATCTTCTCACCATTCGTGAGCAGCCACAAGGGACAAAGAGTACTTAACCATAGAAATTTTTACAAGTTCATGAAAAAACCATTAATTTTGTTTTAACAATGAAATTCTTACAAGTACAGAGCTACAAATAATTTTTTTTTTTTTGAGATTAGTGGAAATATACCTATTTTTAGAGAGGTAAGTGTTACAAAAAAGTAAAGAATGCTACTGAACGTAGTTTGATTTCGAATATAGGTGATTCTTCAGGAGAGCAATTGATCCTTTTAATGCAGCTAAGGTTACAATCGGAATAATAGATGTAGGTATTCCAAGCCTCTTAAACACACCTTTCATGAAGAGGGTAGCGGTACCTCTTGCTCCAACCAGAAGTCCGATTACTTCAAGCTCTTTTAGCTGGTATTTTTTGAGATAATAGGGAATGGTAGGACTGTAGATATTCTTTTTTTCATTATCCACTTCTGCTGGCTGTTCCTCATCCGTTTCGAAACGCACAGTGGGATCAATTATGTATCCCGATCTTGTAGATTCCTTGAAAGCTATTATATCTATGCGTCATGTACTGCCAGTGACGGAGAGACCAGCGAATAGGGATTATAAAGAATGGACACTTCGCGTCGGTACCTTTGATGTAGCCGGACCGATTTCAATTACCTTCAAGCCAGCTAGAGCGTCAGATTCTGCTTTCTCCCTAGAGTTGGCGCTGACATCACACCAGCTAGCAGTCGACACAGCGGAAATATAACACATACAATTAATACATCTAGGTACATTATGTACTCAAATAAAATAAATTTGATCCATAAAATAATAAATCCTTCATTAGCTGTAATGTCTAGACTCTAGAGTTCCTTTATAATGAGAGTTCAGACGTTGACCCCAACAACAATTAAAATATGTAATGATTTGATAGCGCTGAAAATGGAAAAACAAAACTCCTATGAGAAGTAAAACCATATACCTATATTATATTGTATACAAATATTAAACGAATTCGATACTTAATTTTATAATGTATTATATTATTTTATAATATAATTTTTGATATCTGAAATATAAAATATTATTATTACAACTAGTTTGTCACTGAGAAATAAGGAAAAGCTGTTAACTTGAATTTATTTGAAGCAAAGCGTTACTAGATTATGCAATAAGGTAGGCGATGTTTGGATCCTGTGCCTTAATTCTATTCTCAATTATTATCTTAGCGTATGCTCGATTACACTACCTCTAGCGCTTGAAAGTGGAACTAGCCGCTGGCGCACAGAGAAACAAAACACAGGAAAATTCGCTCAGTGTCCATTCTTTATAATCCCTATTCGCTGGAAAGACCATGTACTTCTTCAAAGGTGTTGTAATCGGCATCTTTAAGGGCAGTGGCTATAATTGATCAAGGCTAACGGCTTCAAAGCTGGGTACCTGGCATAAATGAAGTGCACTGGTACAATAATTAACATGGAGGCATGAGATAATTACTCTGCTTGCTATTTCACTTTGATTCAAATCTCCCTCTTAAAAAAACTCTCCTTCCTCACAAGTGCAAGAAAGATCTGCGACACTTATACATAGAACTTGTTACTGTTCATCCCGAAAATCTTTCCGAAGTTATCAATTCGTCGACTAGATCTATTTTTACTCGCTTATCACTCGACCATTGCGCAAGTCAGTCAGTAATACTCACCAAGTCCTCCAACAAATATATATGCAATAACCAAAGTACAATAATCCCGCAAAGAGATTGCTGAATTTTTAATATCATACTTGTGATTATCTGTATTACACAGAGTTATTGAGTACGATAATGACGTCCTAATAACAACTACCGTTTAGGTCTTAATACTCCCCTCGATAATTGGCTGGCCTAAAACAAGCCGAAACCCGATAACATAACGTATCTCCTTTCTGGAGCTTATAGATGGAAGAAGAGATTAGAAGTGTTTAAGGGTATAATCATAGCTTAATGGCATCTAACAGTCGTCTATCAATCAATACACGTCAGTGGAGAGCTTAGGAGTCATATTATTACATTACGTTCAGCCTGACGCATGGAAACTGGGTGCGGTGGAAATGTTTCCAAGCTAGTCTTGCATTACATTTGTAAGCAGCATGAAGATCGAACCATGTTTAATAATGGGCTGGTTATGGGCGTACACACTTCTAAATTGCTATGAAAATTCTATCTCAAACTTTTTCCCTTTATAATTTTTTGCTTCAAGAGTTAGGTTCATTATTACTTAATTATTTAATTATCTGTAGTAATCTCAGACCTCGAGTGACATTTATTAGGACTATTTCGTGAATAAAATAAAAATGTAAATAATTTATCCCAAAAATTCGATCACAAAATGTTAATAATTGTATATTAACGAATACTTAACCTATTCAGACATTGTGAAGTTGAAATACTCGTAGATGAATATCGATTATTGCAATAAAGAAATTCGATGTTATTATTCAGTAAATGCCAATTGCGAAAAGCGAAATAGAGGTTTAACAATGTTAATTACATGTACTGCACTTTTCTCTTTTTATTATAATATAAATACATTTTCATTATCTGTTGAAATCATGATTTAATTTATAATTTTATAATAAAATTACAGTAACCTGATTAATACATTAATTAAATGAAGAATTGTTGAAAACGCAGTTATCTAATCTGAATGAAGGAATGTAATTTTTTTTCAGATAGCCTACAATGGACATGGAATCGGAAGATGAAGATGTATTTTATAGGCTACAGTTATAGGTTAGATTACCTGTGTGAGCACGACCAGTGTCAGCTGTGCCTTATTTCGACCGTTACTACGTGCTACAGGAAAGCATTTTTTATAGCTCGACAAACGCATTCTCGCTGTAGTGTGTAACGGAACTAAAGCTGCATCTACACAGTTCAATATTCCAAACGCGTATGCGTGCAATCTGGGAAGAATATTGAAAGAATCAAGTTTAAAAGGTACGTTAAATTAAGATGCATGAAGATTTTATGTCTACATGGAGCGCCGTTTTGAACGTCGTCTTGACTGCGTAAATATATTAATTAATATTAAATATCAATCTTTCATTCATTGCTTTAAAGTTGAAAGAAATGTTTAACCGTATAGTTGCACCTTAATGTATTCATGATCATCAATTTACGGGGAAACAATTGGCGACAACGACTAAACAAAAGAACGACCATGCGATAAATTGATAGCGATAAATCTAGCTGCAAAAACTATCGCAAAGTGTGACTGTGATTGGTTGGAATTCAAAATTTCATTACACTTCATTGGTCGAAAATGGAATGACGTCATATAAACGAAATAGTCATTAAAATTATCCTAAAGTAATTTATTTTTTAAATATTTAGGCCTATGATTTTAAATGTGTTAACATAATAATAATAGTTTTATTTATTTTCCCTGGCAGAGTTAAGGTCATCAGGCCTTCTCTTCCACTCAACCAGAATCAAATCACATACAGAAAAAAATACATACCCGTATAGAAATATGAACTTAAAAATAATAATAAACATAATTAAGTAAAAAAGAGAGATTGAATACATTTACACAATCAGTATTAACTTTGAAATAACGATAATAAAAAATATATGTAATAAAAAAAAGAGACTGAATACATAATCACAAACAGAAAAATACATTCTAGTATACAAGTATTAACTTAAAAGAAAAAAAAAGAATTAATACATATGAATATAATCTCACAACTAAAGGAATAGTAGAATTAGTATGATCAGCACAGCACGTGTTACATTGAGACAATGACAATTACCTAGATATCAGTGTTAATGGAAAAATAAAGTAATCACTGTGTAAAATAATAATAATAATAATAATAATAATAATAATAATAATAATAAATAAAAATTATACCTAAAAACTAGTTCTGTGCATTTAAAATATTTCTAAACAACCTAATTTTAAACAACTAAGGACTAAGACTACCCCTGATTTCCAGCGGCAGCGAATTCCATGAGCGGGCCATGGCTATTGAGAAAGAACTTCAGTACAGAGATGTCTGATGACGTGGTATTGATAGCAACAGATTGTGCTGTGAACGTGTATTACGATTATGATGTGAAGCTAGGAGAGTAAACCGAGAGGCAAGGTAGTTGGGTGTGGAATCATGTATAATTCGATATAGCAGGCAAAGAGAATGTACTAAACGTCGATCTTGCAAGCGGAGCCAGGAGAGTCGTAGAAAATATTCCGATATATGATGTCGGCGGATATTGAAAATAAATCGGACGCAGACATTATGTACACGTTGAAGTTTTTGAGAAAGTTCAGCACTTAGGTCGCTATATAAAACATCACAATAGTCAAAGTGAGGCATTACAAGGGTCTGTACTAGAATTTGTTTTAGTTTAGTAAGAAGGAAATTTTTCAGGCGTTTCAAAGAATGCATGATAGAGAAAACTTTTCTATAAATATATCTGATTTGGGTATTCCAGTTCATATTATTGTCGAAATAGATGCCGAGGTTTTTTACAGTAGCACTGAAAGGAATTATTTTGTTGTTGAGAGAGACAAGCTGAAGGGTGTTCATAGTAATGGAGGATAAAAGCCTTTGCTGCCCCAAGAGAATGGCTTGGGTTTTATCTGGATTGACATTTAGCCCAAATTTTCTTGCCCAATTATTAATTGACATAAGTTATATTTATTTTAAATTTCTAAAATTAGTTACATTCTTCCGAAGTTGGACCTATTTATTAGTTATTTACAGTACAAGTAAGATGACTGGGTAGTGATTCCTACGCTATTAAAACAATTCAGTACAAAATTTAGTTCAATATTTATAGGCTTTTAGTGCTCAAATTGGAACAAAAATTACCATGTTTATACAATCAGTCATTCTGAATTGAGTGGTATGAAAGACAACTAATTATTTCCTTATTCAATGCAAGAAAAATCCGAACTTATAACCTGTTTTCCCCACGTTGCTAAATCTGCAGTGCATGGGAAAAGTGACATGTTAGTTTCCACAAACCTTTTTTGATAATTTATTGACAACTTACGGAACATCTGCTCGCTTGGAAAAATAGACATAAGTATTTCTCCCATTACAATAATTCATACAGAAAAAAATCAAATCGACATAAACCAGTGTAAGTTGTCAAAAAATTATCAAAAAAAGGTTTGTGGAAACTGACTTATGTCACATTTTCCAGGCAATGCAGAAATGTACCTCAATCTTCAGGTACACATAACTTGCTACAAGCTTCACTACTATTCCTTATATATTTTTTAAGTTATCAAATAATGTATATTGTACATTATAAACCAACATTTAGTTAAATATCTCACTCTTAGTGAAACAGAAAGAAAAAATTGCTTTGAATAGCAATTTTTGCCATTTTTTCAGTGTATATATGAGTGTGATATAAACCTGTAGGTTTACTTTGCACAACACAGGCTGCTGAAATCACTGTAAAAATTTCATGTAAATAGATTCAGTAGTTTCAGAGAAAAATGCACGTAAGTTTGAAAAATATCAACTCACGGAAAATTGCATTTAAAGAAAAAAATGACGTATGGATTACATGCGTTTGCATATTTAAAGAGACCATTTAAGCGGCTTATCTGCAGAGATACCTGTGTATACAGGATGAACAATAAGTATGGAATATTGTTAATGACATCTTAAATTTTAATTTTACAAAAATAAAAAAGTTTTATAGAAAAACTGCTGGAGATAAACCATACAATATGATACCAGTGTTCGAAAACAGTTTTTCAGACATACACAGTGTGACAGTAAACCAGTTTGCTTAGTGACACCCTGTATTAAAATTTACATATTCCGAATCTCTATTAAATTTTAAGTATGAATGAGTAGAAACTTTACTCATACACCCGTTTCATGTTATTTAACAATTTATTAAACTTGTTTCGTGGACTTCAAACTTGAGACAAATAAGTATGTAAAATCTTGTTAGAGTAAGCCATAAAATTAAACAAAACACTGTAACTAACCAAACTTTATCACATATGATGAAAGAGTAGTGGAACGGAGAAAAATTCTCTCCGGCGCCGGGATTTGAACCCGGGTTTTCAGCTCTACGCGCTGACGCTTTATCCACTAAGCCACACCGGATTCCACCCCGGCGTCGGAAGAATCGTCTCAGTTTTAAGCTCCAACTCTTGGGTTCCCTCTAGTGGCCGCCCTCTGCACCACGTCATAGATGTCTATGAACGTAGGACCGAAGTCCACACACGTGCTGAGGTGCACTCGTTATGAGTGACTATTTGGCCGGGATCCGACGGAATAAGCGCCGTCTTAAATCACGAAGTGATTTACGCATATCATATATATATATATATATATATATATATATATATATATATATATATATATATATATATCACATATGCTTAACATGAGAACCATTTACAGCCAAAAAACATTCCAGTCTATCACGAAAGAATTCGCAATTCAATATTACTGTCTAGGGGCATCATAGTGTTAACCACACGTTACCCCGTACCTGTTGGACAATCGTTCACCTCTTCTGAGGTATGAAGACAGCAATCGGCTGGTAGTTCTTGGCCTTTTACGGCCTTTCGGTCAACGGATTTCCTTTTTCATTATTATTTGTGGAAATATGACAAGCACAAAGATAAGCTCTGAATCGTATAGACGTGGCAGCAACTTAATTAGCTGATGGAATTAAACAAGCTGTATAATTTTATTGAGAATGATAATCTCCTTGTGTGAAACAATTCAAATACCTTTCTCTAAGCCGAAGTATTTATCTTAAAACAAAAGCCTACGTTTTAAATAATCCACAGCGATTTACAACTTGCTTATTATTGCATATTATGTGCTAATCCCTAAATATTTACAATTATTGGAAAGTTTCTGCAACGTGTTCGCACTTCAACCTTGCTATCGGACAATAACTCTCATCTCTGATATCCCTACTAAGCAACTTGATCTCCTCTTCATGTCACTACAGAAGCTTATATGTACAATCGTGAAAGTAATCTATGGAATTGATAGTAAACCAATTCGCTACATATTTCCATATTACGTCAGTTGTATGTATACATGTATGTAGTATATATGTATTTTTTCATTTTAGTACGTTATTTTACGACGCTTTATCAACATCTTAGGTTATTTAGCGTCTGAATGAGATGAAGGTGATAATGCCGGTGAAATTAGTCCAGGGTCCAGCACCGAAAGTTACCCAGCATTTGCTCATATTGGGTTGAGGGAAAACCCCGGAAAAAACCTCAACCAGGTAAAGGCTGGTTCAAAATAAATCGGAAACGAGAATCGGAACGGAAACGAAAACGGTAAAATTGTTAAAATGTGTACATTTAAATATGAGCATTCGAATTAACGAAAAGCTTGCCGGAGCCCGGGATCGGGAACGGAGAGTTGGCCAAGTTTCAACTTCGGCGTTCACGTTTCCGATCACAGCCCACTAGATTCATTCTATTGCCATCTAAAAGCTATTTTGTCATCGTATATTTTGTAGCAAGAAGACCGTGACATAACCTATGCAGTATTTTGTTCTGTGCTGTGCATCATGGAGTAAGTTTTATTTGATGAGATTCTAATATTGAGTGTTGAGGAAAATCCTCACGTTTACGATAAGCGGCGCGCCTCGTATAAAGATGAGAAATAGCAGCATCTTTGAACACCGATCGTAAGTAAATCATATTTTATTACTGTATTGGTTGTATTACACACTACATATTCATGCTTCAATTCAATAACTACTGTTGTGTTCATTTTTGTTCTATTACAAATGTTTCTTCCCTAATTATTTTACGTCATGGTAGACTTAAAATATTTATAGTACCGTACCTAATGAAATGTCTCAGTTGAAAATTCGAAGTTGGTTAACCTGTGTTTATGTTGGCTGCCTTGTACTCATGAAAGAACGCCATTGGTCAATTATACACAAATAACATCAGAATGCGTAATATCGACTTTACATATCGTTATTGACATACATATCGATATGCATAGTCGTCTACGTTCTCGGTTTATTGTGAATCAAAAATTTTCATATTCACGTCCTCTGCTTCTCGTTTTCATTCTGGTTCTCGTTCCCGGTTTATTGTGAAGCAGCCTTAACTTGTCCCGACTAGGAATCGAACCCGGGCTTCGGTTTCGCGGCCAGACGCGCTAACCGTTATTCCACAGGTGTGGACTCTATGTGTGTGTATGCACATGCATGTATGTATGTATGTATGTATGCATGCATGCATGTACTAGGGTTGCCAACTCTCCCGCATTTCCCAGGATCTCCCATATTTAGCCCTAATTTTTAACAGTCTCCCGACTCCCGTATTTCCCCTCTCTCCGAGCCTTTTCCTTCCTTATTTTTGTATAATGTAAAAATGTATTTGAAATAATTAATTTTTACGTGGTTGAAGGTGATTTATATGACTGATTCTGTTGTTCGAGAGATGCTCTGAAATGTGCAGTCTCTCTAGAAGGTAATGCTTTCCAGAAATATTTTCAGGGCTCACTAGTTTAAAATCGAACAATGTTAGAGAACTACAAATTTAAAAAAATTGCGAGATGTTGTAAGCATGTCAGGCAGCAAAGCTCATCTAAAGATGTGAACAGATGTTCGAAACAGAAGCGCCACACATCTAATCAAATCGGAACTGCAAATCACAGTCAACTTCAACCACGCATGTAGGGAATTTTTACAGTTTGTTTAGAACTTTAACGCGAGGAAAATGTCTTAATTTAAGCCTAACTGCCAAATATAGAATAAAGTTCTTTTTAGTGCCGCTAACTGAATTGAATAATTTGTCAATTTCCTATGTGAAATACTGTAGACCACTTAGTCTCCCGTATTTTCTTCAAACACAGTTGGCAACACTAGTATGAACAAAGAGGGTCACTAAAATTACGCCTAGGATTTCCATTCAGTCTAACGAAATCGACTTTCAAGAAGGCAGTGGTCAATATTTTCTATTGTTGGGGCCTAGATATTGAAGATAATTATTTCCAAAGGTTACAAGTAAAATAAAAATACTTCATTGATATTTGGAATACACACCGCAATTCACAAAACTCTTCTCTTATTTAATAAATAAGTGAATAAACAAATATTTTTTGTACAATACATGTATAGGTAGGTAGTCTGCCTTCCGTTAGCCTACGAGTCTCGGTAAAATAGAAATTCCATGCTTACTTTTAATGCTTTATGCTTTTATGTATGTTTTATGAATACAATATACTTGTATATTTGTGTATGTTTGCATATACAGGTATTTTTATATGCAGATTCATTAGAATTCCCCATAGAAATGGACATGGACTTTGGTAGGTAAACAAAAGATAAACTGGTACACAAGGCATTGTAAACCCTGTTGCTGATCTGCGATTATAATATATCATTCGGAGTAAATGAAGATATGGAACAAACGATTAAATTATGTGATCGATCAACATGGATGATTGACTCATTACTGAATATCTGAGACTTGAATAAGTTCCGATAAGGGAGTGACACTTAAATTAGTTTGTGCTAATATTTGCTTTCCAAATTTAGTTCATTAGTTGCTAATAGTTAAATAATCGAAAGTCGCATTCCATTTGTTACTTCACTGCTTTATTTTTTTTATAAAATAACGTAAGTAATTATTTAGTCCATGTGATCATGTCTTAAGTTTTATTGTACACGAATCCTTCAATTCATGTTAAATTACAAATATGTATTTAAATTGGTGTTACAGAATAAAATACCTACTAAATACAGAAACGGGTAATAATAAAATTTAAAATAGTAATTAAATGCCTATCTTATTTCGGCTAATTTTCCTGAATTAATCTGTATTCCGCCATACTTTTTCTTTTTGCTAGGTTATTTTACGACGTTTTATCAACATCTATGGTTAGACTATCTACCGTCTGAATGATATGAAGGTGATAATGCCTGCGAAATGAGTCCAGAGTCCATCGCCGAATGTTACCCAGCATTTGTTCTTAACGGGTTGAGGGAAAACCTCGGAAAAATCTCAACCTGATAACTTGTCCCAACCAGGATTTGAACCCGAGACAGCTCGTTTCACGGTCAGGCAAGCTAACCTGTTACTCCACAGCAATGGACTCCCGCCATATTCTCTGTAGACGTTGAAAAACGATTAAATATGCATGCGTTTTACATTCAGTCAAATCTACAAGCATGTGTATTCGTTAATATCACCTCCAGCTGCAATCCGGTTACTGGAGAAAGTCCATGTCGGACTTCATTAAGGAAAATTATTAAATTTCATGGTAGTATTTGTCTTATGTTATACCAGCAAACCATCTTTGTTCTATCATTTCTATCCTCCTTCAGATGAATGAACATCTAGCAGCTAATGAAGCTTCATATTATGTTTCAGAATGTATAGCATTAGAATATCAGGTTTTTTGCAGTTATTTTATTTCATTATGTACAATTCGTATGTATTTATATATTTTGATATATTTTATTTTATTAATCATACCGGGAAATAAATTCACTAATGTTATCCACTTCACTGTCAATAGTGTACTGAAAAAACTAACGCAACATTATCTTATTTCTTTCTCTTATTAGCTTTCATTGGATCTTTACTTGTAACTTTTTTATTCTGTAAATTGCAATTGTTTGTTTGTTTGTTTGTTTGTGTACTTGTTTACTTTTTTCCTTACTCTGTTATCTTTCATCATTTATATTGTTTTGTATGCTTTGTCTAATCGCAGCCTCTAATTTGAGGAAGCACAATAAAACAAATTTGCAAATACTTATATAGCTAATGAAGACATAAGTGAAATCGTGCATTGGTATAAATTACCTTAAACTGTGAAAAAATGACTGAATTTATCGCTTGGTCAGTATTACATAACATACAACACAATATTATCTGTTCTTCGAAGACGTCCGGATAAAACCAGACAAAAAGTAGCTTAAATAATTACGCTAGAATCAGCTCCGGATACGGGAATTAACAAAGCTGAATAATGTGTATGACTGTGTTAGCAGTTTAAATAAGAATTCTCATTCTAGGAAGTCAGCAGCACTTCCTCCTACCACGTGACTCAACCACATCCTGTCTTGAGGAAGTTATAAAGGAAAATCTTCTGTTATTACCGGAAATTGTTAGTGTACTATTTCAGATCCGCTGCTTGGCAATATCAGAGAGATTACAAGCGTCGGACATTACGAAACTAAAAGCGAAAGAAATATATGTATACAACAGAGCAGTATTAAATACAAACACTGATTAGCAACTAGTTTCGTCTCTATTGCAAAATAGTGCTAGAACTCAGTTGTACATCTTGATTACACAACTTTTAACACTGTATCACTTCGGAATATGTATTATAAGGCTTTTTTGTGTTAAATTCTAACGTACCTTCTTTCGACCTTTTATGGGTCATCCTCAGAACTGGACCAGTTCTGAGGATGACCCATAAAAGGTTGAAACATGTAAACAAGGTACGTTAGAATTTAACACAAGAAAGTCTTATCATACATATTCCGAAGAACTCAATTATTATATATATATATATATATATATATATATATATATATATATATATATATATATATATAATTTGAACTGGTAGTGGAAATTACGGGAAAACGGCTGAACGGATTTTAATAAATGGCCCCTTATTTTGAAGCTTGGAACTCAAAGTTTTTCAGAAAAATAGTAGTTTTCAGTGAAATGTCAATTTTTCAACATAATTTTCCTATTTTCTAAAATCCATCTGTCGTCAGTTTTGAGAACTAGATAATTGCATTTCAGAATAAAACAAAACACACACTTCAGTAAACAATATTACACGAAGGCCATGATCTGCAAGAATGCTGATATATTTAGAGCTCAAATTAAATTGGTTATTAAAAACTTAACTTACTAAAAATAATTTACAGGTTCGATTCTGTGGTGTGTAATTTTCTGGGTACAGCTGTGTATTGGATATTAAAAACTACAAAACTTGAGGTGGTTTGATGACATTATTACCATTAGAAATGAAATATTATTGTAGTTAATGCCGTGATGTGACTATTTTTCATTAATTATACATATAAATGTTACATTGATGATATGAAAGTAAAACGTTTTGGGGTTATGTAAATAGATGTAGAGAACAACTTAAATTAGATTTTGATTTCTATATTTTATTGAGTGGCGGCTATATGGTGTATATAGTATATGTTACTGAAAGATATAATACTTACGTAAGATAATAATATTATTAAAAATCAAATATTTTTATAGTTATTAATCAAGTGGAGTTGGGTCTTTTTCATATATTTAATGGCGGTGTGGTGTAGATATTTATATGCGTGGTTCTTTTCAGTATTGGCTCGAGAGAGAGTATCTTTCATTATTATGAAAGCAAGTAACTTTCCGAATGTCTGGTATTCTTCATTGAAAATAAATCTGAAAAATGTTTATTTGAACGTCTAATGAACTTAGTTTGCAGTATTTGCTGCACAAGCCACTAGTAAAATTTTAATTTCATGGGCTGTGATGTATCATACACGAATAACGAAAGAATTTTATTAATTTCATGCGAAATTAAGAAATACTGAATACTTCTGAGATTTGATTCTGTTAAAAAAAAATCTCCTAGAACGAATATACACAAAATAACACCCCTTTATAATTTGCTGCATGGCAATTAAATTTGAACTCTAAAAGGAAAAGACGGAAACAATAATTCAGTAAAAATTTTCGAGAAAGAAGAGGGATATGCATTTTGAGATGAAAAAGAAATCATGAAATGTGAAGAACTGAGCGTAAATAAAATTCTTTATGAAATCCAAAAATGAAAACATTACATACAACATTTTTCAACGACTGAAATAATAATAATAGATTAAAAATTAATTTTAGCAGTACCGATAATACCTTTCGAACCTCAGACCTGCTCATTGTGCGATTCATACGGAGAAAATTGGCTTCGTGAAAACATAATCGAATCTTATCATCTTTGTCTGTTTCATATACACTGTGATTTCTCAAAGTACAGGGTGTTTAAAAAAGTGTCGCATATTTTTACAGGAGGTAGCATTGATCGAAACTAGAAAAAGTGTTCTTATAAACATGTGTCCGGAAACAAATAACATAAACAACATCTGACACACCCTTCCTTATGTCTAGTTCATAATGTTGACGTAATTGAAGATCGAACACACCCATAGTACTGTACACTACCCAATACAATCCTTGTTTCTTCAGTTCTGTACTGGACAATTGAACGATAAAACATCGGCGAGAAATCTGATTGCACAATGGAGATTTTGTGTGTTTTTTTTTAGAATAATTGTTTATTTTTTATTTACACTAATTTTATGTCTCACTTCACCAAGTGCAACATTTCCAAAGTATTCAAATGTACAGTACATTGTGATCGTGATTTAATTGACGCACAACTCTAACCAGAATTGAAGTGTTCAGTACCATAGTGGGCCAAGCGCCATTTACTAAAACCGTAGAAAGCAAGGGTTAAAATGAAGTTATTACTACAATTCAATGGAAACATATAGCAAGTAATATAAAGTATACATATTGAAACTAAATGATATGTCAATCTTCATTAAACTATGGTATTCACTTAACTTTAACCCTTGCTTTCTCCGTTTTAATAAATGGCGCTTGGCCCACTATAGCTCTGAACCTTTCAATTGTCCTCCCTTTGGTTCATTCTTACCGGTGACATTCAAACAGTCGGTAAAGTAGCCAGTTGTTATTAAACAGAGCTAACGCAACATTTGCAATACAAAACATAGTTGGTTCCCATTTAAAAATAGAAAGTTGATTCAAATATCGTGAAAACTATTTCATGTACAAAAAATACATTACGGTATCAGATGTCCCCTTCGATGTAATTTAACTTGTAATTGTCAGTTTGTGTATATCTGAAATATTTCACACGCTATCGGAGGTGAAAGAGTTAAGTGGAACACCCTGTATATTGCAAAGCAAATTACTAATGAAATTATTGTAATTTTTATTCCTTAACTTCTTTTTACTATAAAAAGAATTTTGAGAACCAATTATACTATTTTAAGCATTTATTTTATTGTTTTACGAACTTATTTTAGGTGCTTAAACGTATATTTTTGGTTCCCTAAAATTCCAGGTCTAATATTAAGCCAGTGCAAGAATTAAGATTGTGTGGAAAATACAAGTAATTAGAGTTGCCTCTTACTTTTGGAAAACCCTCATGAAATGAAGTAGTAGCTTGCCAATTCTCGCATCGCTTTCGTTTCCAAACGTTTAGATTCTTTCCTGATCCTGTGTTCATCCTCACATTATATTCCCTTTTTTTCTACAGGAGGTTTCAGTCGGTGTTGGACAGTCCTGCCTAGTTACTCTCTGACAGTATTAGCGCGACAACATGGACATAACAAGAGAAAGGGCGGACAGGTGAGGTTCTCAGCCGAGCAGACAGCCACATTGGAAAGGAGGTTCGGTCAGCACAAATACCTCAGCCCCGAAGAAAGGCGCCATCTAGCTGCTCAGCTCAAGCTTTCAGATCGACAAGTAAGCCTGTATTCTCATTTATTCGAAAACCTTGAACAACATTTTGGCACTAGTCTAATAACATATATATTTTTGTCTTTTTCTTGGTAATAAATTCTATGCTCTAACTTTCACCCTTGTTCTTAGGGCCTTATTCATTAACGAGACTTTGAATGAAGACTTCTCAAAGTCGACTTTCGTAGTAAAGTTTAACTTTGTTGAAAGTCCTATTCATAAACAATACTTCTGAGACTTTGACTTTGACTTCGGTAAGTCGAGATTTGACGATCTGGTTCTAATGTTGGCAATCACAATCACAGCTTTCTAAACGAATTAAATTAATGATAGTTGAAATCGAGTAGGCATTGCCACAGTCAAAGCCATCTTTGAGCCACAAATCAATGAAACAATTAAACATCGGTACATGTTAAGCGATTGCTAGCCGTTCTTGCAGCTTTACGATTGAAGTTTACTTTCGTCAAAGTGTCGACTGTGAATAAGAAAATGGTGACTTTGTACTTTCCAAAGTCAACTTTGGTCCAAAGTCTTGTCTACGAATACGACCCTTAAAGATCAGCCCTTCACTGTCACCTTCCTTAATGATGTTTCACATCTGTCTTCCTATCTACGCTATTCATGACGTCAGTTGACAGCCACCATACTATCATATACAAATGAACGTGCAATTTCGAAAAGGGCACATCTCTGAAAAGTGAAAATGTTGAGGAATTAAAAAAAAAAATCTTATTTAATTTTATATTTCAGATATTATCGTACGATTTTTTTGGCTTTTTTATTTGGAGATGTGCACTTTTCGAAATTGCATATTCAAATACGTTCGAAGACCTCCAACTAAATATATACGATAGACAGAGTATTGAAATTTATAAGCGAAAGACCAATGGTGGCAGAAATCTGAACTACATCTCATATTACACAGTCTAATCGATATTAGGTACAGCTATTCATTAGACAAACTGTATTAGTATTCTTCTTCTTCTTCCTATTTGGTATTACAGCCCAGGTGGGCCTTAACCTCCTCTATGGCTCTCTTCCATCCTTCTCTATCCATCGCCAACTCCCTCCAATTCCTTATTCCTAATCTATTCACATCCACTCGTACACAGTTCCACCATCTTGTTCTCGGTCTTCCTCTTAATCTGGTTCCATCTGGGTTGTTATTGAAGACAATCTTCACTTTCCTTGTTGTTTCCATCCTTGTGACGTGTCCCAACCATCTCAGTCTTTGACATCTTATGTGCGCCTCCAAATCCGATTCCTTGTACAGTTCGTATATCTCATTATTATATCTGGCTCTCCATCCAACCACTGTTTCAATTGCTCCGAATATCCTTCTTAAGATTTTCCTCTCAAATACTGCTAGTTGTTTGCATGTATTTTTATTCAGAACCCATGTTTCTGTACCATATGTTATAATGGGTCTTATTAGGGTTTTGTAAATCTTGATTTTGATTTCTCTAGATATTATTTTATTTTTAACAATTGGTAAAAGTGAATAATATGCCCTGTTAGCCAGATTTATTCTTCTTTGTACCTCATTCCTTAGGTCATTATTTGCTGTCAATATTGATCCGAGATATGTAAATTCTTTTACTTTTTCAAACTTATATGTTCCCATTTTAACTTCCTTCACTTGATCATTTTGTCTTTTGGTGACTGACATAAATTTAGATTTCTTTGTATTTATTTTAAATCCCAGCTTCTGAGTTTCCTTATCCAATGCTATCAAGGCTTCTTCAACATCTTGTATCCTTCTTCCGGTGATGATGACATCATCCGCATAGCCTAAAATCTGTTGTGTCTTATTAAAAATAGTTCCATTAATTTGGACTTCTGATTTTATTATTGCAATGTGTAGGGCTATATTAAACAAGAGAGGTGCCAGCCCATCTCCTTGCCTGGTTCCTTTCTCCAATTTAAAATTTTCAGTTGTGATCTTTCCTAATTTCACTGTTGCCTTTGGTTCAGATGACACAATTCTGCATACATTTATCAGTTTCCTTGGAAAACCGAGTTGATGCATGTGTCCCCATATTGTCCTAAGTATTAGATTATCATATGCAGATTCAAAATCTAAAAAGAGGCAGTGTAAATCGATGTTCTGTTCCCAGCATTTTTCTGTCTCTTGTCTCATTATGAATAGCTGGTCCACCGTCGATCTTCCCGGTTGAATCCGCACTGATAGTCCCCTACTATTCCTTCCATATATGGTAACATTTTTTTATATAGGATGTTAGTCAAAATTTTATAAACTGTACACAGTAAAGTTATTGCCCTATAGTATTATTATTATTATTATTATTATATAGTATTAACATTTATTATATTATGGTTCACAGACAAACACATACACACACACACACACACACACACACATATATATATATATATATATATATATATATATATATATATACTATTTAAATACAATTTCTACAATTTAAATATTTAATATACAAAAAAAAGTTTTGTTTTATCTTGCACTTGCGTTTAGTTTTGTGCAAGACTAAACTCATTTTAGTATGTTGTTACTTGCTACTTTCTTCTATGCATAATTTTACATTTATAAAACAAAAAAACAAGCGTTAAACATATTTGTTTAATAATCATTATTCTTATTATTTTTTTAGTTATTTACTTATATATATATTTTTTTTTCATTCAATTCTAGCTATTACATTTATTCTTTCCATTCTCATTTTTTTAGTCTAAAAAAGATATACACCTAATTGCTTTTGTAATTTTGTGTTATTATTATTCTTATAGCTATTTATTTATTTATTTATTTGTAGGAACTTTTCTTTTATAAATTTCATCCGTATATCTTTTGTATTTTGACATTCAAGAACGATGTGAATGTCATCTTCTCTCCGTCCACATAATGGGCACGTGCCTCGAGGTATATTGCCTCTATTACTTCTTAATTTCCAAATTCCTAGTCTGGTCCAAATCTCTCTTTCATATTATCTATATAATATATATATATATATATATATATACTCCTTCCCCATATTTTTTTATATTCATTAAACATATTAGTGATCGCATTTCATTGTTACTACTAAAATCATTTTGACTAATTATAGTTTTAAATCTTGATTTAATTAGATTTAGGCTTGCTGACCTGTTTCTTGTAGCCGAGTTATTATTATTATTATTATTATTATTATTATTATTATTATTATTATTAATTCAGTCGCTAAATGGTCGGAAGAAAATGGTATGAAAATTAACGTATCCAAAACTAATGTAATAACCTTTTCTAGAAAAACTTCTTCACTGAAATTTAATTATTATCTAAATAATGTACTAATTAACAGAACGGATTGCGTAAAAGATTTGGGAATATTCTTTGACAGTAAATTGTATTTTCATAGTCACGTTGATTACATTTACAATCACGCAATCAGAATGCTAGGAATAATACGGTCAATAACTTATTCTTTTTTCTCGCCCGATTCTCTTTTAATGCTATACTATACATTGGTGCGATCGAAACTCGAATATGCGTCTGTAGTTTGGAACTCGATTACAACTACGGACTCGGCTAAATTAGAAAATATACAAAGAAAATTTATATCCTTATGTTCATTCAGATTTCTACCCAGTAATTCCGGGTATAGTTATGAGAGAAAATGTGAATATTTTAATTGTCAAAATCTATATGCTAGACGCCATGAGCTAGATTATCTGTTCTTTTGTAAAGTCCTCAAAGGTGATATATATTGTGACTCTTTCTTAAACAATATTACCTTACGTATTCCAACAAAAGATATGAGAGCCCACAAACTTTTCTATATTAGAAATTCGAAATTCCTTTCACCAGTCTCCAGATGCATTAAAAATGCCAACATGCATGGCTGCGAATTCGATCCCTTCAATGTATAGGCTTAGTTTGCTCTTGGCAACGATTTATCATTTATGTATTATTTTAGGCATTATACTCAATTATCATTGTCTCATAGTATTCTTAGTTATCCATTCATCTTCATTATTGTAATTAATTGTAATTGTATTTATGTGTAATAATTATTTTTGTTTTATGTTTTTGTTATATTTGTGCTGAACTGTTATTGGCCACTGGCTGTTGTACAGCACATTAAATAAATAAATAAATAAATAAATAAATAAATAAAAATAAAATTATTATTATTGGTGGTGGTGATGGTGGTGGTGGTGTTTATCACTTTTTACTCCCCACAGGTGCGCATAATAATTTAACAGTTTAAATGAAATATTTAACCACACTATGCATACCTGTACCACATATTATAGGTTTTGATTTTATCTATAATAAAAACGACTGGTAACACATTCCCTCTGCTACCCGATCTGTACACAACAACTGCTTGTGTGTTTTTAGATTCAAACACAACAAATCGTCAACGTCTAATCACTGTCCAGCCGAATAAAAGTGGTTAATACTGGTACGTCACTGAATTCTAAATCGGCTGAACAAAAAGACGATTTTACACTATAATATAAACGGGTGGGAATGATGTTTGTATATACTCTTATACTTGCAGTCTTTTAATTGTGATGATCCGCTTGTCTTAAGAACTCAGCAGCTGTTCCATACTCTCCTTTGCTCTGATTATGAGATTGGAGTAGTGTGGATTCCTGGCCATGAAGGGATTGCAGGAAATGAGGCCGCGGATGCTGCAGCCAGGGCTGGCGCACAGGATGGCTCTCTAGTATATTGGCGCGAGAGGTGGCAGGACATTCGAAACTACTTGAAATCTAAAATTTGGTGGCAATGGGAAGGAGAATGGTCTGCACAAGAGGGAAACAGATTACGAAATATAAAGAATACTGTTAGAGTTTGGGATTCGTCTACAAGAGCGTCGCGACACGAGGAGGTTTTACTCACCCGGTTGAGGATTGGCCATTGTCATCTGACACACGGCCATCTCCTACGTGGCGAACCTCAGCCGGAGTGCGATATGTGCCATGTTCCACTAACGGTGGAACACTTTTTATTGCGTTGCAGGAAATATGACCATGCACGGAGGCAATATGGAACTCGGCCGACATTACGTGACGCTCTTGGAAATGATTTTAATTGTGCAAATGCAGTTCTGAGATTTTTATCAAATACAGGTTTGGATAAGGTGATTTAGTTTTTTATTGATCCATTTTACTCATCCTCCGGACCCTTTACATCCGGAGGTTACATTTGTTGTTTTATATTTGATTTTACATTGTTGACATTTCGGACTTTATACATCCGAATATTTTATAAAATTTTATGGTTTTAAAATATGATTGACAAGTTATCTCTGATGGCCTTAGTTTTATTGTTTTATTTGTTCGTCTTGAATACCACCTGGTGTGGTAGAACTGCTCACTTTTATGATTCTGTAGAAATCACCTTATGTATACTGCATTTGTGTGCCTCGTTTTATCGTGACAACGCTTTTTAGTTCTTTTAGCACTCTGATTATTATATTATTTATGTATTTGTTACATTAAGAATTTTAGATAAGGGCGCAAATAGCCATAGTAGCTGACGCGCCCTTCTTAAACCCTACTACTCTCTCTCTATACCCTTATAAGTATCATACTTCTTTTTTTAGAAACCAGTATTTCCTATGCAGAAAGTAGAGGAAACAACACAATCTTACATATATGGCATGCTAATTCCTTGTGGGATGTTTGTTCCACTATATCATAACTATCGATTCTTCCTGTTTACTTTCCACCACTTTTATATACAGATAAAAAAAGCAGCTACATGTATACCTCTCAGAAGACAAACCAATTAAATCCAAATCAGTTTTTCCTTTAGTCATTCAATACGAGGTCGGAACAAGTAACGAGACTGATTTAAGAACGCTTTTAGTTACATTTTTAACCTAATTCAATGTGATCACCTTTAAAGTAGTTCCCTTAAGACTGCACTCACTTAGTCCAACGTTGCTACCAGTACTGGTAGCAGCTGTGAAACTCATCTTTTGAGACACTGTTTAAAGCCTGGGTTACGACTTTTTAGACGTCTTCTGTTGTTGCAAAGTGATGTCTTCTTCTTCTTCTTCTTCTTCTTCTGCCTGACAAGTGTTAGGCTACAAGGCCTGTTACGGTCTCACATAAAATTGTCACGCCATCTCTTAGCAGGACGACCCACAGATCTTTGGCCATAATTATAAATTGCCTTTGGGAGTCTACTATTACTCATTCTTTCCAAATGATGTTCCCAATTAGACTGATATTGAACAATGTAATATATAACTGGTTGAGTTTTTAGTTCCTTTAAAATTTCACAATTTCTTTTCAGATCCCATTTAGTATAGCCCGCTGTTCTTCGCATGAAACGCATTTCACAAGCAGTTATTCTGATTTTATCTGCTTTCCTCAGTGTCCATGCTTCGCCGCCATAGCTGAGCATCGGTCGTGCCAATGTGTTGTAGAGACGTATGCGGGTGTGTTTCTGAACCAAGGATGGTTTCATCACACTATGTATAATGCCCATAGCTCTTGTGTATTTATTAATTTTCTGTGATAGGCTATGTCCAATTCTTAAAAGATGTAAAGATTGTAACCTAAATATGGGAAACTATTACACCTTTTTAATATTTTATTATCGAGACAAATTTTACTTCGTATTGGGTATTTCCCATAGAATGCAATAATTTTTGTTTTATCTGTTGAAATTTCCATATTGTATGTGGCTGCTACTTGCTGCAAATTTGGTTTTTGGGCTCATGTTCGGTGCCCGTGGCACGATCCCACGTGAAACTTTAAATCAACTTCAACAATATAAAATTTCTGATGCAACGATTGATGCCATAGGATCTCACGTGTTAAAATCATCCTTAGCTATAATTAGTAATCATTTGTACCCAACAAAATTTTTATTGTAAATGATTTCCTACGTTTTCTTATCTTAATGTTTTTTATTTTTCTTTCCAAGTGTCACAAAATTGTTTTGTTTACTTATTATTCTTTATGAATTGATTAGTAGGCCGATCTATCGAACCCTTATTTAGGGCGGCTTTTGTTTATACAAATTATCTCTTGACCTTTGGAGGCCGTCTTCTGAAAGTGCTAATAATACCAAATCGTCTGCAAATAGAATTGAATCCAATTTAAGATGTCTGTTAATTTGTATATATCCATGGCGAGTTTGCTTCCACACTTTAATTATTCGGTTCATATAAATAATAAAGAGAATGGGTGATAATCCACATCCTTGTCTTACACCGATGGGTGTCCAAGATTATAGCTTACCATCTTGTTTAATTGCTATTTTTTTTGGTTATATATGTTATGAATATTGTGGAACATTGTCGTCTACTAAAATTTGTAATAACCTTGATCTGTCTACTTTATCAAAGGCTTTCTTGAAATCTACAAAAGCCATATGTGTCTCGATATTAAATTCTTTGTGTTTTTCTAATAATAGTTTCATTGTAAGATATCCATCTGTGTATGACCTTCATTTACGAAATCGCATTTGTTCCTCTCCAAAGAGAATGTCATAAAATGTTGATCATTTGTTTTTTATTATATTAGCATAGATTTTGTAGCCTGAATTCAATAAACTGATCCCACGATAATTATCACAGTCCTGGCGATTGTTCTTCTTGAAGATCGGTATTATAATTGCATTTCCTCAACTTCCTGGTAGTACCTGTCCCTCCAAAATCATATTTTAAAAATTTAGAAATCTTTCCAAGAAAAGAAACTGATGTCTTTTCACAACTAATTTCCTTTTTCGAAATAAGAGGAAGTTGCATGGAGCAATGCCGGGTGAATATGGAGGCTGCGTCAGTGTTGAGAAGCCACATTTCTCCGTACATCTCGCTGTTGTCCAGTGAGATTTTTTGGTACGACTTTTGCACAAATTTTTCTCATGCCCAGGCCTTCAGTTAGAATGACGCGAACAGTTTCCCGAATCATGTTTAATTCTTATGCTATCATTCTGGCTGTTAATAGCCTATCAGTTCGTACAACTTTACGTAACCTGGCTATGTTGTCACCTGTCCGTGCAGTTGTTGATGTTCATCTTCAACGTTGCTTCTGTTTTCGACATAGTAATATACGTTACAAGAGCGGTATGTTGACGTTTTCATGTTCGAGGAAAAGATTGAAAAAGCGAAACGTAGTTGAGTTTTTTTAATTTCCGAGAACATGAAAACAAACATACCGCTCGTGTATCGTACATTATTTTGTGCGAAGATCGTTTATTACATACCTGAAATACGAATTTCTAATTAGTTGCAATGAAATCTCCATGATGGTTTCTGTTTAATGACGCCAACTTCGGAACACCAAAATATCTTTCTTCAACATTGTTGCTGTAAAATGTTTTCTGTGTTTACTATACTCCAGCAGGCCGTGATATACGTCTGTCTTTTTTCCCCCCCAGTCTATAAATGCGAATTTAAAACAAACGGTAAGGTTATGTAATGATTTATTTTTCATTTTAATATTTTAACAATATTATTTATATAACATATTGCAGTAATAACATCGGCATCTGGAATCTCGTTGATTTTTTCACGGCTTCCTTAATGTTACTTGTATCAGGAATGCAATAAGTTTCGTAGAGTAGTATACTTTACTTAATTTTTGTAAATATTTAAAACCAATAATTAACATTGCAATTTAGGTGAAATTGCAGTGGTAAGTTTCCAATTTATAATTATTACTATGTTAAAAGTCTCTAAAAATAATATGTTAAAAGCCTAAAGCAGTGAAATGAATGTCGCGCTTAAGCGGTAAGAAGAGGGAAATTGTTATGTGTGTTACGTTGGGAATACTGAATGTGGTATTTCACACTTACCGCGTATTGGTTCTGTGCGGAAAACAAGCAAATACGCACGATCTCGCACAAAATATTTTATGTCATCGGATATCTTGTGGTCTTGACATAACTTTATTTCCAAAGCCTGCTGAAGCTTTCTATACGTTGTCATGGCAATTTCACCGCGTTTCACACAGAACTGGATGGCATACCGATGAACGATATTATGCGATTTCATTGTATTGAAGAGGAGGAAAACACGCAACTCCAGTAATCAAGCAGTTGCTCCACACTTATGGCTTGCAGGTGGTTCCAGTTGGAATTCGGTTATTCTGTTAACTACTTATTTATTGGTTTGTTTTCTTGCAATACAGAATGACTATTTTAATGTTATCCAAGAACGGGTGAAATATTAACCTATATCTGTCTATTGAAGTGATTTAACGTGTTCAAGGGGTTAGGTACAGCTTACAGCAGTAATTTTTTTTCCTCCATTACTGTATCTTGTACAATAATGAAAATTAGTATGTGTAAAACACTGTCCTTCTGCTATATGAAAAAAATATTTTCACGATTTAAAAAAAATATTTATACTTTTTTTTTTTTTTTCAAAATTCAAAGTGGTGGCAGTTCGCTATGCAGTGATGAAGCGTCTTTCACTTCTTTTTTCCCAAAGTTAACAACCTAACATTTCTAAATTGGTTTCTGTGATGTTCCTATGCTTGTCAGTCAATATGTTTTTTTAGCCAGAGAATGGAAGTTATGGGTACAAACTTACTTACTTACTCACTTACTTACTGGCTTTTAAGGAACCCGGAGGTTCATTGCCGCCCTCACATAAGCCCGCCATTGGTCCCTATCCTGAGAAAGATTAATCCAGTATCTATCATCATATCCCACCTCCCTCAAATCCATTTTAATATTATCCTCCCATCTACGTCTCGGCCTTCCCAAAGGTCTTTTTCCCTCCGGCCTCCCAACTAACACTCTATATACATTTCTGGATTCGCCCATACGTGCTAGATGCACTGCCCATCTCAAACGTCTGGATTTAATGTTCCTAACTATGCCAGGTGAAGAATACAATGCGTGCAGTTCTGTGTTGTGTAACTTTCTCCATTCTCCTGTAACTTCATCCCTCTTAGCCCCAAATATTTTCCTAAGCACCTTATTCTCAAACACCCTTAATCTCTGTTCCTCTCTCAAAGTGAGAGTCCAAGTTTCACAACCATAAAGAACAACCGGTAATATAAGTGATGCGTACAAACTTAATTGAACATATTTGTAATATGGATAATATACAAAGACGAATTCAAAATTTAAAAAAAATATATATATATATATATATATATATATATATATATTTGTAATAGTGTCAGGTCAAATTCTTAATTCAAGTTTTCTCCACAAATAACCTAATTCACCCAACAAAGGAATCCGTAGTGCGGGTTCGTGTTTACGACCCTGTCCTGTTTATTTTAAAGAAATTTTGTAATGTTTTACAAAGAACAACTGTCATAGAAAGTATTCGGAAATACAATAGCAATGCTTATCTCTTTACTGCAACAATCGAAGAATATGACATCCCTGTTGATACAGCGTCGTAAAGTAACCAAACAAAAAAAAATAAATAAAAAAAAATACGACATCCCTAAGTGATCTAATAAAATCCTGTTCTTTAATCCACTGTGTAAGGAGTACACTTTTGGAACCTTTAATTGGAGGGATATTAGAACCACATTAACATAAGAAAACAGAATAAACAAACACATTAACCACTTACGAGGTTCACACACTGCAAAGAGAATTTAGCGAATGATTTAAATTTTAGAAGAATCTAAATTGCTACTGGTACTGGAAAAGAGAGAGAGTATTTACAACCTCCCTGAAAGAGGGTGCTTTTAACCTAAATTATTTGTCGGCAGTTTCCTTGAACCCTCTATTTTTACTTTCTACTACTCTCAAAATATCCAATGTAATAAATCCATTTATGACACGCAGTCTGTAGAGGATCGTAGGTAATGTAAAAGTCAACTACCATCGTCGGTAAAGTGTTGAACTTCCGTCCAGGAAAATGCCCTCTAACATCTTACTGTGCAAATCTTAACATTTTATTTCATTTTCTGTTATTTTGATTTTTTGTCTTTTCCTTCGTCAATTCTGATTCCTGAAGCTAAATAAGGGACATAAATATCAAGAAACTGAGGTGTCCACTCAAAACCATTAAAACATGCATTTAAACTGAATATAATGTATATTATATGCATGATTAAGCCAAAAATTGCTTAAACATACATTATGCACGTTTTTATCAACAGTAATCTCACTAGACGTTTTGATTTATCTAGAGAAAATCAAAACTCGAGTGGGATTTAATTGACTATTACACGATTAGAAGAAAGTATATAAAGATTAGAAGTAACGAAGTACTCCAATACAATAAAATATTAATTGACTTACGAAAATACAACTGTCTTCAAATGTATTATTGTACCATCTCAACATTACAAATATTACGCTAGATGCATGCTAGATGGCAGTAGTGTCTTTATACAGACACTGTAATGATTACTATTCAATAAATCTTAATATTAAACAATCTCTGATACGTGACTATCCATAATATCATATAGCAGAAGTTCTTTTTATCCTCTCAGAGCAGAAGCTATAACATAACGTAACTAATATACACAAGTGTTAGAAAAGTTTTAATTAACGACGATGACATAAAAAATAAACATGAATAATTTTAAAAGGAATAATTATTGAATGTACAATTTTCAAATTTGAATGTGGTTGGTGGTTCAATTGATGTTATATTGGACGTGTACGTAATAGAAGTGGAACTCGTTGATTTAGGCCTACATGGTGTATTCAACTTATTCAGAATTTCCGAATGAATAATTTTAAAAGGAATAATTATTGAATGTACAATTTTCAAATTTGAATGTGGTTGGTGGTTCAATTGATGTTATATTGGACGTGTACGTAATAGAAGTGGAACTCGTTGATTTAGGCCTACATGGTGTATTCAACTTATTCAGAATTTCCGAATGAATAATTTTAAAAGGAATAATTATTGAATGTACAATTTTCAAATTTGAATGTGGTTGGTGGTTCAATTGATGTTATATTGGACGTGTGCGTAATAGAAGTGGAACTCGTTGATTTAGGCCTACATGATGTATTCAACTTATTCAGGATTTCCGAATGGTGCTCTTCATTTATTTGTAAATCGGATTTCAGAAGATGCATAGGTATGATCAGTGATTTTTATTAATTCTTGTTCTTGAATGCCAATGCGAGTCATATTTGAAACTGCTGTGCATCGACTGGAGTGGTTTGTAATTTTATATATATTTTTGACGTCCAGACCAGCGCAGTTTCAAATGTTGGCAAACAAAGAAACAAATGCTAGGGACGCGATAAAATTAAACAAATGCTAGGGACGCGATAAAATTAAACAAATGCTAGGGACGCGATAAAATTAAACAAATGCTAGGGACGCGATAAAATTAAACAAATGCTAGGGACGCGATAAAATTGTGCGATAAGCAGCTATGATTGGTTGAAATACGTCCTTTCGTACCGTTTTTTTGGTCAAAAGTAGTATGACGTAGTAAGAGTGTAATAGTCCCCAAAAACGCCAAAACATGCAAATGTGCACGGAAAAAGTACACATATTTGGAACCGAAAAGTAATGAAATGGATAAGTACTAAGTCTGAGCTATGTCCTATGTTCCTATAAAAACATGCATTTGCATGGAATTCTCGTCTCTAGTGATTGTATACTATAGCAAGGAGTCTCTTAAGATTTTCAGCCCAATGTCGTAACAGTCTATTTTTTTAATTGGGTTATTTTACGACGTTGTATCAACATCTAGGTTATTTAGCGTCTGAATGAAATGAAGGTGATAATGCCGGTGAAATGACTCCGGGGTCCAGCACCGAAAGTTACCCAGCATTTGCTCGTATTGGGTTGAGGGAAAACCCCGGAAAAAACCTCAACCAGGTAACTTGCCCCGACCGGGATTCGAACCCGGGCCACCTGGTTTCGCAGCCAGACTCGTTGACCGTTACTCTACAGGTGTGGACATCACAGTCTATTGTATATAATTTTTGAAACTCTCTTTTGTTATATAAACATTTACAGGTTAACCAATTTTAAAAAATCTTCCTTTTTCGTTGATTTACAGATGATGATATTATTATTATTATTATTATTATTATTATTATTATTATTATTATTATTATTATTATTATTATTATTATTATTATTATTCCACTGACTCGGCTAAATTGGAGAATATTCAAAGAAAATTTATTTTCTTATGTTCTTATAGATGTTTGCCTAATTCCGATGATTTTTTAGATTAACTGCAAATATTTTAATTTCTGTAGTTTATTTTCCAGACGTCAAGAACTTGATTATTTATTTTTTGTAAAATCATTAATGGTGATATTGATTGTGAATCCTTCCTAAGCAATATCAGTCTTCGTATTCCTGCTAAGGGTTTAAGATTTCATAAAATATTTTACAATAGAAATTCTAAATCTCTGTCTCCGGTCTGCAGATGTATAAAATATGCTAATTTGCATGGATTGAACTTGGATCCATTTAATGTGTAGTATATCGTCGGTTTCTTGGTAAAAGTGACCAAGGCACATTCTAAGGCTTCCAAGCATTATAAAAATTTAAGACATAATTTTATATTAAAAACTAATAATATAGCACATTTACCTTCAAAATAACTTATTACTAACATCTAAAGAAGTACAATTATCTTTGGATGGATCATTAAACCTTTAAAATGCCTTTTTCCAGCAACTTTGCATTTTGGACTTGGTCATTTTTACCAAGAAACCGACGATATATTTTTCGGAGTTATGTCAGTTATTAATTTATGTCTTTTGTTTAAACATGTATTATAGTATTATTCTCGTTATCTTTTATACCATTTGTATTGTACTCATTTATATGATCCCATCCTTTTATTTTCAATTACAATTATTTTTATGCTCGACCATGCCGAAATGTGGTAATTATACACCTGGTAGCAGTTCTTTAATGCATGTCATTAAAGTACAACTACTCATTAAAGGTCAGCTTTGTACCGTTATAAAACCGCAAGTATCGATTATTCTCGGATATGCAATCGAAAGAGAATTAGCGAAATTCACGGAGGCTGGGAATCCAATACTGTCGCAGAAGGTTATGTTCTGTTACTATAATAATTAGCGTTAATTGTAAATAATATTCAAATAAATTCAATTTGTCATCTCGTTTTTCAATGTCGAATTCAATAATCAAAGTTATACCAAGTTTAACGGGATTACACAAGGTCAATGACATTATTGTTCCTCGGAAAAAAATCAATACTTTCGCGTCTGCGCACATCTCACAATTCACGACCTAGAACAAGGTCACTTCCGATCTTGTCAGATACAAATAAAATGTATACATCTGAATACTGTAATTTCAAGTTAGAAATATGGTCGAGCATAAAAAGTCGTATAAAAATTCGCCTAAAATGGTAATTAAGAAGCTCATATGAAAATTATGAAACTCGCTTGCGCTCGTTTCATAAACATCCATACTCGCTTCTTAATTACTATCATTATAGGCTCGTTGCATAATGTACTATTAATTGCCAATATTTTAATAATTATTTCTATGTACTCTTATTGTAATTTCTATCATTATTAATGTTCTTGTTTTGAAATTTTTATGTGCTGAACTGTTATTGGCCCCTGGCTGAGTGAGTGAGTGAATAAACAATTAAATAAATAAAATAAATTATTATTATTATTATTATTATTATTATTATTATTATTATTATTATCATCACAGTAATGATAAATTAAAATACACTTTATAGCTAATAACTTCGGAATAAACTAGTAAGGCTGGAGATAAGATTGAGGTTATGATTACATAAATATTACTTGAAAATAAAGAAGCAAATAATATGACACAAAACTCATAATCAATTAATTTTTCGAAATTGCCATCTTATAAACCTTTTCAGCTATTTTAACTTAACTTTACCGTAGTCAACAAATGTCTCATTGGTTGTTCAAGCAAATTATATCACGTATCTTAAATCTCACATGACGTGAATATGTTAGGAGAAAATCCACAAGCAATTAGGGAAAACACGGGAATGTTACTGGAAGCAAGTAAAGAGATAGGTTTGGAAGTAAATCCCGAAAAGACAAAGTATATGATTATGTCTCGTGACCAGAATATTGTACGAAATGGAAATATAAAAATTGGAAATTTATCTTTTCAAGAGGTGGAGAAGTTCAAATATCTTGGAGCAACAGTAACAAATATAAATGATATTCGGGAGGAAATTAAACACAGAATAAATATGGGAAATGCCTGTTATTATTCGGTTGAGAAGCTTTTATCATCCAGTCTGCTGTCAAAAAAATCTGAAAGTTAGAATTTATAAAACAGTTATATTGCCGGTTGTTCTTTATGGTTGTGAAACTTGGACTCTCACATTGAGAGAGGAACATAGGTTAAGGGTGTTTGAGAATAAGGTGCTTAGGAGAATATTTGGGGCTAGGAGGGATGACGTTACAGGAGAATGGAGAAAGTTACACAACACAGAACTGCACGCATTGTATTCTTCACCTGACATAATTAGGAACATTAAATCCAGACGTTTGAGATGGGCAGGGCATGTAGGACGTATGGGCGAATCCAGAAATGTATATAGAGTGTTAGTTGGGAGGCCGGAGGGAAAAAGACCTTTGGGAAGGCCGAGACGTAGATGGGAGAATAATATTAAAATGGATTTGAGGGAGGTGGGATATGATGATAGAGAATGGATTAATCTTGCTCAGGATAGGGAGCAATGGCGGGCTTATGTGAGGGCGGCAATGAACCTCCGGGTTCCTTAAAAGCCAGTAAGTAAGTGTTTGGCTAAGTTACGACTAAAGTGCAAATTAAGATGTGAAAGAACACAAATTCTGCGCTTTCTACCTAGTAAAGTGATATAAGTGAAGGTGAAGTGAGTTCCTGAATACTGTTCTAAGTAAAGCTACTCTTTGGACTGAAGAGTTACTGCATTCCAATGCAGATATTTCAACAGCTGGAATATAATACTTTTCTTTTCTACAGGTTAAGACTTGGTTCCAGAACAGAAGGGCGAAGTGGCGACGAGCGAACACGGTGAGTTCAGAAAGATAGTCACGTTCTAGACAGAACAATTATATGCAGATATTTTATAATGACAGCTATATCCATACACTGGTATCTCACTTCCTAAAAGCGGATGAGGGGTGTGCCAAGTCGTGTATAATATATGGGCGTTTACATCCTCATTACAAGATCTTATCTAAGCCATTCGGTCCTTGTGGAGTCTGAGTTCCGTTGTGGTTACATGGTGAATCCCCCAAGACTGTATATGCTGTTGTTTGCATGTTTGTTTATTCATATGGCGTTACTTATTATGCTTTGGCTTTCAGTTTATGAACAATGCTGGATTGTAATATTGGTACAGGGTGTTACAAATTACGTTCATCATCATTAACGTCCAATTACGAATCTAGGCCAGAAGTTCAGCCCTTTCGGCATCAATGTAGTTGTTTAAAAGTAACTTGAGAAATATTCGCAATATTCTTTCTCTTCTTCTTCTTCTTCTTCTTCCTTGTAACTTAGAAACAAGTCCTCTTAGTTTAAAAATGATACTGATTGACTATGAGAAATATGACAAACTTTCCTACCAGCATTTTCAAGGCAGTCCCAAAGGTCTTGGCGTCTATTGTTTTTTTTTCTTGGATTATTTTACGACGCTGTATCAACATCTAGGTTATTTAGCGTCTGAATGATATGAAGGTGATAATGCCGGTGAAATGAGTCCGGAGTCCAGCACCGAAAGCCACCCAGCATTCGCTCGTATTGGGTTGAGGGAAAACCTCGGAAAAAACCTCAACCTGGTAACTTTCCCCGACCGGGATTCGAACCCGGGTCACCTGGTTTCGCAGCCAGACGCGCTAACCGTTACTCCACAGGTTTGGACTCTATTGTTTGTCGTGGCTTACTAGTCATCTAGCTTGTAGATTATAATTTAACATCTCGTGTCATTCATCCGATCATTTACTGTAACTGTAATACAGTTTTTATACTTAGATAAATGATCTTCTACGGATTTAATTTTAACACATCATTATGCCAATTACTTTCATTCATTCATTCATTCATTCATTTAGTGTTCTGCCCAAGGGCAGATCTTTCACTGCAAACCCAGCTTTCTCAAATATTTTCAATTTTCTGTCTTCCTCTTTGTCTCCTCATATGATCCATTTATCTTAATGTCGTCTATCATCTGATATCTTCTTCTGCCCCGAACTCTTTTCCCGTTCACCATTCCTTCCAGTGCATCCTTCAGTAGGCAGTTTCTTCTCAGCCAGTGACCCAACCAAACCCTTTTCCTTTTCCTCTTCCTGACCAGTTTCAGTATCATTCTTTCTTCACCCATTCTTTTCAATACAGCTTCGTTTCTTATTCTGTCTGTTAACTTGATCCTTTCTTTTTTGTTTTCTTTCACATTATAAAGGCTCATTCACAAAGAAAATTAAACATAACGTAAACATTAACATAAGCACATAAACATATGCCACAAACTTAAGTAGCCAAGGCCCATTCACAATGAAAATTAAACGTAACGTAAACATAACACGTGTGTGGAAACAAACATACCGAATCAACAAAACTACAGAATCTATTACATAAAAATGGAGAATTGCACAATGACTGACGATGTAGCTATTCAATTTATGTTTCTAATAACTACAATGGCATCAGTATATGGCTTTCAATACTTGAAATCAAAGAAACGGAGATGTAAAATAATCAACTTTTCGTCATATGATTCCACGTTGCGCGCCTAGCTATCATCACGGCCAATAGATCAAAATATTGCCTGTAGGCAAAGCCCATGAGATGTTAAACAAAAAGTGAAAACACGCTTTCCGCTTGTGTACTGTTTCCAAATCGCATAAACATAAGCATGAAAGTTTGGAGTTTGCAAACTTTCATATTAACGTCTTATGATTAAGATTAAGTTTATGCTTATGTAATTCATTGTGAATGCTTTCATTAAATAACATGGACACAAGGTTTTATGCTTACGTTATGTTTATGTTTAATTTTCATTGTGAATGGGCCTTAACTCCTTTTCTTCTTTTTTCTTATTAAATTTCCTTTTTCTTTTTCTCTGCCGTAGCAGTATGTGTGAATCTAGAAATGAATATAAAGTGTTAGTTTGAAGATTTGAGGGGAAAAGACCTTAAGGGAGGCTAAGGCGTAGATGGAAGGATAACATTAAAATAGATTTGAGGGAGCTGTGATATGGTGGTAGGAACTGGATTAATCTTACTTAGTAGGGGATCGATGGCGGGCTTATGTGAGGGCGGCAACGAACCTTCGGGTTTCTTAAAAGTCACTTTTAAGTAACTGTATTCCGTTCTTGGGTTCAATACCACGAATGTAAGTTAATTATTTAAAAATAAATAGGTTTTTTAGTGACAAAGGAAGATAAAGGTTACAATACTGGGTGCATTATAATAATTAGAAATGTACGTGTATAACAAAGTGAGCACAAGTTTCTTGTCAAAGTATGACAACCACACGAATAACAAAACAGGAACCAGAAGTACACTCAGCAGTAATGCGGTTGGTAGATTGCTCAAGACTTGATATTATCTAGAGTTCTAGACAAAAGAAAACAATGTGATAGTGGTCAATGTAGTGAAACCCACGATTGCATAACATAAATGTGGAAAAGACTTTCCGACAGAAAAATATGTTAAAAAGGATACTCCAGGCAGTAAATTCATGTACTATAATTACAGTATTGCCGTATACAATACAGAACACCTACGAAAGCATATTTTACTAAGGTTATAATTTGTTAGTGTCATTTATCACACGATATTCTTAACAAGACGAATGTTTACAGTATGACATATTTGTTTTGTCAGCATAATTAAGCATTCTTTCATGTGTGAGTGTTCGAATTCCAAGGTCTCGTTACCTTACAGGACAGAGAATGTAACAAACGTTTTTCCAAGTACAAAGTGTGATAAATTTTAAGTAAAACTAGAACAGGTTAAGTAAAATAACTGCCTGTCAAATTTTATATAAAGAGCTCGACTTTATATTACGAAGTTAATTTCTACATTATCTGGGGTGTCAGAGAATACTGCAAAAACATCCATTTCGAGATTTTTTTTTCAGAAATATGTGTCTTCATTATCTCTGATACTGGAAACGTGGTTTTGGCTATGTAGTATGCGTAGAGGGATTTTTTTTTAACTTCAACTTGGCTATGCTGTACAGACTGAGCATGCGCAGTAGGCCTATGTTATAAATGAACTTGGAAAATTCAGGTGACCCAAATTTTATCTCTGGGTCTGTACATGAACTCTGTGCCCGGGAGGAAAAAGGTCTTAAGTAAAAATTTTGTACTTTTCAGGAGAGCAGTAGAAAGACTGAAATTGGTATCAATTATACAGTTTTTTTAATAAAGAGGTTTTCCTGGATATTATTTGTTTATATTTCTTCTAAAATAGGTAATGTTACTCATTTAACAATGTTCTTGATTATTTCCCTTTAAAGACTAGAACCCAAACTGAGAAGAAAGGACTATTTAAACATAAGACCTTTTTCATGTCAAAATAAATTAGAAATGTAAATTTAGAAATATAAAATAGGTCTTAAACAATATAGGACTGTTTACCTCGTGCTTAACGTTTTAAAAGGAAATGGCATCAGTATGTGATAAAATGGCTAAAATACAAGTTAGACCTTTTTAATGGGGAAGCATGGAAAGTAAACATGTGATGTTTGTAAGGAATAAAGTATTAAATATTCTTAAGTCCTTTATTCTGTGTGTGCTCGATTCAAAAAGTACTTAGGACAGTTGGTAACGCTCTATAAATCCAGTCAGGAGTCTTATTTGACTTTAACAGAATTACCAGATTGTAGAAAATTGTTTCCGCTTTCAAAATATATAAAAATCTCATTTTCACAAAAAATTGACTTAAGACCTTTTTCCTCCCTGCCACAAAACTATAATGACTTTCAGTAAAAGATTTATATAGGGCTATCTATATTTAGCATCAAAAACACACAAGTACGAGTTAGTCCACATTAAATCCAAATATTTTCGTCACTTTTTGTATTATATATAAAATAAAACAAAGAGGGGGATGAAATTAATGTCAACAGGTGAACTTTTCACTACTAAAAATTTAAAAAATCAAATTGAAGTGAGAGAATTTTGGGGGTTACAATTATTCAATAATGTTATTAGTTTTTTTCTCTACGATAAATTTATATACTGTGTTTCATTTTGTTATGTACACTGGGCTGCAAAATAAATGCCGATACGAAATTATATCGTTTTTCAAGGACTTCAGCAAACATTGCGAGGTGGAAAGCTATTTTCCTGAGTTTAGTTTTAACAACATGTAGATACGACTTTTATAACATGTTCACGTTATCTATACTAATAATAAATCTGTAGCCGAAATTTTTCTGGTAATTTTCGATTTTCCAAAAATAATTGGTCCTAACATATATAATTAACCACCCTGAAACAGAAAATCGCTTTTTTTTAATTTTTGTTTGTATGTCTGTCTATATTTTTTTTTTATCTTTTCACGCGATAATGGCTAAACGGATTTCGATGAAAATTGGAATATAAATTAAGTTTGTTGTAACTTAGATTCTAGGCTACATGGCATTCAAAATACATTATTTAAAATGGGGGTTATAAGGGGGCCTGAATTAAATAAATCGAAATATCTCGCTTATTATTGATTTTTATGAAAAATGTTACATAACAAAAATTTCTTTAAAAATCATTTCCGATAAGTTTTATTCTTTGAAAAATTTTGATAGGACTGATATTTAATGAGATAAATGAATTTTAAAATTAAAATAACTGCCATCTAAGGCCGTGTAATGAAATAAACAAATGACTTCGTCTATAAGGGGCCTTGGTCAACAACAATCGAAGCTATGAATCATAGCCTACAGAGAATGTTTCTGTGTTCGTATGAAGCAATATCGGAAGCTAAATTAACCGATTTGTATAATTAATTATTTCACCATTGGAAAGTGTAGTTTCTCTATATGGACATAATGCTATAATGTTATTACAGTAACTTCTGAGTGAATTGAGGACAGGTAAGATTAAAATAGCTTCTTATGCACAGAAAACTTGATAGGCTATTCTGTGTATTCGTTTCCTGTATTTCTTAAAATAATGTTTATCTCAGAGAATTAACGAACAACGAGAGTGTGTTGATTTAGTATGTAGTAATAATATGTTAGCTTAGCATTTCATTATTTTATAATCCAAATTTTAACTATGCTCAATTGAATCGAGTTAAAATACATAAAATACATATGCATTAAATGCAATGCAAAAAATTTGGGTAATGAGCCAAGCAGATTATGTTGCCCTGTTGTAAAATAAAATTTGTTCCTCCTGAGATTCAAGAGCCTCCATAACAAATTGAAAACTTACTTATCGGAGTACATCCGTTATCAACACACTTTTTATATAATATACGAGTAATATAATATAATATAATATAATATAATATAATATAATATAATATAATATAATATAATATAATATAATATAATATAATATAATATAATATAATATAATATAATATAAGTTATTTGAAGGGTTCAGAACCATAGTGGGGCAAGCGCCATTTACTGAATACGTAGAAAACAAGAGTTAAAATTAAGTTATTACCATAATTCAATGGAAACATATAACAAATAAAATAAAGTATACACATTAAATGTAAATGATGTCAATGTTAATTGAACTATGGATGCATGTAATAAAAATTAAGAAACATGTTAAAGGAATTGTCATTGCACCAAATGAGTGCTCTCTGGACCAAAATGATTCCATTTTAATTTTTTAAATATAATTTAAATTAAGTAACATATTAAACGATTTATCCTTCTATCAAACACGAATGTTCCCTGGATCAAATGTCCTATTTTAATTATGTAATTACTTTATATTTATTTCTAACGGGTGCAGCGGAGCGCACGGATACGGCTAGTTATTTAATATGAATTGATTTTACAATATTAATAAGAATACTACACGAAAATAGTGAAACTGCAGTTTATATGGTATTCCACAGCCTTCCTTATTATCCATGGATGCTGTCATTGTTACAATCGATATAGGTCTATACGGCCAGTTACGCTTCATATTATATCAACAAAAAAGTATCTTCTCTTTTTTTTTCTTCTTTAATTTATTTATTGTCGCTTTAACTTATAACAAAATCATATCGCGAAACAAAAAAGTATCGATTTTATTAGAAATATAAATATAAATAGTAACTTTTATTATAAATACAGATACAGAACTGAAAATTGAATCTAATTCAAACATACAACACATTTCTCCTTTGCATGGAATAGAAACTCTTTACAAAATTCAGGCCAGTTCAGATGTGTTTGTATAATTATTTCATACATGCAGCGAAGTCCCCATAACACGATAATATTTCAAATCAATAGCGACTTCGACTCGGCATTTCTTTTGCAGACCAGTGTACACATACATATTTGGAATCATAAACTACAAACTAATAGTTTATAAATGGCAAAAAATGTGTTTTTTTTTTGTTTTATTTTTTGTTTTTTGAGACCTGAAGAATCCATAATATAAAAATAAGTACATCGCATCATTTAAAAAACATACTTCTTAGCACATTCTTTATGAAAAATTATAAATTATGTTTTATTTAACGAAACTCGCAACTGCCGAGGTTATATCAGCGTCGCCAGTATGCCGGAATTTTGTCTCATACCAGTACATTTAAATGCCATCGTCCTGGGCCGGGATCGAACCCGCAACCTCGAGCACAGAAGACCAGCACTCTACCGACTGCACCACCCAGGCTAACTCCTTTATGAAATCGAAAAATCGAAGAAGAATTGGGAGGAAAATGTAAAAAGGTACGCAAAACGCGTCCTTGCAAGGGGTTGGGGGCTGTACAAAACTAAATATGTGAGCTCCAAGCCTGTTGGCCACTAGTCTCACTCCGGGTTACGCTGCTCCTCTGAAGGAGCTCTAGAAAATGTTGAAGGGGAAGCCGAAATTGGACGTAACCTCTTAGGTACCACATACGCGAGGGGGACTGAGATTTGATCAAGTGATCACGGAACGGGGCGAGGAGGAGTTGGCTCTTTATGAAATGAAAAACATGTTCAAAATATTTATTTTTTCACCCCTATACATTTTTATATACAGATTCTTGATAGAATTAAAAATAGGAAAGCAACAATCAGTAGATACGTTTTACTGTTATTACAGGAAAGTAAAAAGTAGAATACGTTGTATAATTTTTATTTCCTCATTATTACTTTAATTACTTCATTTAAGTAACAGCTTAAGACATTTCCATTTATGTAAGGTAATTCCCAAGACAACTTGAACTAATTTCAACAAATAAAGACTCACAATTAAGGAGAGAGAATTGAATAATTTGGACTTTTCCCTAATTGATAACTAATTCTACTTTTGTCCTTTGACTAAAAGAGTAAGCAACTTATTTTGTTGTTAATGTTTATACAAGAAGGTCTGATTTCAAATAAGAATTTGTCAGGATACACCTCTTGCAACTTAAAAAGTTGTGTATAAAGTGCAAATTAAAATTAAGGTGACATTTAACATTTAATTTTTTAAGGAGACATGTATTTATTTAGCCTGACGAGTTACTGCCTTGGTTTGAATTGTAAATTATTTAAAAATAGCGTGTAAGAGGGCCTTAGACTAGAAATGTTTAGCTTAAATGTAGTCCTGTTTATAAGTATGCATAAGGATGTAATTATTTGTCTTATTTGAACTGTTGTATCAGTGAAGCGAGGTGAGTCAGTGAAGTTATGGTTTTACAGTGCAGTGAATAGTTCCGATCAGTGATAATTTATAGCGTCAATGAAATATGTTCTATAGTGCCAGTGAAATGCGTCATAGTGCCACTACAGTGAGTGAGATGAGAGTAAAGTGAAAGACTATTGAAAGTTATGTAGGGCCTATAAGTAGCTTGTATTGTAAAATTAGGTATTTTATTTTAATTGTAATTATTGTGTTAAATTATATTGTGTACTAGCCGTACCCGTGCGCTCCGCTGCACCTGTTAGAAATAAATATAAAGTAATCACATAATTAAAATAGGACGTTTGATCCAGGGAACAACTTTTACAACAGCGCAAGATAATCTGCTTCACTCATTACCCAATTTTTTTTGCATTGCATTTATTGCATATATATTTTATATATTTTGACACGATTCAATTGAGCATAGTTAAAATTTGAATTATAAAATAATAGATTGCATACTTAATCAATACACTCTCGTTGTTCGTTAATTCTCTGAGATTGAAATGAGTGTACATAAATATTATTTTAAGAAATACAGAAAACGAATGTACAAAATAGCCTATCAAATTTTCTGTGCATAAGAAGCTATTTTAATCTTACCTGTCCTCGATTTACTCAGACGTTACTATAATAACATTATACATTATGCCCATCTAGAGAAACTACACTTTCCAATGGTGAAATAATAATTAATTATACAAATCGGTTAATTTAGCTTCTGATATTACTTCATACAAACACAGAAACATTGTCTGTAGGCTATGTTTAATAGCTTTCGATTGTTGCCGTCCAAGGCCCCTTATAGACGAAGTCATTTGTTTTTTAATTCATTACACGGCCTTAGATGGCAGTTATTTTAATTTTAAAACTCATTTATCTCATTAAATATCAGTCCTATCAAAATTTTTCAAGGGATAAAAACTTATCGTAAATTATTTTTAAAGAAACTTTTGTTATGTAACATTTTTCACAAAAATCAATAATAAGCGAGATATTTCGATTTATTTAATTCAGGCCCCCTTATAACCCCTCTTTTAAATAATGTATTTTTAATGTCATATAGCCTAAAATCTAAGTTACAACGAACTTAATTTATATTCCAATTTTCATCGAAATCCGTTCAGCCATTATCGCGTAAAAAGGTAACAAACATACAGACAGACAGACAGACAGACAAACAAAAATTTCAAAAAAGCGATTTTCGGTTTCAGGGTGGTTAATTATATATGTTAGGACCAATTATTTTTGGAAAATCGAAAATTACCAGAAAAATTTCGGCTACAGATTTATTATTAGTATAGATTGTAAATTTTATTTTGTATTGTTTATGATTTTATTGTATATTGTTTATCATTTTATTGTGTATTGTTTATATTGTATATACCACTGCCACCGGGTGCTTGTCCACTTGCAGTGTAAATAAATACATACATACAACTTCAATTTTTAAGGTTCATTATAACCGAAGCGAGGGTTCACTATAGCCTAAACAGAAATATTAATGTACTTTTTAATGTATGCAGGTCGGGACCAACGATTTAGGTTCACTATAGCCGAATGTTCACTATAACCGAGTTCACTATATCCAGAGTTGATTGTATAATGGTTTCCCACCATATTAAAACTATCCTCTCCCGTTAAAAGGAGAACAGAAGATTGCATAATTATTGTAGATGACCCTGAATGTAAACAGCCAACCACACTATCGGTGCTTAATTTGGTAATTCATTAGTTAATTACATGATGTATGCTCTGATTCAACAACGAAATTATTCCCCTAACAAAGCAAGGGACTGTTTCGACGGCACTTTCGGGCGCCTAGAAAACCTTTACTATGCAGGTGTCCACTCATCCATTACTTAGCGCTATCCAACTATCAGAGAAATTTGATGAATTAGCGTCGCTGAAAACTGACATATTCTTTGTGTTCGTTAACAAGTACAAATAGGGTAATTCATTTATGTATACTCATCCTTGAACTTAGCCACAACAATAAATTACAAACAAGTTATAATCAAGAGACTGAAATATTGGCCGACAAGTGAAAAGCAGCAGAACCGGTGACAAGTCACAAAGGTTCAATCGACTAGCTGCTTGTAGAATGATAAGGAAAGGCAAAAGTAATGTACAGGGCTTTCATTTCAAAACTTCCCCGTCTAAATAACTATTTATTTCAATTTAATTTAATTTAAACAAAGAAAAACGTCAATTTATATACAGGGTGGAAGTGAAATAACCTTTCTGATTGAAAGGGACGATGGGGTAAACTTAAATGACTAGAAAACTTATACCACGTTTTGTTGATTAAATGCACGGTTAATTAGATGTGGATCAAGTCGAAAATTTTCATAAAGTAAGTTTAATTCATTTTCTGATTATCTGAAGTTGGATTTTTTCGAGCAGTAATGGATCAAGTCTTAATTCCAAGCATTCGCCGGTAGGTGACACCAGTCACTTTTGGCTCAGATTCTTTGTTCACGATGTTGTGAGCCATAGGGGATCAAGTCACCAAAGCGTTGTATCAATTAACAACTTACTTACTAACCCGGAGGTTCATTGCCGCCCTCACATAAGCCCGCCATCGGTACCTATCCTGTGCAAGATTAATCCAGTCTCTATCATCATATCCCTCCTCCCTCAAATCCATTTTAATATTATCCTCCCATCTACGTCTCGGCCTCTCTAAAGGTCTTTTTCCTTCCGGTCTCCCAATTAACATTCTATATGTATTTCTGGATTCGCCCATACGTCCTACATGCCCTGCCCATCTCAAACGTCTGGATTTAATGTTCCTAATTATGTCAGGTGAAGAATACAATGCGTGCAGTTCTGTGTTGTGTAACTTTCTCCATTCTCCTGTAACGTCATCCCTCCTAGCCCCAAATATTTTCCTAAGCACCTTATTCTCAAACACCCTTAACCTATGTTCCTCTCTCAAAGTAAGAGTCCAAGTTTCACAACCATAAGAAACAACCGGTAATATAACTGTTTTATAAATTCTAACTTTCAGATTTTTTGACAGCAGACTAGATGATAAAAGCTTCTCAACCGAATAATAACAGGCATTTCCCATATTTATTCTGTGTTTAATTTCCTCCCGAATATCATTTATATTTGTTACTGTTGCTCCCAGGTATTTGAACTTCTCCACCTCTTCAAAAGATAAATTTCCAATTGTTATATTTCCATTTCGTACAATATTCTGGTCACGAGACGTAATCATATACTTTGTCTTTTCGGGATTTACTTCCAAACCTATCTCTTTACTTGCTTCCAGTAAAATTCCCGTGTTTTCCCTAATCGTTTGTGGATTTTCTCCTAACATATGCACGTCATCCGCATAGACAAGCAGCTAATGTAACCCGTTCAATTCCAAACCCTCTCTGTTATCCTGGACTTTCCTAATGGCATATTCTAGGGCAAAGTTAAAAAGTAAAGGTGATAGTGCATCTCCTTGCTTTAGCCCGCAGTGAATTGGAAACGCATCTGACAGAATCTGACCTATACGGACTCTGCTGTATGTTTCACTGAGACACATTTTAATTAATCGAACTAGTTTCTTGGGAATACCAGATTCAATAGGAATATCATATAAAACTTCTCTCTTAACCGAGATCAATTAACAACACAATTGTTTATATTTTATAAATCTAAAATTTCAGAATGGAGCAATAAAATTATTGCTAGTCAAATTAGATAATCCACTAGAGCAAGTTAACTTTAAGTCCCATTATCTCAAAACTACGTCTCATGGACTTGATCCACTTTAGCTCTGAACGCCTCATATTCTGTAGGACCAATAAAATAATAATCTTTAGAAAATTCCTACCTACCTCAAAAACTAAAAACATGGTATCTCTTGAACTATTGTCCAAATTATTTAAAATTTTCAGGAAATCTGTATCCATTCAAAATGTAGAGGATGAACTACTTTCATGTATGAGCATAACTTCATAAATTTTAAGTAAATAATGTAAAATAAAAATAACTTTTTTCCTTATGACAAAATAAAAAGAATTTAGTTCAAAAACTTTATAACTTAGGAATGTCAGTGTAGTCCATCCTCTAACACTGCATTTCTGAGTCTCTTATGTAGCAACAAATTATTTCCTTTAAATAGTGTAAATAAAAATAATAAACTAATATGATAATTGTGAATTTTTTGACGCTAAATGAGAGACCCAAATACCACTTATTTGTGTACAAAACATGAAAAAGTTTCACCGAATTATCTCTGAGATATATTTAAAATTTTGTGACAGGATTACAATCTGCAGCAACGCTACTGTATGATCCCCTTTAAAACTTATGAAGTAGGCTATGTATTTTTCTTTCAAAACGATTAATTTTTGTTTTTCTTTGTTTCAGTCAACATCAACAACAGACGGTAGCCAATCTGATGACACCACGTCTTCCAACACGATCATCGACGAAGATGTATTCGACAGTCCTGCGTTATCACCGATAAATATTATGAGCTGAATTACTATAAGATTTTTATAAGACTGATTAGCTGATGTCTCCCAAGCATTGCCTCGAAGAACGACAACATTTATAAGAAATTGCGTATATTCTGGAAATAACACTAAGTGGACATTTTATTCACACCAAAGCACACCATTATTTGACAAATATTCTAGCAAACAGCTGTAAACCCGGTTTGTAATTTATTTCCACTCTTCTCTGAAACTCCATACCAGAACTAAATTATCCATTATTATTAATTGGAATTTAAATTGGATCCAGTATATACTAAGTATTGAACCCTGTTGATTCTCCGAAAGTTGATTACCGACAAATCAATCAACTCACCAAAGTAATCTTGTTTAATGAAGCGCAAGACAATATTACTACAAAAAACGTTAAATAAACACACAAGGATTTACCACTGATTCGTTAGTTAAATGTATTAGTGAAAAGTTCACGTGCAATGTAAACAGATTAGACAAGTTTACATGATTTTAAAAAGAGACAGTGAAATGCTGTGTAAAGATAATATGCCATCAACCAATTACAACTATGTGAAATTTAAATCCGGTAACTTCAGTGTTTGCCGTTAGAAATAGAGTAAAAATGCTGAAATTAAGTAATAAGACATATTAAAATGTTGGCCTTCAAATTTTCCATATCGATGGCGAAGAATGGAAACCTCCTATGTCAAATTTTGCTATTTCTGGGTTATGATACCAAACAATTCATAAAATATTCACGGTAATTTCCTGTGTCATATCACACTTCCAAAATTATTAATTTTTAAAAAGAATTTAATTATATTGATATATGTGCATGTTTAGAAAATGTTTTTTCGCTCTCCTGAAAACTAACGATTTTTGACATAGAGGTTTCCATTCTTCACCTATTTTTTTTTTCGTTGTTGGTAACTCTATAGCATCTATTAGATACTTTATGGTTGTGCTAACAGATGGAGTTACTTGTCAACAATGTGACGCTGAAACGTGTGTTCAGGTTACTGCCCTGTGACAGTCCTGATGTATTTTTTTATTTGTGATGACTGGTTAATATTAACCCGGCACACTCAAAATTACACTGACATTCATACAAATTTTCAGACCCTAGACACCCACGAAATTCTTCTTCTTCAAGAAAAATTCACTGAGAGCGGAGCCCGGTAATCGAACCCAGGACCTCCTGATCTGGAAGCCAGCCTGCTGACCAACAGAACACAGTCGTTCTTCACCTAATGCTGAAATATTATTTTAGATGGAATTTCTGAACATCGAAGATTGTCTTTGTGCTAGTTTCCTTGCGGTAAATCCATAATTTTCTTATTTCTTCGTCTTTCATAATTCACATTCATTCTCACGAACCTAGAAGACATAAAAATCAAGGATCTTCAATGGCGAACGCTCTTCGCAGAAAGAAAAGCTATCGTGTCATTTCCAGAATGTTTATGCAATTTTATGTTGGCAACAGAGTATTAATTTATCACATTTTAGCTCTCTGACAGCGTTCTTCTCCATTCAACTGTTTTGCAGTACATACCTAATAATGAAGAAGTTAATCTTCGATATCTCGAAGTGAAATTAACCCTAAATTGAGTTTAAATGGTTTAAACTGACGCTAAGTACAGGGAACTGATGTTTAGATCTATTATTTTAATGTTACGTAAATTCTTTTCTGTAAATACAGAAGAAGAACGTATTAGTTTACATTTTTGCCAGCGTACCTGACCTTTCCAAAAGAAGACGTGGCACACTTCAATAAATTAAGTGAGCTTAATTATTGTATGAACATAATGTGTAAGTTTTAACAATTGTAAATGTAATCAAGTTACAAAATAAAAGATCTTAATTTCTATTTTAGTTAGCTTTGTTTTCATTTATACATACTATAGTTTAACGGAAAAATTGTTTTATAAAGAAAATTCCACAATTTATATTTCAAGAAGTTATATAAAATAATTCCAGAATTTACCATTTATTTCATTCTCAGCTACATATGAGTAATTTTATTTTTGTAAACTATACTCTGTCCAGCGAAAGAATAAACTGATGCAAACAACAGAACACCAATAGATTTGTTCACATGGCAACAAAAAATAATAAACGTAACTATAAATGACAATTACATTGCTATGGAATTTAACTTCGCGCATTAAACATTGATAGTTTCAAGCACTGCCATAAGATGTGATCAAGCAGGCAGTGGTTTCAAGATAAGGCAATAATATTGTATGTATTTATTTACACTGCAAGAGGGCAAGCACCCGGTGGCAGTGGTATACACAATATAAACAATCTATACTAATAATAAATCTGTAGCCGAAATTTTTCTGGTAATTTTCGATTTTCCAAAAATAATTGGTCCTAACATATATAATTAACCGCCCTGAAACCGAAAATCGCTTTTTTGAAATTTTTGGTTGTATGTCTGTCTGTCTGTCTGTCTGTCTGTCTATCTGTCTGTCTGGATGTTTGTTACCTTTTCACGCGATAATGGCTGAACGGATTTCGATGAAAATTGGAATATAAATTACGTTCGTTGTAACTTAGATTTTAGGCTATATGGCATTCAAAATACGTTATTTAAAAGGAGGGTTATAAGGGGGCCTGAATTAAATAAATCGAAATATCTCGCTTATTATTGATTTTTGTGAAAAATATTACATAACAAAAGTTTCTTTAAAAATAATTTCCGATAAGTCTTATTCTATGCAAAATTTTGATAGAACTGATATTTAATGAGATAAATGAGTTTCAAAATTACAATAACAACGCCATCTAAGGCGGTGTAATGAAATAAAAAACAAATGACTTCGTCTATAAGGGGCCTTGGACAACAACAATCGAAAGCTATGAAACATGGCCTACAGAGAATGTTTCTGTGTTTGTATGAAGTAATATCGGAAGCTAAATTAACCGATTTGTATAATTAATTATTAATTCACCATTGGAAAGTGTAGTTTCTCTAGATGGACATAATGCTATAATGTTATTACAGTAACTTCTGAGTGAATCGAGGACAGGTAAGATTAAAGTAGATTCTTATGCACAGAAAACTTGATAGGCTATTCTGTACATTCGTTTCCTGTATTTCCTAAAATTATTTTTATGGCCAAATGAGTGGTCTCTGAATCAAAATGATCGCATTTTAATTTTTTTAATTCAATTTAAATTAAGTAACATAATAAACGATTTATCCTTCTATCAAACACGAATGTTCCCTGGATCAAATGTCCTATTTTAATGATGTAATTACTTTATATTTATTTCTAACGGGTGCAGCGGAGCGCACGGGTACGGCTAGTATACAATAAAATGATAAACAATACACAATAAAATTTACATACACAATACAATTATATAATACACAATACAATTATATACACAATACAATTTAACACAATAATTACAATTAATAATAAAACATAAATAAAATACCTAATTTTACAATACAACCTACATATGTATAGGCCCTACATAAGTTTCAATAGTCTTTCACTTTACTCTCATCTCACTCACTGTAGTGGCACTATGACGCATTTCACTGACACTTTAGGACATATTTCACTGACACTATAGAACACATTTCATTGACGCTATAAATTATCACTGATCGGAACTATTCACTGCACTGTAAAACCATAACTTCACTGACTCACCTCGCTTCACTGATACAACAGTTCAAATAAGTCAAATAATTACACCCTTATGCATACTTATAAACAGAACTACATTTAAGGTAAACATTTCTAGTCTAAGACCCTCTTACACGCTAATTTTAAATAATTTACAATTCAAACCAAGGAAGTAACTCTTCAGGCTAAATAAATACATGTCACCTTAAAAAAATTAAATGTTAAATGTCACCTTAATTTTAATTTGCACTTTATTCAAAACTTTTTAAGTTATTCTTGAATCTCCTCAAGGAAGGACAGCCCTCAAAGACCGCTGCAGGTAGGTCATTCCAATCATTTATAGTTCTATGTAAAAATGATAATTTACTTACATCCGTTTTCTGTTTCCTACATTTGATTTTAAATCAATATTGGTAGCTATTTAGATATGACAATTCATTTCTAAAAATAAACCTCTGGAAAATGTAAACTTATGGAATATAAATTTTAATACATGAGATCTTCAGAAGCCTGCAAATGATGGTAAATAATTTTTAAATGATTGCTATATTTCCACCTATATTCGGTGTGTTCCAATGTTCCAAGGTAGACGAACCTGTTGTACTATGGAACACTTAACATATTCCTTAATTTTATTTTTTCGTCCTAAATAGAACTGTAAAACAGGAAAATACCTTTAGCAAGTTGTAAAGAAATCTTCAATAATTATTTCAAATATTTTTTCATTTAAAAATTTTAATTTACAAAAATAAAAAAAATATGTTAATTTACACGATTTTCATCTATAGTTTAGACAGCCATGTTTGTTTAAACGTGCGCCTTCTTTTACTTTGAAATACAAAACATTTTGTACCAAGAAACATGTTCCAAGGTACCTACATAATGTTATCGGTTTTTGGTTTTCTTTTATTTTAAGATCATACCACGAAATAAGTCTGCTTCTCTGAATGAGATTTTATTTCCTGAAGAATCCATAACTGCTTCAACAGCTTTCTTCAAGGCATCCAGATCAATTGGGGTACTCTTAACTCCAGACTTACTTCGTGGCATGATCTTAAAATAAAAGAAAAACAAAAACCGATGTGACGTCTTTATAAAGTCGACAATTTTTTGTCGAAGTAATTTTAGATTACAGATATTGTTCTGTACTAAATTTTTAAAGAAAAAACTCTAGTTTGCTTTAATTACAAGCATTATCTCTGGCGAAATCTCTTCGTTATAGTTCTAGGAAATGAAAAAAAACTTCGTCACTTAACAGCCGCTTTTTATACAGGGACATCATTTTATTTTTACTAACATTTCTAATATTAACCTGGCTATACCTTTGGGTTAACGGTTGAGAACACCGTTTGCTACTCCCTTCCACGACTGGAGTCCGGTGATAGACTACTGGCGTAAAATACAAACAAATCACTTGACTAGGTATAGGAGGGAAGAAAAGTTATTCATCCATTTACGTAAAGTAGGAAATATCGCGATTTTGAGTTTGGTAATTTTTATGAGGTTTTTCTTTAATCAAAATACAGTACTGCATTAACAATTGTTTTTACTCACGAACTGAGCTATCCATTCGGACGTATTCAGTATGCAGTGTACATTACACTATCTACAGCACATTAGCATACAATATAGAGAACGAAATTAAATTGGTAAATAATCATAATATGGACATTTAAACACAATTTTGAAAATGGTGGCCGTTCATTTCGATACAGGCTTCAGTTCTTTTTTGCATATTATCGCACTATAGACTATTGTACTTAATTCTAATTACCACTTTCGTCCTTCATACTAGTAACCCACGTTGAAATAATTCTGTACCTACTCTATAAAAGAGTACCTTACGCACTGTAAATTCAATCTTCACTTCTGCCCGATCCGATAAGATAAAATTACTCAGACATGCTCCTACTGTCGTCCACACCTGTGGAGTAAAGGTTAGCGCGTCTAGTCGCGAAACCAGGTGCCCCGGGTTCGATTCCCGGTAGGGGCAAGTTACCTGATTGAGGCTCTTTCCAGGGTTTTCTCTCAACCCAATATAAGCAAATGCTGGATAACTATCGGTGTTGGACCCCGGACTCATTTCACCGGCATTATCACCTTCATCTCATTCAGACTCTAAATAACCTAAGATGTTGATAAAGCGTCGTAAAATAACCTACCAAAATAAAAAATAAAATAGAAGCTATCTACTGTCCGTCAAAGTGGTTTTGTCGCAGGGTCATAGAAAGGAGGGAAATCACGTGACAGTTAATTAACGAGGCCCCTTTATTTAATTTATTTTAAACAGTTGTCTAATATTACGTAGACGTCTAATTTCTAACAGAAATTAATGTTTTCAGAAAAGAGCTAAGACAACCCAGCCAGAGGGGCGAAGCGGGTGGGGGAAACCGGGATGCGACGTAGGCAAACGGATGACAGTGTGTGAAAATATGATTCAATATTGAAAACTCTTTCGCCATTGGAAAACGCGAACATATTTCTGGAACATACTATACTCACTAACTCTGTAATGTTCGTGTTTACTATGGCTGTAAGGCGACTTTGACTGTATACGCTTGATTCTGTGTGGAGAACGGTTGGAAGTTTACTAGTAGAGGGGGTGGGAGTGAAGTACATTTAAAAACTCAGGTACAATAAAAATTGAAGTAAAAATAAAATGATGTCCCTGTATAAACGGGTATATGAAAGTTAATTCTACACTAAACAATCACCAAAGTCCCGATATGAACGGCTGCTGCATGCATCCAATATTTTATGCTCGACCATGCCGAAATGTAGTAATTATACACCTGGTAGCAGATCTTTAATGCATGTCATTAAAGTACACCTACTCATTAAAGGTCAGGTCTATCAGCCAATGACGACTAAGATTACAACTGTTCAGCCAATGACAGGTCAGCTTTCTACCGTTATAAAACCGCAAGTATCGATTATTATCGGATATGCAATCGAAAGACAATTAGCGAAAAGTCACGGAGGCTGGAAATCCAATACTGTCGCAGAAGGTTATGTTCTGTTACTATAATAATTAGCGTTAATTTTAAATAATATTCAAATAAATTCAATTTGTCATCTGGTTTTTCATTGCCTAATTTAATTTCAATGTTATCTCTGTAGGTTCTTATGGCCTAGCAAGGTCAATGTGAACATCTGTTCCTCGGAAAAAGTCAATACTTTCGCGTCTGCCAACATCTCACAACATACGGGACATTGGTCAAGGTCAGATACAAAGAAAATTAATAATATCAAGTTAGAAATATGGTCGAGCATAAAAAGTCGTATGAAACTCGCCTAGAATGGTAATTAAGAAGCTCGTATGAAAAGTATGAAACTCGCTTGCGCTCGTTTCATAAATATCCATACTCGCTTCTTAATTACCTTCATTATAGGCTCGTTGCATAATGTACTATTAATGACACAGATATGCTTTTGTGTAATCCAATATCACGGACGGAACTATGCTTTTAAACTGTAACTCACATGCGGAAGTAATAGTGCCCTCAAATGAGAGAACAACTAACCTTACGTCTCTCTTGAGGAGATGAGCGGATGAAATCTAAGACCGGATATCCTGACAAGGTTCTCATGGTTCTCCTCGCTTCCTCTCGGAGAATAACAAGACAGGACGAGCTCAGTTATAACTGTAGTGATGACCGAAATATTCAATCTACGGAGCTATTTTCATAACTCTACTGGGGCTTAACTTTCGGATCATTTCTAACTTACACCAGTCGAATAAGCGATGAGAGTCCTGTAACATGGGTCAGCACAACGGCGGAAACAGTAAGGACCACCATGTTCACAGAGAAAGAGAACCGTGATCCAGGAGGGACACGAACAGTGGCTTCCAAAAAAGTTAAAATTATGTGTTTTTATCTAGGAAATCTCAGACCTCGAGTGAAATTTATTAGGACTATTTCGTAAATAAAATAAAAATGTAAATAATATATCCTTAAAATTCGATTACAAACTGTTAATCTATATATATAATTTGAACTGGTAATGGAAATTACGGGAAAACGGCTGAACGGATTTTAATAAATGGCCCCTTATTTCGAAGCTTGGAACCCAAAGTTTTTCGGAAAAGTAGTAGTTTTCAGTGAAATGTCAATTTTCCTACATAATTTTCCTATTTTCCAAAATCCATCTGTTGTCAGTTTTGAGAACTAATTTTATTCAATCACGGCCGACTTGATTGAATTTCAGAACAAAACACACACTACAATAAACAATAGGCTATTACACGAAGGCCATGACCTGCAGGATTGCCGACATATTTAGAGCTCAATTCAATTTGTTATTAAAAACTGATTCTGCAGTGTATAATTTTCTGAGTAGACCTACAGCCGTGTATTGGATATTCAAATCTACGAAACTTGAGGTGGTTTGATGACATTATTACCATTATAAATTAAATATTATTATAGTTAATATCATGATGCGTATATTTTTCATTAATTGTACATGATATTGATGCTATATTGATGACATGAAAGTGAAACGTTTTGAGGTTATATAAGTAAATGTAGAGAATATCTTAATTTAGATCTTCATTTCTATAATTTACTGAGTGACTGCTATATATAGAAAACTTAGGTAAGATAATACTATTGTTATTAAAACTCAAATATTTTTATACTTATTAACCCAGTGGGGTTGGGTCTTCTTCATATACTTAATGGCGGTGTAGTGTAGATATTGATATGTGTCATTGTCTTCAGTATTGGCTCGAGAGAGCGCAAAAATTACAGTTCCTAAGGAAAGATCAAAAGGTATTACTTACTAATAAAATAAGAGGCCTAGAAAATTTTATAGTCTCCAGATCATTTCAGCAAGATCTCTTAGTAGGATAAAATGATTTTACGCTCTACATTTCAAGTTCTACATGCAGCAGCTATACGAAAATGCTATTGTTCGAAAGCTTAGCAAACCTGGCATTTTTTAACTTTTGCCTACAATCCACAATGACCTGAACTAGATACTGTTATCGTCCTGGCATTGATACTTGCGTTTTCGCGTTGAAACTCAAAAACTGAAGTTGGATAGGTTGAAGAGAAAGTATTTGGCCTAAAAAAATCCATTCAGAGGGAGTATGTTTCATTATTATGGAAGCAAATAACTATCAAAAAGACAAGTATTCTTCATTGAAAATAAATCTGAAAAAATTTTATTTGAACGTCTAACGAACTTAGTTTGCAGCAGCATTTGCTGCACAAGCCACTAGTAATTGTATATTAACGACGCTTTAAGAGAAAAAGAATTTGAAAATTGGTGTACATTCCAACAAAAGGGTAAAGGAGTGATTCTTAACAAAGAGTCCCCCCCAGCAAACAGCTGAATATGAAATCACAAAGGTCTAACCCTCTCGGAATGGATAGACGCCCTTAAAATGGTAGGCTATGTTGCTCCGGTCCGAGCTGTACCGGGTAGAAGTCGGGATAGTATCCGCTGTAGGCGCTGTCTCAGCGAGATTGAAACTCTTCCCCATATCCTTGGCTTCTGCCCCTATAGTGAGGCCCTTCGCAACATCCGTCACCATGCTGTCCGTTCTATGCTGGCCGAGGCACTGAAGGAAGTAGGGTTTACAGTCCATCAAGAGGTGCAGGGACTAGCCACACAAGGAAGTGTTCGGCGAATTGATATCATTGCCATTAAGAACAATTCGGCATACATTCTCGATCCCATCATCAGATTTGAGACACATGCAGATCAACCGTATGAGGTGGACAGTGAAAAGAAACGGATCTATGAACCAACAATCCCGTTCTATAAAGATAAATATAGCCTGTCCCACATTGATGTAATAGGTCTGATGGTGGGAGCACGAGGTATCATACCCTCCTTCTTTGCCAACAAATGTAAAAACCTGGGCCTAACACACAGCATTGTGAAGGAAATAGCCATTAGTGCCCTCAAAGGATCGGTTCAGATATTGAGAAATCATTTGTATGGGAGTAATAATGGAAATTTCAAGATGGCTGTTGATTGGTTTAGATATCAATCCCAATTAATCCGTACTATTATTTTGCTCGCGGTATATCTGATGATATTTTTCCCCCCTTTCTTAACTGTAAATGAGCACAAACGCTACTTAGTTGTAAATTTTTCTGACATTTTGTATATTCGATCCCCTAACCGTTTCAAATGTATATCATTTTACCTTTTAGGTGTGTTTCCAAATTATATGCAATACGCTTTGTCAAATCTGGCAACCTTTTCATAAGGGAAGCTAAATTTTATTTATTTTATTAATCTATTCAGACATTGTGACGTTGAATTACTCGTAGGTGAATATCGATTACTGCAATAAAGAAATTCGACGTTATTATTCAGTAATGCCAATTGCGAAAAGCGAAATACAGGTTTAACAATGTTAATTACATGTACTGCACTTTTCTCTTATTATTATAACAAATACATTTTCATTATCTGCTGAAATCATAATTTAATTTAACAGTAGCAGTGGGGACAGCTATATACCAATGCTTATGTATTCACAGCGAGACATGTTGCTACACAGTGAAGCCGTCTCTGTATAGATAAGCTTAGGCCTAATTAAAACACGAATTTTATTACGCCATACGGAAGGCAGTTTATTACTATGCAAGGCCTTTGGCTTTGATATGCGATGGTGTTACATAAATTTGACCATCTGACTTTCTATTAATTTTTTCATTTCATTCACAAAATACAAATTTTATAGGCTACAATTATAAGTTAAGTTACCTGTGGGAGCAGGACCAATGTCAGCTGTGCCTTATTTCGACCGTTACTACGTGCTACAGGAAAGCATTTTTTATAGCTCGACAAACGCATTCTCGCTATAGTGTGTAACGGAACTAAAGCTGCATCTACACAGTTCAATATTTCAATCGCGTATGCGTGCAATATGGGAAGAATATTGAAACAATCAAGTTTAAAAGGTACGTTCAATTAAGATGCATGAAGATTTTGTGTCTACATGGTGCGCCGTTTTGAACGTCGTCTTCACTGCGTAAATATATTAATTAATATTAAATATCAATCTTGCATTCATTACTTTAAAGTTGAAAGAAAAGTTTAACCGTGGAGTTGCATCTTAATGTATTCATGATCATCAGTTTACGAGGAAACAGTTGGCGACAACGAGTAAACAAAAGAACGGCCATGCGATAAATTGATAGCGATAAATCTAGCTGCAAAAATTATCGCAAAGTGTGACTGTGATTGGTTGGAATTCAAAATTTCATTACACTTCATTGGTCGAAAATGGAATGACGTCATATAAACGAAATAGTCGTTGCATATATCGTGGTCGCTTATCGAAATCCTAATAATATTCATGACATTGACATAGTTGCTACCTCTCGCCACTGGAACTCTCTGCCGCCTGAAGTCAAGGGCTGCCGAACATTGAAATCTTTCAAATCCAATTTAGAAAATTATCTTATGACGAGTTGCCAAACTAACTTATTATTATGAAAAGAGTTGTATTACATGTTTCCATGTATTCACATTTTTTTAATGTTCTAGTGATATTTAACTTATTTTATATTTTTGTTTTCATATTTTCCGATAATGGTATATCTATAATGTGATAAGTTGAGTTATATATAATCATAATTTTCCTTACTGTTGTACTTAAAAATATTGTATTCATTGTATGCTTTGTACTGCACTATTTTATTATTACTATTAGTATTATTATTATTATTATTATTATTATTATTATTATTATTATTACTATTCTTATTTTTATCATTATTATCATTATTATTATTATTATTATTATTATTATTATCAATAATTGCCTTATTTTTTATACTTTGTATGTCTCATTTATTTTGACCTGCTGTTCACATTTTATTATGCTTTTTTCTTTCTTTCTGTATGATATATTATGTCTGATTTCTACTTACTTCTTGTTTACATTTTATTATTATTATTTTATTCAGTTTTGTGTGTAAAATTGTAGTGTACTTTGTAAATTTGTAGTGTTTTTTGTAACGCAGATTTACTCCTGATTGAGTGTTAGAGAAGGCTGTATGGCCTTAACTCTGCTAGGTTAAATAAATCATTATTATTACTATTATTATTATTATTATTATTATTATTAATTGTCTTATTTTTTATACTTTCTATGTCTCATTAAATGAGACCTGCTGTTCACATTTTATTATGCTTTTTTCTTTCTTACTGTATGATATAGTATTATGTCTGATTTCTACTTACTTGTTATTTACATTTTATTATTATTATTATCTTATTCAGTTTTGTGTGTAAAATTGTAGTGTACTTTGTAAATTTGTAGTGTTTTTTGTAACGCAGTTTTACTCCTGGTTGAGTGTTAGAGAAGGCCTTAACTCTGCTAGGTTAAATAAATCATTATTATTATTATTATTATTATTATTATTATTATTATTATTATTATTATTATTATTATTATAGTGTTCTGGCCAAGGGCAGGTCTTTCACTGCAAACTCATCTTTTTCCAATCTTTCCTATTTTCTGCCTTCCTCTTAGTACGTGTATTATGATCCATATATGAAAAGCTAGTTTCCAATAGGTACTAACTCCAAACATTATGTTAAAAACCTTACGTGATATGAAGAAAAGAGATGCATTTTCGGATTCACGCACACCAAACCACAAGGGACACATTGTTTTAGGGGGAGAGGACGGTCTTTTTTTTTTTTTTCCTATTTGGTGTAAAATATTAATTTTTTGTATGTAGAGAGCTCATACCTTTAGCAACTCAACCAAAAATAAATATATTGAAAAAATTATTTGGGGCCCCAGATTTGAAAAAAAAATATACCCAATGCGGAATTTTACTAAAACCGATATATCTAAACCATTTTTAAAGGTAGATTCAAACAGTTTTTTGCAATGTACTTGCAAAAGCATGCTCTACAAACTGCCTGTAACTGAATTTTGATATTAGTCCCTACGTTTGTAAAGTAAACAATTAAAATTTAATAACACTTTTCTGAATTACTTTCTTGCAAACAAACGGACGTAGTTTTAAAATGAAATGAATTAACAAACTTCTGTTACATAGAAACGTTTCCTAATAATCTAAAGAATATGTGTTCTAAATTTCATGCATGTATCTTTAATAGTTCAGAAATTATATCCATTTTTGTCTGGCAATGTAGCAAAAAATGAAGTTACCGTAAACCGATAAAAGGGGGCGAGGGATTTAAAAATCCACAGCGCAGGAAGTTTAAAAATGGCGTCTCAACATCCGATAAGGGCACAAACACCCACGAAATGTTATGCAATGCATTCCACACATATCAAAGAGTATTTTAAAGATTTTTTTTTTTTTGAAAATTCAATTTACCGGAAACAACAATAAAAGGGGTCGAGTGATTTAAAAATCCATAACGCAGGAAGTTCAAAAATGGCGTCTCAACATCCGATAAGGGCACAAACACCCACGAAATGTTATGCAATGCATTCCACACATATCAAAGAGTATTTTAAAGAAAAAAATTTTTTTTTTTTAATTAAATTTGCCGGAAACAACAATAAAAGGGGTCGAATGATTTAAAAATCCATAACGCAGGAAGTTCAAAAATGGCGTCTCAACATCTGATAAGGGCACAAATACCCACAATAGTAATATGCGTTACAAGAGCGGCATGTTGAAGTTTTCATGTTCGAGGAAAAGTTTGAAAAAGCGAAACGTAGTTGAGCTTTTTTAATTTCCAAGAATTGAAAGAAAACATACCGCTCGTGTATCGTACATTATTTTGTGCGAAGATCGTTTATTACATACCTGAAAGAGGATTTTCTAATTAGTTGCAATTAAATCTCCATCTTGGTTTCTGTTCAATGACGGCAAATTTTCAAAACAAAAATGTCTATCTTCAACATTGTTGCTTTAAAATGTTTTCTGTGTTTACTATACTCCAGCAGGCCGTGATATACGTCTGTCTTTTTTCCCCCCAGTCTATGATGAGTCTGGAATCTTGTTCATTTTTTCACGGCTTCCTTAATGTTACTTGCATCACGAGTGCAGTAACTTTAGTGGAGTTGTAGAGTTTACTTAATGTTTGCAAATATTTAAAAACAATAATTAACAGTGCAATGTAGGTGAAATTGCAGTGGTAAGTTTCCAATTTATAATTATTACTATATTGAACGTCTCTAAAAATAATATGTTAAAAGCCTAAAGCAGTAAAATAAAATATGTCACTTAAGCGGTAAGAAGAGGGAAATTGTTATGTGTGTTAGGTTGGGAATACTGAATGTGGAATTTTATACTTTCCGCGGGTTGGTTTTGTGCGGAAACCAAGTAAATACGCACGATCTCGCACAAAATATTATGCTATGCATTCTAGACATATCACAGAGAATTTTAAAGAAATTTTTTTTTTTAATTTACTCATTTTTCACCAAAAAATACCATCCTCTCCCCTTAAGTCGAAGCAAAATTCTTGTCTTTCAGTGTAATTGGAAGCTACAGGTCAGTAAAACTATCTGTAATAAACAGCAACTAAACAACCCATATCCGTTTCCTATACCCAACAAAACATGTGCACTTCCTAAAAACGAAAGAGGCAGGCTGAGTTGTAACAAGTGATCCATCACTCTTCCCTAACAGGTGAGCGATGCTTCATTGTCGATCCGTACCCACACCCCAGCTCGACAAGAGTGACATTATCACTGCTGATAATGCTAATACATCCGCACAGCAGCAGGTAACTGTGGTCTGACAAGTCCATTATCGGCTGCCACCGAGATACCGTGACTCGGATCGTAGGTGCTTCATATTCTTCAATGAACACAGCTAAACGAATGAGTCATCTACACGTTGTAAAATACCTCCGGTGTTTCACAACCGCACACCCAGTTTATATGCGCTAACACCGTCAATCTACTTTCTCAAATTAAATAATAGCTACAGGGCCATTCTAAATTAGTTATCCAAAACTAAGCTCAAATAACTATCGCCGGTATCTTAAAATAAGACACACCGTTTATATGAGCTGATAATCGTCTACTGTACTCCAACCACGAGAAAGTCTCTGGGGAGTGAGACGCAGAAGGGTAATGCCGTGAATGAATGTTGATGTCATAAGATGTATTTGCAGTATTAAGAACACTATATTCTAGAGAAGTAAATAAATAACAAGACACGCAAACCACTCATTCCATTTGGTTGATCAAAGTCCATAACCATTAACAGGAGCTATTGGAGCAATAGTAACAATAACAGGTATAATTAAATGATTTCATCAATACAATCGTCACACTCGTGGGTACTCGTATCTCTATTGGCTAGCTCTAACAGCACAAACGATAACATTGATACACACATATTGATACTACTCTAGTTACAAAATTAGATCACTGTTAATCTCCTGGTCTTTTATTCCCTCCATACAGGAAATAACATATGCAGGAGAGCGCATGGTTTTTAAACTGACGTAATAACGGTAATATTATCTACTTCGGTCCAATAGATGACGCAATAGTAAGCACATTCCTTTCACGGTTGATCTCCTGGTTGGAAAACAGTATTTCCTTAGATCAGCGTTTATTCAGGGGGCTCCGAGAGTCTTAAATGATCTTTAATTAAAATTGTATTTCTTACATATTGTTAAAGTATACTATAAAATGTAGTCTACACAAAAGTGAGGGAAATATGAATCAATAAAAACATTAAACAATAATAATAATAATAATAATAATAATAATAATAATAATAATAATACAGGGTGTTTCAATACAGAATGTTTCAAAAATGATCGTAAAAAATTAGAAATGAGAAGTAAAACCGAAGAGAACAAAAAAGTTCCAATAAAAATAGGTCCGCAAATTAACCGTTTACGAGATAATGTCATTTTTTGTTGGTTGGGATCGCCAGTGAATTGAGCGGCTGAATACGATAAAACGGAAACATTCATTTTTCGTACACTAGAGGAGGCAAGACCTGTCCTATGACTTTCCACCATTTCATGAAAACCACTGAAAATGACCAATCCTACGGTGTTTTACACCCTGACAAATAATTCAGTAATATCTGCTAGTCCACACCTGTGGAGTAACGGTCAGCGCGTCTGGCCGCGAAACCAGGTGGCCCGGGTTCTGTTCCCGGTAGGGGCAAGTTACCTTGTTGAGGTTTTTTCCGGGGTTTTCCCTCAACCCAATATGAGTAAATGCTGGGTAACTTTCGGTGCTGGACCCCGGACTCATTTCACCGGCATTATCACCTTCATCTCATTCAGACGCTAAATAATCAGAGATGTTGATAAAGCGTCGTAAAATAACCCACTAAAATAAAAAATAAAATATCTGCTACAACACGCTCACCACCATATACTTAATACCTCAAATTTTCATTTTTTGGAATACAGTTATTTTAAAAAAAAACCTTCAATTAGTGGGAATGAAAATCGATAAAATGAGAACTGTATCACAATACAAGCAACAATGGTATAATAAACATCTCTATAGAAGGTTGTAGAGATGGTAACCTAAAATACGAAACAACATTTTTTGGCTCATCAATAACGTAAGCGTTAACTTAAGAATATAAACGTTACGGTAAAATCAAGAAGTCATACCATCATTCACGATGGGAACATAAACATAACAGCAAACATACTTGGTAACCATGGAAACATAACAACGACGCCATTTCCTCATATTCTGTCGAATACTTCAGCGCTCCACGATTGTGTTCTGTTTGCAAATCACGTAAGCATAAGCATGAAAGTTTGGAGTATGCAAACTTTCATGTTAACGTCTTAAGGTAATGTTTATGTCAATGCTTATGTGAATCATTGTGAATGATCCCATTTGGTAGCCTGGGCGCAAACTTCTGTGTTTATGTTACGGTTATGTTTAATTTTCATTGTGAATGGGCCTTAAATCGTGACAATTCTGTTGTATTCGACTAGTGAAGCATAGGCCTATATTATCTGTTCTCAATGTTGTGGGCATACATCAATATGGTCAATATCCCTCCCTCCCTAGCCCTGTACTTAACGACTTCCGACGAAATGCACCGTATCAAGAAGTGTCAGGTGAGTGGAGTGACAGCGCCTTTTAGCGGCCAGTGTATGCAATAAAATGTGATCCTGACAAGCTCCACCACACCTCGCTATAATGAGCCGTCAAACAGAAGGCATTAGAACCCTTATCGCTTATAGCAGCGAATTAATGGACTCATTCTGTGAACGCAGCCCACTGATTGCTTCCCAGTTCTTACTTGCTTGATGCATCATCTGCGGCGGATTTTCAGAGCAGGCAAGGGAGCCACTGTTCGTGTCCCTCCTGGATCATGGTTCTCTTTCGCTGTGAACGTGGTGTCCTTATTGTTTCCGGTGTTGTGCTGACACATGTTACAGGACTCTCATCGCGTATTCGACTGGTGTAAGTTAGAAATGATCCGACAGTTAAGCCCCAGTAGAGTTATGAAAATAGCTCCGTAGATTGAATATTTCGGTCATCACTACAGTTATAACTGAGCTCGTCCTGTCTTGTTATTCTCCGAGAGGAAGCGAGGAGAACCATGAGAACCTTGTCAGGATATCCGGTCTTAGATTTCATCCGCTCATCTCCTCAAGAGAGACGTAAGGTTAGTTGTTCTCTCATTTGAGGGCACTATTACTTCCGCATGTGAGTTACAGTTTAAAAGCATAGTTCCGTCCGTGATATTGGATTACACAAAAGCATATCTGTGTCATTAATAGTACATTATCCAACGAGCCTATAATGAAGGTAATTAAGAAGCGAGTATGGATATTTATGAAACGAGCGCAAGCGAGTTTCATAATTTTCATACGAGCTTCTTAATTACCATTCTAGGCGAGTTTCATACGACTTTTTATGCTCGACCATATTTCTAACTTGATATTATTAATTTTCTTTGTATCTGACCTTGACCAATGTCCCGTATGTTGTGAGATGTTGGCAGACGCGAAAGTATTGATTTTTTCCGAGGAAAAGATGTTCACATTGACCTTGCTAGGCCATAAGAACCTACAGAGATAACATTGAAATTAAATTAGGCAATGAAAAACCAGATGACAAATTGAATTTATTTGAATATTATTTACAATTAACGCTAATTATTATAGTAACAGAACATAACCTTCTGCGACAGTATTGGATTTCCAGCCTCCGTGACTTTTCGCTAATTGTCTTTCGATTGCATATCCGAGAATAATCGATACTTAATATTTTACCAGATTACAATATGACAGTATTAATTCCAGCTGAAGTAAGACCATAGACAAGTTATGGCAAATGACGGACATTTTTCCTTTTATATTAATTTTACTTAATTCATTTTAATTCAATTTTAATTAATTGAACGGTTTACATCAGCTTTTTGTCTATGCGGATGACGTGAATATGTTAGGAGAAAATCCACAAGCGATTAGGGAAAACACGGGAATTTTACTGGAAGCAAGTAAAGCGATCGGTTTGGAACTAAATCCCGAAAAGACAAACTATATGATTATGTCTCGTGACCAGAATATTGTACGAAATGGAAATATAAAAATTGGAGATTTATCCTTCGAAGGGGTGGAAAAATTCAAATATCTTGGAGCAACAGTAACAAATATAAATGATACTCGGGAGGAAATTAAACGCAGAATAAATATGGGAAATGCGTGTTATTATTCGGTTGAGAAGCTTTTATCTGCTGTCAAAAAATCTGAAAGTTAGAATTTATAAAACAGTTATATTACCGGTTGTTCTTTATGGTTGTGAAACTTGGACTCTAACTCTGAGAGAGGAGCATAGGTTAAGGGTGTTTGAGAATAAGGCGCTTAGGAAAATATTTGGGGCTAAGAGGGATGAAGTTACAGGAGAATGGAGAAAGTTACACAACGCAGAACTGCACGCATTGTATTCTTCGCCTGAAATAATTGGGAACATTAAATCCAGACGTTTGAGATGGGCAAGGCATGTAGCACGTATGGGCGAATCCAGAAATGCATATAGAGTGTTAGTAGGGAAGCCGGAGGAAAAAAGGCCTTTAGGGAGGCCGATGCGTAGTTGGGAGGATAATATTAAAATGGATTTGAGGGAGGTGGGATATGATGATAGAGAATGGATTAATCTTGCTCAGGATAGGGACCAATGGCGGGCTTATGTGAGGGCGGCAATGAACCTCCGGGTTCCTTAAAAGTCAGTCAGTAAGTAAGTGCGTGCAATGAAACAGTGTGATACGTGTACCGCAGGGGTTCCTAATCTTCTAAGATTGTGAGGACCGCCAATATGGAATATTTAATGAGCGAGCACCATAAAATGAAATAGGCTTCAATGGACAAATTTTTTTACGTTATATTATTGGCTAAGACCACACCGTATAAAAGTCTGACCCTTACGGTAGTGGCTAGAAACATTTTTGTTTTATAATTTTAATTTGTACTCACTAGCTAGCTTAAATAAATTAAATAAATAAAATTTTAATTAATCAAGCTAGTTTCTTGGGAATTCCAAATTGAATAAGAATATTATATAAAACATCTCTCTTAACTGAGTTGTATGCCTTTTGGAAATCTATGAATAACTGATGTACTGTATCCTTATACTCCCATTTTTTCTCCAATATGTTTGACAGCACTCCAGAAATTAATGTTGAAGATTAACTCCGTACGTAGATGAAATTATTGGGGATCATCAGTGCGGTTTTCGGCGTAATAGATCGACTATTGATCAGATTTTTTGTATTCGACAGATAATGGAGAAAAAATGGGAGCATAAGGGTACAGTACATCAGTTATTCATAGATTTCAAAAAGGCATATGACTCGGTTAAGAGGGAAGTATTATATGATATTCTTATTGAATTTGGTATTCCCAAGAAACTAGTTCGGTTAATTAAAATGTGTCTCAGTGAAACATACAGCAGAGTCCGTATAGGTCAGTTTCTATCTGATGCTTTTCCAATTCACTGCGGGCTAAAGCAGGGAGATGCACTATCACCTTTACTTTTTAACTTCGCGCTAGAATATGCCATTAGGAAAGTTCAGGATAACAGGCAGGGTTTGGAATTGAACGGGTTACATCAGCTTCTTGTCTATGCGGATGACGTGAATATGTTAGGAGAAAATACACAAACGGTTAGGGAAAACACGGAAATTTTACTTGAAGCAAGTAGAGCGATCGGTTTGGAAGTAAATCCCGAAAAGACAAAGTATATGATTATGTCTCGTGACCAGAATATTGTACGAAATGGAAATATAAAAATTGGAGATTTATCCTTCGAAGAGGTGGAAAAATTCAAATATCTTTGAGCAACAGTAACAAATATAAATGACACTCGGGAGGAAATTAAACGCAGAATAAATATGGGAAATGCGTGTTATTATTCGGTTGAGAAGCTCTTATCATCCAGTCTGCTGTCCAGAAATCTGAAAGTTAGAATTTATAAAACAGTTATATTACCGGTTCTTCTGTATGGTTGTGAAACTTGGACTCTCACTCTGAGAGAGGAACATAGGTTCAGGGTGTTTGAGAATAAGGTGCTTAGGAAAATATTTGGGGCTAAGCGGGATGAAGTTACAGGAGAATGGAGAAAGTTACACAACACAGAACTGCACGCATTGTATTCTTCACCTGACATAATTAGGAACATTAAATCCAGACGTTTGAGATGGGCAGGGCATGTATCACGTATGGGCGAATCCAGAAATGCATATAGAGTGTTAGTTGGGAGACCGGAGGGAAAAAGACCTTTAGGGAGGCCGAGACGTAGATGGGAAGATAATATTAAAATGGATTTGAGGGAGGTGGGATATGATGATAGAGACTGGATTAATCTTGCACAGGATAGGGACCGTTGGCGGGCTTATGTGAGGGCGGCAATGAACCTTCGGGTTCCTTAAAAGCCATTTGTAAGTAAGTAAGTAAGTAAGTAAGTAAGGTACTAAAATCACTAGTATTTATCTACGATACATCTCAATACTGGTTGCCGGATGTTCATCGATAATTACAGGACAAATCTTATCAGTTAGGCTTATAACAAGTTTCTCAATCTTCCACACGATAAGTAGTCACCATGAATCATTTCCGTCATCGATAACGGCCGGAATTAATTCCACCTCCTTCTTTCTCATCACTTAAACTGGAAAACACTTTCTGTTACCACAGAGCGACGGTTGAGCAACATCGTTCTGTATCACTTCCAATAGAAATTTTAGAACAGGAAAACCTCAATTAACTAAAAACTAATGCTGCAGTTGATAGATTTTAAAAAATCTGAATTTAAATCCGACACGATGTGTCACACAAATCATTATCAATGCCGCATTTCGACGGCCCAATTCAAAAGGGAAACAATTCAAAATTTAAAGTTTTAAGGAACCTGCATTTTAAAGCATCATGTTGCTGAAAAATGTATGGAGGAAAAGATATAACCATGAGCTATATACGGGCTATTCCATCTCAAATCGACCGAAATATAGAGAAAATTGACCTTTCAACTTTTAAATACAATTAAATCTTTTCTGTCCGTTGACAACTGTGATACAATGCTTTGTGCAAAGTTTGAGGCATCAGAACTTCATAGTGTTTAAATTAAAAATATTTAAATTTAACGTATTTTCATAAAATTAGCAACTTTAAACTGTTGTGGCTCCGAAACCCTTTCACCCAATGATCAGAATCATGGTTTATTTTGATACTGAGAAATTATAGTTTATATTGACATGTAAACAGTTTTTCTTACTTTTTATGGAAATGGAGGAATTTAGATTTTTCTTCATTAAGACGCCTTTTCCCACGAAAAAATATCTTTAAAATATATAGTTAGATTCCGCATTGAAAGTACAAATAAACACATATTTTTTACTGGTGCAACGTTGATAAGAAAGTATTGAAAATATCAAATAAATAAAATAAATAGTACGCGCGTGAACTAACCAGCTGACTGTAAGTAGTCGAGACAAGCAAGGCCAGGAGACAAACACGTGATGTGTCATCTAGCAGTCATTGCTGGGCTAGCTTTATCACAAGTTTTCATAAACACAGGAGTAAAATGACGCCCAATGCTCGCTTATCTTCAGCTCTCGGCCAGTGTGTGGGGTACTGCGCCGTTCAAGTCTAGGCGTGTGAAAATAATTTATTTAATACCCTCGAAACTTATTGCCGTACCACTAAGCAAACAATGCCGAATCCCTCTTAATAATGCAAGGTTTTTTCTCAACATTTTTTACATTTTTACAAATGGGCAAAAAGCCTAAAAGTAAGTAAAATCAGATTATCTGTCTCTCTGTATAGGCTACAATAAAAATAAGTATTACTTCTTATCATAACCTACTAAATGTCAGCTTCAAAATAGGCTCTCGTTCAATGTTCTGCAGTAAATGGTTCCAGAGTTCTGAGCGCTGAAAGAGGCTTGTTTTTATAAAATACGCTAAATTTGTCGCTCAATAGTACGAAAACCGTTTGACTTTCGACAGTATATTTTTGAAAATGCACTCTCCTCAGCACCTTGTATAAATAGGAAAAAATTAGAGTATTAAAAAATGCGAGGTTTTTTACTGATCGATTTCATATGGAATAGCCCATAAACTCTTTAATGAACCAGATATTGTAGCAACCATAAAAATCAAGAGACTACAATGGGTCCGGCATATCTTCCGGGCGAATGATAGAACTATTAAGAAAGTGTTTAGCACTAACCCGGAAGGAATAAGGAATATTGGAAGACCAAGGTTGAGATGGGAAGATGACGTGAGAAAGGACATTCATTTAATGGGAATAAGTAACTGGAGAAGAACGGCTGTTGAGAGAGGAATGGAGAAAGCTTCTACAGAAGGTCAGGGTTCACACAGGGCTGTCGTGCCATTGTTGATTGATGTTGCTGTAAAAAATCGAAGGATCGTTGAAATTACTCCAAATTCTGTTAATGATGTTTTATATATTACTATAAGTTTCAAATTAGATGTGTTAATTGGATTTTTCACAGCAGCAGGATTCTCAAAACTTTAAAATTCCGAGTTGTTCCTCTTTGGAACTCGGCATTCCAACTAACACTCTACATGCATTTCTGGATTCGCTACGTGCTACATGCCCTGCCCATCTCAAACGTCTGGATTTAATGTTCCTAATTATGTCAGGTGAAGAATACAATGCGTGCAGTTCTGTGTTGTGTAACTTTCTCCATTCTCCTGTAACTTCATCCCTCTTAGCCCCAAATATTTTCCTAAGCACCTTATTCTCAAACACCCTTAACCTCTGTTCTCTCAAAGTGAGAGTCCAAGTCTCACAAACATACAGAACAACCGGTAATATAACTGTTTTATAAATTCTAACTTTCAGATTTTTTGAGAGCAGATTGGATGATAAAAGCTTCTCAACCGAATAATAACAGGCATTTCCTATATTTATTCTGTGTTTAATTTCTCCTGAATGTAATTTATATTTGAATTTTCCCACCTCTTCGAAGTATAAATTTACAATTTTTTATATTCCCAACTCGTACAGTATTCTGGTCACGAGATATAATCATATAACTTAAATGAAATATGGTTAGTCGAGAAACCTCGTAAGTCCGTGACTGAAGGAGTCTCAAAACCAAAGTAACTATATGCTTTGTCCTCACAATCATTCTATACACCAGACTTACGGTGTTTCAACATAAAATGATGCGCCTAGATTGCGACTTTCATTTTTTCACATAAAATGAAAACGACAAAATAAGTGACTTATATGGCCATTTTGTCCAAGTAATGTTTAATTTTGCTTAACGAATGTTAAATTAACAGTCTGTTTATTTTTAACGCTTTGTTAATGTATTTTCCATTTGTTTAACATAATTTTGTTTAAGATAGCCAACACTTAACTATAACGTCTGTTAGCACTATTTTAACTACTCAACAGCAGTTGGTAAGGATTCTACACATGTAAGACAATTTTTGATTGGTTAAAATTAATCTTTAAATTCTATATTATAGAGTGAGTCATGAATCTTGCATAAAATGACATAGTAGGCCACGCTCCATAAACAAACAGTTGACAAATGAAAGTTGTAGGTGACGTGCTGAATAATAATTACAAAGTAAGGTTATATTTCCTAATTGCTATTATGGATACGAAATACGAAAGAAATAATATAACACTGATGTATTTAAACAGTCCAAAGTATTTTTTAAATGTTATATTACCAGTCATATGCTAAACATTCCCTACAGAGAGACACAAAATATTAATTTCGCAATTTCTGTTCGAACAGCTGTGGAGACATCGGCCATATTTAACTAACTGTTAAACGAGTTAACTGCCCGAAATCCTACATTTAAAATTAACACACTGTTAACAATCTTTTAACCAAACTGGTGTTGAAAACATACAATTGTTAAAAACTGTTTAGAGTTTAACAGTCGTTAAATTTTCTAACAATACTTGAAAAAACCGGCCAATGGGGTTTTAAAAATAACTTATTTAAAAACCTCAAAATTCTTAGAAAATTTCAAAATCTGCCATATAATAATATGGATTTTAGAAAGAAATGGCCATTAACATTTACACTCTGAATGCTTGTTGTCTTTATTTCAAATACTGCAGTGGTGCCAAAATTTTGCTCTCTAGTAACCATTTGCAACAAGTAGGTACAGGACTTCCTATTAAGTAAGGTGAGCCAAGAAGGAATAAGCACTCTTCATGAGTTCCAACAAAAAACTGGGATATTAAACACAATATATCTTTTGAAATAAATATAATTGACCCAATACTATTTGAAGCATGGGTAAACATCATCAACAAGATTTATCTTATCCCGGCAACATACTGCATCAGATATCCTGTCCGATGCAATATACTGCCGGCCATATTTAGTTTTGAAACTTCAGAGAATACTGGTTTTTTCTGCACATGTGAAACGTATATTTTCCAATATTGGTTGTATATCCATTCACCTGTCAGAAATTCCCTATATTATGATAAATCATCAAAATTACTTTGCATTCATCATACTCACAAAAGATAGATAAAAACAGTGTAAAGAAATATGTATAAAGTTGTCATATCGCATTCCAGTAAAACAGTGTCGTAACTCTAAAAAAATTGTGGTGTGTAAAGATATGCTGTTTCTGTCTTAATAGTAATTACTATACAAGGTTGGCAAGTGCTTTTCACAAAATCGAGGAAAAGTTTAAAAACGAGCAGAGCGAGTTTTTCAATTTCCGAAACGTGTATTTTTTTATTGGGTTATTTTACGACGCTGTATCAACATCTAGGTTATTTAGCGTCTGAATGATATGAAGGTGATAATGCCGGTGAAATGAGTCCGGGGTCCAGCACCGAAAGTTACCCAACATTTGCTCGTGTTGGGTTGAGGGAAAACCCCGGAAAAAACCTCAACCAGGTAACTTTCCCCGACAGGGAATCGAACCCGAGCCACCTGGTTTCGCGGCCAGACGCGCTGACCGTTACTCCACAGGTGTGGACGAAACGTGTATTGTACAACATTTTTTGCACGATCATATTTTTAAAAATTGCAAATACAATATATTTTGATTAAAAATTTAGAGCAATATTATTCCAAAGCCTTCGCAAAACTGCACTGCAATGGTAACTAAGTAACAATATGTGCACTGTAATGGGTCTATTTCAGTATAGCTTTATGTTATAAAGAATGGTTTCCCTAGCAACAAGTCTCTGTGTGGGAATTCTAACTTTCAAGGCCTAACAGCAATATCTGTAAATACAGCAAAAAAACACGATCGTGCAAAAAGATATTTTAATAAATAGATACCAAAGCCTTAGATAATTCGCTATTTTATTATTAGAATTTCATACCTCAAACCAGTACAACAGTGTGTGTTCAAGGCATTTTTGTAAAAATGAAATGGAAAAGATTAGCTCAAATTTGTACTTGTTTAACCAATTTGGTTTCTTTAAAACAAACCACTTTTTAAATCTATTCATTGATGCATAGTCTATATGAAAAGATCAGTAACACGTAGAAAACACGCGTAGACGGAAAATTATAGTGTACGGCACATTACTGACACATGCGCCACACATCGCGATAACATCCCTCTGCACTGGTTTGTTACTCGCCACGCTATTCAGTATTGTTGAATAACACTTATGACACCCGTATGCCAATTCTCGGAAGAGCTATAAACATCTGTCGGCTCGTGATGTTAAATAAGTCGCAATAGCATCATCCGGAGTTTCTCACGTACAGGACCTTTACTGCCCTTCAGCCCTAAGTTGTCAGCCTAAATAAATGTGTCTCCAAAGGTATGCATTTTTCGCTGATTTTTAACTAAATCTAACTCTAAAGAAAGTCTGATTAAGTTCATATAATACAATATGTCACCCTGTTTGATTCCATAAGAAGTGAACAAGCTTCTGAAAAGTTCTAAAAAAACGTATAACATAAAAACGACAAATGAAAACACTTACTTTTTCAACCAAGAATGAAATCAGCCACAATACGCGAAACTTGAAGTAGATGAACTTCGCCTCCATTATGCCCGCAAACTGCACTGGAAAATACCCCAAATAAGGAAATCAATCAATCAATCTTCTTAATGTATCCAGCTGTTTGCTGACAACATGAAGTCCACTATAGTCCACTGTAGTCTATTAAGTTGTTGTTTTTCACGAGAAATGTGGGGTATTTTGAACCAAATAAGGAAATAAAATAAGGGTAATTATGTAGTAAGTATTGGCCAGGCCATCTATCCGCAATAGAGGTCCAGGGCGCATTCATTACCAAATATACAGAGTGTTTCAAAAATACGGGGCATAATTTCAGGTATGTATTCCCCATATGTAGACAATCAAAATAGTTCATTACAACATGTGTCCGGAAATGCTTCATTTCCGAGTTATGGCCTTCACAACATTGAAATTCACCGGAACATTTTTCTTTCCGCAGGTCGTTGTCATTACAGGAGATGTTCAAAATGTCCACCTCCTGCTTGAATACAGACCTCACATCGATGTCTCATTGACCTGCGAACACGATCCCAAACTCCAGGAGTATTGCGTATGTCCTCAGAACATGCCACAATTCGATTCCGAAGGGATTCCAAATCAGGCACCGGAGACGAATAAACCAATGATTTTAAATGGCCCCACAAGTAGAAATCGATAGGGTTCAGATCAGGTGAGCGTGGAGGCCAAGCAATTGGGCCACTTCTACCTATCCATCGATCAGGAAACCTTCGATCCAAGTACCGGCGAGCCGTACGACTGAAGTATGCAGGAGCGCCATCATGCAAGAAGTGAATGTGTTGACGATTGACCAGTGGAGTGTCTTCTAAAACATGAGGTATGGTTCCGGTGAATTTCAATGTTGTGAAGGCCATAACTCGGAAATAAAGCATTTCCGGACACATGTTGTAATGTACTATTTTGATTGTCTACAGTGGGAAATACATACCTGAAATTATGCCCCGTATTTTTAAACACCCTGTATACAGTAGGCCTACATATAATATTTTAATTAAGTTTTCAACGTTTTCTTGTGACTGATATATTGTCAGCTTCTTTACACTCTAACGGGAAAGTATTTGCCCTGGACCTCTATTGCGGAAAAATGGCGCCGATGCTTAATACATGATTACCAAAATAAGAAATGGTTCGAGAAGTATACTAAGAAATAACTAAAATATAAACAGGTTTCAAGAATTGTCAAATACTCATATTAATTTATTCCACCAGTTGTTCACCTCAAATAAAACACTCATTTCTAACTACGAAATATAGGCTACATATGCGAAGTGAGTGATCTATTTAAGTCATTTCAGCTAGACAGACTACGAGTATTCACAACGGACAAAATCACATTACAAACTGAATGAGGATGGAAGATAAACCTACCCCACAACCGTTTCGCCTACAACAAACTTTATATTTCTTGCCCCTTTCTCGAGAAATCGTCAGTTGATAAATAAAGTTACATTTGCAAAATTTTCAATGTTAACTTCAAACGTCAAACTTACTATAGATACTTCTGTGTTACATGTGCAGTCCATCTGCACGTAATGTATTAAGCTTGCATGCATACATATTTAATTTTATTTATATTATTTATTGAGTGGAAGAGAAGGCCTGATGGCCTTAACTCTGCCAGGGAAAATAAAACTTAAACTAAAACTAAACTATATATTTATTTGCATACTCATTTATTTATATAAACTGTAATTTTATTTTATTTATTCATTTAAAAAATTGTAATGTTATTTTTTTCACTTCAATTGTAATTTAATTTTATATACTCATTTAAATTGTAATTTTATTTTATTTATACATTAGAACTATAATTTTATTTTATTTATTCATTTCAATTGTCATTTTATTTTATTTATAATTTTTTTAAATAACTATATATATATATATATATATATATATACATTGAAAAGGTACATTAAGAAACTATTAGGTCTTTATACATAAAACAGAAACACAAATTAAGGAATTTACCTCCATATGAGCAAACGGAAACACTCGTGGTCAGGAGAAATGTAATTTTGTTTTATTTATTCATTTCAACTGTAATTTTATTGTATTTATACATTTGAATTGTAACTTTATTTCATTTATTCATTTCAATTGTAAATTTATTTTATTTATACATTTCAGTTTTATTTTATTTATTGATATGAATTGTAATTTTATTTTATTTGTACATTTAAATTGTAATTTTATTTCACTTATTCATTTCAATTGTAAATTTATTTTATTTATACATTTGAATTGTAATTTTATTTATTAATATGAAATGTAATTTTATTTTATTTATATATTTGAGTTTTATTTTATTGATTGATATGAATTGTAATTTTATTTTATTTATACATTTGAATTTTACTTTATTTATTGATATGAACTGTAATTTTATTTTATTTATACATTTGAATTTTATTTTATTGATTAATATGAATTGTAATTTTATTTTATTTATAAATTTGAATTTTATTTTATTTATTGATATGAATTGTAATTTTATTTTATTTATACATTTGAATTTTATTTTATATATTGATATGAATTGTAATTTTATTTTATTTATACATTTGAAGTTTATTTTATTTATTGATATGAATTGTAATTTTATTTTATTTATACATTTGAATTTTATTTTATATATTCATATGAATTGTAATTTTATTTTATTTATACATTTGAAGTTTATTTTATTTATTGATATGAATTGTAATTTTATTTTATTTATACATTTGAATTTTATTTTATTTATTGATATGAATTGTAATTTTATTTTATTTACAAATTTGAATTTTATTTTATTTATTGATATGAATTGTAATTTTATTTTATTTATACATTTGAATTTTATTTTATATATTGATATGAATTGTAATTTTATTTTATTTATACATTTGAAGTTTATTTTATTTATTGATATGAATTGTAATTTTATTTTATTTATACATTTGAATTTTATTTTATTTATTGATATGAATTGTAATTTCATTTTATTTATACATTTGAATTTTATTTTATATATTGATATGAATTGTAATTTTATTTTATTTATACATTTGAATTTTATTTTATTTATTGATATGAATTGTAATTTCATTTTATTTATACATTTGAATTTTATTTTATATATTGATATGAATTGTAATTTTATTTTATTTATACATTTGAAGTTTATTTTATTTATTGATATGAATTGTAATTTTATTTCATTCATTCATTTCAATTGCTATATTTCATGTTATTTACTCATTTAAATTGAAATTTTATTTCATTAATTTAAACTGTATTTTATTTATATTAATTTAAATTCCAATTGTAATTTATTTATTAATCTAAATTTTAATTTTAAAGTATTTATTAGATTAGATTTTTATTTTATTTGAAATATTCATTTAAATTTACAATATATTTCATTTATTCATTTAAATTTTATTTTGGGTCATTCATTCATAATGTTCTGCTCAAGGGCAGGTCTTTCACTGCAAACCCAGTATTCTCCTATCTTTTCTATTTTCGTCTTTCGATGTAAGTTATCTTAACGTTGTCTATCATGTTATGTATTCTTCTGCCCCGAACTTTTCTTCCATTTTTATTTTATTTATTCATTTAAATTTAAATTTTATTGGTTTAGTTTTAATTTTGATTTTATTATTAATTTTATATACTTGATTATTATTTTCAATTTTATTTTTAATGTTTAAATTTTAATTTTATTTCTTTAAATTTTAAATTTCATTTTAATTCCAAATGTATTTTTATTTATTTATTCTGGCAGAGCTAAGGCCACTAGACTTTCTCTTCCACATAGCCTACATAAACACATATTGTCCCATATGTGCTCCTACATAATACATAAAATTTTGCGTAATAATATTACTTAACATAATCTCTTTACTTGCCAAACTGTAACGAAATCCCCATTTCATTAAATCACAATAAGAAATCATATTATTTAGTACAAGATTACAAAACATACAAAATCATTTACGAAATAGATACAACTAACTGAGTAAATCCTACATTTCATTGAATAGGAAATCTGTCTGAAATCCAATATGCTCCCTGGAAAGTACGTACTAAACATTACGAATTGACTAATTAAACAAATATGCACCTTGAAAGTTGGTTGTTATTTTTGCAAAATTCACTATGTAAGTTTTTAATACACCCCTTCAGGCACTATCACCAACAAACATGGCGGCGCATGACAGTCACTGGGAAGAAGGTGGGGGGCAGAAGTCAAAGGGTTGTTAAAAAGATTATAGTTCGTAACCCTATCGGGTCTAATGGATCTGCTATTGATGACAGATGAACGAAAGATATTGGGTACATTCAGAAATATTATAACAAAATCTTTCTAGTTTCGGTTTGTCTGCGTTTAATTTAAAGAACGTGTAACTTTCTTGTAATACTATTATAGGTATCTGTATGATAATTCATCATGACTTTAAATGTCTACCGTACCAAAAGTACCTTTATTTATTTACCAAAATTACCACCAGAGTGGTCTGCCTAACTTGACAAAGAACACCAAACAAAATGTAATAAGTAGTAAAAGAACATAAACATAAATTTAACTAAAGTAAATTACATTGGGATAAAAATAATATCCTCAACTTTTGAATAGGGAAGAAAATCTGTAAAAATACTATCAAATCTCGAAACTAAAACTAGCCAGCAGATCGCACATCAAAAATAGTTCCGTGTTCCCTATTCAGATGGCAGTCTTAGACTCAGGCGCGTTCAGGGCTGCTATCTTTAGGCGAAAATGTAAACTTATTATGCATCACTAAAATCCCACGTGATCTTCAGCCACAATCATGCTTCTTTAATTTCTAATGTACCAATGTATATAACGAGCGTTAACTCGGCTCTAGTAGCCTTGAATATAGAGTCGGAACCTCGATGAAGGCAGAGGGATACGCTATTGCAGGGGTTTCCAAACTTTCGAGTATCACGGACACCTAAAAGCTCATGCTTCATTTTGACGGATCCCTGAAATGTTTTGCATAATTTAGGCCAGTAAACATGTTCTATTCATACAATATTTTCGCAATATATTGAATTAAACATTTTCAGTAAAATGATAGCAATATTAAATTTGTTTCTTTTTTTAATATAATCTCAAAATACATAAATACAAATAAATTTTACGTTGTATCATATCTTTCGGGGGGGGGGAGGAATTGGCCACCCTACCCCATTATCTCCCGACTTAGTTGACTCGTAAGTGGTGCCTTATTGGTATCATTGTGAGGTTCAAACCTGTCTTCGTACAGTCACTAAACAACATATCTTTCCTACCAAAAACGAAAGTATTCTTTAGACCAATAAGGGCATTGTTGATGTCAGTTACACAAAGTCTGGTTCAATTGCAGATTCCTGTAAGTCGAAAATCTGGTTCAATCAGAGGTGATATTCAGCCGGTTCGGACGAACCAGTTATTAAAAGAAGGCTCTGAGGATGGTGTCAAGTAGCACCGAAACAGCTGTAAGTCGCACATGCTTACATAATTAACACGAGTACGATCGTCATTTAATCAATTATTTATTGTTAAAAATTATTTCTAGGTAATATTTGCAATTACCATGTAGATATATAGCATATGTTTAACGTAAGTACACATGAGAGAACTGGTTGTTAAACTTTTTTAATATCACCACTGGGTTCAACATTAACTTTACTTCTATATTCGTTCTCCAAGAAGATTACAGCAGAAAATATGAAGGGTTCAGAACCATAGTGGACCAAGCGCCATTTACTAAACCATAAAAAACAAGGGTTAAAATGAAGTTATTACCGTAATTCAATGAAAACATATAGCAAGTAATGTAAAGTATACACATTCAAATTAAATGATATGTCAATCTTCATTAAACTATGATATTCACTTAACTTTAACCCTTGTTTTCTCCATTTTTAATAAATGGCGCTTGGCCCACTATGGTTCTGAATCCTTCATATACACTCATACTAATAATATTATGTTCTATTGCATTTCGGGAAACATCGAAATATGGTTGTGCATGCAGCAAAAAAATTGCGACTATGATTGTATGAAACACCATTTTTAAGCTTGAATCATAAGGTAATCCTAACAGCTGCTTTTCTTCTTTGATGGGAAAATTATTTTTTGTTACCAAGAACGACTTTCTCATCAAATTGTTTTGTTATTACAGAAAGGAAAATATTCTTTTAATTTTAATGTTACTTAACCAACGATATTGGAATAGAGTTTTTCATTTGTTGGTAGAAAGTCACTGACAATATAGGAAATGAATTGAATTCTCATAAAATTATTAACACAGCAAGACCTCAAGTTTAATTTCTTCATCGTTGATCGAAAAACACTGTTGAATAATTAAAGGTATGTTCAGGTTTTAATAAGTAATCTTTTGTTAATGAGAAACAATAGATGAAAACCCAAATCTTCTATACAACACAGATTGAAAGAAACAGGAGAAACAGATGAATAATTATCACTGAGTAATACATAATATTTCATGTAATGAATTAACAAATTATTGTAATTGCCCACATCTAACACCTTCCACACAAGTCAAATATTTAGGAATTATTATACACCAGCATTTACATTGGGATAAACAAATTGATTTCATGTGTACTAAGAAAGACAATTTATACATTCATGATACTTCGAACTTTTATCACTAAGGAGGCATTGAGAATAATATTTTTAGCTTTGATACAATCATTAATACAATATGGTATAATAAGCTGGGGTGGAGTAGCATCATCTGTACTTAATCCATTAATTTTATTACACAGAAGATTAATAAAAATTTGTCTGACTAAAAATATGGATTACCCAACAAATTTAATTTATACAGATTTTAATGTATTAACTATTGAAGAAATTTATAAATATAGTTTACTAACTTACTACCACAGAAATCAAATAAAACATAAATCTAATCGACATGAATATCGTACTCGAAGACAAAAGTCTACTTTCCCATTAATTGAGCCTAAATGTCATACAAGTGCAGCTCTTAAACATGGAGCTAGTTTCGGCCCAAGACTTTATAATACAATTATAAACCATTTTGCAAATTTGAAATATTTTAAAATTAAAGCTTTTAAAAAAGAAATTTGTAAAATTATCCATGATATATAATATTAACAAATGTATTTTTTTTACCTTTTATTTCTGTCGATTATATTCATGTTTTTATTGAATATCACTGGCATCTGTGTGATTAATTTATATTAAATGTGTATTTTTCTCTCTTTTTCTCTTTCTTCTTTATTCTTGCTCTTGTGTTGTATTTATTGGTTTCAATTAAGTTACTTACTGTATTTAGTAAACTGTCCTTGTAAATTTTTTGTTATACTATTGACTAAGACCACACCGTACACCAGCCTGGCTCTTACGGTAGTAGCTAGAAACATTTTTGTTTCATAAACTAGCTAGCTAGTTAAATAAATGAATAAAAACTTGTTTACAATTTTCGTATCATAAGAAAATCTTAAAATCTGTAGAGCATCAAAAGGTGATCCTTTGGTGAAGCATGCTACGAGTACATTCGTAAAATTTAATTTCATTGTGTATTGCCAATTTTTGTTTTCATAATATATAAGTTAGTATTCAGTCCAGTTAAATCACTAAGTTAAATATGTTAATGAATGGGCACTACTAGTCAAAATTAGAGAATTCATATTGCAGGGTTCAAACAGAATTTGAGATGGACATATAAGTATCTACAATAGTGTTTCCTCACGATATTTCTGTTTCACCTGCTTATAATACATCGTTTCTCCATAAATCACTATCTTAATGGTACACTACCTCATCTCCACAGAGATAACTACACAATATTCATTTAGAAAACGTTCTACGAAGCAAATAACAATAGAAATCTTTTGACTTTGTGGGAGTCACTGTTTTTATGTATAACATCGAAAAAGACTAGACAAATGTGCTGATTTTACACTGATAATATTTTAACGCAAACAATGGGTTGTCATTTAAAGAAAAATTTTAACTGCAGCCAAAATATATGTAGAAGAATAAAATTAAGTAAATAAAAAAGGGTTTCGTATACTAAAAGTAAACCTTAACTCACCTCTTCAATGAAATAAGTGTCTCGTATAAGACTCTCCAAGCAGGAAGTGTTTTAGGCACCTGTAAGACTAAAAATCAACATGAAAACATGTTAAATACTTACTTAAAGAAATTGTATTTCTTGTTTGCTTTAGAAAACTAAGTTTATATAAGTGTATTTATCAACACTTACCTTAAATCACATCTAGTTCAGTCAACTCAAGAAGAAAAAGTTAATGATGAAATCATAATGCACAAAATGAGAATGTATTGTATTTATTTACATTCCATGGTATTCATACATCGCTTCACAGCTAAAACATGGAACATGTAAAAAAATTCTTCATAATACTATAAAGTCTTAATCATAGTCAAGTCTAGTTGAAAAAAAAAAAATATATATATATATACAGAATTGTTTTACAATACACTAGTACAACACAAGGGATTAGTATCAATCAGTGGCGGCTGGTGGTTTGAAAATATGGTGGTGCACAATGGATATCAAAGAGGAGTTAGACATACTTAAAGTTTAAAACCGTGTATACCTGAGGGCGTATACATATAAAGCTAATTTATATACAATTAATAAGTAAAATGACTAAATACAAGCCTACCTATTTATACAGAAAGTCCAAAAGTGGAAGGGGTCGTGGGCGGAGCTCTCTATATTGCGATTTATATACCCTCATGAAAAACATTTGAGCACAGAATCATCAGAATGCTATCAAGTACCAAGTGCAACGTTTTCGTTCATTAAATTCAAATGCAGCTTTCATAGGCTGTCGGGAGATAGCAGCACTTATTGTCAGAAAGACAACTCTTAGAACTTTAAAGCAAAATACAAGCTCCTGTATGTATTTGCTGTTTGTGTGCATACAGATTGAGAAAGTAATATGCGAAATATGCGACTGTTCATTGCACAAGCCGAATGAATACATTATTCATGCTTATTACTTCGGACAAATGTCTAGTTGAAACAGATACTTTCCCAGTGAATTTAGTTCCTTCTGCACTGATGTTGGTGTCCATGTCAGGGAGTGCGACAAACCGTTCTCAATGAGGAAAGCAGTAGACCACGCCTCTGACCCCCCCCTGTACCCGCATTAGCCGAACATCTCTATAAACTACCTTCCCTAAGTTTTCAACATCTTTGCAAACCAAGAGGCTTGGAGGCGTACAAAACAAGACGCCAGCTGCAGATAGTCATGAATGAAAATTGTAAAATAAAATTATATTTTTAATAGTAACAAAGCCGGGAGATTAGGAACATTATTGGAGGGTGTACAAACCTGCAACCCCCTTGAGAAGCCGCCACTGGTATCAATACTTAATACAATACAGACATATTCATTCAGTGTTGTTCATCATCATCATGACCATTTCATGTATTAGATCTAGGGGTCTGTTATGGTCTCTATCAAGCGCCTTCCCAAGTTTCTTCGGTCTCTTGGAGTATAGTGTAAGTGTCGTGTCCCAGGCTGCAGTCCCATGATCGACGGACTCTCTTCAGAAACGTAGGTTGTATGTACTCCTTGAAGTACCAGCGACGACCCCAGGTGTAGTTGAAGAAATAAGTCGAAGAATTACTGTGCTAGCTCAAGTTTATTAAACTTTCTATGTATACGAGGTCAAAATGTTAGCAGAAGCTTAGCTACAGAATCTAAGTTGATAATGAGAATAGATACAAAGTTACAAAATCTTAGCGACGACCAGCGCAGATTACGCGTCAGAAAGTTCGCAAGTGAGCGATAAAATACAGAGTTCGCAAGTGACCGAGAAAATATAGGGTTTGCAAGTGAGCGATAAAATACAGAATTCTCAAGTGACCGAGAAAATATAGGGTTTGCAAGTGAGCGATAAAATACAGAATTCGCAAGTGACTGAGAAAATATAGAGTTTGCAAGTGAGCGATGAAATACAGAATTCACAAGTGACCGAGAAAATACAGAGTTTGCAAGTGAGCGATAAAATACAGAATTCGCAAGTGACCGAGAAAATATAGAGTTTGTAAGTGAGCGATAAAATACAGAATTCGCAAGTGACCGAGAAAATATAGGGTTTGCAAGTGAGCGATAAAATACAGAATTCGCAAGTGACCGAGAAAATATAGGGTTTGCAAGTGAGCGATAAAATACAGAATTCGCAAGTGACCGAGAAAATATAGAGTTTGCAAGTGAGCGATAAAATACAGAATTCGCAAGTGACCGAGAAAATATAGAGTTTGTAAGTGAGCGATAAAATACAGAATTCGCAAGTGACCGAGAAAATATAGAGTTTGTAAGTGAGCGATAAAATACAGAATTCGCAAGTGACCGAGAAAATATAGGGTTTGCAAGTGAGCGATAAAATACAGAATTCGCAAGTGACCGAGAAAATATAGGGTTTGCAAGTGAGCGATAAAATACAGAATTCGCAAGTGACCGAGAAAATATAGGGTTTGTAAGTGAGCGATAAAATACAGAATTCGCAAGTGACCGAGAAAATATAGAGTTTGTAAGTGAGCGATAAAATACAGAATTCGCAAGTGACCGAGAAAATATAGGGTTTGCAAGTGAGCGATAAAATACAGAATTCGCAAGTGACCGAGAAAATATAGAGTTTGCAAGTGAGCGATAAAATACAGAATTCGCAAGTGACCGAGAAAATATAGGGTTTGCAAGTGAGCGATAAAATACAGAATTCGCAAGTGACCGAGAAAATATAGAGTTTGCAAGTGAGCGATAAAATACAGAATTCGCAAGTGACCGAGAAAATATAGAGTTTGTAAGTGAGCGATAAAATACAGAATTCGCAAGTGAGCAGCGGGTCCAGGCGAATCAGAACTTAAATAGGAAGCAACAGTCATTAAGAGGAGATACCTGGGGCGCAAGTGTCCCTCACGCGTTGAGTTATGTGACATGGGACATGTTCCCTTCAAGACATAAGAAACGTGAACAACAATTAGGGCATACAAGTTCCGATAAGTTATGACTAGCCAAGCCCGTCTGTGAGCTGTGAGGCAACTTGAATTACCATTTAAATTACTTTCAAAGCCTTTTCAAAGTTTCTGTACAAAAGCTGAAATACTCTTCAAAACATGTGAATACTCCTTAGAATTGTCACTCGCAGTCTGTCTGTTTTCCATTCGTCTTCATAAATGTCTGTCACACCAAAACGATATTTCACTTGAAATGTTGCAAACTCAGACTAAACGTCAAATATATTATCCTAGAACATAGGACCAGTGACATTTAATGTACAAAAGGAAACAACTATTCTAAACCATAGACACTGAGGTCACTTTCTGAGGTATTCACCACATAAGATCAGTTTTGGCAAGCAGTTGGAGGCCATCTTGGTAACATGTTCTTTCCATCTATATTGTTCTATGTACTGGGTAATTGAATCTACTTTTAATTCTTTAAGAATGTCCTCATTTCTTTTATGGTCAAGGAGGGAGTAACCAGCAGTTCTTCTCTTCGTTTGGCTGTTATAAGTCTCCTTCCAGCAGCCTTTTTGATGGTCCAGGGTTCGCTTCCATATGCGAGAACTGGTCGAGCAAGAGTTTTATATACCCTGAGTCTAGTGTGTCGCTGGACTTGAGAAGGCTTAAAACCTGACTGATTACATCTACGATCTTGGTGAATTTGGAAATTTTAATCTTCATATCTTCTTCGTTTATTGCAGATGTATAATATGAAAATTTCTACTGTAAAGACAAAATCAATGGCCATGCATGGAAAGAATCAACGAAGAGTTAAAATAAATTAATATCACTCAATAAAAGAATTATATTCCAATGGATACCATCCCATTGTGGAATCCTGGGAAACGAGAATGCGGATGCTTTAGCAAAGAAGGGCAGTACTGCTACTTACAGACCTGTTACTAAATCTACGTATTACTCTGTGAAAAGATTTATTAAATCTACATACTTAGACTTCAACAAACAAAATTTGATAACTCAATCCCAAGGGAAAAAATGGAACTCTCTGCATCAAAATCCACAGTTAATTCCCGATTTACCACGAAAATCGTCTGTAGCTGCATTTAGATTGGCAACAGGCCATGATTGTTTGGCCAAACACCTGCATAGAATTGGAATATATCAGTCCCCTAACTGCCCATTGTGCAATTCAAACCAAGAAATGGATTCGGAACACCTCAAAATCTGTGCTTCAGTGGCTGGCCATGATAATATCTTTGAAAAATATTGGAGTGCAAGAGGTCAAATGACTTTATTGTCAAACGCCTGGCATTAGAAAACAACAACAACAGAGTTAAAATAATGATAGACTTAGAAATAATAGAACAGGTTCATACATTTAAGTATCTTGGCTGTACTATTTCAGCATTTACATTTAATGCTGATCTAGAAGAAAATGTCCAATAATACAATAAATTAAATGGATGTATAAACAGGTATTTCGGAAAAAATATGAGACAAGATCTAAAAATCAGGATGCATAACCGGCCCTTCACTATGGAAGTGAAACATGGGTGCTAAGACAACAAGATCGAAAAAGAATAGAAGCATCAGAAATGAGGTTCCTAAGACACACCCTGGGAGTCACATTAAGGGATAGAATGAGAAGCGAAGACATACGGAAAGAACTTAAAACAACAAATATGGTCGAAGAAATTCATACCTATTAACAACAATGGTATATGCATGTACAACGGATGCCCCCTGATCGTTTCCCACGGCAAGCATGTTTTTATCAACCCCAAGGCAAACGAGATATTGGTCTCCACAAACAAGATGGACTTCGCAATTCATTAGTCTCGGAATGGGATTAACCCATCCTTGATAGGAAGAAGAAGAAGAAGAAGAAGAAGAAGAAGAAGAAGAAGAAGAAGATATCTTTTTCGTCAGCAAATCAGAGATTTTAGCCAAGGTAATCGAATGAATTAACACGTTCTATTAAAATATTTACACAAATTTTACTCTGAATTGGTTCTGTGCCTAAAGATGCCATTACTTTCGTTTTCTGTGTTGGGATTGTCATATCAAATTTGGAAGCAGTATTTTCTAAGTTATGTATGGCACGTTGGAATTAGGATTCTGTTCTTGCAATAATAATCTGATCGTCTGCAAATAATAATGTATTGAGATGGAAATTTGGCTTAGTGGGATTTCACCACGAAAGTTTTGTCTCCATAAGTGAATAATATGGTTCATTATATATAACAAACATGAGTGGAGAAAGGCTGCAGCCCTGTCGGACACCTTTATTTCTGGGAGCCCAGGTGGAGAGTTTATCATGTCATAAATTTACCTACAAAATAGAAGGCGTGAGAAATTAGGTACCTCTATAATTTGGCCCTAAATAATCTTATGTTTTGAGTTTCATTTTTTATACCCATAGGAAGGTTATTAAACATTTTTATTGCCATGTAACACATTCCTTTTCGATAGCACGATAGATTTGCTGATAGAGTGTGGCATTATTTGTAATTTTTTTGAAAATGGTTCTACATGATTCCCTAGATTTAGGCTTAGGCCTATATTATACTTAAAATTGTATTATGTCAATATCTATTTCATTATAGCATACTTATGATAAAACTTAATAATATAAAATTATTTTAGTTAGCTACATATGAAAGCAACGACCATAACAAATAGGAGCACTTTTTTCTCCTGTAATTTGAACTTTCGTGAAATAGGGGCCTGGTAGTTCTTTAGTTAACATCGCCTACATTGCAGAGATCATTCTGATTCAAAATTAAATGTGGGATGAGAAATGGCCTACATATTTTATTTGGAGCCCTCTATCAAGGAGAAGGTTTTTCGTGTCATAAATTTACAACACGAGATCCAAAGCTTTGCTTCTCTCCTGCAAAAAATCATGCTAAGGATTTTATCACCCTTTAGCCACAAGATCACTGAGGACAAAATATATGTGAACTGTATTATCTGGAAAGACAGAACATTTTTACACATTACACTGAAATATGTATTGTTTTATTTACTTTCACTTTGGAAAAATATACACTATTATAAATTATTTCATAATCGTGGAAATATGCAGACAGTGAAAGCTCATTGCATTGTGATTCGTTATATAAAAGATCTAATGTGTTCAGATTACGAACATGAGATTACAAACATAGTATATCCAACTGCTAATGAACAGTTTATGAAAATTCCCAATCTAAGGAGATACAAATCGCAAAATAGGGTAAGGAAAATAAAGATAATGGAAATCTTAACGACAATTGAAATGATAAACTCAGTTATTCTTTCTTCTATCATTCGTTTTCAAATGATGATGCTAGCAAATTTACGACACAAATTTTTTCTACCGGTATGCATACCCTATATACACACACTAGTACTTAATATGTATTGTACTAATGAAAGATTTATAGAGATAGAACAAAGTCTTATTTGACTCTGGCACAGATTATTACTTCAGAAAATTGTAGGTACAGTATATATAATAGTAATTCTAAAATTGCATTCAAGTAAAGATATCAAAATCCAAACTGTGATAAGAGCTACACAAGTATGTCATAAATATAACTTCAATGAAATTAAATAATTGCAGATAAATTAGCAAAAAAGGAACCATTATAAGGAAAGAAACCAAAAGACTATCAACTTTCAGCTCATAGAAGAAATAATAATAATAATAATAATAATAATAATAATAATAATAATAATAATAATAATAATAATAATAATAATAATAATAATAAATTATTATTATTAGGGCTAGGATTTTGATGAAATTGCATCTTTTTTTTAGTAAGCCAGAAACATAGCTGCTTTAGTATTTATATGTTATGTGATAAACTGAGTGTTTTAAGACATATTTGTTAGGGCATTTTTTTGCATTTTTTGCCTGTTTCAACTCATAAGAGCATCTTTTGTTTTATTCGGTCATTTTTTTTAAGCATTTTCATTTAATTTTGGCCATAAATCCCCATTATTAATGTAAAATAATGTTTACTTCCTTTGATATTTTCTTTACATATTTTGTCCATTAATAGCCATTATTTTATGATATTTTAATCATTTTTTACACAAATATTGCCATTTTAATGTAGTACGCCCCACATAATGGATCAGTCCAACCACCCCTTCAATATAGACTCCTCTATACCTGCTAATTCCGGATAAGAGTGGCCTTGTGGTAGACTACATGGAAACTAAAAGTAAAGTAAATCCATGGTGCTACAGCCCATGAAGGGCCAAGACAGACCAGCCGACTGCTGACCTCACGTCCACATGCCGAAGCAGAGGTGAACGATCATACATGGAAACTACATCAGGTAAAATAATTACGGTAAAGTTAATTAAAGTGTAGTATTTAGAAAAAATTATGTAAAATTTAATTTAATTACTAGTCTAAATATTAAGTAGTACAAAACCTCTTTTCCTACTAAGCCAATTATGTAAGATCAATTTTTAGGGCATTTTTAAGGGCAATTTTGAAAGATTTTTAGGTCATAAATGCATTGTTTTTAGGACATTTTTTCATGATTTATAGGTTATCAAAATCCTAGCCCTAATTATTATTATTATTATTATTATTATTATTATTATTATTATTATTATTATTATTATTATTATTATTATTAAATAATGTTGTTATGCCTGTTGTTGAAACCCAAGGTCAAATTGACTCAATTTATATCGACTTTAGCAAAGCGTTTGATGTTGTACCTCACAATATTCTGATAAATAAATTAAAAAACTTTGGTCTCTCTTCTAACTACGTGAGCTGGTTTGAAAACTATTTAACTAATAGACAATGTTGTGTTCGTCTTGGTGATTCTCTCTCGGACCCATTTAATTGTTTATGTGGAGTTCCCCAAGGATCTACATTGGGCCCTCTATTATTTTTATTATTTATTGATGACATATGTAAAAGAATAAGTTCAAACTACCTGTTATTTGCTGATGATCTCAAAATCTTTCGCTCAATAAATAGTTCTGCCGATTGCCAAACTCTTCAAAATGATATTAACTCCATTGAACTTTGGTCTGACATTAATGGAATGAAAATTAATGAAACTAAAACTTTTGTCATTTCGTACTCTCGAAAAACTACTTCCATAAAATTTAATTATTCTCTTAATAACGTCTGTATTATTAGGAAAAATTCTATAAAAGATCTTGGTGTACTACTCGATTCTAAATTATACTTTCACGATCATGTTCAATATATTTATAATCATTCAATAAGAATGCTTGGTTTAATAAGGTCTATAACTTATTCTTTTTCTACTCCTGAGTCACTATTAATTCTATACTTTACTTTGGTTCGCTCTAAACTTGAATATGCATCTGTAGCCTGGAATTCCATTACTTCAACCGATTCGGTTAAATTGGAAAATATTAAAAGAAAATTTATTTCCTTATGTGCTTTTCGATATATACCCAATTCCACTGACTTTAACTATGATATTACCTGTAAATATTTTAACTGTTGTAGCCTTTATGCTAGACGTCTAAATCTTGATTATCAATTTTTTTGCAAAGTTATCAAGGGTGATATTGATTGTGAGTCTATCATAAACAATATCAGCCTTCGTATTTCTACAAAAGGTTTAAGATTTCAAAAAATTTTTTATAACCGAAATTCAAAATCACTTTCTCCAGTCTGTAGATGCATAAAATATGCCAATTTGCATGGGCACAATTTAGATCCTTTTAAGGTTTAGTTTCGTTTTGATTATTAGTTTTTACTGTTTGTACTCAATTGTATTCATGTATGTTTTTGTTATTTATGATATTATTTATTTTTGTTTTGCACCTTTGTATCTTCTGTTTGTGTATTGTGCTGAACTATAATTGGCCTCTGGCTGTTGTTCAGCACACAAATATTAATAATAAATAAATAAATAAATAAATAAATTATTTTTATATCAGTGAAAATATATAAAAATATTCTAATCATTGGCTTTAAAATTAATAACGCAAAATATCTCCGAATAGTTATATTTCTTTCAAGACGAGAAACCCCACAAGAAGAGCAATCAATCTACAGTAAAACCTCGTTAATACACTCCCGTTTATAACGCTAACCTGTTCATGACGCTCTTTTCATATGGTCCCTGGACATTTCATATATGAGTCTGCATAATTTTACCTTCTTTAACACTACCAAATCCCGTTTTTAATGTTTTTTCAGATCCAAAATGACTAAAAAATTCCGTGTAACTTGCGAAACTTGTGTTTTAAAAGCATGTTGAAGAAATATGTTGCTGTGGCTATACAGAGGGTCACTGCATCACGAGTGCAAGGAAGAAATTTCACCTTCTACATGAAAAAACCTTCATTTTTCTCTATACACTTTTAACACTTCTATATCACTGATTAAATTTCCAACTTCTTTACTGTGTTAAAATTTAGGATTTACTTATGTGACTAGTTTCGAAGTCTTGTTGTTCATTGTCCAAAGCCTAGGAGATCCTGTTGTGGTGGAAACCAGAAAATAGTGCGGGATCTCCACTAGGCTTTGAACAATGAAGAACATGACTTTGAAACTAGTTAGCCAAGGTAAATCCTGAATAATAAGCTACACTTACCGGTACTTTCCTTTGTATGAAAGATTTTAACACTCAGAAATCTCCTCGTCAATAGATTCCTGTGATTTCTGTAAAATTTAGTCATCCTTTGAATTCTGTGAAGTGTGCAGTAAGTTTGATAGCGCAAAACGGTAAAGCAGAAATCTCTGCCTATAAATAAAAAATTACATTAGTTTTGCCTAGTGGTGTATCGGGTGAAGTTATCTGTAGTTATTTGAACCTCATAGAAAATTCTGTTATTCATAATAGCAGCACAGTAGAATTCCTCGTAGCCGGCACCCAAATAATCGGCAATACCAAAACAATGCCACTTTTGACCGAGAAAAAAAAAATTAATTAATTAAATCTGCCACATTGCAACAGTCTGGGCCGTTAATTTTGCCACATTAGAAAGTTTGCACGAACTTTCATTTTCAGTGAATATTCTAACCTAAAATTAGTGTATTATTTGCGTTATGTAAAGTGTTTTAATAAAGAAAATCTACACAGTTCTTATGTTTAGTTAATTATGTTCGGGCTGTCAGCGTTGCCACATTAGGGAGTTCGCACGAACTTTCATTTTCAATAAATATTTGAACCTAGAATTAGTGTATTATTTGTGTTATGTGGTATGTTTTAATAAAGAAAATCCAAACAGTTTTTGTGTGTATTCAGTTATGAGCAAGTGATAGAGAAATAAGCTTTACATGGCTGCAGTTTCAACATTTGGCATCATGAAATACAAACTTTTTTTTTTGTATATACCGGTATTTATTCAATTATCCAGCAAAATCTCATGTCCGGAACTAGCCTGGTTCCTTTGGTGCTGGTTAAAAGGGATTCTACTATACAAACACACGGCAAACAACAATCAAAGAATTTTTTTCATATGAAATGAGCTCATCTTTACATTTCACGCTGTAAGTAATGCACAATAAAATATATGTTTCCTATGAAGTGGTGTCTAAAGTGTTTTCCCCAGTTCATAAATCATTTCTCGTCTATAGCGCTGAGCCACTTACAAGGCTCTAAGTCCACAATTCCTTGACGAGCGTATTAACAGGGTTATACTGTATTTTCTGTCTGTAAATAGTCAACATAATACTGTATATTGTTCTAAGTGTTAGATACATCCCCTCATTCCATTCATGCATGCATGCACATGTACACACGGACACACACACATACACAAAGAGTTTTTTTTTTTTATGTATGAAAGAGGATCTGTATGTTTCCTCTGTCCTTTCTCAACAAGTGGGAGATTAGGCGTTTCTCAATTCTCAATTCAATTCTAAAAGAAAATGCAATTTCAATCAAGAAAAGATGTAACTTAATGTCAACATTAAAATTAAAACAGGACATGACTATAAAATGTAAGAATGTCAATATAACTATGAACTATTTGTTACCATGCTGGAGTTATCTAGAGACAGAAAAGATCCAACAACTTTATATTGGAATGCCAGAAGACAAGTGACCTAAAATAATTTCATTTTATTCGTTGTTTATTTAGATATGTGAATCCTGTTGCTGAAACGTGTATCAGTCGGTCCCATAACAACCACATTATAATGAGCTTCCATTACTGGCAGAAATATTTAAGCAAAACATACATTTTCTTTTTAGAAGAATACAAATTCCAATCCACTACCTTTCACATACAAAATGAATTAACATACATTATGTTGTATTGTTGACTTTTTTCATTACTGGTACCTTTCATGTATAAAATGAATTAACATACATTATGTTGTATTGTTGACTTTTTTCTTTAAGTAGTACATCTGTAAATTCCAATTCATTACTGGTACCTTTCATGTATAAAATGAATTAACATACATTATGTTGTATTGTTAGACCTTTTTCTTTTAAGTAGTACATCTGTAAATTCCAATTCATTACTGGTACCTTTCATGTATAAAATGAATTAACATACATTATGTTGTATTGTTAGACCTTTTTCTTTTAAGTAGTACATCTGTAAATTCCAATTCATTACTGGTACCTTTCATGTATAAAATGAATTAACATACATTATGTTGTATTGTTAGACCTTTTTCTTTTAAGTAGTACATCTGTAAATTCCAATTCATTACTGGTACCTTTCATGTATAAAATGAATTAACATACATTATGTTGTATTGTTAGACCTTTTTCTTTTAAGTAGTACATCTGTAAATTCCAATTCATTACCTTTCATGTATAAAATGAATTAACATACATTATGTTGTACTGTTAGACCTTTTTCTTCTAAAGGCTGGTTCACAATAAACTGGGAACGAGAACCAGAATGAAAACGAGAAGCAGAGGACGTGAATATGAAAATTTTTTATTCACAATAAACCGAGAACGTAGACGACTATGCATATCGATATGCATGTCAATAACGATATGTAAAGTAGATATTACGCATTCTGATGTTATTTGTGTATAATTGACCAATGGCGTTCTCTCATGAGTACAAGGCAGCAAACATAAACACAGGTTAACCAACTTCGAAATTTCAACTGAAACATTTCATTAGGTACAGTACTATAAATATGCCCATGCATCTTTATTATCACAAACTATTTTAAGTCTACCATAACGTAAAATAATTAGAGAAGAAACATTTGTAATAGAACAAAAATGAACACAACAGTAGTTATTGAATTGAAGCATGAATATGTAGTGTGTAATACAACCAATACAGTAATAAAATATGATTCGCTTCCGATCAGTGTTCAAAGATGCAGCTATTGAAAGCCAAGTCATTATTTTTATACGAGGCGTGCCGTATATCGTAAACATGAGGATTTTCCTCAACACTCAATATTAGAATCTCATCAAATAAAACTTGCTCCATGATGCACAGCACAGAACAAAATAATGCATAGGTTATGTCACGGTCATCTTGCTACAAAATATACGACGACAAAATAGCTTTTAGATGGCAATAGAATGAATCTAGTGGGCTATGATCAGAAATGTGAACGCCAAAGTTGAAACTTGGCCAACTCTCCGTTCCCGATCCCGGGCTCCGGCGAGCATTTCATTAATTGTGAATGCTCACATTTAAATGTACACATTTTAACAATTTTACCGTTTTCGTTTTCGTTCCGATTCGCGTTTCCGGTTTATTGTGAACCAGCCTTAAGTAATACATCTGTAAATTCCAATTCATTACCTTTCATGTATAAAATGAACTAACATACATTATGCTGTATTGTTAGACTTTTTTCTTTTAAGTAGTAAATTCCAATTCATTACCTTTCAAGTAGTACATCTGTGACGTTTTTAGTTGAACTAAAAAGCTTTCCAACTTATTTTATTTCGTACTGCGCAATAATATTTACAACAAAACCATTACCACTACACATACTGTTCGATGAGAATTATTCACAACCAAATATTTATGCAGGTTTAATACTCCTATACACAGTATAAGGTCACTGAACAGTAGCGGCTTGTCAAATGCTGTTCAAGTAATAGTGCGAATGTGAAAAATAAACATGCAATACCTCATGAGAGAATAAAATGCGTAGTTTAAGGCATCTTATAGACAAAACTTTTGGAAACTTATAAAAGAATATAGCGACTTTAAAGGTGTTTAATGATACTTTAACTAACTATAACAAAACTCATGTTAAATGAAAGAGTAACATCTCCAATTTACATTATAGGTTCAGTTACAATAACTTCAATGAAAAAGAACGGTCCATAAATCTTTCGTTGGGAAAGAGCACAAAACACATTGGACGCTATTCATAGACATATTGCTAGCCTGCGCTACGAGCATGCTAAACTAGCCCCGGTCATCGACTGGTTACTTGTCATATCACTAACACTGGTTTATGAATACGAAAAATGTTAGTTCTCTGATCATTCACCGCAAGCCCGTGCTAAGAATGTCTATGAATACGGCCCATTAAGTCTTGGGGAGTCTCGTTCGGATTGTACGAATTCATGGGGATTTTCAGATCCCCAGATTCATGGAGCGTGATTTGACATAACATTAAAATAAACATTAAATTTCCATCCATTTTCTGCAAAGATTGTAAATAAAGAAATAATGAGAATTAATGATTTATGCATTCATATGTTTAAGTATTGCAGCATTGTTTTGGGTTTCCCTGAACAATGTGATAATATCATAGAATCATAGGAACAAGTTGGTTTGAATTACATTTTAATGCAGTTCAAACGAAAATGGTATAAAATGGAATTTTAGATAAAACAAATTAGGCAGGTGAAACAACACAATGGGATAGTACTTTATGAAATGTAATGTACGGTCAGTCATTAATTGTACCTATTTCTCATTATCACAATAAAAATAACAAATCTATTAAAAATATAATGACTATTACAAATTTAATAAACTGAACTAATAATACCTCCTAATAAAACCAATAAAATTGTAAAATTGGAGATCTGTAGTAAACAAAAACATTGATTCCTACATACTACGCGACCAAGGCGGGAACTGTTTTGTTTGGTGGTGCTGCAATTCGCTTCACAACAAAGGCCGTGTTGTAAAGTCCGCATCAGATGCAAAATGAAGCACATGCTGAACTGCACTCTTGTTTCATTATTATTATTAACACACTTTATATGTTATATGCTCGTATATATAGTTAATTTTATTGTTTAGTTTTATTTTATCATATGCTTACCACACATAGGAATCTATTCAGAAAACACACCACAACATCGGTGTTCGTAAAGGAGGGTACATGAATCGAAAGTAACGTAAACTAAAGTAGGTACCGTATTTTATACAATATTGCATTTGATATGCATTTCTTACCTTAGCATTTTAAAGTGGCCGGACTTCGGACATCATATATGAGGAAAGCATCCGGTATAAAACCATCACTACCACCAGCATGGGCTACTATAAGTCGTTGACCTGCACTGCTATTTGTATAAACTCCTGACACGTTTACGTCTTGCTAACATTTGTGGACAATATAATGGGTATGGAACCATATTTCGTCCAGGTAAATAACGGGCTACTATATCGGAGAGTTCTATTAGATATTTGCTTTTATCTTTAAATTTTTTGGATGCAAACCCCATGTATAGTATGAGTTTTCGTAAAGTTTCCTTGCACCCTTTAAAACCTATCTCTCTCTTACAAAATGTATGCAACTTTCCTAATGTTGGAAGCTCTTTGTAGAGACTATAATATTTATGAACTTCTCTTATCATACATTTGTCCATGTCGTGTAATTCAACCTTATTTGCAGGAGGTCGTCTAGTTTTGTTTGGTGTCGATATTTCTACACCCTTGTCCTAACATTCTTTACCTTCCTTTTTAATCGTACTAATTGTTTCCTTATTTAACTTCACAATAGCTGCAGCACGCTTTGTTGTCTTCGATAGAGGTAGGAATAAGCCAGTTGTCTTTTCTTCATCGGAAAACTTTATGGCATTATAAATAATGCTCCGCATTTGGCTACGAAACACATGTCTCCCTACTTGCGGCATTGCGACCAGATTGAACCGCTAGGCATTGGATGTGACGACACTCCAGCAGTGAACATACGCAGCGAGCACGGAGTTCCTCATTCTGCCACGACGGGTCCCGCCTTGGCCGCGTAGTATAATGTAGCCTACTATAATCTGTAATCTGTTCGGTCATGAATGAGATTTTTCACGTCACTGTATCATCATATTCAGTGTCTTAGATGTTGGCTATCACTGTAACGAATTTCTATCCTAGGCAGTTTTTCCATTGCTTTTCTAGAATGAGTAAGATGATGATTGATGGAGCAACGGTGGAATACCAATAGGGAAAATGCGACTTGACTTAGAAAACCTACCACCAAACACATACCGGTACTATAAATTCCACTTGCATCCACAAGAATATAAACGCAGATCTCCAGTACGGGAAGCCAATGCTTTTTCTGTTCAGCTAAGGGTACTTCCACGTATGATACTGCATTTCATGATTTGAGTAAATATATAAATACCGTATTTAATGAATTCGAGTCCAAAAGAAGCTAAAAATATAATTTAATCCTTCACTTCAACGATAATCAAGATTTTAATGACATTTAGTATATTCTAAAGATCTCAACTTCAATTCGAAAATATCACAGGAAAATACACTAAGTGTAAGATAAGATACCGATAATGCAGACCACGTCATGTTTATCGTGGTCATTTATTACAGATCAAAGACAAAAAATAAAAAAAATTGTGTTTCATAATTTAGGTAGAACTCTACAATGCTACAGAGTAGACAAACCGCTACTGTTGCTAAATATAAATCTATGATCTTAAAACCATAAGTGAATATTTATATCTAGGTGTCATTTAGTTTTCAGGTTGCATAGATCTCGCTTATATGAGAATGTCACACAGATAAATAAAAATAATAATAATTGGTCTTGGAACACGGCAAGATCATTAATAGTCACACAAAATACTGCTTTTAAGCAATGTAAATTTATGAAAGAATACATGCAAATCCTGAAATTCTCATCCAAATATAGTATGTAAAATTTAGGAGTAAAAATCACATATACATCTAACAGATACTTTTCTTCGTTGATCAAGATGTGAGGTAGTGACTTGTGTATCAAAGCTCACAAATTAAAAAAAAATAAATAAATAAAAAAGAGTTTCCCTCAATTAACTTTATATGACAGAGAATAACGGTTTTCATTACATGTGAGGAAAGGTAAAGCCTCCTTGTGGAGCTTGCGTCCAAAACCAAACAAGTCCATTATTTGAAGAAAATGAGTTTATGATGTTTTCATTATAATTTTACTGGATTCTATCGATATCTGCATTGATTCTGAGTTATATTTGAATAAATCCCATACAAAATTGCATTCGAAATATGGATTTCGGTCAAAACCGAACATGTCCAAAGGTAACTTGAAAAATAAAATGTTAACATACTTTCAGTCAATACCAAACAAATTCTATTATGTATATAATCCATTGTACTATTTTTTCAAACAAAATTAAACAGATCCCTTTTACAGATTGTCTTGGGAAAACATTTATATGATGTCAGTAACTCACCCCTACTCCTCTTGAGAATACCAGATGGATCTGTTGTGTAGAGGACATTAACCCGCCCCTTTCACTTCTTGGGATAACCAAAAGGATCTGCTGAACAATCTACACTTGTCTCTTAACTCTGTTTTATTTCTCCTTGGAAACTCACTGATCATTATCTCATGCCACCTCTGTTCTAGTACAATGGCTGTTGATTGCATTATTTTTGTAAGAAATCTGGGGACTGAATTTTTTTCCTCCTTTTCATACTTTGAATAGTATAAGAACCGAACAGTTGGAAGATTCTGACATTTGTCTCTATGTCGTGTTGGCTACTGTTGTGAGAACGCAAGAGAGTGAGAAAGCCAATTATTAAAGGGTTTTAATCTGTGATTTAAATGCAATAAATATTATTACGAGAAAAAACAATGGAACCATCAGTTGTGACTACTATTAACTGTGGAATCAGGAAGTGACGATCTGCCAGTCGGAATAGATATATAGAAAGAGATGAAAGGTATGTAAAGAACGAAAAAAAAAAAAGAGAACAAAATAATTGTTATTCCAAGTCCATCTCTGTCAATCAAGTTCTACAGATTTTTACAGTAGTTCGAGGGCATTTTGTGTAAAGCAGAATCTGATTTACAATATTAATGTGTTGTTGTTGTTTTCTAATGCCAGGTGTTTGACAATAAAGTCATTTGACCTCTTGCACTCCAATATTTTTCAAAGATATTATCATAGTCAGCCACCGAAGAACAGATTTTGAGGTGTTTCGAATCCATTTCTTGGTTTGAGTTGCACAATGGGCAGTTAGGAGACTGATATATTCCAATTCTATGCAGATGTTTGGCCAAACAGTCATGGCCTGTTGCCAATCTAAATGCATATTAATGTGTAGATGGCCCATCAAATGACCTCACAAAATATTACATTCATAGTATTAATGTGAGCTTCAATTTCACTTTCCTTCCTCCTCTTTCTACTTTTCTGTTCCTAGTGCTGACCTGCTATGGCACTAAAATCGTCTTCCAGTGGCTTAAGGAGGGAAAGCTGGTGATCAACAAGATCTCCCAGCTAGGTCCAATGGACCCGTCGACCAACAGCAGGTGTGGTTCTCCAGACATTCTGGGGGTTGTGTGTGAATGAAGTAGCCACCAAAACGTTAAAATATGGTGTTCACTTAAATCGGCTACAACTTGCCATTTTCACTCCAATATGAGGGGTCAAATGACTTTATTATCAAACGCCTGGCATTAGAAAACAACAATAACAACAACAATTTCAATTTTTTTTTTCACTTCCTGAAAAATTAGCTTTGATGGACTTGTCTGGTTTTGGAAGCAAGCTCCACATAGGGTATATCAATCTGTTGACCTTTTTTAACACCTGGCCACCTAAGGCTGTTCACTTCTTTGCTGTAACTTGCATAAATTTTGGCAACCTTATCTCCAAAATTTTCGAAACAGTGATAAGATAAGGTTTCAATTTCATTGATCACAACAGCATAAATGCAGAAACATAAATGTCCACATGAAGCAGCAAACCTGGAGAGAAATAACTCCCAAAAATTTTACCTGGACTCCTTTTTAATCAGGAATAGAATCTTTTAGTCGTGCCCTAATACACTAAACAGATATACACACGATAGAACTGTGATGTATGATCAACATGATGTCGGACCTCCACTGAAGACAACAGACTAACATCCATGACCTAAGCGGGATTCGAACCCACCATAGCCTTTCCACAGTGCCAAAGCTGTGTCCCTCTCGGCAATAGGGTCTTTCACATGCCATAAATATATGAAAAAGCAGGCATATTAAGAACGTTCAACACATTTTAAAAATATACTGACTTCAATCGGGTCTGAACCCGCAAACCCCAGATGCATTGCTTTGGTTGATTTCTATTTAATGTCAGGTAGTGCTACAAATCAAGTTAAAAATCCAGATTTGCACGAGATTATCAACAGTAATCTCACTAGAGGTTTTGATTTATCCAAAGAAAATCAAAACTCGAGTGGGATTTAATTGACTATTACACGATTAAAAGAAAGTATATAAAGATTAGAGGAAATAATACAATAAAATATTAACTGACTTAATAAAATTCTATTTCACTAATGTTAGCTTCATCAAAATGTTTGAACGGAGCCGCCATTTTCAATTGACTATCTATGCGGTAAACAAATGACAGTTGCAAAGCATGTTTTATAATACCGTAAAGAATTTGCAGTCTGAAATGTTGGCAAACAAAGAAAAAAAATGGTAGGGAGGTGATAAAAATAGACGAAAGTATATAAAGATTAGAAGAAATAAAGTACTCTAATACAATAAAATACGTATTAATTGATTTACTATAATTCTATTTCAATAATGTTAGGTTCACCAAAAGTTTGAGATGATCACAAAGCATGTTTTATAGTACCGTAAAGAATTTTAATTTTGAAATGTTGGCAAACAAAGAAACAAATGTTAGGAAAGTGATAAAATTGTAGCGATAAACAGCCAACAGCCATGATTGGTTCAAACACGTCCTTTCATACCGTTTTATTGGTCCGAAGTAGTATGACGTAGTAAAAGTGTAATAGTCAATATGATTTGGTTGGAAAAGGATCAAATTGTTATCGAAAACTGCCTTACATTCATCAATAATGTTATAAAAAAGCTAATATCTCCCACATGTTTAATTATATTACTGTTAAAAGCCATTTTTAACTTAAAATTACACTTACTTCAACAATGTCCACCAAAAACATTATTAAAAACTATGTCACTTCACAATAATACTCCTAATAAGAGAAAATGTATTAATATTGCTTTGCAATTGTACAGAGATTATTTGTCTTGGCACGAAACATAAAGCCACATATTAAGAAGTTTTTTTTTTTTTTTGCATTTCAATTTGTGAATATGTGACTTGTTAAACTTCATGATGAACAATTCAACAAGCCACTTATCCCAGGACAACTGCATTTACCAGTTTAAACACTTTCCCTCAGTACTAGTGCAAGAATTTTAATTAAAAATAAATTTTAAGTAAAGCTGTATTAAATGTACGTGAATATTGTAAATCTCTACTAAGTAAAAAGCAATGACAGTCTAAAAAGGAAAAGTAGGCCTACTTAGAATGACATGTAAGTCATTAAAAACTGTTCGTGTTGTAAGTTACTACTAACACATCAGCAACATCAGTCAAAAGCAGGTACTTAGTGAACATTTGACAATAGACCAAATTCTAGTAAGCTTGTGTTACAGTTAATTGAAAAACATATAATTGCATGAGCTGAAATACGCTTTACTGTTTGGAACATAAACTTCTGTAAAGTAATACCTCATTACAAAGAATGTACATAATTTTCAACTTTCACAAACATCACATTTCAAAGCAGCAATCTTAAGAAAACTTCTTGTTGCAAGTTTGTAAGCATTAGTACTGGTACAAGAGGGTGTACGACATATCTATACTACCAATACTATATACTTGCCCTCTTTATTTAGCTTGTGTCTCCAATTTACTTTTTGGAAACAGTTTCACTCTTGTTCACTCCAATGCAATTTTGCAGTAACAATGTAAATCTAAAGATTATTTCTCATAGTGCAAGACAATCACATTTATAGTGTCATTTTTGTGGTAAGAAAATAAATGGGTAAGTAAAAATGCCATATAGGCCTTTACATCTATATACACTGGTATATTTTGTTTTATTAAGTTTATTCATATATGCTTCAACATCTAGGTTATATCGCGTGTCTAGGACCTTTGGATATATCGGTAGGCCGTGGACCATTGTTGTGACTCTATTATATATGACTTGTATTCATTTTAACTGATTTCAATTTTTAAGGTTATGATAACGGTTATTAAGGTGGTGATGAATCATGACATGTAAATTTCCAACTCATTTTAACTGATTTCAATTTTTAAGGTTATGATAATGGTTATTAAGGTGGTGATGAATCATGACATGTAAATTTCCAACTCATTTTAACGGATTTCAATTTTTAAGGTTATGATAATGGTTATTAAGGTGGTGATGAATCATGACATGTAAATTTCCAACTCATTTTAACTGATTTCAATTTTTAAGGTTATGATAATGGTTATTAAGGTGGTGATGAATCATGACATGTAAATTTCCAACTCATTTTAACTGATTTCAATTTTTAAGGTTATGATAATGGTTATTAAGGTGGTGATGAATCATGACATGTAAATTTCCAACTCATTTTAACTGATTTCAATTTTTAAGGTTATGATAACAGTTATCAAGGTGGTGATGAATCATGACATGTAAATTTCCAACTCATTTTAACTGATTTCAATTTTTAAGGTTATGATAACGGTTATCAAGGTGGTGATGAATCATGACATGTAAATTTCCAACTCATTTTAACTGATTTCAATTTTTAAGGTTATGATAACGGTTATCAAGGTGGTGATGAATCATGACATGTAAATTTCCAACTCATTTTAACTGATTTCAATTTTTAAGGTTATGATAACGGTTATCAAGGTGGTGATGAATCATGACATGTAAATTTCCAACTCATTTTAACTGATTTCAATTTTTAAGGTTATGATAACGGTTATCAAGGTGGTGATGAATCATGACATGTAAATTTCCAACTCATTTTAACTGATTTCAATTTTTAAGGTTATGATAACAGTTATCAAGGTGGTGATGAATCATGACATGTAAATTTCCAACTCATTTTAATTGATTTCAATTTTTAAGGTTATGATAACGGTTATCAAGGTGGTGATGAATCATGACATGTAAATTTCCAACTCATTTTAACTGATTTCAATTTTTAAGATTATGATAACGGTTATCAAGGTGGTGATGAATCATTACATGTAAATTTCCAACTCATTTTAACTGATTTCAATTTTTAAGATTATGATAACGGTTATCAAGGTGGTGATGAATCATCATCATCATCATCATCATCCATAGCGCTACAGCCCGGATCGGGCCTCGGCTTCCTTAAGAATTCTTCTCCATCGGTCTCGATCTTTAGCCACCGTCCACCAGTTCTTCACTCCAAGCCTCTTAATGTCATCCATAACACAGTCTATCCATCGTAGCTTTGGCCTTCCAACTCTTCTTCCTCCAGCAATCCCATGTTCCATCACCTTCCTAGGTATTTCACATTCATCCATTCTCTTAACATGCCCTGCCCATCTCAGACGAGCAATCTTAATGGATATTATTATATCGGGAGACTCATAAAGCTGGTATAATTCGTTGTTATATCTTATGGTGATGAATCATGACATGTAAATTTCCAACTTATTTTAACTGATTTCAATTTTTAAGGTTATGATAACGGTTATCAAGGTGGTGATGAAACATGACATGTAAATTTCCAACTCATTTTAACTGATTTCAATTTTTAAGGTTATGAAAACGGTTATCAAGGTGGTGATGAATCATGACATGTAAATTTCCAACTCATTTTAACTGATTTCAATTTTTAAGGTTATGATAACAGTTATCAAGGTGGTGATGAATCATGACATGTAAATTTCCAACTCATTTTAACTGATTCCAATTTTTAAGGTTATGAAAACGGTTATCAAGGTGGTGATGAATCATGACATGTAAATTTCCAACTCATTTTAACTGATTTCAATTTCTAAGGTTATGATAATGGTTATGGCGGCCGGGTAGCTCAGTTGGTAGAGCAGCTGGCTACGGACTGAAAGGTCCGGGGTTCGATCCCAGGTGGTGGCAGGATTTTTTCTCGTTGCCAAACTTTCAGAACGGCCCCGAGGTTCACTCAGCCTCCTATAAAATTGAGTACCAGGTCTTTCCCGGGTGTAAAAGGCGGTCAGAGCGTGGTGCCGACCACACCACCTCATTCTAGTGCCGAGGTCATGGAAAGCATGGGGCTCTACCTCCATGCCCCCCAAGTGCCTTCATGGCATGTTACGGGGATACCTTTACCTTTTATGATAATGGTTATAAAGGTGGTGATGAATCATGACATGTAAATTTCCAACCCATCATTCTTCTTTGCAACTGAGGGAAATCATGAAATACCTCAAGTTAATTTAATTCAGTCTACACAACAATATATAGTGTATATCACCTACAATGTTAATATAATACACTAACTTATGCAAATGTTAGGTCTACTGTTACAGCATAAGATATACTACAACTTCTTATTTCCATGAAAGTATCATCTAACTTACGTCTATGATATGAAAATTTATGAAGAAAAAATTTTGAATTTCCTTCAATATTTGTATAAAAACACATATACACACTCGAGGCCGAGAAATGAAACCTTCCACTTATGTTTTCATTTAATACTGTTTAAATTTTTATAGCTATTTTTTTCTACTTCAAGAAATTTTCTCATCATTTGTAAGCTGCTCCGAAGAATAAAGAGAACTTTAAGCACAAAAACATAATCAAACCATTAATTTTGTTTTGAAAAATCAGAGTGCTAAAAATACAGAGCTGCAAATAAATTTTTTAATTGGTAGAAATTTATGAGTGCACAGCGAGATAAGTATTATGAAAAAATAAAAGAGCTAATGAACTTAGTTTCATTTCGAATACAGGTGATGTTTTAACTGAGCAATAAATTGATTCTTTCAAAGCAGCTGAAGTTATATTCGTAATAACAGATGTATGACTACAAGCCTCTTAAATACATCCTTCATAAAAAGAGTAGCGGTACATCTTGTTCTAACCAGAAGTCCGATTACTTCAAGATGGTAGCTTTGGAGGTAATAAGGAATGGTGGGATTGTAGATATTCTTTTTTTCCTTATCTACTTCTGCTGGCTAAACGCGCAATATTACTGTTTTACTGGTTTCGTAACACTACTTGCATAAATGTAGAGTGGAAAGCAGACGAAAAAAAAAATATCATAGATCGTGAAAAATACATATAGGCCCTATAAGTGTGAAGTTCTATGTTGAAAGTACACTAAAAGTAACACATAATCCTACAAATATTGTCAGAATAGGATTGTCATTACCGTTACTGTAATCCAAAGTAAAAATTATTTTGGATACAGAATTAAAAAAAAAAGAAGATATTTTTAAAAACTAGTAAAATTAATTATGCTATGTCAAGTATATTTTACATGAAAAGTGTAAATTCTTGTTACAAAGAGGGGAGTGGAGAAACACTTTTGTTACAAATAATTTTATAGTAATATTTATAAAAATAGCTTCTTTTACTTAAATGTATTCACAGCATACAGTTTACAACACAGTCTCTGATTTCGTTAATTATTTACAGTAGGTATTCCTTTAATGAAACACTATCGATATATCGTACTTTACACTGATCATTGCTATTAAAACAACAGTCACATTTACACTGTCTGCACGTCTGTTATCTATGAAGTGATTAAATGTTACGTGGTTTCACTAACAAACGTTTTAATAGTACGAAACATATTTTACGACTTTACTTCATTCAGATGACCCTGTGGTTTTTCTGAATATGAAATGCAAGAAACCAATTTTAAACTTAAGCTCGCAAATGATTTCAGTAAGAAAAGTCATAAAGAAAACAATAGTAATTATATTACATTGGTTGCTGCTGAATGAAAGAAGGAAAAAATAAAATATATTTTACACTCATGATAAAGATGTTTAGGTTAAATAGATTTAGATAAATAAACAGAATATTAAAATGTAGGTCCGGAGAGAAAAACTGTTTAAATTGTATGAAGTTTTAAAAATTAATAAATTGAGGAGTGAAGTGACAGAAATGTACCTAGAGGTAGCAGGGTACATACTTTTTGACAAGAAAATTTTTACTGGTATCATAGAACTAAAAATTAAATACTGACAGACTAATCAATATTATTCAGAAATACAGCAATAACTGTAACATATCGATCGTCTAGTTCAAAAGTGCAACAACTCAAAAAAACAAGTTTTGAGATATCTTCAGTTGAAAGTTTCAAATAAATCACTTAGAAAGGAACAGAGTTCTGGTTCATAACCACGACAGTTAGAAATGAGTCAGTATTCAGGACGAGTTTATCACAATCTTCCAGTTCATTATTAATACATTTCGAAATGTACTAATAGTGAATTAGTAAAGTGACTGACGTACTTCTGAAAGGAATTCAACTACCACATTATTGTGCTGAGCTGATGGTGAAATCGTGATTGGTTATTTTGCATTTACAGTGTAACTGTCATGGAACATTGATAAATTACATATTTATGTAAAACTTTAAAAGCAAGTCTGTATAAATAAAGCATTAACAAATGTTAAAAAAAAAAAAATAGTAAAGTCCATAGTTATAATTATTTCTAAACCAGTTTATTTAGTTTTGTTTTTCTTTTCGGTTGTAAAATAAATATGACTTATCTCAATACTGAATCTGAAAGAGCTCCGAAAGAGGCTTTCAGTAGTATAAATAACTCAAAAAAGGCAATTTTTCAGTTGTCGGACTTTTGAACTGGACGATTGATATATGCAAGACTCTGACTACCGAAAATAGCTAAAATATTAAGCATAAGAACAAAAGAAAAATCATAAAACCTTAAAAATAGTTAGAAAAACAATTCGTCTAGAGGTGAAAGAGACCAATTCGATCTAATCCTGGAACTGGTAATGATTATCGAGGAAAGGTACAGAATATGTCGTGATATTGAAGAAAAAAAAGTACCGTATTTCAATTTCAGAATCCGGAATTCCATGGTACTTTGTAATGAGGTACTACTTTTACAAAAATTGTTCAACTTCTTTTCAGACAGCTTAGGCCTACCTATTTATTAACTAAGTTTACACAAAAAAACAGATGTCAGTTAGTACCCAGTAAAGGAAGCACAATATGACCGTAGAAAGACATTAAAGTTACCTGTTGTAATTTTCTAGAGTCATTACTGATATTCAAATGTTCTACTAGCCTCTACATTTACTACTGTTGTCCATTACACACATAAGTTACAAATTTTCTTAGCACTTAAAACACTGTACTACTATATTGCTTTGCAAGCGGTGGGAAAATATCTGCTTACATTTTCTGTGCTGTGGAATATTAAACTCTCTTATATTCGTAATTCTTCTCCTTACCTGATCATATCACTTTAAAAAATTGATCCATTCGTGAATACTGGTACAGGAATTGATATATGTTGGTAATACTCAGTGGAGTTACGCTATATTGCTCCTTCTAAGCATTATCCACGGCCAGAACAGAGCTACTCCTCCCAATAGGTACGTCACTGTCGAACCAATGCTCCAGTATGCTGCGAACACAGTTAAAAATAATTATTAAGTTAGTAAAAAACAATATATCAAATTAAACTGAATACATTACACATTAAATTAATTGGCCTATCTCAAAATTCCAGTAATGCAATATTACGGAACTGACAACACAAATTTCGAAAACAACTGAAGATCTCTTTTACTCACGAAAACAAATTAATACCGTACCGTCAACCGGGGTTACTTTACACACTTTTTTTGCTTATTCGTTAAAATAATTGAAGATTATCAGGTTACATACACAAATTAATTTTTATATGAATGTTCCTGGTTAATTTGAGTAAATTTGAAAATCTAGTGGTTGTACACATGCATTATGACACACTTGTAAATAAATAATCACGTGTGTAAAGATGCCCCGTTTACGGGGTTACTTTACACATATATTTACTTTGCCTTATAATCGAGTATTCTGTTCAATATGGTCCAATATTGCACATTGCAAGTACTGGGATTGGAAAGGTAACACATTTCTGAACAATATGATGAGTTTCGCAATTTATCAGCCCACTACAGTTAGCACAGTGAGAACAAAATATACTTGTATTGGTAAATTCCTGAAAATGAAATATTTTATATAAAAGTAAAGAAATGTAATAACAGTACAATAAATGGTTATATGCTGTTCATGAATGTGCTGCTACATTGTAATTTTCCTGGGGAGGTGCTGTAGGAAGCCTTTTCAGAACCTGGTGACGGTCCAACGGTTGAGGGATAGCGTCATGCTAACCACATGACTATACTGCTACCTACTAGTTGCAGTAACCGATTCAACTGGCATTGATCCTTCAGAGCTGACGTGCCACGGATTATTTAAAATAATAATAATGATAATAGTAATGATAATAATAATCTACAAGTAACGACCTTGTATGTTTGAAAGTAATTTATTTTCCCCTATCATTGACGGGAATCGATCCTACTACCAATAATAGTGACATTATACATCATATTAAAAAGAGTTTTTATTTTTAATTAGTGTCCATAAACACTTCACCCGTTCAGAGGTACATTAGGTTATCATTCTTGTTTTCCCTCTCGCAGGGTAGCGCATGTAACGAAAAACTGGTCAGGCAGTCATTTCCCGCGTCCGAAAGCTTCATAATTTCATACAATACTAGTCACAATTGAATGTATGAACTGAACTGTTCAGTACAACACAAAGTTTTTACACATAGAAAAAAAGAGTAAAAATACTTGCCTCGTGAAATTCACCAGCAACAATGGTGTATAACAGCTTTAATAATGGCACACACTTCAGTCTACTACACACATGTGCTGTTGTCACATAGAATCAGGTCCACGGAGTTGTTACACATTGTCTGTATTGTACTGCCATCTAAACATTTTTTCTAGAAATGTGTAAAGTTACCCTCCTTGTGTAAAGTATACCCGGTTGACGGTACTTCATTTAATGTGACAATTATTGCAATCACCGATAAACCAGATAAACTATTAAGTTGTTTAGATTATATAATTAACAACTTCCTTGTATTAATGTTTAAAATGTGCTGTTATTTTACCTGATTGACTACTTCTGAATTCAGAAGATCATGGAAATAACATCGAACTATCAATCAGTAAAATAACACCACAATTTAAACAATAACATAATGAAGTTGTTATTTATTTAATCAAAATAACTTAATAGTTCATCAATGATTATAGTAGTGTTAAAAGAGTGTATTAAAAATGTAGAATTATTGTAAGTGAGAGAATAGTGGGGAGACAATAAATGCATTAACTTAAGTGACATTATCTTAGAAAAAAATTATATTTTTCCACCTATACAAACGATAAAAATAATATCACAACCCAATTTCCCCAATTTCAACAGTGATAACAGCAGTGCTTTTTTCTGGAGAAAAAAGTGGTGCATTTCTCTGTAGAATATATAATAGCAGATGAGGAGATGGTTCTTGTCCAGTGCATGGGAATTTTGTTCTTTTAACCTCCTTTTCGTTTAACTTAGACTTTCAAAGTCTAAGTGAAGTTCACAGAAAAATTATGTGAAGAACATAATTGTTAACACATTCTCGATTCCATGATGAAAAATACAGTACCAGTACAATAAAAAAATGCTGAAATGCCGTTCCACCGCATTCCGCCAGAAAAAAAAGGCACTGGGTAACAGTAATATCGCCAATGTGATATTTACTTTGAGTTGATTATATTGTCAAAATTTAGGATACCTTTATCACTTTCCAGTTATTAAGGTAATTCCTAAATAAAAGGAAAATTTTATATGACTACTTCAAACTAAATTAGCATAAACACAGTCTTTAAATATCTCTTCACAAAGTAGTGTGCATGAAAGTACAATATATAATAAACTGTTATAAAACAAAGAAATTATATTACCATTACCAGTACACGTAGTTCAGAAAACATTAAAAAACTGAACAATGCTAAGTATAATTAACAAATTATTGTTATTTCATATGAAAATGTAAATTCAAGTACCTACACAACGAACTTAACTTTATTACTAACAGAAGAATGTAAGGAGATGCATTATGTTCACAAGTAAATACAGCCTATGCTAAAAAACGAAATTCAGTGCTATCGAGGATGATGAGTAGGGGTAAGGTTTTAATTACGGTATCTAAATGTCAACCAAAAATGCAAAATAAAAAAAATAGTGACCTAAAAATACCAGTACCTATAAAATAAGTTAAAAATTAAATAACTAACCTAAAAGTAAAATAAAAACATATTAATAAATTGTTACTTGTGGGTAATAAATTAATGTTAGGAGGAAATTTCATACATGAGTCCAATTTTCCTGTAAAAGAATAATTCAAAATCTCACATTTTCAGAAAAAGAGAAATGTTTGAAAATCTATTAATTATGAATTATACGAGTAATTATGATGATACGTTGAATTAAGAATCTTCATAAATTCATTTTCATTTTTACATAACTGACATTTCCCGTGAAATTTTACCCAGACACATATTTGAAAATTAAATTGAAAATTCTATTACAGGTTAACTCTCTGTTCTATAAAATCATCAAAATTAGTTACATAAATTTCGAATGTGACTAAAACAATATGCCGAATATATTGAATTATCTGTTGTTAGTCAACAAACATTTATTATCTGAAAGCTACTTTTCACTTCTAATTATACAACAACAATGATATTTAAAGCAAACAACGTGACATGAATTTAATAATAATAATAATAATAATAATAATAATAATAATAATAATAATAATAATAATAATAATAATAATAATGATTTATTTAACCTGGCAGAGTTAAGGCCATACGGCCTTCTCTAACACTCAACCAGGAGTAAAGACTGCGTTACAAAAACACTACAAATTTACAAATTACACTACAATTTTACACACAAAACTGAATAAGATAATAATAATAATAAAAAATAAACAACAAATAAGAAGAAATCAGACATAATATATAACATACAGAAAGAAAGAGAAAAGCATAATAATATGTGAACAGCAGGTCAAAATAAATGAGGCATACAAAAAAAAAGACAATTATTCATAATAATAATAATAATAATAATAATAATAATAATAATAATAATAATAATAATAATAATTTAATTTGTAGTGATCGACAGTCACTGACAAATGAGAGAAAATTGCCAAAAAAAAATTGTTTTATAAACCAAAGATGGTGAATGGCATAAACAAAACTGTCCGAACATAACCTACCATGAAAATCAGAGAGCGTAAAAGACACATATGTAGTAATTATAACGTACCTATACTTGCTACAATAGGTCCAACAGCGCGAGCTAGTGCACCAAGAGATCTAAAAATTCCCATCACAGTTCCCTTCTGATCATGTGATCCCAACTTGGACACCAGGGTCATCATACATGGCACGACCATTGCAGTAGCTGAAACAAGATACAAATAACTAAAGCTGAGTTCTATAAGATAAGGACGTGTTTATATTTTAAATGTAAAATGGTCCTGTTCTTAACAATCAGATCAAGTTTGGCATCAGAAAAGAAGAAAGAGAGCATTTACAGCAAGAACTTCATGACTGTGCGAAGTGTTATTGCGAAGTTTGAAATAGTAATATGCGTTACAAGAGCGGTATGTTGAAGTTTTCATGTTCGAGGAAAAGTCTGAAGAAGTGAAACATAGTTGAGCTTTTTTAATTTCCGAGAATTAAAAGAAAACATACCGCTCGTGTATCGTACATTATTTTGTGCGAAGATCGTTTATTACATACCTGAAAGAGGAATTTCTAATTAGTTGCAATGAAATCTCCATCTTGGTTTCTGTTCAATGACGGCAAATTTGCAAAACAAAAATATCTATCTTCAACATTGTTGCTTTAAAATGTTTTCTGTGTTTACTATACTCCAGTAGGCCGTGATATATGTCTGTCTTTTTTTTCCCCCAGACTGTGATGAGTCTGGAATCTTGCTGATTTTTTCACGGCTTCCTTAATGTTACTTGCATCATGAATGCAGTAACTTTAGTGGAGTTGTAGAGTTTACTTAATTTTTGCAAATATTTAAAAACAATAATTAACAGTGAAATTTAGGTGAAATTGCAGTGTTAAGTTTCCAATTTATAATTATTACTATATTGAACGTCTCTAAAAATAATATGTTAAAAGCCTAAAGCAGTAAAATCAATATGTCACTTAAGCGGTAAGAAGAGGGAAATTGTTATGTGTGTTAGGTTGGGAATACTGAATGTGGAATTTTAGACTTTCCGCGGTTTGCTTTTGTGCGGAAACCAAGCAAATACGCACGATCTCGCACAAAAGTAATACAGTACATACTGTTGCTTACTCATTCGAAGTAGAAATCGTAAAATCTGACTTCTAAGTCATGGATCATAAAACTTGCCGTATTAGAACCAAAACAACTACTAAAAATAAATTACAAACAGCAGTTGCAGTAACCACCAGCTGTAAAATGAAGGTGTCTTTATCTAATGAAGGTGATATTTGATTATTGTGATTTTCTACTGACTGACCTCAATGTCAACCAGTTGCAAAGATTACAACGTGTTCACAATTCTTGTGTTCGCTTCGTCTGCGATGTTCATCACGCTGACCACATTACCCCTTCCTTCCAAGCTCTAAACTGGCTACGGCTTAACGAACGTAGAAATTTTCATTCTCTTGATCTCCTTTTCCAAGTCCTTCACACCTCTACACCTACCTTGCCTCCCGTTTCAGTTACCTGTCATCATATCATAATCTCTTCACACGCACGCAAAATAGCCGCCTACTAACCATACCAACACATAAGACATCATCGTATTCATCATCATACACAATCTCGCTCTCGCGCTTGTGGAATACTCTACCCAGCGACATCAGAGACTGTCGGAATTTAGCAGTGTTCAAAAACAAACTTATTAAGCATTTTCTTACTGCGTAGAGTAGGTTTAATTTTTAGCTAATTAATAAAAAAATGTCTCTCTTCTTAATTTCTACAATAAACTGTCTAGCCTCTATTAATCAGGTAATATTTTAGTACTTTGATTTTTATTGTATTTGTAAATTTAATATTAATTGTAATTGTTTTCTTAATATTGTAGTTGTAATCCTCTGGTAGAGTGGAAGAGACTCTACGAAAATAAATGAATAAATGAATAAATAAATAAATAAATAAATAAAATATTCGGATGTAAAGACTGAAGAGATAAGTTACTAAAGACATGGATTCGATCTCAGACCTATTCAGATATCTTTGACTGACTACCATCTTGATGCTAATCACAACCCCCATTCCACTGTGTAAGTTACAGAAACACGACAGTTAACTCCAATTAAGATTTTACAGTTCGCATGAGAGATATTTTTTGCCTTTTTATAACAAATCGAATTAATTTCAATACAACTGACTATTACTTCTCCATTCACAAAATTTAAGACGTGTCCACGTCCATGTTATAGGAAGACTAAACCTTGCATGCAACAAGAATTGTAACAATACTGATTCTCACATTCTTGTTAATGTATAGACGGCATGCATCAAGAATTTTAACAATACTGATTCTCACATTCTTGTTAATGTATAGACGGCATGCATCAAGAATTTTAACAATACTGATTCTCACATTCTTGTTAATGTATAGACGGCATGCAACAAGAATATTAACAATACTGATTCTCACATTCTTGTTAATGTATAGACGGCATGCAACAAGAATTTTAACAATACTGATTCTCACATTCTTGTTAATGTATAGACGGCATGCAACAAGAATTGTAACAATACTGATTCTCACATTCTTGTTAATGTATAGACGGCATGCATCAAGAATTTTAACAATACTGATTCTCACATTCTTGTTAATGTATAGACGGCATGCATCAAGAATTTTAACAATACTGATTCTCACATTCTTGTTAATGTATAGACGGCATGCAACAAGAATATTAACAATACTGATTCTCACATTCTTGTTAATGTATAGACGGCATGCAACAAGAATTTTAACAATACTGATTCTCACATTCTTGTTAATGTATAGACGGCATGCAACAAGAATTTTAACAATACTGATTCTCACATTCTTGCTAATGTATAGACGGCATGCAACAAGAATTTTAACAATACTGATTCTCACATTCTTGTTAATGTATAGACAGCATGCAACAAGAATTTTAACAATACTGATTCTCACATTCTTGTTAATGTATAGACGGCATGCAACAAGAATTTTAACAATATTGATTCTCACATTCTTGTTAATGTATAGACGGCATGCAACAAGAATTTTAACAATACTGATTCTCACATTCTTGCTAATGTATAGACGGCATGCAACAAGAATTTTAACAATACTGATTCTCACATTCTTGTTAATGTATAGACAGCATGCAACAAGAATTTTAACAATACTGATTCTCACATTCTTGTTAATGTATAGACGGCATGCAACAAGAATTTTAACAATACTGATTCTCACATTCTTGTTAATGTATAGACGTCATGCAACAAGAATATTAACAATACTGATTCTCACATTCTTGTTAATGTATAGACGGCATGCAACAAGAATTTTAACAATACTGATTCTCACATTCTTGTTAATGTATAGACGGCATGCATCAAGAATTTTAACAATACTGATTCTCACATTCTTGTTAATGTATAGACGGCATGCATCAAGAATTTTAACAATACTGATTCTCACATTCTTGTTAATGTATAGACAGCATGCATCAAGAATTTTAACAATACTGATTCTCACATTCTTGTTAATGTATAGACGGCATGCATCAAGAATTTTAACAATACTGATTCTCACATTCTTGTTAATGTATAGACGGCATGCATCAAGAATTTTAACAATACTGATTCTCACATTCTTGTTAATGTATAGACGGCATGCATCAAGAATTTTAACAATACTGATTCTCACATTCTTGTTAATGTATAGACGGCATGCATCAAGAATTTTAACAATACTGATTCTCACATTCTTGTTAATGTATAGACGGCATGCATCAAGAATTTTAACAATACTGATTCTCACATTCTTGTTAATGTACAGACGGCATGCATCAAGAATTTTAACAATACTGATTCTCACATTCTTGTTAATGTATAGACGGCATGCATCAAGAATTTTAACAATACTGATTCTCACATTCTTGTTAATGTATAGACGGCATGCAACAAGAATTTTAACAATACTGATTCTCACATTCTTGTTAATGTATAGACGGCATGCATCAAGAATTTTAACAATACTGATTCTCACATTCTTGTTAATGTATAGACGGCATGCATCAAGAATTTTAACAATACTGATTCTCACATTCTTGTTAATGTATAGATGGCATGCAACAAGAATTTTAACAATACTGATTCTCACATTCTTGTTAATGTATAGACAGCATACATCAAGAATTTTAACAATACTGATTCTCACATTCTTGTTAATGTATAGACGGCATACATCAAGAATTTTAACAATACTGATTCTCACATTCTTGTTAATGTATAGACGGCATGCATCAAGAATTTTAACAATACTCATTCTCACATTCTTGTTAATGTATAGACGGCATGCATCAAGAATTTTAACAATACTGATTCTCACATTCTTGTTAATGTATAGAAGGCAACTTTAAAAACGAAGATTAGATTATGTCATTGGTACGAGTACATTTAGTGGGCGTAATGTGTCAGCAGCTGAGGCTATCTGCACTTTTAAAATGAAGTCATTAAAAAATAAAAGTAACACCAAAATAAAGACTGATGTACGGTATTTTAAAAGTGTTGTCCTTGTACAAATTTAGTCATAACTACTACAAAAACGACAAATGTTTAAAATAAATCATGGATCATAAAACTTACCATAATAGAACCAAAACAACTACTAAAAATAAATTACAAACAGTAGTTCCAGTAACTACCAGCTGTAAAATGCAGGTGTCTTTATCTAATGAAGGTGATAAAATATTCGGATGTAAAGACTCGCAATAATAAACAAGAAATAAGATAAATATTTTAAATATGCGTCCAATGTTTGCAGAACTATTTGTCATTATTGATTACAGATACATTCCACCATTAAAACTGTATATGTTTTATAATGATGATGATAAATACGACAACTTTGACCTTTCAATTTCATACGAGATGTATAAGAAACTAAGGATTTTTCAGGTAGGCATAAATGCTCCTGAGTCCCCATTGAGGGTAGCCCTTACGGACTCAGTATATCCTCAAAAAAAATTATTATACATATGTAAACATAGATATTAAATTTTAAAGAAGGGAAACAAAGAAAAGAGCGTGAAAAATTACAATTGCTATTAATATGGCAACATGTGATTAATTAGGATTTGGCAGGATTTTTTTAACACAATTATCACAATGTCATCCCTCAGAGATGTTGGCAGAGCAAACTGCCGTCGAAATTCTTCGAAAAAAGCTGGTGTAGTCCCTCGAGCACCTATGAGCAAGCCGAATACCTCAACGCGAATTAAGGCATATTTCAGCTTGGAATAGTTGACTGTAGGCTCATAGATCGACTTCTTCTCAAGGTGGACCTCGGCTGACTGATGACATTCTACTTCAAAACGTATCGTGGGGTCCACAATGATGCCCTGTTTAGTGTCAGCATTGTACGCTAAGTTGACCCATTTTCAGCTAGACAGGAGATTTCTTCTTCTACTATCCAGCCCTTATTTCTTAATGATATAAGATGTATGTGCAGAGACCCGAAATATAGTATAATATATCTGCATTTCTGAACTAACTGTAACCTGCAGAATTTTACTGAACTTTAAACATAAAACAACAAATGTCTCAGGACTCAGGAGGTTAAATTCTCGTAACTAAATTGAAACGAGAATAAAGAAAGAACTAATGGTCAGAAGAAAAAGTTTCATATTCAAGAAAATTAACACATTAGCAATCAGAGCAGATTGCAGTGAAATGGGTTAAGTTATATTAACACCAAACAAGTTTTCGAATGCAAAAGCTAGATTAAAATTATGTTGTTGACAAAATATTGAACTAAACGCACAGTAATATTATGCTCTAGTTTTATACTTACATATTGCAAACAGTAATAATCCAGTATACAGCAGAATGGGTGAAGAAGCAAGACCCACACATATGAAAGCCGGAACTATTAACAGAAGACCCTGAGAAGCAGAAAAACAATATGTAAAATTAAGCTTATTGAAATAGTCTTCACTAAAGTTATAGAAGAAATAATGCAAGATATACAGGTTTAAATAATATATGCCAAATTAATACATGTAGTATAGCTAAGGCCACTTTTTACTTTTACTGTTTACTATAACAAGATACCTGGGGATATTAAACATTTAAATTATGAAGGTTTCAAATCCAGGGTAAAAACTATTCTGCTCCAGTCCATGCCGTTCAAAATCACTGATTTCTTGCATTAAAGCTATAAAGCAAAATACCTACCTTCATTACTGTTGCACATAATTTTTTCTCCAAACAATACTGATAATAATGTAGGACAATCTTGTTCTTACCTAATCTCTGTTAATTAATTTATTTAATGTCTTGCAAACGGAAAATGTATTATATATCTTGTTATTTATTGTGTCTTTTGGCAGTTTTACTATTCTTTGGAAAACTTAAGAGTGTTAAAATTAAATTCATACTAGAAATCAACTAAATTCATACTAGAAATCTTATTTTGTGTGTGTGTGTGTATTTTTTGAGTTTGTATTTTGTGTTTGTATCTAATCTGTAATAGATTATACAGGGAATGAATAAATACAATACAATACAATACAATACAATACAATACAATACTTTTTAAACAAATAAATCTAATAAAATTAGAGCCTGAATTTCCATGCAAATGCATATTTATATAAAAGCTAGTTGCACTTCTCAAACTTTGCAAATATTCGTTTTATAATTTATCAATTCCAGATAACCGTACTTTATCGATGGATGTTTGCATGTTTTTGGCCTTTTTTTTTAGTAAATTTATGCATAATGCTTATTTTGAATATTTTAGATTTAATATTTAAATAATATTTAGACTTTTATATTGCATATTATGTCCTTTTTTCTGGTTTTAGAACATATGTTATGTTAACATGCATAATAATGGTTATTAGAGGAGAAAAATTCGCTCCGGCATCAGGGATCGAACCTGTGTCCTTGGTTTATGTACCAAGCACTCTAACCACTGAGCTACGCGGAAGGTCAATCTACAGCACTGGACCGAATTCCCCTCCTCCAGTGTTTTTTCCGTTTGTGGCCTTAGTCCATCTTCGACATATATGGTGACATAATATATTAAGTCAACTGTCATTACACAAGGAGCGCACTCAATTGAGTGACTTGGTGGCCGGGATTCCACAATATATGCATTCTTGAGCGAAGAATCTACGTAAAGATTTTGGTCTGGACAGTTTTCTTTTTGTACAATGTGTTCAGATGTCCAGCTGAAATACAATCTGGGTGCATAATAGTCCTGTTTTAACTTATTAATCCCAATCTTCTAAATATTTTTTTCTCAATTAGGTCTCAAACAACTGTACAAGTGTGAAACATATAAAATAAATTTTACTGTATTTATCGAAAGATCAATGCTAAACTTAATGCAGAAATAGCACGTAAAAAATTATGTAAATCATTAAATGAAAAAAAACTGAAAAAAAACTAGGATAGTTTTTATATACACCGTGTTCCGCTTATAAGTATAATAAAAGAAATAGTTATAATTTCATAACAATGCATGCAAATGGGTTAAGATTGGTACCATTGTAAAGAGGAAATTGGGAAGTTTTAATCCATTGTTGTTACTTATTTTTAGAAGACTCACGCATGCGCAGATCATTAAATAAGAGAATTCGTATCGTATCTTTAGTCAGTCAGCATGTGGACGCCACAGCAGAAAGCCTTTTGTGTGCTGTCATTAGCAGAACATAGATCCATAATTCGTGTACAGCGCTTGTTTCGCCGTCAGTACAATCTTAGACCGAGGGAAGCTGTACCGACGTACGTCTCAATAATGAAATGGGATAGGCAGCTCAGAGAAACAGGAAGTTTGTTGTCTAATGCAGGTCAACATTCCAAGCGTAAAGTGTCTGACGAAAATGTCGAACGCATTCGCGAGGCATTTCAGAGAAGCCCGCGGAAATCCATTCGACAGGCTAGTGCATACAGTGCTCCATAAAAGATTGCGTTTGCGAGCGTACAAGCTGCAACTTCATCAGATGATTACGCCGAATGATAAACTGGAACGAAAACGCTTTGCAGAAACAATGTTGGATAAAGTGGACGATGACGACACATTTCTAACTCGAGTCTGTTTCTCAGATGAGGCAACCTTCCACGTCAGTGGAAAAGTAAACCGACACAATTGTCGCATCTGGGGGTCGGAGAATCCAAGTGTCGTAATTGAACACCAACGGGATTCCCCTAAATGGAATGTTTGGTGTGGGATCATGCGTGACAGAATCATTGGTCCCTATTTCTTTGCTGAAAAGACAGTCACTGCAAACACGTACCTGGATATGTTGCAACTGTATGCTGTGCCACAACTCCCAGATGGAGCAATTTTCCAGCAAGATGGGGCTCCACCACACTTTGCCAACATGGTTCGCACATTCTTAGACGAACAATTCCCTGCAAGATGGATCGGAAGAGGATCACCGTACATCACATGGCCTGCCAGATCACCAGATCTAACACCACCTGATTTTTTCCTGTGGGGGTTTGTTAAGGACCAGGTCTACAGGACGCCAGTACGTGATTTGGCAGACTTACAAGAAAGAATTTATGCTGCTGTCAACAATGTTACACCACAGATGCTTCATAACACTTGGGTCGAGGTTGAATACCGGTTGGATATTTCCCGTGCCACCAATGGAAGCCATGTTGAGGTTTATGGAACATAAGGTAACAAAAATTCCCAGTTTTCATTCTTTGTAGCAGTTGGTTTCAACTATATACTTGTATTAATTCAGAAGTTATAGCTATTTCTTTTGTTATACTTATAAGCGGAACACGGTGTATAAAGAAGAAATAGGAGAAGAAAACTAAGCTATAAGCATATGTATATTATTAATAACTTTCTAGTTACAGACAAACATATCGAGGTCTACCTCAGGGCGCTGTCCTCAGCACAACTTTATTCAATATTTATATAAATGACTTAACCTCCCTATTAGAGGAATCAAACATGAAAACAGCACTATTTGCAGATTATATAGTTTTGTGGACTTCCGGATCTTACAGACATAGAGACAAAATTCAAAATTCTGCTCTTAAAGCTCTAAATCAACTACATGAATGGAATACATCAAATTTGATGACACTCAATTTAAGCAGAAGTAACTACCAAATATTTTCACTTGGTAAAAAAGAAAGAGAATTCAATATCCAATACAATGGCCAACACCTTCCTAGGACTTATGAATCCAAATATCTTGGAGTTATTTTCGATGGTAAGTTAACATGGAGCAACCATTTGAAATACATTTTTGAAAAAGCTCGTAAAAGATTGTCCCTTCTGAAAAGACTAGCAGGAAAGAAATGGGGGTGCTCTAGGAATACTTTGAACACTACATACAAAATGTTTATACAGCCAGTGCTGACATACTGCGGAGAAATTTTAATTACTTCACCTTTCATAAACGAAATAGAATATGTTCAAAACCAAGCTCTCAGACTCATTACTGGTGGAATCAAAACAACTCCAATAGATTCTATGAGATTTCTCACTAATATAAACACCATCAAAATGACAATAGAAGAAAAGCACTGATTCAATATGAAAAACTTATTAGATTACCAGGAAACAATTGGCATTCATACAGTCCTCTCTGTAGATTGAAAACTCAAAAAAGTTTCATATCCATTGTTCAAGAATTAAAACAGAAAATCAATATCCCAAATTTAAAAGAAAACCTACAAATTAAACCAAACCCTTTAACTCTATTAAATATAGAATATAATCTAAATTTAACAGAAGAAATACTAAAATCAGAAGTAAACACTGAAATACTAAAACAATTGTCTTTAGAGACAATTAATATTAGGTACCCTCCACAAAACTGGCTTCATTTATACACCGACGGATCCTTGATCTCCAGAGAACAAGGTGCCGGTGCAGGTGTTACGTGCTGTCTCTTCTCACTCTATAGATCTCTTGGGTATGGAACAACAAATTTTGATGAAGAAATCTTCTATGCCACATCAATAAATTTTAAAATGCAGTTATATTGTCAGACTCCAAAGCAGCTATTCTATCAATAGTCTCTAAACACACACTTTCATCTCAAACAGCAGAAATAACTAAAATTTTCTCTCAATTAATATCACTCAATAAAAGAATTGTATTCCAATGGATACCATCCCATTGTGGAATCCTGGGAAACGAGAATGCGGATGCTTTAGCAAAGAAGGGCAGCACTGCTACTTACAGACCTGTTACTAAATCTACGTATTACTCTGTGAAGAGATTTATTAAATCTACATACTTAGACTTCAACAAACAAAATTTGATAACTCAATCTCAAGGGAAAAAATGGAACTCTCTGCATCAAAATCCACAGTTAATTCCCGATTTACCACGAAAATCGTCTGTAGCTGCATTTAGATTGGCAACAGGCCATGACTGTTTGGCCGAACACCTGCATAGAATTGGAATATATCAGTCTCCTAACTGCCCATTGTGCAACTCAAACCAAGAAATGGATTCGGAACACCTCAAAATCTGTGCTTCAGTGGCTGGTCATGATAATATCTTTGAAAAATATTGGAGTGCAAGAAGTCAAATGACTTTATTGTCAAATGCCTGGCATTAGAAAACAACAACATATTATTAATAAGGACTAGTTATATAAGACAAAAGGGGTAACTGTTAAGAAATAGCTACGATACTAGATACATAGTACATAATATTGTATAGTATGTATAGCACACAGTAAACATTTGGTTAAGATGAGTACCTGGAAAACCATTAACAGATGATGCATGAAGTGAATATAATTTGATGACAATAAATATTCATGCATTCAATATGCACATTCAGAACAATGTGTACTGTTTCAGAAGGACTAACCAGAACTGCTGTGGGTTTAATCTTGTGTTCAGGAAGACGACGAACATAGCCACCCTGCATCACAGCCATGGTGAGACCAATCACAAAGAACATCCAACCCTGTTGCATGGACGTGTAGTTGAAAGCGTGGTGTGTCAGAAATGTTAACGTGAACTCCAATCCTGAATACAGGAATAAGTAGACGAAGTATATGAAGCCGAGGCGCTGTAGTTCTTTGAGATCTGGAAACAAAACATTAGGTTAGTATAGTTGTTAATAAAAATAACATATAATGCAGAACTGTAATGGCACTAAAATATTACTATTACGGTACTCAATTAATAAAAGTATTCTGCCATCAGATGCATATTCGTATGATGATGATGATGATGATATTATTATTATTATTATTATTATTATTATTATTATTATTATTATTATTATTATTATATCACAGCCTCAAGCGAAGTATCTCCTACACCAGGGTTTCTCAATCTTTTGAAGATTCTGAGCACTGCACACATGTAGCATTAAATGAGCGAACACCATGGAATCTAACACGTTTAATAGCCCTATATCAATACATAAATACTTACTTACAAATGACATTTAGAGAACCCAGAGAACCCATAAGTTCATTGCCGCCCTCACACAAGCCCGTCATTGGTCCCTATCCTGAGCAAGATTAAACCATTCTCTATCATCATATCCCACCTCCCTCAAATCCATTTTAATATTATCCTCTCATCTACGTCTCGGCCTCCCTAAAGGTCTTTTTCCCTCTGGCTTGGCCTCCCAACTAACATTCTATATGCATTTCTGAATTCACTTATACATGCTACATGCCCTGCCCATCTCAAACGTCTGGATTTAATGTTCCTAATTATGTCAGGTGAAGAATACAATGCGTGCAGTTCTGTTTCTCCATTCTCCTGTAACTTCATCCCTCTTAGCCCCAAATATTTTCCTAAGCACCTTATTCTCAAACACCCTTAATCTCTGTTCCTCTCTCAAAGTGAGAGTCCAAGTTTCACAACCATACAGAACAACCGGTAATATAACTCTTTTATAAATTCTAACTTTCAGCTCTTTTGAGAGCAGACTGGATGACAAAAGCTTCTCAACCGAATAATAACAGGCATTTCCATATTATCAATACATAAATAAAATAAATAAACATAAGTACATTTTAAAATGCTCACAAGGTACTGAGATTCTTGAACTTGAATGTTATTCAAACTGTCAGTGATATCCAAGGAGAAGTCGCTTGTAGCTACATGTAAATGGTCGTGATCGTGTTTGTTCTTGAGGTATTTCATAAGTGAGAAATTTTTTTTCGCACACAGCCAGATATTTGAGAGAAACGCTCCGCAGTATTTGAATTTTTTTTTTTTGTATCATCTGCTGACTAAGGACTAAGAATTTCAGGGCTAAGGACGATTGGAGATCTATCAATTGAAGTTCCAAACGGGCAGCCATATTATTCTCTTGAATGATCTTGATTTTTCTGAATTGAGAGGGTTATACACTATGAATTACGAGAAGCCCTGTCAGGTTTCTAAGATATTATAATGGCTGGATAGCAACAATATTTGTTCTAGCTGCTACAACGAAGTCTGAATTGAAAAAAGACCTGAAGAATGTTTGTGCTTGCGAGCATTGTTTAATTCGCATGACGAAAGCATCAAAAGTCATTAAAAGAATACCTAGTTCAGAACGCCTGTCCTATACAATCAAGGACGAATTAATCGAACTGTGTGTTGCATTTATACACTTCGTTGAAAATCAAGAAACGTAAAATTAATTAATAATTACTACGGCCAACAAACCAGAATGTGAAATGTTCTTGACAGCCTTAAAACGGAAGAGATCTGGCAAGTTGATGTAAGCTGTAGCCTGACCAAGACTTCCAGCAACTGAACGAGCTCGCTTTTCCTGGAAAAAAATATACACAAGGTATGTAGTAATTTTCGGATGGAAAAGAACAGCAAAATGCAAAATATAAGCCATACTGTTGAACTGAAAGAGACAGAAAACATTACTGCACCATTTAAAAGATAATGTAGACTGGATTTTATCCATTGTTGTTAATGAATAAGGAATTCACAAGGTTTCGAAGATTGGATCTATTTTCGTCTTCAGGTTAAAAAAAATGACGTGAGAAGGAGTCGTTATAAACAGCTATTCTGCTTGACTGACCAATGATTGCCAGGAAAATGTGGAATTATACAAGGAACGAAGAACATATGAGGATTCCAAGACAGAAATATGCGAAAATTTATCAGAACAGATAAATGGAGTAGGGAAATTTCTGTCTTGGAACCCTTATATTACAACAACAATGGAAACAGTCCAATCTACACCTCTTCTAAACGATAAGTCATAACTCATAAGTAACTCAGGTTGACAAAAATGTATTTCAACTACTTGGGATCTTCTAATTTAACTGTGTCACACGGTTTTTTCTTTAATCTTTTAATCTGTCGGTCTCTAAATAAGACACCAACAAATGGGCTGAAGAGTCTGGAAAGCAAAATCCTGCAAATTGGAGTAACTTATATTCTCTAACACTTATAAGACAATGAAGAACTATTTCGACAGACAGACAGACAGACAGACAGATAGATACATAAATACATAAATAAATAAATAACATAACATAAATAAATGAAATAAATAAGCAAATGAATGAATGAATAAATGAATGAATAAATAAATAAATGAAATAAATAAGTAAATGAATGAATGAATAAATAAATGAATAAATAAATGAATGAATAAATAAATAAACAAATGAAATAAATAAGTAAATGAATGAATGAATAAATGAATAAATAAATAAATGAATAAATAAATAAATGAATAAATAAATAAATGACATAAATAAATAAATGAAAAAATTAATAAATTAATTAAGTAAATAAATGAATAAATTAAATGAATAAAATGAATAAATAAATAAATGAAATAAATAAATTAATTAATAAATTAAATAAACGAATGAAATGAATAAATTAAATAAATGAATAAATAAAATAAAATAAATAGATAAATAAATAAGTGAATAAATAAACAAATAAGTGGATAGATAAATAAATAAATAAATAAATAAATAAATAAATAAATAAATAAATAAATAAATAAACTGTTTTAATATTTAAATTTTGTTATTTTACCTGATTGACTAGTTACAATGTAGTTTCTATCATCCTCTAAATTCTAGTGAAATCCACGCTATCTCCTAGCTTTTGTTATGGTGGTGGGTGGGGTGTGTTTATGACTGATAATATTGTATCAAAAAGGGTATGTGTTCTGAAATTGAGCTGAATGTTGAGAATGTGTTGCTAATGTGTTTTTGTGTGTCCATAAATTTCGTATGGTTGTATAGTGTCAAGTTTCTGGTTTTTTGGTTAAATGTGTAATGTTTTCATGTCAGTTTCTATGTTGCTGTAGTTATGGTTGGAGTTTGTGAAGTGTTCAGCGTAGCTTGAATTGTTGTGTGATTTAGTTATGCCTATGATCTGTTATCTACATCGTACTGCAAAAAGGTCTTCCAGTTTATGTGTCTTGTCTTGTGTTGAGATGTTTATGTGGTGTGTTTTGTGTTCTGTATGTGATGTTGTATTTTAATTTCTTGAAAGACATGCAATGTTTTATGTGATTTTAAGCAGGCCTACATAGTGGTTTATTCCAATTTTCTGCACAAAGAAACAATTGTCTACATTCTTGTCAATGCATCCAAAAGCAATTAACTTATTGTAGAAGGTACTGTATCAGTTTGGCTGGACATACCTTAGGCAAAGTCTCTTTGAAACAGCACAGAACAAATGTCACGTCAGCAAGTGCCAAGGCAAGAGCGAACAAGGCAGGCACCACAAACCAGTCTCCAGTCTGTCCATGCGACCAGTGCGCGAAGAGAGCCCCAATGACGGGGCCAACAATAAACCCCACAGAGAATGCAATACCAACCAGAGCCTGAAACACACAGAACAAGCCATGCTTACTGGATTAATACAAGGAAAAAACTATTAATGTAGCATCAACGTATTACATCTTATTGTTATTCTTTATTTAAAGTCCCTACTAAAATGTGGATCATTAATTGCTAAAGCTCTTCTCGATGTACCTGGCTTTCCACAAGAGTGCTCTGAAGAAACTAAATTGTTGCTTTTAAAGATATTTGTCAATGTTAGATTGCACTATATAAATAAATTTCACAATGAAATGCTTCAGTGTAATCGAAAGAACACTAGATGTTTAAAGTTGTGTCACCTAGGCTCTTGAAATTTCTAGAGAAATCATCATTCGCATACTCCTTTCAGTGAATATGTTTTTGATTGTAGCCTACTCATTTTATTATTATTTTTATGTATTATTTTATTATAGACACAGAAAAATTACGTCTGTTGTAATAAAACTGATTGATTATGTTTTATTTTTAATTCTGGTGTGATTATTATTGCTTAACTTCATCCTAATTTAATAACTAGCCCTACACTAGAAATACTAGTACACGAAGGCCTACATTACACTCATTAATTATTATTATTATTATTATTATTATTATTATTGCCGGTACTATTATTTTATTGTAGCCTATTAACTGCAAATTAATATTTTATTAGTTTCGTGGTTCATTATCGTCCCATTCATTTAAAGTTATATTAAATATCAGTTCGTTTTGCGTAAACACCCAAAAACAATACCATCATCATCAAAATACGGTACAGTGAAAGGTCCTTTACGGTCTCTGTGAGTCACTCTCGGTCCATCCAAAAACAATATTACAGGCCTAACTATTTCTTGTATCTTCGAGTTTATGTTGGAATTTAATATACTTCATGAAAATATTAAATAAACCTTATGTAGCCTACCGGTATTTAATATTTCAATAACGAAGGAAGGTGTTAATTTTTCCAAAAGAACACGATAACGAAAGAAAAAATATATTTCGTCATCTGCTAGGAAAGGAGTCTGTGATGAATTTGCTAATAGATAGCCACTAGGATCGCTACTATCGCCTCAACCCTCAACTGTCAATGGATGCATATTCCTTATGTATTGAGCTTCGTGACTGTATATACTGGACTGTGAACTACTATACGCTAAGCTTTCAGCATTTGTGCTTTTTCGAATACTGGTATCTAAAATATGAGATTGCAGGACGAATAAAAATAAATACCTATAACTATGGTCCTGGAACACAAATTCAAATGTTGTACTCCATAACGTAGTACCTCGTTTATCTATATTTTTGATGTACTATAGTTTGAAGTCAAGTCACTGCAGCTATCTACGAACGGTCTATGTTACTTCTACAGGGACATCATTTTATTTTTACTAACATTTTTAATATTAACCTGTCTATACCTTTAGAGAACCGGAAACACCGCTTGCTCCCCCCTCCAAGACTGGAGTTCGATGATACTGGCGTAAAACACAAATCACTCTACTAGGTATAGGAAGGAAGAAAAGTAGTTCATCCATTTACGTGAACTAGGAAATATCGCGATTTTGAGTTTGATAATTTTCATTAGGTTTTTCTTTAATCAAAGTACAGTACTGTATTAAGAATAAGTGTTTTTACTCACGAAGTGAGTTATCCATGCGAACGTATTCATTATGCAGTGTATATTATACTGTCTACAGCACATTAGCGTACAATATAGAGAAAGAAGTTAAATTGAAAAATAATCATAATATGAATATTTAAACACAATTTTGAAAATGGTGGCCGTTCATTTCGATACAGGCTTCAGTTCTTTTGTGCATATTATCGCACTATAGACTATTGCATCTAATTCCAATTGCCAGTTTCGTCCTTCGTACTAGTAACTCATGTTGAAATAATTCTGTACCTACTCTACGTACTGTGAATTCAATCTTCACTTCTGCCCGACCCGAAAATATAAAATTACTCAGACATGCTATCTACTGTCCGTCCAAGTGGTTATGCCGCAGGATTGTAGAAAGGGAGGAAATCACGTGACAGTTAATTACTTAACGAGGCCCTTTTATTTAAGTTAAATTAAACAGCTGTATAATATTACGTAAACTTCCAATTCCTACGAGAAATTAATGTTTTCAGAAAAGAGCTAAGACAGCCCAGCTATTACAGAGGGGCGAGCAGAAGCAGGTGGGGGAAATCGGGATGCGACGTAGGCAAACGGACAGTACCTGTGCGAAAATATGATTCAATATTGAAAGCTCTTTCGTCACTAGAAAACGCGAACATATTTCTGGAACGTACTATACTCAGTAACTCAGTACTGCTTACTATCTGCGGTCTTGGTTCTGTGTGGAGTTGGAACTTCCTTAGTAGAAGGGGTGGGAGTGAAGTACATTCAAAAACTCAGGTACAATAAAAATTGAAGTAAAAATAAAATGATGTCCCTGTACAATGTTCTTTGAATAGTTGTATCGTGGACCATAGTTGTGTTCCAGGATCATAGTTATGGGAAATGACGGTACGTTCTTAATATGTAAAATGTACGGAACAAGATTAAAATATGGAACTGCCCCATTAAATACACGACTAACCGTCATCTCGATGTTACTACTATTACGTAATAAACTGGATTAAACAACTAGTTTCTATTCAAAAGCAACAAATCTAATGCAAATAACCTAATTGTAACCACAATTTCCTGAACAGGACATAATAAAATAATTCAAGCTGAAGGTCAATTAAACATGTCTAGTGGAAATAAAAAATAAAATGACAATACATATTACTACATTCAATTTCTGATTTAAACTAGCAACTTCCTCAAATCGCAGGAAGTTGTATGTCCGCAAGACTATTAAAAACGAATATTGGTCGTGTTGAAGGTTCTACGTAGCAGCACACTACTTCATTGAGATGAAAACCAAAACGATAATCAACAATTTGTCATACCGTACGGCATTCTTTTTTTTTTTTTTTTCATTTTGTTAACTTTATTTATAGTATACATGCTTTAACATCTATGGTCATATCGCGTGATTTTTAGGATCTGTGGGTATACCAGTAGGCCGTTTTCACTGTTGTTGAGTTCCTGCCTCTATTCTGTGTTGTACATGGCTTGCGTTCATGTATAGTAACTAATTATAGATTTGATTAATGTTTATGATATTGGTGATGGAGGCGGTGATGAATCCTGGCACTTTCCAATCCGCCACTTACCCTTGTGACTGAGGAGACCCATGAAAAATCCCAACGCAACCGTCTCAGCCAACTCGCTCGATTGTTAATCTAATGTGCGTATCGGAACTTCAACATATGGCAACAGCATTAACGTCCACTTTACAGTCATACATTTATTAGTTTCGAAGTACAACAGACATAATGTTATCAATTTCTACATTCCAACATAAAAGTATCAGTGTATCAGAGGTCATACATATACAATATCACATGGAATGTCTCACGACAGACGTGGGTATTTCAGAAAGTGATTATCTTGAGAAAATTCTATTTCCTACTTTTTTTTTAAGAAAATGCTTTTATTCTGTTCTCTCCCTTATATGCAGGATGTAAGGGGCATGCGTGCAAATGTTTTGATATTTATTTACGGAAAATGCACGTAAAACGTCCTATGTACTCTATCACTTCCTTTAATAGTTTTTGTATTATGAAAGGCTTGTCAGTTTAGACCACATTTATAATATTTTTGTGCGAAATCGTGCGTATTTGCTTGTTTTCCGCACAGAACCAATACGCGGTAAGTGTGAAATACCACATTCAGTATTCCCAACGTAACACACATAACAATTTCCCTCTTCTTACCGCTTAAGCGCGACATTCATTTTACTGCTTTAGGCTTTTAACATATTATTTTTAGAGACGTTTAACATAGTAATAATTATAAATTGGAAACTTACCACTGCAATTTCACCTAAATTGCAATGTTAATTATTGTTTTTAAATATTTGCAAAAATTAAGTGAAGTCTACTACTCCACGAAACTTATTGCATTCCTGATACAAGTAACATTAAGGAAGCCGTGAAAAAATCAACAAGATTCCAGATGCCGATGTTATTACTGCAATATGTTATATAAATAATATTGTTAAAATATTAAAATGAAAAATAAATCATTACATAACCTTACCGTTTGTTTTAAGTTCGCATTTATAGTCTGGGGGGGAAAAAAGACAGACGTATATCACGGCCTGCTGGAGTATAGTAAACACACACAACATTTATAGAAAGATATTTTGGTTTTCCGAAGTTGCCGTCATTAAACAGAAACCAACATGCAGATTTCATTGCAACTAATTAGAAATTCGTCTTTCAGGTATGTAATAAACGATCTTCGCACAAAATAATGTACGATACACGAGCGGTATGTTTGTTTTCATGTTCTCGGAAATTAAAAAAGCTCAACTACGTTTCGCTTTTTCAATCTTTTCCTCGAACATGAAAACGTCAACATACCGCTCTTGTAACGTATATTACTATTGGATCACATATATCCCAGCATTATTTTAGTTTAGGGTAATTAACCTTGCAAGAAGCTAACTACCAACATTTGATGCAATGGAAAGATCCACTAATGCTGAATTTTGTGATATTAATTTAAAGTACGTAACAGCAAGGGAATCTGCAAACTTGGTAAGGGAGCTCTACTGGCTACTATTTCCAAATAGTGGGATGCCAAATACATTAATGTTGGTTACTGTGCGGCAAAGACTCCGGCATACAGGATTTCTTCGTCCTTAGATCGAGAATCGTGGTGCGCAACGTAACGTTTCCTTTCGTAATGTGACATAAATTAATAAATAATTAAGAGACTATTAAGAAAACAGTATACTGGGTGTTCATTTCAAAGTGTGTCATGACGTCACTGTTGTGAGTCAGCGATTTAAAGCGAGTTTCAGCTTTTATATCAGAGAAGTTGCCTATTAATCAAGGCGTTCAATCTGAACTTGAGAACGTGTACGGTATAACTTGAACGTCGTAGCAACAGATGGCGGTCTGTACGGTCTGTGTGCTACCATAACCTCTTTCGAACTGTGTTTTGCGCGGCCAAGTCGTACGCAGGGTATTTGTTATCATCGGTTGCGTACGGCAACATTCCACAATACAAATCAAATGCTCCGTGTCCATGTTGACTGTCGAAGTTAATGTCAACAAATACGTAAGAAATCGTTTTAACCCTCTCCCCATATCCCGACAGTAAGAAAAAAACCCACCTCAGTACATGTTTCCAAACAGTTCACATTCCTGCCACTACCGGCGTTACCGTACATATCAGTAAGTACTCTTCAGAATGAACGCCGTACTTGCTATGCAACTTCTCTGACACATAGGTAGTACATGTCTGCGGAAGTGTAGGAAGATTGAATTCTCTAGGCTCATCGACTAGCCATATGACGATATACAGCGAGCCATGACACACTTTGAACTGAACACTCAGCATTATTCCGGCACATATTGAAATAAACATCTACTTCGTAATCTAAATTTTGAATATATAGCCTATTGTATATTCGGCTTACAAGCAAAACACATTAAGTCAAAGATAATTACGTCTGGGAAAAAGGAATTTTTGAAAACTCTCAACAAAACTGAGTCCTCAAAATATTTTTAGTAAGGTGTTTATCTTTATGTGTATCTAGTAACGCCGCACTTCGATTATTGTGACGTTTTGTTAAGTGATCTAAGTTCTGAACTGTCAGTCAAGTTACAGCGAGCTCAGAATATGTGCATCAGATACGTGTGCAACATCCGACGATATGATCACATATCACCGTCCTTCGCAAGTCTCTCGTGGCTCCGACTTAAAGAACGCAGAACTTTTCACTCTTTGTCTTTACTCTTTCGAATTCTGCACACCTCAACACCAAATTACCTTTCGTCTCGTTTCTCTTATCTATACTCTAACCACGACGTAAATACCAGATCACTTATCTGTGGCACGCTAAATATACCTCTTCATAGAACATCTTGTTATTCCTCATCTTTTACAATATCCACCTCGCGTCAATGGAATTCCTTGTCACAAAGTATTAGGGGCTGCAAGACAACAAACACCTTTAAGAACAGCTTAAAAGATAACCTTATTAGCATTTCACTCCAATCATACTGATTTAAAATATTACAGACTACACTGTTGCTTTTTTTCTTTAGACATCATCCTGATTGTGCTGCATTTTCAAAATTGTCTCATAATAATCTCTTCCTATTATCTAATATAATTCGAAATATATTAACATTCTATGTATTTTAGCTTAATTCTGCTACACAGTTTATTTCAGTGTTTAATTAATAGTTCATAGTATTTTGTTGTTTAATTCGTAAATAACTCTTGTATACATGTAACTCTCATCTAAATCAAATTGTTGAATTCTTTGTAAGTTCATGCATATGTATATACACTTTTTGCTGGTTGAGTGGAAGAGAAGGCCTTACGGCCTTAACTCTGCCAGCTAAAATAAATTATTATTATTATTATTATTATTATTATTATTATTATTATTATTATTATTATTATTTAATTTTCCAATTCTAAGTTTACTGACATACATACTGTATATTATATACGCCTTTTCCTCAGAAATAATAATGTGTTTTGCCTATAAACTGACGATATTATCCAACCTACATAATTTAGTAAAAAATTATGACGTACTGAAGTTATATCAAAACTAATTTTGTACCGGACTACATCTCAAATTTTTAGAAGATTACACACAGCAGGATATGAAATAACTTTATCTTTTCCTACATTTCAAAGTAACAGCATTATACAAACTTAAACACTTCCTTTCGTCTTATCTATCACACTGTGTTTACTAAGACCAATAAAAGCCATCCTGTCGAGTAATGTCTCAAAAATGACACTATCGAACTACATATGAAGGGTACACGGGAATAACGATCAAGGTTCATTTTAGAAAGTTTCGAGAAAAACGAATTTCAAAGTTTAAGCACTTAATACTTTGTTATGTGTGTATTTAATATTAATTGACGTAGTGGAATGTCAAGAACGATTATTTCTTATTACTAGCTAGACCACATGATAGTACTTCCTTTCCACTATAAGATAGCATTATTAACTCAATTTCCATTTTTGATGGACCTTGATCGTTTTTCCCGTGTACCCTTCATATGTTTGATGTAAATAAAGGCACATCGAGTAAATGCTTAGAAAGATATATATGATGAAAATTCGTAGTTAAAAGATCAATGGCAATGGCTGTTCAAGTGATGCAATCAGCCACTCCACACCTACCCCTTCCAAATATAAGAGCTGGATTCAAGAATGTTTCGTAAATTTAATACTTTACAGAATTTGTGCTTTTTTTATTGGTTAAGATACAGTCGAGATTTGCTGTCAGAATGTTTCGTTTCATTAAATTCGTGATGTACCATCGTGCATTAACAATAAATAATACACAAAAATCCAATACGAGAGTTTTTTCCCCCCAAATATTAGGCTGATCCATAAGTTCGTAGCGTTTTTGTTTCGCGTGTTGGTACTCCGGTTGCTATGGGTTTATTTATCGATTGTTATTTTTTATTTGACGTTCAATTGTGCTTGAGTTTACAAATTGAAGTTTTGATTTTTGCAGATAATGACTGGAGCCGTGGATACCGACAAGGATTTTCAGGGTTCGCAATGTTAACGCCAAAAAATTCGTATTTCATAATGTTTCAGTAAAATTTTAATATTTCATTAAGATTTTTTTTTTTATTTTTGCTCGATGTTTTTCCCTTCAGCTACTAATTCCACAATTTGGGACATCTGGCCGACATACGGCCAACCACTAGGATCCAGAATACAAAGCAGAGGTTTCATATTGATAGTACCAGGGTAAAGGACTCAGCAAAATGATGAGAAGTCACCCTCACTGTCGAAAGAATCCTCACCTCTATCCACGCATTGCACATCCCAGCCACATACAGTATTTCCCTCGCCCTACATTTTCTTACAAATGATTTTACATCATCGACATAACCGCCTTCCTGGCGGGAAAGAGAGAACCAATTACCTTCTTTATTTTGTATATTTTTGCCATTTTCTTTTAGAGATCCACTTGTTTTCAATTTGTTTACCAGTCTCAGTATTGTGTTTCTATGAGGGGGATTACGAACACCAAATTCTCTCTGGTATGCCCTTTGAGTAGCTGCTTCACAAGGAAGAGCCGTTGATTTAATGTGTACTGCATTTTCAGTGACTGAAACAAAATGTCGAAAACAGCTGCCAACAATAAGGAATAAAGAAAAAACATCTGCGCATCTCATGACAGGGAATCAAAACTCCTGCTTAAATTGACGTTAAAAACTGGTCATTAAGTGAATTTACAGCCGAATAAATAAATAATTTTCAACATTATTTGCTACAGAGGTTAGTAATCTCAAAAATATACTCTACATTTGAGGTATAATAAATTGTGGCTAGCATCATTCGTTTTGAAATAAAGAAAGAAATAAAGAGAGAAAGAAAGAAAGAGAGAAAGAAAGAAAGAGAGAGAAAGAAAGAAAGAGAGAAAGAAAGAAAGAGAGAGAAAGAAAGAAAGAGAGAAAGAAAGAGAGAGAGAGAAAGAAAGAAAGAAAGAAAGAAAGGAGAAAGAAAGAGAAATAAAAAGAAAGAGAGAAAGGAAGAAAGAAAGAGAAAGAAAGAAAGAAAGAGAAAGAGAAAGAAAGAAAACAGAGAGAAAAAAGGAAGAGAGAGAAAGAAAGAAAGAAAGAAAGAAAGAAAGAAAGAAAGAGAGAGGGAGAGAAAGTGAGAGAAACAGAAAGAAAGAGAGAGAGAAAGAAAGAAAGAAAGAGAGAAAGAAAGAGAAAAAAGAAAGAATGAACGAAAGAAAGAAAGAGAAAGAAAGAGAGAGGGAGAGAAAGTGAGAGAAAAAGAAAGAGAGAGCGAAATAAAGAGAGAGAGAAAAAAAAGAAAAAAGAGAGAGAGAGAAAGAACGAAAGAAAGAGAAAGAAAGAATGCGAGAAATGAAGAAAGAAAGAAAGAGGGAGAGAAAATGAGAGAAAAAGAGAGAGAGAGCGAAAGAAAGAGAGAAAGAAAGAGAAGGAGAGAAAGTGAGAGAAAAAGAAAGAGAGAGAGAGAGAAAGAAAGAAAGAGAGAAAGAAAGAAATCAATAAAGAAAGAAAGAAAGAAAGAAAGAAATGTGTTAGTTTGTTAGTTCTATATAAATCACTCTGTACAAAACGTGAAGATATTTAAATAGTTTGTTTATTCCTATGGGGTGAAAAATAGGCATTCAGCCTAAAATCCGAGGTTCACTTACTGCTAAACTGACGTTCAAAATTCTTTTCTTAAGAATTTTACCCTGCTGATTCCAGTAAATAATAATTCTGTGGTTAGGGAATAACCAGTTACGCAAGTCGAATGCAAGTAATGTCAAGGATATCATACTGTGTGAAGTTGACCTTCACTGTAAGCTTTACCTGTTTAGTTTTATAGAAATGAAACAGCTTTACGCAAAATTAAGTCCAACAAAATATTTAATTAATCACCCTGCGCTCTCCGATAGAAAACTATAAAAATACCTTCGAAAACATTGACCACGGCATTAATATCCTACTACGAAAGCAATAATATCGTAAAATAATACGACGCGCTATTACAGGGCCATATAAAACTGTGTCAATTTATCCGTGCTTCTGACGTTATAATGTAAATTTAGTGCCTATGCATGACTGTTTCAACTGTTTTGATTACCACAGCAATGCGGTAGACTGGCCATAAACCCCATTTTACTATGTATTTATGTACATTTTTAATATTCTTATATGATAAGAACCTTACGTAGTTTTAAGGCCAAATATGTAGAAAATGTCGAATAATATCACTCTTATCAAGTAGTACATTATCACTACTATTTTTCAACATTACAAAGCAGCCAACTTGACAAACATTCAACGGTCTCGCTTTCTTTTACGAAGACCCAGAACTTCGCAAAACCAAAAATATACTTAATTACTGTAAATTTATCATAATTAAACGGATAAGCCACCGGCGTAGCTCAGTCGGCTAAGGCGCTTGCCTGCCGATTGGGAATTGCCCTCGGGCGTGGGTTCAATTCCCGCTTGGGCCTGATTATCTGATTGGGTTTTTTCCAATGTTTTTCCTAACCGTATGGCAAATGTCAGGTAATCTATAGCGAATTCTCGGTCTCATCTTGGCAAATATCATCTCGCTATCACAATCCCATCGACGCTTAACAACATATCGTCGTTGTTCCTGCAATAACTCCTATGTGTAAAATATGAAATTTTTCAGTAGGAAGAAAAAACACATTTATTCTTCTACAGCAGTAATGCATAGGAGATTGTGAATTTTTACATTTTCGAAATAAAGAAATATAATTACATATAGGAGATTTTGTTTGCTGTATCACTATTTAAGTTATTTAATAGAATAAAAATCTGAAAATCGATAAATATGTCACATAGAAGTTATTGCCGGAACAACGACGATATAGTGCGTTTCACGAATAGAGAGAGTTGACCATATTCCTGGAAAACCTGCACGTTACTGTTTGTGATACAGGTATAATTAGGGAGGGTTGAAATAAAGTCGGTGATGTATTCTTCCCCGACGAAACATGAACATGACAAAAGATAAACTGTGGACAATTAGTGCGTCGATTGGTAGAAGGATTATAGTACTTCATGCCGGTAGTGAACAGGGGTTTGTAAAAAAAAATGGGTTACTGGTATTCAAATCCCGTTCAACTAAGGATTATTACGAAGAATGGAGAGTAACCTTTTAAAAAATGGTTTGAAGAGCAGCTTTTACCTAACATTCCACCTAATTCTGTGATTGTTATGGATATCGCAATACATGATGCATGCACGAGTGTTCTACCAGGATTATGAAGTTTCTTTTGAAACGTTCGGTAGTCCTCCGGTCCTCCTGCAAATCTGACCTGTTAATAGTTTAAAAACCCGGCGAGGCAACCCTCTTTATTCGTGAAACGAATTATAGTAGTTAATACAGCGTCGTTCAATAACCAAGTAAAAGAAAATAAACGGATCAAAATTCTTAAGTATACACAAAATAAAATTATGGCTACTTTGGGGTAGCTAAGAAATCATGATTTCCGAACACTTTACAACTATTAAAATAACCAGAGTGATGCATGTACATTAAATGATGTCATTAAATTGATCTGTTTTAACTCGTTATTAATACTCTTCATTCACAGTCTGTATTCAGCTACATCAGAAATTTAACGCAAATACTTTTGGAACACAGAGTAGACCCTTCTAACAATAAAACACTGTGACGCTGTGGAAATAATTTAGAGCTGTGTTTGCTTGTTAGTTTATTTTGTAATCTGATTAACAGCAATACATATATATTTACGGCTAATTCACCCATGACTCATCGACACGTATACACGCAGAATCGCCTACAGCGATAGTTCATACTATAACGTGTCAAGTCCTTTATACACTCCTTACAACGTCTGGCCAAGTTTCGAAGACGTGGAACGCTAAATAACCGTGTTCCGCTTATAAGTATAATAAAAGAAATAGTTATAATTTCATAACAATGCATGCAAATGGGTTAAGATTGGTACCATTGTAAAGAGGAAATTGGGAAGTTTTAATCCATTGTTGTTACTTATTTTTAGAAGACTCACGCATGCGCAGATCATTAAATAAGAGAATTCGTATCGTATCTTTAGTCAGTCAGCATGTGGACGCCACAGCAGAAAGCCTTTTGTGTGCTGTCATTAGCAGAACATAGATCCATAATTCGTGTACAGCGCTTGTTTCGCCGTCAGTACAACCTTAGACCGAGGGAAGCTGTACCGACGTACGTCTCAATAATGAAATGGGATAGGCAGCTCAGAGAAACAGGAAGTTTGTTGTCTAATGCAGGTAAACATTCCAAGCGTAAAGTGTCTGACGAAAATGTCGAACGCATTCGCGAGGCATTTCAGAGAAGCCCGCGGAAATCCATTCGACAGGCTAGTGTGCAGTTGAACATCCCACCAACAACAGTGCATACAGTGCTCCATAAAAGATTGCGTTTGCGAGCGTACAAGCTGCAACTTCATCAGATGATTACGCCGAATGATAAACTGGAACGAAAACGCTTTGCAGAAACAATGTTGGATAAAGTGGACGATGACGACACATTTCTAACTCGAGTCTGTTTCTCAGATGAGGCAACCTTCCACGTCAGTGGAAAAGTAAACCGACACAATTGTCGCATCTGGGGGTCGGAAAATCCAAGTGTCGTAATTGAACACCAACGGGATTCCCCTAAATGGAATGTTTGGTGTGGGATCATGCGTGACAGAATCATTGGTCCCTATTTCTTTGCTGAAAAGACAGTCACTGCAAACACGTACCTGGATATGTTGCAACTGTATGCTGTGCCACAACTCCCAGATGGAGCAATTTTCCAGCAAGATGGGGCTCCACCACACTTTGCCAACATGGTTCGCACATTCTTAGACGAACAATTCCCTGCAAGATGGATCGGAAGAGGATCACCGTACATCACATGGCCTGCCAGATCACCAGATCTAACACCACCTGATTTTTTCCTGTGGGGGTTTGTTAAGGACCAGGTCTACAGGACGCCAGTACGTGATTTGGCAGACTTACAAGAAAGAATTTATGCTGCTGTCAACAATGTTACACCACAGATGCTTCATAACACTTGGGTCGAGGTTGAATACCGGTTGGATATTTCCCGTGCCACCAATGGAAGCCATGTTGAGGTTTATGGAACATAAGGTAACAAAAATTCCCAGTTTTCATTCTTTGTAGCAGTTGGTTTCAACTATATACTTGTATTAATTCAGAAGTTATAGCTATTTCTTTTGTTATACTTATAAGCGGAACACGGTGTATACTCCTGACATTGAGTCATATACATTTCAACATGTTTGACAAAGCACCGACTGTACGCTCTCCATTAAATCAAGGGAAATATACAGAGAACGCCTAGCACTTTAACCAGTAACCCACTGATCAGTATTACAGAATATTCCAGAAAATCAAAATTTGTTAAAGAGAGCACTAGTTACTAGAGATGAACAAAACTAACTGCCGCTCTCGCTCGCTGTGTTCGTTGCAGTTGTCTTTCGAGTCTCGTCTCGTAAAGGCTGGTTCACAATAAACCGGAAACAAGAATCGGAACGAAAACGGTAAAATTGTTTAAATGTGTACATTTAAATGTGAGCATTCACAATTAACGAAAAGCTTGCCGGAGCCCGGGATCGGGAACGGAGAGTTGGTCAAGTTTCAACTTTGGCGTTCACGTTTCCGATCACAGCCCACTAGATTCATTCTAATGCCATCTAAAAGCTATTTTGTCGTCGTATATTTTGTAGCACGAAGACCGTGAAATAACTTATGCATTATTTTGTTCTGTGCTGTGCATCATGGAGCAAGTTTTATTTGATGAGATTCTAATATTGAGTGTTGAGGAAAATCCTCACGTTTACGATAAGCGGCGCATCTCGTATAAAGATGAGAAAATGAAGGAGAATACGTGGCTTTCAACAGATGCGTCTTTGAACAACGATCGTAAGTGAATCATATTTTATTACTGTATTAGTTGTATTACACACTACATATTCATGCTTCAATTCAATAACTACTGTTGTGTTCATTTTTGTTCTATTACAAATGTTTCTTCTCTAATTATTTTACGTTATGGTAGACTTAAAATAGCTTGTGATAATAAAGATGCATGGGCATATTTATAGTACCGTACCTAATGAAATATTTCAGTTAAAATTTCGAAGTTGGTTAACCTGTGTTTATGTTGGCTGTCTTGTACTCATGAGAGAACTCCATTGGTCAATTATACACAAATAACATCAAAATGCGTAATATCTACTTTACATATCGTTATTGACATGCATATCGATATGCATAGTCGTCTACGTTCTCGGTTTATTGTGAATCAAAAATTTTCGTATTCCCGTCCTCTGCTTCTCGTTTTCATTGTGGCTCTCGTTCCCGGTTTATTGTGAACCAGCCTTAACTCTCGTGCGCTTCGAGTCTCGCTCATCATTCTCTAAATAGCATTTGGTCGGCGTGGAAAGATTTCATAACTTTGAATAACATAAATCATTGAAATAAATAACATTTGAGGACCACCTCTGTGGTGTAGGGGTCAGCATGCTGGTCTCGATTCCCGGTCGGGTTGAATTTCCTGGTTGAGGTTTTTCAGGGTTTTCCTCAACCGTAAGGCAAATGCCAGGAAATTCGGGCCACAACATCCCTGAATATCACCGGCCTCATTCATCATCGAAATCATATTCATAACAAATCAGTAATATATACCTCCAGTCATTTCAAAATAAAGTCCTACGAATTTCACTCAATTCTCCTTGGTTTGTCCGTAACAGCCAACTACACAGAGAAACTGGTATTGACACAATCAAACAGTTTATTCATTCACAAGCTAAGAAGTTCTATAACAACCCAGAAAATGTTCCAGGCGCCATCCATTACTCTCTCGGAAGGAAGTCCACATTTCCCACCAGAATCAAGAGCCGACTTCCAATGGACCTCATATTATAATCAAAATTTATAATCACACCAACCTATATAAATAATTATTTATTAACAATTATTTTTGTTAATTGAGGAGCCCAATCTAGGCTGCCCTCAATTGTGTCATATATTGTATTTATATTTTTTAGAAATGATCTGTGTAGCACTAAATGCGCTGATCGATTAATAAATTGTTTAAAAAAAAAGTAATATATATACAGTCGCCATCTAGTTCACAACAATAGAACCAGTCTCAACAATAGTACACAGGCCTTCGGATTTCAACCAAAGATTAACTCGCGATATGACCAGATATATTAAAGCGGGTATAAATAACAGCGAGGAAAAAAAAAAGCATTTGAAATGTTTAATTGAAACAAAAAGACAAAAGAAGACAGTATCATAGTTATCAAAATGTTATCAGATATTACCTAAGGTTATATAAATAGAAAAAAAAACAATTCTCAAATAAATCTGCATTTCTAAGAAACATAAAACATAACGCTAAATAAAGCGTTAATATTTTTTTTTTTACTTGAGATTGTACACTTGATCTCAAACATACGAAAAGAAAAATCCTAGTCTTTTAATAAGAGCCTAGTAATTATACAGGGACATCATTTTATTTTTACTTGCATTTTTATTGTACCTGCATTTCTGAATGTACTTCACTCTCACCCCTTCACTAATGTCCTTGCTCCCGTCAGACACACAAACTTACGGCCGCTGTTGCATTCGAAGTCTTCAAGCAGTGAAGTAAACACTACAGTGTATAGTGTGTTTCATAAATATGATTGCGTTTTCTATAGAAGAAAGAACCTATATTAATAATATCGTACTAAAAAATTATATTCAAGAAACGATAAATTCAATTTCAGAGAATATGCTTCAAAATGTTTTTAATAATATGCGTACTGAATTGAAGCCGGCATTGTAATGAACGGCAACCATTTTCAGCAACTTGTTTAAAAATTCAAATTAGCTTTTTTTGACTCGAGGTGGCTAGAAGCAAAGGAATGCTAGTGACATTTGTGAGTTAAGTGCATCCAGTGTAAGCAAAAGTATCTAAAATTTTAGTGGCAAAGGGATATTTTAATCGCATCACACATTAAAATTTAAATAAAAAATTTCACCGATTTTACGAAAGCTTAAATATTTAAACCCCATTTTCTCAAAAGTAACAAGTGCACTTACAGCCCTTTACTTATAACCCCCTCAATTTAAATGCACTCTCTATATTGTATGATAACATCAATAATTAATATGCTAAATAAAGTAGACATTACATAACGAACATAGCCGCCTGAAAAGTTGAGTTTTTTTTTTTTTTTTTAATTTTACTACTCTACTGTATTTTGATAAATTCCGTAAAAGTGATGATCAAACTGAAAATCGTAATACCGTATTTCTCTACAACATAAATGGATACACTACTTTTCTCTCCTCCTATACCTAGTAAAATGATTTGTTTACATATTGCACTAGTAACATCAAACTTCTGTAATGGAAGGGGGGAAACAGTGTTTCCGAGTATATAGCCAGGTTAATGTTAAAAATGTTGGTAAAAATAAAGTGATGTCCCTGTATAAACATTGGCGAATGGATTATTATACACTGAAAGGTAGAGATGATGTTTCAAATAGGCTAATTGATTATTTATACATATACAACAGTTGTCAAAACAGCTAAAAGTTCAGTCTGGTCTGTGAGCATAAACAACTGTGATGAGTCAAGGCTGCTTGACGTTCGAGACTCGACAATTCCCGAAGTCTTGAAACACCCACAAGCAGTCTTTATGTAAAAGAAGCGACGTATACAACATTGTCGTGCGGGTTTTCGACTTTGCGGGCGCTGTTAATTTTGCTTTCTCGATCGTTGTGTCCACACCTGTGGAGTAACGGTTAGCGCGTCTGGCCGCGAAACCAGGTGGCCCGGGTTCGATTCTCGGTAGGTGCAAGTTAACTGGTTGAGGTTTTTTCCGGGGTTTTCCCTCAACCCAATATGAGCAAATGCTGGGTAACTTTCGGTGCTCGACCCCGGACTCATTTCACGGCATTATCACTTTCATCTCATTTCAGACGCTAAATAACCTAAGATGTTGATAAAGCGTCGTAAAATAGCCTACTAAAATAAAAAAATAATAAATCGATCGCTGTTCAACTCTACTAGTTTGTCTACTATTTATCATAATTCACACACACAAAAAAAAAAAATCTGCATTATTAACTTGAAAAAGTTACGAAAACTGTTATACAGGGTGGAAGGGAACGTATTACATTCATTCACAGAAGAAATAGATGAAGTCAATACAAGTTTTGCTTCTGTTATCCAGATTTCGTTCGGAAGAGATCTGGAAATCCTGGGTATAACCTTCTGCAAATCATTAAAACACATTGTATGAATATTTACGAAAAATTAACTCACCATTCCTCTTCCTCTAGTTGCTAATGATGACACATCAGCTATCACAGCCATTGAAAGACTAACATTGCCTTTACTGATCCCTCCAACAATTCTTGCTAGCACAAATAGCGCGAACGACTTGGATAATGCCCAAAGGACGTAGGAGAAAGCAATTCCAATCTATACAACAAAAAGATCAAGTACATAACAATCATAATACGAAGTATAGGCCTATAACTAATAATGATTTAATTTATATTGCCAATGTAATAATAACACTAATAATGTTTGAACTTACAAGACAAATAAGCATAACTGGTTTGCGACCGTACACATCAGACAAGCCGCCTACCAGGGGAGATGCGACGAACTGTAGAAAAGAAAACATGGACCCTAGAAAGCCTGAAATAAATGAAAACGTCATTTTATTATCACTGCAAGAATCAGTCACCAGCTTACATAGAATTGAATATATTTTATTATTTAAGAATATCACTACTGTAGTATCTGACCAGGCGGTAGCTTAAAAATGGCAATAAACTTTTCTGGGGTCTAGCGTCTACCTTTCTTTTCCGGCGTTCTTTCTTCAGTATTTAATGTAGAACATGAACTCGCACTTCCAGAAGAATTTTGTACAAGACAACCACTCCTCTTAACTGTTCTGAGAGCGAACGTTTTTTTTTTTAGTCCTTTTTACTTCCAAAGTCAGCTTTAGACGCTTTTCTCGGACCCATTTAAGGTCTACTAGGATTTAATGTAGAACTGTTTTCAGAACATGGGGGTAGTGATAGTAAGAGGAAGAAGAATAAAATGTATAAGATTTGTTGATGACATGGCGTTGTTAGCAAAAGAGGAGATGATACTGAGGAATATGCTATAGGAGCTAAATGACAGCTGTGAGTAGTATAGAAATGAAGATAAATGCCAACAAGCCGAAGACCATAGTCATAGGAAGAAAAGTAAAGAAGGTAAACTTGCGAATTCTAAATGAGGCAGTAGAGCAAGTGGACAGCTTCAAATACTTGGAGTGTACTAAAAGCAGTAACCAGCGAATAGGGATTATAAAGAATGGACACTTCGCGTCGGTACCTTTGATGTAGCCGGACTGATTTCAATGACCTTCAAGCCAGCTAAAGCGTGAGATTATGCTTTCTCCCTAGAGTTGGCGCTGACATCATACCAGCTAGCAGTCGACACAGCGGAAATATAACACATACAATTAATACATCTAGGTACATTATGTACTCAAATAAAATAAATTGGATCCATAAAATAATAAATCCTTCATTAACTACAATGTCTAGACTCTAGAGTTCCTTTATAATGAGAGTTGAGACGTTGACCCCAACAACAATTAAAATATGTAATGATTTGATAGCGCTGAAAATGGAACAACAAAACTCTTACGAGAAGTAAAACCATATACCTATATTATATTATATACAAATATTAAACGAATTCGATACTTAATTTTATAAGGTATTATATTATTTTATAATATAATGTATTATATCTGAAATATAAAATATTATTATTACAACTAGTTTGTCACTGAGAAATAAGGAAAAGCTGTTAACTTGAATTTATTTGAAGCAAAGCGTTACTGGATTATGCAATAAGGTAGGCGATGTTTGGATCCTTTGTCTCAACTCTATTCTCAATTATTATCTTAGCGTATGCTCGATGACACTACCTCTAGAGCTTGAAATTGGAACTAACCGCTGGCGCACAGAGAAACAAAACACAGGAAAATTCGCTCAGTGTCCATTCTTTATAATCCCTATTCGCTACAATAACCATGAACAACACGAAAATAAAAGTGATGACAAACGCACAGGAGATCCCAATCAGAGTAGGCGACACAGAATTGCAGTATGTCTCTGAATATAGCCTATGTATTTGGGTCAACTGGTTACCTTCTCACAAAGAAACCACAAAGAGATCAACAGAAGAATTTCATCGGCATGGAAGGCGCTCTGGAGCCTGAAGTTCATATGGATGGACAAGACAATCAACCGCAGTCTCAAGTTCGAGGCACTAGAGACATGTGTAATCCCAGTTTTGCTATATAGCTGCCAAACTTGGACGTTGTCCGAGAGACAACGCTCAAGTATACAAATATGCCGGAGGAAGATGCAAAGAAAAATACTGGGCACCACGCTACGAGACAGAACGACAAACGAAACACTGCAAAGACTGACGAACACTACTGACGCAGCAGAACGAGCCACGGCAACGAAGTGGACATGTGGCGAGACTACATCAGGCAAGATGGACCCATGCAGTCACGATGTGGGACCCCTACGTCGGAAAGAGAGGACAGGGAAGGCCACGGCTCAGATGGCCTGACATGTTTACCAAAGAGGCGGGGAAACAATGGCCGAGGACAGCAAAGAACAGAGTTTTGTGGAAAAAACTAGGAAGGTCATTGTAAATAGATAACGTAATCAGTGTTAAGATATTGTAAATAGTAAAGTCAGTATTAGTGAAAGTGTAAGATAAGTTTTGTAAATAGTAAAGTCAGTGTTGAGAAAGTGTCAGGTAAATAGTGTAAATAGCAATCAGTGTTTGTCAAAGTGCCGGTGTCAGTATGTGTGTAATGCAAGAAAAAAAAACGAACAAAGAACAGTGCTGAGACTAGTTAAAGTTGAACAGGGTTATTAACAATGTCACAAAAGTAGTATACACGACAAGCTCGCCTGGATTGGCTCACCAAGCGAGTACACTTGAGCCATCCCTGTCGAGGGTGTTCTAACCCCATCACAGGAGCCCTGTGCCCAACATGGGACATTATGGCTAACATTCATTAATTCATTCATTCATTCATAAGCAGTAACATGAGCTGCTGCTAAGAAGTCAAAAAGATGATAGCAATGGCAAAGGAAGCTTTTAATACAAAAAGGAGCATCTTCTGCGGACTTCTGGAAAAAAAACTAAGGAAGAAACTAGTGAGGTGCTTTGTGTGGCGTGTGGCATTTTATGGGGCAGAAACACGGACATTACGACGAAGTGAAGAGAAGCGACTATAGGCCTACAAATGGTAAAACTCCGTTGTAGGAGGTTACTAAACCTTACTGGAGGCGGAATCTGGAGTTTCCCTCCATTAATCTGAACCATTGTCGCTACTAATTGACAAGTCATCTGATGCATCACTGCTATTGGCTGACAATTAGGAAGGAAGAAGTGAATAGTATATTGTGTTACTCTTTAAGATTGACGCATGCGCAGACCAAGGGAGTTTTGTAAGTTGTTCCCCTATAGAAGCATTTGAAATGTGGATATGGAGAAGAATGGAGAGTGTGAAATAGACGGAATAAGAAACTAAGCTGTGTTAAGGTACGGTCACACGTCGCTACTTTTGCAGCGCTGCAGTACAAAAAACTGCGCAACTCTTGTACTGCGACGTGTGAACAACGGTGCAACCCGAAAAGTAGCGGCTGCCGAACCTGCTGCCCGCTACTTTTCCATGCTGCGCGCAGCTTAAAAGTAGCGACGTGTGAACAGGGTTCTCAGGGTTGCAGCCGCAGCATTTTTGATATCGGTTTTGTTGAAACTTTTGCTGCGGTTGCAACCAGTGTTACCACCCAAATGTGCCAATGATACTTTTATTGTTTGGATATATTTTAATGTTAAATGTGATGAAATTAAATTACTTGTAACAGTTATTAAATACACAACACAGTCTGAGCATAATTGCTGACGATATAATCCATTTTTTTAATTTTCCGTAGCGTAGTTCCAAACAGGAGGGTTGCCAACATTGATTACGTGAATATACTATTGGTTATCATTTAAGTATATAGGCGTTTTTAAAAGCTTTATAGTCAAAATAATGTCAATTTCTCAATACTAGATACGACAGAAAAGCAAATAATAGATAAGGAAGCTTTCGCATGAGTTTCTTAATAATGCGAACATAACCACAAAATGTATATTGAGAAGTCAACACGGAGATGGAAACCTGCAGCATGACTGCGGCTGCAAAAGTAGCGCCTTGTGTGTGAACAGACTCGCAACCTCCAGTTGCAACTTTTGCTGCACTCGGGTTGCGCAGCACGAAAAGTAGCGTGCAGCGCGCTACTTTTGGCTTACGTGTGAACACGACACGCAACTTTTGCAGCTGCAGTACAAAAGTTGCGCTGCAAAAGTAGCGATGTGTGACCGTACCTTTAGAAAGAATGGGTGAAAAAAGAATGATGCTGAAACTGATCAGGAAGAGGAAAAGGAATTGGCTGTGTCACTGGTTGAGAAGAAATTTCATCTCTCAAAGGGGTTCGTGACACTCAAAAGCTTGGAAACTACCGCTGTGATTACTTTCGTCGACGAAAAAGGCATCAGTTAAAATAAGTCCTACTTTGTAATATTAATAAAATGTATTCACTTACCTCCAAACAGAACAGAGTTGAATCTATCTGGTGCACCAACGAACTCTTGAAAATAGCGCACTTTTGCTAAGAGCCATGGATAAAGGCCACTGGGACGATCATTAAGGCTGTAATGATCTAGCAGCGATGGAAGAAGTGGCAAGATCATTGTGAATGCCAGCAGATCTAATAAAAGGGACACGAACACTATGTACACAGTGGGGTGAGTCTTCAGGCTGCCCGGTGATAGTGTGGGAGTAGATGAACCATTTAGTTCTGATGTGCTGGTTACTTTCCTCTTCGTAACAGTTGACGTGGTCGTGGTGTATTCCGTCCTCTTCTCAGTCATAGTGCGGGAGGACTGAAACGCCGCTGGTGGCTGTCCCTCATCTGATGTGTAAGTTATGTGTGTTGTTCTAAGTTTCCCAATTGTTGAACGTGTTTGAACCATGTTTACTGCTCAGTTACCTGTTAAAACATCACTTGTTATATACACAATATGCAGAATGTTCATACAGAGTGATTTATATAGAACTGACACATTTCTTTCTTTAATTATTCCGTTGGAAATTCATTCAATGACCCAATTTTAACACCAAATTAAGCAGAATGTTCTGGAGTTTCGATTCCTTGTCACTAGATGCGCAGATGTTTATGTTTTATTCCTATTGTTGGCAGCACTGACCCAATTTTAGCACCAAATTAAGCAGAATGTTCTGGAGTTTCGATTCCTTGTCACTAGATGCGCAGATGTTTATGTTTTATTCCTATTGTTGGCAGCACTGACCCAATTTTAGCACCAAATTAAGCAGAATGTTCTGGAGTTTCGATTCCTTGTCACTAGATGCGCAGATGTTTATGTTTTATTCCTATTGTTGGCAGCTGTTTTCGACATTTTGTGTCAACGTGAAAATGCAGTACACATTAAATCAACGACTCTTCCTTGTGAAGCAATACTGGATTACGAATTCAATTACAGCTACTCAAATGGCATACCAGAGAGAATTTGGTGTTCGCAATCCTCCCAAAAGAAACACAATACTGGGACTGGTAAACAAATTGGAAACAATTGGATCTTTGGTGAGTGAAAAGGGCAAGCATCGTTCATCTAGGCTTCCCACGGTTGTTGTTGACGTAAGAGCACGACTGGAGCAGTCACCCAAAAAATCATTAAGACGTTTGTCGCAGGAGACAGGGTACACCTACTCAATGTGTCAGAGAGCCTAAAGCCATATAGGGTTACGGTTGTTCATCAGCTACAGGAACCAGATAAGGATAAAAGATTGAATTATTGTCGTTGGTTTCAGACGTTCATTGTGCAAAATCCTGCCATATTGTCCATCACATGGTTCACAGATGAAGCACGGTTCCATTTATCCGGTTATGTGACGACCGAATAATTTCCAGGAACCTGTGGCCACCGAGATCTCCGGATTTGACAACGCCGGACTTCTTTCTATGAGGTTACTTAAAAGAAAGGGTTTACGCCACACGTCCCCAGACATTGGACGATCTGAAGCACAACATCACACAGGAGATTCAAGTTATTGACAACAGAGTCCTCCAACGAGTGGCCAGTAACGTGGAACGACGTGTTGACTTGTGCCTTATGCAGGATGGAGGACATTTTCAACATTTGCTATAGAGGTAAATAATCTCCCAAAATTCCTCTACATTTTAGGTATAAGTTGTCGCTAGCACAATTCGTTTTGAAACAATTAATGAAAGAAATGTGTCAGTTCTATATAAATCACTCTGTAGTACAGTTATTAGCAGACAGCGGATTTTCGATACCCTATACTGAACGTTAGATGTACGTCAGTTGCAGGGAGGTCACTGAAATCATTGCTACGCTCCCTCTGTACGCCAAGGAACGCTGGGAGGGACAGAATATCCGCTGTCTGTATTAAAAAATAAATAAACACTTTCATGGCCAGTTTCACCAAGCTTGAACAAATCAATCCAAATGAAACACTAACTAGTGAACATTAAAATATTTAACGATTCACTAAAATGCGAGCTGTTCCTCAACCAAATTTTTTTTAACATTTAATGAACAGTATGTGAATTTTTCATAACTATATCACAACATTTTTTTATGAAACCACAGCCTACTATATCGCAAATCGTGTACCTATCTGCTACATCATTCGCATGTGAGCCAACAATAAGCAACGCGGTTACAAAATATAGAAAATGAAGGAAAAAGTACTACGAGTATTATTATAGTATTAGTACTATTATTATTATTATTATTATTATTATTATTATTATTATTATTAGATATACCCGTGCGCTTCGCTGCACTTATTAGAAATAAATATAAAGTAATTACATATTTAAAATAGGACATTTGATCCAGGGAACATCCGTGTTTGATTGAAGGATAAATCGTGCAATCTGTTATTTAATTGAAATTGTATTTAAATAATTAAAATGCGATCATTTTGGTCCTGTGAGCACCCATTTCCTGCAAGGATAATTATTCTTTAACATGCTTCTTAAATGTTATTACATTTTTTTTTTCGTTGTTGGTAACTCTATAGCATCTATTAGATGCTTTATCGTTGTGCTAACAGATGGAGTTACTTGTCAACAATGTGACGCTGAAACGTGTGTTCAGGTTACTGCCCAGCGACAGTCCTGATGTATTTTTATATTTTTGATGATTGGTTAATTAATATTAACCCGGCACACTCACATTCATACAAATTTCCAGACTCTTCAAGAAAAATTCACCGAGAGCTGAGCCCGGGAATCGAACCCGGGACCAACAGACCACGGAGGCAGTCAAATGTTACTACATGCAAATAATTAAAATATGACCATTTGGTGCAAGGATAATTCGTTTAACATTTTTCTAAATTAGTCTTGACTGCATCCTTTAATAAATCACTCCAAATTAATAGAATGGATTGTGTACGAAGATAATTTTTATGTTAACCTCATTGTACATCTTATTTTTCTTTTTTAACATCTGTGGTCATATCGCGTGTTTAGAATGTGTGGGTATATCAGTAGGCCGTTTTTTACTTTTTTTGAGTTCCTGTTTCTGTACATGGCTTGTGTTTACGTAACTGATTACAGATTTCGATTAATGTTTATCGTATCTGTAATTATTGAGGCGGTGATGAATCATGGCATGTAAATTTCCAATCTGACATTTGCCTTTATGACTAAGGGAAGCCATGAAAAACTCCAGTCAGATTGGTCGGCCACAGAGTTTGAACCCGTGACCTCCCGAATGCGAGACTCAAATTCTACCGTCTGAGCCAACTCGCTCGGTTGTGCATCATTGTTTATGTACTTACACTATATGGCAGAATTCGTCTGTAATCACTAATCAGTATTAATATCGTTACGGTAATTCGGCCGAAATATACTGATTAGATAAAAAAAAATATTGTAATCCATATTACTGACAGTGGCGTAGCATGAAATTTTGAGCAGGGGAAGCTAACTCAAGTTGTCTTTCATGCAATATGAGAAAAAGTATTACAAAAATACAATATTAAAATAAATAATAATCAATTTCAAGTCAGCAGTCGAAGATTGGTTGGAACATCGTAAGTAACACCATTAAGGCATGACCTCAAATGATACGTAGTAAAATATGATTTCACGGTTTACACATATCTCTTAACAAATAGACACGTATACGTATAACATTAGCTCACTCCCTGTCATACTTAGAGAAATCACAATATTAGTATCATTACGTAAGTATGCGTCTGTCTTTTGGTTGTGTCCTTCATTGACAGCAAGGGAGTCGTTCATTTGTTTTTTAAATCACACTTTTGTTCGTAAGTCAGTCTTGATAATACAATTGTCCTAAAAAATCAAGTAAATTAGTGTCAGGAACTGTTATTTCGCTCATTATTTATTATATCAGCCACAATGCACACTAACACTTCAACTGAACACAACTGACGAAAAGGGATAACTCGGAAACTACTTATTTTAAATGTTAAAGCTAGCTTCTTTTCGAGCCTTGCGACTAGGGTAGTTTAAAAGGGATGGAAAATCTGCGGGGTGGATTACACAGAAGAAACCAGTCTGCTTGGAAGCTGGTGTGTGCAGGCTTCGTGTTTACTGCTGCATCACAAATCATCCTGAGCTGCCGCATCACAATATTTAACGCGTAAATATAAATTCTATTAAAATTAATAAATAATTTTCTCCATAAACTGCAGGTTTATTATGAAATTATTATTAACTGGGGAAGCTAAGCTTTTTAGCTTACATTGACGCTACGCCACTGATTACTGATACTTTACTTAAAGCTCCTAGCAAATATAGCCTAATACACAAGATTCAATTAGCGATTTTCTTAGTAATTTTGCCATTTGTTGAAATTAATACAGTGGGGCTGTAAGATTCAAATAATGTTTACTTACGATGAAATTATTTTTAAATGCTAAAATATGATTAATCTGAAAAATAAGATTCAGAGTACGAATAAATCTATATAGACCTACTTCATTGGACAAATTTTACTAATTACTTAGAGTTTAAAACACGAAGAGCAAATATCTGGTCTTCCTTGACCCTCAAAGAATTTGAAACTCTAATATCACGCTATTTTAATAAATTTCTGAACTCTAATTGAATAAACAAATTTGGTGATGTATTACATTTCACAGCGACATTTCGTCAGGTTTTAATGCCATGTAATACTAGCCTTCACGCCTTTTCAAATGAAGAAAAGCGTATTCAGTCTTCGAAACGCCATCCTTTCTTACAATATTTATCAATGGAAAAAGTTTAAATTAGTTCCTCTCCACAATATATCAAAAGTTTGTCCAACATTTTCACTTAAAATTATCTCATTTTTAATTGCTGTAAAATATGACAAAAAATTTAGCAATAACAATTTAACGTACGTTACATCGTTTTTCCGTGTCCAGCATGTAGAATCCTTGATATCCTTCCTTATAAAATATTATTTCCCTCCAACAAACACAATGCTCTCTAGAAACATTTGAACGTCATTCTGCGCAATGATGTTATACCACAGTCTAGTATATACAGTCACGAAGCTTGATTTGCGAGGGTGCTAGGAACAATAGACTGTGCCGGTACTATTTCGCATTGTTTGTAATGAGACGACATTAGCGATCCTAGTGGTTAGCAACTATCTATGGATGCATATTTACTACGTATTGAGCTTCGTGACTGTATATACTAGACTGTGGTTATAACAGATTAAAATATTATTTTATGCTCTGTATCTCAAATAAGATTTTGTAGTTAAGTTCTTGTTCTAGAGAGCGTCTCAATTATTACTTTAGATATACCGATAATTTAAAAAATATTTGCAAAACGTAACACAAAATTGATTGAAATCAGTAACTCTGCATTTGTAAAATCACTTAATGTATCTGTTCACTTCTACGTTATGTAGGTAAATAACCTTTTACAAAACGTATTTGAAGTTAATGTACAATGACGGACACAATAGTTGAGAAACTCGAGTATTTTCTAAGTCAAATTAATGCTATACTGCGCATGCTCCGAGCTGAAAATTGATTCATATGGTGATGGGATGTTCGCTTCGCTTTTGTTTGTTTGTTTTTTTGTATCTATCTGAAGGAATTAAAACTGTAGCCTTTTATAAACCGCACTACAGATCTTGAAACATTTTCGCTCAACAATTATGTCCCTCGCTGTACATGAAGAAAAAGAAATATTAAATTTGCATAACTTCCATGTTCTTATCTTCGAAAACTGTCACCCATTTATTACCAACACCCGGCTCATCAATATTGCTTACAAACTGCAAATCATTGTTAATAATACGAGGCCAAACTATTCTTTAAGGTTTACTTAAAATATGGCTCAAATTTCCATGCACATTACTTATGTCTTACGACATCAAAAGTGCATAATACCATGGCTCACAGTGAAAATGACACATTGAAAGCATTTAATACAAATTTAAATATAATATTTTAAATTAATATTATGATATATAATTATTGTGTTTTTTTACAAAATTACTTACAATCATTTGCGTAGATTTTACATAAATAAATGAGTAGAATTAAACATACAAGTTAGTAATCGCGTTGGTTCGAATGTGCAGAAACATGGTAATGATATAGTGTAATGTTTATTTACATTTGTACTTCACACTTCTGTAAGTCTCTTTCCTTGAGTAAACTGTGTACTCTGTACAGTACGTTTTGGCCAGGTTTAGTTGTCTGTTTTGTTGTGGTAATTTATTTTCCTTTTGTGTATTTTGTCAATGTTTATTTGTTTACTATGTTTAATTTTTCCTTTTTTTTTTTTACTACTGTTACATACCACTGGTACAGGTAATTGTCTTATGTATCATATTGTGCTTCTTGTTTACTTCTCCTATGACGAAGTCTATGACATCTAGGCCTATGTAACCTTACTCGTATGTTCTTTTTTAGCTAATAAAGTTTATTATTATTATTATTATTATTATTATTATTATTATTATTATTATTATTATTCAGAAACATGCACATTAAGACGAAGTGAAGAGAAGCAACTAGGAGCACTTGAAATGTGGATATGGAGAAGAATGGAGAGTGTGAAGTGGACAGACAGAATAAGAAACGAAGCTATGTTGGAAAGAGTGGGTGAAGAAAGAGTGATTCTGAAACTGATCAGGAAGAGAAAAAGGAATTGGCTGGGTCAGTGGCTGAGAAGAAACTGCCTACTGAAGGATGCACTGGAAGGAATGGTGAACGGGAAAAGAGTTCGGGGCAGAATAAGATATCAGATGATCGATGACATTAAGATATATAGATCATATGCGGAGACTAACAAGCAAACATTCTGATTAGGGCAGATAAAAAAGTTTTTTTTTTTCTTCCACCATGTTAATAATGTCAAAAGAAGTGCTTGTACAAATTTTGGCCACTCCACCGCAATTACGAGCCCGTCCAGAAAGTGATTTTCCCTGGGGCCGTTTACAGAAAAAAAACACAATTTCATCGAAATGTTTACTGAAACAGATACAGCAATTGTTGCGCTATTTGTCAACATATCCCCCACTGGAATTCAGATATTTGTCATACAATGGGATCAATTTTTGTATTCTTGTGTCGTAGAAGTCAGCCGCCTGGGATCGGGAACCAGCCGTCTGCACCTCTCTGTCGATCCCATGATATGACAAATGTCTCAATTCCAGTGGGGAATATGTTACAAAATAGCTTAACAATTGCTGTGTCTGTTCCAATAAATTTTTCCAATGAAATTGTGTTTTCTTTCTGTTACCAGTCCCTAGCCGACTTATTTTTTTACGGTCGAGTGGCCAAAATTTGTATGATCACTTTTTTTTTACATTATTATCATTGTGGAAGAAAAATTTTGACTTTATCTGCCCCCACCGGAATATTTGCTTGTAAGAGGAAGACTGGAGAACGCTGGGTTTACAGTGAAAGACCTGCCCTTGAACAGAACGCTATGAATGAATGAATTATTATTACTCGTATTATTATTATTATTAAACCATGATTCTGCAACGAACACTGCAATGAGTAGGGCCTACTACACAGCAGTGGGAAAACGATAACTGATCAATAATTTCAAGAAGGAAGAAATCTGCCAGGCAATTAGCAGAAATCTAGAACAAAATTACGGAATTAATATTCAAAGTAAATAGACTAAATAAAATGAGGAGTTCCAAAATGATAGCCTAAAAAAAAAAAAAAAAAAAAAAAAAGGACGAGAAACTGACTGCAAATCAAGATTTCAGGTATAACTCCCTGTAAAGTTGATTTGAATAATTTCGAGGGAAAAATTGTTCCGGAGCCGGGTATCGAACCCGGGACCTTTGGTTTAACGTACCAATGCTCTACCACTGAGCTACTCGGGAACTCCAACCGACACCGATCCACTGACTGTAAGACGAATCTGTGAAGACAGCATTTGGCGTGGAAGAACTTCATTCAATCGATATCATTTAAAGAAACCTCACTAGGCAAACTTAAAAATTCTTAGCCTACTGGCCTTAGCTCTGCCAGATTAAATAAATAAATAATTATCAATTATTATTATTTACATTGAAAATATTATGTCCATATCACTGATTATTATTAGTATTATTATTATTATTATTATTATTATTATTATTATTATTATTATCTCTTTAAATAGTATAAGTTATATCATGATAATATAAATTATTAAAATACAGAACTGAATGATTTTATATTTTCATAATTTTATTATTGTCATAAGCTACTGTTTCACTTAATTACTAATAGTGTAGGCTTAATTAATTATTGTGGTTGCCAACAAATGTATATATTGTCGTTTCCCAGCTGCATCTAAATTATAATGCATTGTGGGCCTATTAGTATATTACGATACAAGGTCGGAAGTGATTTTATAATTCACTTCACTAACGTGTACTGTACAACATTTTTTGCACTCCATATTTTTAAAATTGCAAATACAATATATTTTGCATTGAAAATTTAGAATAATATTATTCCAAAGCCTTCGCAAAACTATGCTGTAATTGTAACTAAGTAACAATAAGTGCATTGTAATGAGTCTATTTCGGTACAGTTTTATGTTATAAAGAATGGTTTCCCTAGCAATAAGTTTCTGTGGGGGAATTCTAAATTTCAAAGCCAACAAAAATAGCTGTAAATACAACAACAAAAAACACGATCGTGCAAAAACTCATTTTTCGGAATGGATTTCAATTAGGAAATTAAAAAAAATCTCGGCTCACTCTACAGCACAACTATCTTCCATAGAAGTGACAGTACGATAGTTACGAGGAAATTAACTAAAATTTTAAAGAATTATACGATAGTCCATTTTATTTGGCATTTCTGTAAATGTGTAACTTCCAAAATATTGGGCAATTGGGATCCCACGAACGAATCACAAGGACTACGAAACATACACGTTAATTATACATTATAGGCTACTTACAGGACTTTCCTTCAAATTCCGGAACATCTGGCAACAACGTAAGAAATAAAGAATTAGTACTACGCCTATAAGCTTATATACCGTGTTTTTCTGGGCATAGGACATAAGGATTTAATATTTTCATAAGAAACCTATGTTTAAAAGGCATTATGAAATAATTTAACCCGTGGGTCATGCTCAGAATTTAACAGGCTTTGGCAATTTGTAATAGAAGAAAACAACATTTTATGATTACCAACAATAAGTCAAAGCCTGATAATTTCTATTCATAGCCCACATATAAGGATATCAAGTTATCTGTTTTTATACACAGATTTATTGTTGTTGTTTAGTCGGCTGTCCGAAGACAAGTCTGGATCACACAAGTGACACCAACAAGGCATCACTTATGAGGCAACTAGGCCAGGAGATAAAGGGGTAGGGTGGTCAGTTCCTTTCCCCCTCCATTGCATATATCGCTGACTAGATCCATATTACATTAATCAAACTTCAGATGTAAACAAACAATATTGTTCTTCCTCTGACAGATATCAAGTGAGATATATTGACTGGTAACAGATGTAGGTAGCTACATATCAGACAGAACCTCAATCAGAGGCAAAAGATTTATTATGGCAATGTTAAATTCCAATGTCCTATACTCAGAAAAATACATTATGTGGTCTATATTTTGTGTTCGTGCGTGCAACTAAGTGAAATAATTATGGAGTATTTCGCTGTATTTCCAAGTCTATCTGAATACTGTCACCAATAAGTGTTCTAAGATAATCGAATCTTACAGTCGCTTTATGTAGGTAATTGAAGGCGATCAAACTTTGGCCCCTGCCGTGAATGGCCGTCATTAGATTAATGGAATAAGAATTATTGGCTGAAAATCTGTTTATAATAATTTATCACTTTCCAACTCGTGGGCTTCGTACTGTATTTACTGAAAACAGACACTACAGATGTGACACAAATACTAAATACACGTTCAATGACTTCATTCAGAAAAGTCTATATAGGCTAATTGTTTTGAAAGTGAATGTACAAACAATAAAACACTGGTTTACAGCCATTTGCTAAGAATTTAAAATAAATTAGCATTTAACTAGCCTGTTAAAAGTATTAGTACATCCCAATTTTAAAGCTTTCCAGCCTAAGATCTTGAAACGTTCCCTGTTACAATATGTAATAAGCACGTATTGTATTGTATGGCGTCAAGAGACCACAAACATAACCTTTATTCTTAGAAACTATATTACTTTCATTTAATCATACAGAAATATCAAACTAATATAAGCGAATACTTACAGAATAGTGCAGTCTACGTCGTTTTGATGCTGTAGGATGTATAAAAATGTAATCTCTTTCTTTTCAGTCACACATCACATCAGCACAATAATTTCACCAGGAAAAGGATCAAGTCCTGAATAAAAAGCTGTATGTGGGATAACTCTCACTACCCTAGATGCTACTGCCCACACCCTCCTTCTTTCACCTACTTTTCCGGCCTCCGGTCTGTTGTGTATATACAACCTAGCGAACGTCAACTTTCACTGAAGCTGTCAAATGGCTTCAACCAGCGTTCCAAACCTTTATTTCGAAACCGAATAGTATCGCTATCATTAATCCAAGTCTATGACGAATAAACGAACACCACTTCGCTGTAATTGCTAACATTTAAAGCTATTTAGAACTATAACAACGATAAGAAACTATTAATGCCTCCGTACGTAGACCTTAAATTTCATTACATCGTAACGCTGGTGACGTACAAGATGCGTGACGTCACAACCGTGTTGAATTGCGCGAAATTCAAACGGAATGGAATCATAGGATCCGGCTGCATATGACTGAAGAGGGATTTGCCCAGCTGGGTAGCAAAGTAATTGCCACGCTTCGCCGGACTGAATGGAAGCAAATTTGTGGCTATTAAAAAATTGTTGCTCAGAAAGAATTAATTGAAATGCTATTGGGAGAAATATCAATCCAGAGAATATTATAATGATAATCCATGTTGAATCTTTTGTACACTACTTTTAACACTTGAATATAAATAATTGATTAAAACAATCGAACGCACCCACACAACAGGCAGCGAAGTTCGAGATGACGCCGAGATCTAGTAGGCTCTGAGGATGGTGTGAAGAAGCACCGAAACAGCTGTAAGTCGCACATGCTTGCACAATTAACACGAGTAAGATCGCCATTTAATCAATTATTTATATTATAATGATAGTTGCGAAAATCTGCAACCACTTCAGAAACTGTCACTGATACATACTATATTTAATTATTTCACCTTCTCCTTTATGTACAGACTTAGAAACAAAATTCAGGTGGCCCAAATTTTGTTTCTGGATCTGTAGTAGACTAAAATGAATTTTTTATGACACATTTTAAATTTTAATGGATCTGATTAACAATAACTGGGTTCCTATCCCCTCCATCCTCTATATTTTACGAACCTACAAGGCAAAAGATACATCAAACATTTTATATACCAGTAATTTAGAGTTTTGTGAACACAATCTCTGACAGTAATAACAATAAGAAGAGAAGAAAATGGAGACGAATACTTTCTTTTTAATTATTAGGAAGTGTTTCCCTTTATTCAAAGAATAATTATATTTGGGAGAATAAAACTTTACCAAGTCAATGCTGTCTATTCCTTACTTCGAGATATTAATATCTTCTCTTTGCAAATCTAAAAGTTGTTGTTGTTGTTTTCTAATGCCAGGCGTTTGACAATAAAGTCATTTGACCTCTTGCACTCCAATGTTTTTCAAAGATATTATCATGGTCAGCCACTGAAGCACAGATTTTGAGGTGTTCCGAACCCATTTCTTGGTTTGAGTTGCACAATGGGCAGTTAGGGGACTGATACATTCAAATTCTATGCAAGTGTTTGGCCAAACAATCATGGCCTGTTGCCAATCTAAATGCAGCTACAGACGATTTTCGTGGTAAATCGTGAATTAACTGTGGATTATGATGCAGAGAGTTCCATTTTTTCCCTTGAGATTGTATTATCAAATTTTGTTTGTTGAAGTCTAAGTATGTAGATTTAATAAATCTTTTCACAGAGTAATACGTAGATTTAGTAACAGGTCTGTAAGTAGCAGTGCTGCCCTTCTTTGCTAAAGCATCCGCATTCTCGTTTCCCCAGGATTCCACAATGGGATGGTATCCATTGGAATAAAATTATTTTATTGAGTGATATTTTATTGAGAGAGCATTTTAGTTATTTCTGCAAATCTAAAAGTAATTAATTGATTATGACTTATGAGATACTGTCACAATTACTGATTCTGCAGGTTTCAATGAATCTTCGGATACCAGCAGTTTTCTCACCAGATCCTCGTCCATTTTGCTCTAAACTTCCTTAATGCTGGACAGATATATGTGACACGCACGCACACACACACACACACACACACACACACACACACACACACACACACACACACACACACACACACAAGTGTTCTGGAATAGGGAAGGTCTTTCACTGCAAACCCACTCCGCGTATGATCCAAATATTTAACTTTGCGGTACATTAAATCATATCTTCCTTTTCTCTCTAGATTCTCTACTTTTTTACACGTCTCTTTCATCCAGTCTTTCTTCACCTTATCAGTTTCTCTTCTTAGTTCGTTGTTTAGTTTTCTGTAGTTTCTTCTACGTTCTTTAGTGTTGATGTTTTTCCATTTTCTCCTTTCTTCCATCTCCTCCAACATTTTCCCTGTGACCCAAGGTTTCTTAATTCTCACACCTTCAGTGTATCTTATTGTTTCTTCTGCTGTTATCTGTATACAGCTTTCTCCAGTACTCATTACTATTCTCGGATATGGATTCTAATGTAGCGGCTTTTTCTTGAAAATTTGCTTGAAATTTTCTTCTTTCCTCTTAGTTCTTCAGTTTTTCCATGTCAAATTTCTTCGTCACCTGTCTTCCTCTTATCTTTTTCAGACGAATATCTACTTCGTGTATCAGCAGAACATGGTCTGAGTTAATATCTGCTCCTGGTAAAGTCTTTGTATAGAGAAAGACAGTCTTTCAGCTTTCCCAATAACGGGACTGCCTCATTGGACAAAGCATAACAAACACACTGAGTGAAAACAAAAACAGACCACAAAAGAGAAATGTAGGGAACGAACAAAAAAAGGGAAATTAAGTACAGATAATAGCATACACATAACAGGCCTAAACATAGTAAACAAATAGATTAGACGTTCAAACAAAAGTTCTTCCTTCTTAGGAAACAAAGTACAGATGGTATTTTAAAATGGCAAGTGATCCTCTGATAGCGGCAAGGGAAACATCACGAATGAAGTCGTTGTTCAACTGGAACTTCTTGCAGAAACTGACAAAGAGGCGAGGTATTGTGCCCCTAGCGCTAACCATTAGCCCAACTACTTCAATGGAGGTCAGGTGATATTTTTCCAAATAGAATGGAACTGTGGGCTCATAAATTCTGCATTTTTCTGCATGGACTTCAGCGGGCTGTTGTTCCTGTGCCTCGAACCTGACTGTTGGGTCGATAATGTAGGCAGCTGTAGAGCCTGGTGGAATGGCATGCATGTCAATTCGCCGACAGGATCCCTCTTGAGAGATGCCATGGACTTCTTCGTGCACAGTGAGACCTTCCTTTCTCAAGGCTACGACAATCATGGACCTGATTCTGTGATTTCTAGAGTTCCTCAGCGTCTCGCTGAAAGGACAGGCACCCAAAACGTGGTCAAGAGTTTCAATCTCATTGACGCAACGACGACAGAGGTTTCCGTTACTGACTAAGAAAGTTAAGTTCGCTAAATATTCACAGACTATAGTTTTTTTTTAAAGAATGGTTATTTTTATGATTTTTGTTCCTATTTTAATTCATTATATTTTAACGATTGTTTAAATCAATACCTACAATGGCAAAACTGTTCATGAACTATTTTTTTCCGTTGAAGATTAGCTTTGTATTACTATACAACATAATTAAGGCTATGCTAAAAAAGAAAAAAAGAAGACACCTAACAAAAATCACATGAAATGAAAGAAGAAAGTTTTTACTTCCCAGACATATTTAATTAAATTCGTTAGTTCTGTTTTTCAGCAGTTTCAGACCCTAGAATTACACTTACGAAGATGAACTTGTTCAGATGAAAATATCTTTACTGTGTTTCTGGTCATTACAGTTAAAATGCACACACTTTAATAATAAAATTATACTCTCATTGAAATATTCAATTACTGTATTTAATAGTCATCTAAAAAAAAGAGGGTAGTAACAAATATAAAAGCACGTACAAAATAGACGTATATAAAATGTAAAACATGACTACGGACAAAACATGTTTTAAATTGTGAAACCATCAATTTTAGGATTTAACATGAATAATTTTTCATGTTGATTATACAATTGTTTCAGAAATCTTCTTTCATTGCGATGTAATTTATGAATACCGAAGTATGAAGCAATGATAATAAAATAATTTTCACAAGTGTTCTTTCCACTCCGTTAACCTGAAAATGAAGGTATAACCTTTATTACGAATATGACGTGAAATTCTCATGTAGTTTAAGTTTGTAGATAGCAAACAGCATTCAGAAATAAATACCATACTTTAAAATAGCACAGTTCCGGACAATTGGCCACAGAAAATTGGTAACAGGGACAATTGGCCACAGAAAATTGGTAACAGGGACAATTGGCCACAGAAAATTGGTAACAGGGACAATTGGCCACAGAAAATTGGTAACAGGGACAATTGGCCACAGAAAATTGGTAACAGGGACAATTGGCCACAGAAAATTGGTAACAGGGACAATTGGCCACAGAAAATTGGTAACAGGGACAATTGGCCACAGAAAATTGGTAATAGGGACAATTCGCCACAGATAGACAATTTGCCACAAATAGACAATTTGTCACAGATAGACAATTTGCCACAAATAGACAATTTGTCACAGATAGACAATTTGCCACACTGTCCATTATCCAAAAATGGGACCGTAGCAATTTATTTAAATGTGAATTAGTGGCAAATATGATAACTTTCACGTTGTCCTTCGGTTCAAAATACAACCACCACCTTTCTCCTTGTACAGTCTTAGTGTATCTGTAACGTTCAGTTCGTCAATATTTCAGGTGGTAGGTGCAGCTTCCTGGCACGGCGCACAGTTTTTTCAATAGATGGTTTCTTCGGTAGATTCACACTGGCTTCGCTTGCAATACGCTGTAACTCATTTTGAATAACGACAGACATTGGTTCTCGGGAAGTCCCTGCCCTTGCCTTCATGTTCTCTACACATTCCTTTGCCTTAATCCTTCCCCAGTCTGCAGAATGATTCTTGTGTTCAGACGGTTCTTTGACGACACTGCTTCCACCTTCTGATAACGTGACTGTTGCATTACACCCACCACGCATGTCAAAGCCCCAAACAACTCCATTCTTATTTTCTCTAAGTCTCGTGTACATGTAGCCAAGATATATTAATTTGTCAGAGCCTCTTTCTGATTTTGTAAAGCGAATTTCTTCTGCCATAGTTCTGAATTAGTTTACAGCTTCTGGATTTTTCTTGTGTTACCACAGAAATATATTATAAAATTGTTGCGAATTTGAGTATTGTCTTGAATTTTAATGTGTGGCGAATTGTCTTTGATACGAATTTCAATTATGTGGCGAGTTGCCTCTGTGGCCAGTTGTCCCCAACCCAAAACGGCACTGTAGATACTACCATACTCACAATTATAAAATATGTACACATATTGTTGTAAGGTCATGCATTCATAACTTTATGTCAGGGAAAATATTTTCAAATTTGTTCGGATTCTAATATTGCAGATAATCGTTTTTAAAGGAGCATCTTCTGTGGACTTCTGGAAAATAAACTAAGGAAAAGACTAGTGAAGTGCTTTGTGTGGAGTGTGGTATTGTATGAGACAGAAACGTAGACTTAACGACGAAGTGAAGAAAAATGACTAGAAACATTAATTGAAATGTGGATATGGAGAGGAATATAATGTGTGAAATGTACAGACAGATTAAGAAATGAAGCTGTGTTGGAAATAGTGGATGAAGAAAGAATGATGCTGAAACTGATCAGGAAAAGAGAAAGAAATTGGCTGGGTTACTGGCTAAGAAGAAAATACCTACTGAAGGATGCACTGGAAGGAATGGTGAACGGGAGAAAAATTTGTGGCAGTAGATATCAGATGACAGACGACATTAATATATATGGATCGTATGAGGAGACAAAGAGGAAGGTGAAAAAAAGGGAAGATTGGAGAATGCTGGATTTGCAGTGAAAGATCTGCCCTTGGACAGAAAACTATGAATGAATGTATGTATCTTTCTATTTTTGTGGACTTTTGCTGCATTAAAATTCCTCTAAACCTTTCATTACTACTAAATGTATTATCCTGAACTGCAAAGCAGTCGTAAATTAAGCTAAAACGTATATACTGTACTAGTCATAATATATTAACCTCAAATTCATGTTAATATTGGGTACTGTACCTTTGTGATCCTCAGTTATGTGCTACCGTCTATAGGCTGGACAACAAATGCAGCAATCATTATCTGTAACATAAAACAAAATAATAAGAAAATAAAATAATCTTAATATTAAATATTAAAATATAACACAGTAATCTTCTCTTATCTGTGGAATCTATATCAGCATTTTCAATTAACCATAGTTGACCTCGGCAACTTTTTTTTTTTACTTATTTTAGTGTCTAGCATCTTAACCCATTTATGCCCAGATTATTTTTTCTTTTATTTTTGTTTCATGTATCATATTAAGTGAGTCATAGGGACGTTGTAAGCATGAGGAACTATGAAAATACTGATTTTGTTACTTCGGTAAAAATTTATGGGGTGGGTCGATAACGACCCACTAGGCACTTCCTCGAGAATTTGTTCATTATAATTTTTTGATGATTTATTGTTTTATTTATGCTTTTGCGTAGTATGCAACTTGTTAAATTTAAAAGTAATGTATAAACAAATCATTACCATACTAAACACGCATACGATTTTTTAAAAATATTTATTGAATAATTTCCCTGAGAGCTACATTCACATTCACATGTATTTTACATTCACAAATTGAAAGGAAACCTTGCACTGGAAGAAATATATAATTTGAAACACACAACAAATTATGGTACATGACATAAGGTCCACACCTGTGGAGTAACGGTTAGCGTGTCCGGCCTCAAAACCAGGTTGCCCGGGTTCGAATCCTAGTCGGAGCAAGTTACCTGGTTGAGGTTTTTTTCCGGGTTTTGCCCTCAACCCAATAAGAGCAAATGCTGGGTAACTATTGGTGCTGGACCCCGAACACTTTTCACTGGCATTATCACCATTTCATTCAGACACTAAATAACCTGAGATGTTGGTACAGCGTCGTAAAATAACCTACTAAAAATACATGACATAAGTCCTTAGTTCTACTCATGATATGGTGCACCTCTGACATGCTTTTACATCGCCACAAATCTTGTATCGCCGTTTTTGTTGTTGGGCTATAGTGCCAACAGTGATCTTTCTCCGGTGTTCTTTGATGGTATCAAAGAAACGAACTCGTCTTCCACTCTTTGGAGAAGTGTCATATTTTAGGCTTGCGTTATTTCGTGGCCGAAGGCGAGTGCATCCAAAGACTTTCCATATGATCGACTGACTGAGAAGCCAAGCATTGTTCATGCACACATCTAATAACCACGAAAGTAATGGCATGTGCCATTTTTTCCACATATATCAGAAGTATGTACTCCACTCATATTGCAATTATATTTACGGAAAACATAAGGCTGACGAACTTTGTTTTCCTCTTCTTGTAAAGGGGCTACTTCAGGTTCGTTAGACGTGATGCTCACCTTTATTTCTTTCTCGCTTTATTCTATGTGTCGGTGGTGGAGAATTCTCAATTTCATTGCTGATAGGATCTCAATCTTTTCTAATATCGGTGCCCCCTTCCTCATTATAAGGCTAAACAACGTCTAGTAGCTCTGTCACTAACTTTGTTGCGGCTTGCAGTTGAGCTCAGTTGGAGTCCTTGCAATCTTCATCTCCAGAATCTGCATCCGTTATCCTCAGGCAGACCAATGAATATATCTGCCCCGTATTTTGGGATTTCGGAAGAATCAGATCTCTCCAACTATTCTAGAATTTAGATTACTGTCAGAGTCTGAAAAGAGGGAATACTTATGATTATGGAAACTGTTATGAAGGATCTCAGTTTTCAGATAGGGCCAGTAGAGAACTCTCATGAAGATAATAAAAAGACAAAGCGGGGTCATTCTGATTGTTATTCACACCTAGCTCTCATAGGTGCCGCTAGTGCCGAGAATTATGAACTACTTAGTTCGTCAAAGACTATCCAGAGTGCATCCCAAGCGGTGAGATATAACATTACACAAATAAAAGAATGTTGTAAACGAAAGCGGTAATAAGCCTGAGATATTCTGAGAAATGCTATTAGAATTATCATTCCCAAAAGCACTCCTAATCCTTACACCAACTTCTATTTGATATTTGATATATATTTCTCAAAAATCTTCGGTCCTGCTGGCCCTTCACATTTCTGTACAAACTTCTATTGAGGTAGATGTTCGTAAAAACATCGCTCAAAGGAAAATAATAATGAAAAGCTATGTGAAAGGTAGCCCTACTGTACAGTAAATAGCGTAAATATTGACAAAAACATACAAGATACATATTCTCCTGAATCTTCTTGGCAGGAAACACTGATTGTTAATAAAATTCACGGATTCAACAGAGTTTTTACTCACTTTTTCTTCTCCAAGGCAGATGGTAGTTGCGTCATATTTATTCGGCAAGTTCCGGCGCAATAATGACGTGGTGTGTTGGCTTCCCGCGTGTTCCACAAGTGCATTGTACCTTTGTGCATCTAAGAAAAGTAGACACGTAGTGTTGCCTAGACTAATTCGCGTGTAAAATAATTTTAATCAATGGGTCGAAAACGACCCACCTGGGCATAAATGGGTTAATATGAAGAGTTTATAGAAAATCTAGAATGTAGTCACACTCTGTATTCATAGACTGTGGTAGCATCAACCACCAACACTGTTTTCAGTGCCATTTTCCCCGCTATTTATTTCACACTGTTTTAAAACATGCTGAAGTAGCAACATACAAATGGGTTATTTATAGAATTTGCTATTATCTCCAGTAGATTTTGGTATGTATCCTCTGCAGATACAGGTGGGTTACTGTATATTATTTCATGAAGTTTCAACTAATCTTAAAAGATGAAAGAGTAGTGGAACAGAGAAAAATTCTCTCCGGCACCAGGATTTGAACCCAGGTTTTCAGCTCTATGTGCTGATGCTTTATCCACGTAGAGCTGAAAACCCGGGTTCAAATCCCAGTGCCGGAGAGAATTTTTCTCTGTTCCACTATTCTTTCATCACACAATGACGCAGAATATCTGCATGGAAATATCATATGTACTTTGGTACATTAAAATAATATATAATCTTAAAAGGATCAAATTAACTAAATATAGGCACAGTATACGTAAAGAGTCACAATCGTAGCAAAAAATAGTGTTTCTGCACTTTACTGCATTTGCTACAAGGAACTTACTTGAAGAGTCACCTCCACCAAGAGACATTTGATCCACATCACAAACGAACTCTCCAGGAGGAAGATAGCTGAAAATAAAAATTGATGGCCTTCTTATTATTTTAGCATATTTTTCAAGATTATATAGGATTTTAAACATATTATGATGTAAATCAACGGTGCCATTTGACAACACAACAAATGAAATAGGTATCCAGTACACACAAATGTACAAAAGATGCTTTTTTTTACTTATGATGCTAGAGAATTAGGGTGATATTCATAGACATTTCGCAGCACGCGCTACGAACGTACTAAGCTAGCCCCGGCTATCCACTGGCTACTAGTACAGAATTCAAATCATATCCTATCGCTAACACTGGTTTATGAATATGAAAAACGCTGATAATCCACCGGAAGCCCGCGCTAAAAATGTCTATGAATACAGCCCTTAGAGATGTAGCAGAGTTGAGGATATGTACTTTTTACCTCATATTTTATGGAGTTTTAGTAGTTTTCTATTGCACGCAATAGATCAGTGGTTCCCAAACTGGGGGTCGTGTAAAAAGCTGAGGGGGTCGCCAAATGATTTACAAAATGAAAAAAAGAATGCTTCATTAACATACACTTACTATGTGTTCAGAAGCATAAACAACATTAAACATAAAAATAAAAGCCAGTAGTTATACACTAAAGTAAAAAATAATTTTACTGCTGCGAAAAATGCGCCTGTTGTTCAGAAAGTAGCTCTCAAATCTGGACTCAGTATTCGATACACACACAGTGATATCACTTTCAAACTCAGTGAGATTTTTCGTCTTTGTTTTGATAGCAATCATAGACGAGAAGCTTATTTTTCATAAATATGAGGTTTCAAATGTTACCAAAATTTAATTTTGCAAGCTCAGGGTATTCATATTAGGTTAGTACACAAGTTCGTGGCGTTTTTGTTTCGCGTGTTTGTACTCTAGTTGCTATGGGTTTATTTATCAATTGTCATTTTTATTTGAAGTTTAATTGTTCTGCTTGAGTTTACATATGTTGTTGTTGTTTTCTAATGCCAGGCATTTGACAATAAAGTCATTTGACCTCTTGCACTCCAATATTTTTCAAAGATATTATCATTGTCAGCCACTGAAGCACAGATTTTGAGGTGTTCCGAATCCATTTCTTGGTTTGAGTTGCACAATGGGCAGTTAGGGGACTGATATATTCCAATTCTATGCAGGTGTTTGGCCAAACAATCAGGGCCTGTTGCCAATCTAAATGCAGCTAAATCGGGAATTAACTGTGGATTATGATGCAGAGAGTTCCATTTTTTCCCTTGAGATTGTGCTATCAAATTTTGTTTGTTGAAGTCTAATTACGTAGATTTAATAAATCTTTTCACAGAGTAATATGTAGATTTAGTAACAGGTCTGTAAGTAGCAGTGCTGCCCTTCTTTGCTAATGCATCCGCATTCTCGTTTCCCAGGATTCCACAATGAGATGGTATCCATTGGAATACAATTCTTTTATTGAGTGATATTAATTGAGAGAGCATTTTAGTTATTTCTGCTGTTTGAGATGAGTTTACATATTGAAGTTTTCATTTTTGCAGATAGTGAGTGGAGCCGTGATACTGATGGGACAATTCTGTCAGGTAAAGCCTATTGATAATACTGCTAATGTATGGACCATTATTATCAAGAGTAATTTTATAAATTGATATGCATTGCATGGACAATATTACCAAAAACAACATATCACAAAAATTCTGATGTGAATTCCAATCGAAGTCTTACCTGTTATTGTAAATAGTATCGGCATCGAAACGCATCGCTGGTTTATAGTATTTTGCTTTTGCAGCCCATGGGTAGTCTTCTTTCTCAGGGACAGCCCATGGCACATAACTCATCTTATGAACTGTGTCGTCTTCAAATGGAGAGGACGGTGCCTGATACATTTGTTGCGGTTTGTAACTCCTGGCGGGATCGTATTTGTTAATGGGTTGATAAGATGCGTTCATTGTTGAAGTGTCTAGAAATGAAATTCAAGCTCGGATGTTAAAAGCAATTTTATATCTATAATAGACAGAAATAAATAGAATGATTTCAAAAGAAGAACTAACTTTTATTTAAAATTGAAAATAGAAACTAAAAATAAATATCAGGAAGAACAACATAGTTTTAGACCAGAAAGATCAACAATAGACCTCATTTTCACTGTTACCCAATTAATAGAGAAGAGACCGAAATAGAATAAAGTTACTTCCATTGCATTTATAGATATAAGTAAAGCTTTCGACTCAATTAAGAGGAATAAAATATGGTAAGCTTTAGAGAAATTCTGTTCTGAAACGATTCACAACTAAGTGAAAACATGTGATGATGATGATGATGATGATGATGATGATGATGATGATGATAATGAATAAATTCTTTAAGTTAATACATTTCTAAATATTCATATTTTACTTTATTACTGAGTAAATCGACAGTAATATGAAAATGGAATCTTGGTTATGATTTGAGTTGATACCAGAGAGCAGGAAAATAGTGCTTACAACTGGATTAGATTCGACTGGTTAGAGAACATCCATCAAGGTCGGGTAATTGACCAAATATTCGATTTTCAACTAATTATCCCTTATGTTTTGCAGGTAGACAGAATACGAGGTGCACTTCATCATACATTAAACCGACGTTTTTTGGGTACATAAACGGACTAATAATTGAAGGAAATTTACTTTGTCTTCTTAAAAAATGTGTTTGCTTGATATAGGTCTAAAATTATTGATTGGACACTTTAATAACTTATCATTTTAATAACAAATGGACACTGGTAACAACAAAGAAAATAAGTTTAATGCAGAATATTAAATCTGGTGCGTAAAGAAATGAAGAAATAAAATAAATTACAATTACTTACTAAAGAGAAGAGCAAGTAAGTACATAGGCCTATATCCTAGTGTAATATTTACACTTTAAACTCAAAATGCATACCTCTAAAACAGTAGTTGTTAATTTATAACGCCTTTTAATTACTATAAAGAGCTTCATCATTATTTCACTAATAAATCATTTTTTAGAAATATAGAGTGTTATTAACAAAAAGAAAAGTACTCTGAAGCTCAAATGCTTGTACCTTCACGAAGCATGTTGTTGCCTTTGAAGGTACCCAACTGTAATACCTGAGCTGGATGTATGAATCAATCAATGAATCTATGAATGAATGAATGAATGAATGAATGAATCAATCAATCAATGAATTGATGTATGAATGAATCAATGAGTCGATGGATGGATGAATCGATGGATGATTGATTGAATGTACTGAGAGAGGAAGAATTATCAATTAAATGATAGGCTTACACAATGATAAACGCGTCCTTGCAAAGGTTCTTGTAACTCCTGCATGGCTCAATGTGGTCTGCCTTTGGCATCCACCCACAAAGAATGAGAAACAACTCGAATATTCGATAAACCGACCCTGAGATACTCCGAGGGATGGGAGAGCTTTGCATACTGACTATAGCACCAGGCATTCAATAGCAATACAGTAAAACCTCTCATTTACGGACATCGAAGGGACGTAACAATCTGTCCACATCTGGGAGGTGTCCTTAATTGGGAGGGAGGCTCCCCAGTCTAACAGTAAATTTATAATATGCATTATGTATCCCTTCACGCTTTAAATGAAATGTATTATTGTAGTTTAATTCTAAATAGAGCCTACTAGACTACGGTAAATTCTTTGCAACTCTGAACTACAGTAGATAAGACCGAAAAAGGAAAATACAGTGCTGTGCAAGGCAGTTTTATTCTAGGGCTACAGTTATGCAGTACTGTAATTTACAGTTTTCAAATTAACCTTTACATTCAGTTGCCATGTCTCTCGAAACAGAACAACTGATTGAAGTGAAGAGAATAATCCTACTAACCCTATAATGTGTCGAATACAATTTCACGATCGCAGAAACCTTGGACCCATCAGACAGGTTAAATTTTATAATTTTGTTTATCCACCCGCTTCCAGCTGACAAGGGATAGCCGGCTGGGCTAGTGGTAGCCTACGAGACGCTTATTGTCTTCTTTCATGGTAAGGAATTTCTGTACAGTTCTCAAAACTAAATTTTTCACTTTTGTAACACATTATGTCTTGAAATCCAAGTTCTGTCCGTAGTCAGGAGGTAAAGCAAGCTTTAGGACTGTGAAACAGCTGCCCGTGTCCGAGTCTGGGAGTGTCCGTAAACGAGAGTTAAATTTATCATTCTTTCTATATTATTTCAGTTGGGACATAAAAATCTGTCTGTATATGAGGAGTGTCTGTATTTTGGAGGTGTCCATAAGGAGAGGTTTCACTGTATATAATTTCTATTTTTCGTAACCGTTTGTGCACGTTTCTAGTTGATACCAATGGTTTCTAAACGAGTGAGTGTGTGAGTGAGTGAGTGAGCGAGTGAGCGACTGAGTGAGTGAGCGACTGAGTGAGTGACTGACTGAGTGAGTGAGTGAGCGACTGAGTGAGTGAGGAGTGACTGAGTGAGTGAGTGAGCGACTGAGTGAGTGAGTGAGTGACTGAGTGAGTGAGCGACTGAGCGAGTGAGTGAGTGACTGAGTGAGTGAGTGACTGAGTGACAGTGAGTGAGCGACTGAGTGAGTGAGTGACTGAGTGAGTGAGTGAGTGAGTGACTGAGTGAGTGAGTGACAGTGAGTGAGCGACTGAGTGAGTGAGCGACTGAGTAAGTGAGTGACTGAGTGAGTGAGCGAGTGAGTGAGTGAGCGAGCGAGTGAGTGAGCGACTGAGTGAGTGACTGAGTGAGTGAGCGACTGAGTGAGTGAGTGACTGAGTGAGTGACTGAGTGAGTGAGTGAGCGACTGAGTGAGTGAGTGACTGAGTGAGTGAGTGAGCGACTGAGTGAGTGAGTGAGTGACTGAGTGACAGTGAGTGAGCGACTGAGTGAGTGAGCGACTGAGTAAGTGAGTGACTGAGTGAGTGAGTGAGTGAGTGAGTGAGTAACAAATGATACATTGCTTCACGCATGTTTTGTATTTTATTCATATGAAGCCTCAATTAGAGTATTTATGCAAATACGTACCCTCCATGCGTTTATCAGACAGCCTGATGTTGTTATCAGGTCTGACAGCGTCAACCTTTGTGAAAGGTTTCGGTCTGTAGTCATGCTTTTGGGTGGTCAGTGACTGCATAGGCCCATCACCAAGAAGGCTACGTTTATCTGGCAAAATCAGGTTTGCTGGAGCAGCTCCAGGCCATCTTCTATAGTCATGCTAGAAACCAGCCACAACTAATTAAAACAGACATTATCCAACTCGTGAGGAATGCGTAAAAAAACTTCAACAATACCAATTTCAATAGTCCTTATAGCAGGGATGAGACGATATTAGCTCCCAATCATGCTAGAAGAGCTCGACCTTGGTCATGAGCGCATAGCGCATCCACTGTAACGTAGACACAGGGATGTACATGCACATGCAGCGAATAAAGGCAGCAATTATTACAACAACATGCGTTACTAAATTTCTGGCTATGTAATAGGGCTAATTACTCAGTTATTTAATATACATGTGCATATATAAACAAATCGCAAAGGGAAGGATTTTTAGGAACAAAAAAAGAAATAGGAAAAGTTTATTGTATGTAAACCATTTTATTGTTAAAAGCAAATATTTATTATGTAAATACTTCACTTCATTGGTTAGGAGAAACTAATAGGGTCGTGTGTGATCTCTAAGTACTTCTGAGTATTTGTAGAAAAAATAATAATGGCAATATTGATTGAAATAGAGTATATCGATTGTATGATTGTGAAAATGTAGTCCTTACTCTCCAGTCGTGATTATGTAATGAGTTTTCTTAGAGTGATTTGCGAGATGTACGTAACATGAAAAAACAAATTCATTAAATTAAGATATTGAGAGCCATCGTAATTTTAGGGGTCAATCATTTAAGGGGATATGTATGACTTTTAAAACTTCCACAATTTCGGCCAAAATTTGTGAAATTTAAACTATATAAACAGATCTATAATAATATCATCTATACAAAATTTTGTGCAATTAGGTCTAATAGTTTTGAAATTATATTTTAAGTATATTTTATATTGACGTTACTAAAAAAGCTCCTTGCAACAAAGTTTTCAAAATGTTTAGTTCATATTTGCTAAAAATCTTGAAAATAGTTATTGGAATAAAAGTGAATTAGCTTTTTGAGTTTAGTAACAGTATAAGTTAAAGTGCAATCAAAGATAAAATATTATTTCTAAATTAAAGAAACACGTAGTCTAATAAAAGTAAATATCCAGAAACAAGCAACAAATAAAACATCAACAATACATTTAAAATAAAGAAATAAAAGGAATCTAGATACAATCTACTGACCCAAATGTAAATTAATTTACCTTCGATGTCAATTCCGAAATGAATTTATTTCTCTCTTCTCCTGAATAATGCCTATATTTTTTTCATGTTGCATCTGATAATGCCGTTTTACGTTGCCTTTTTTTTTTTTGCAAATTATATTTTTTTTACACAACAAACACTGGACTTCATCAGCATGTTCGAAGCATAAATATTGTATCTTCCACTCTTCCTTGAAAGCTTTAAGCACTTTTATTCCGTCATGATGCGCTGTGTTCTAAGATCTGTACATCCTTTAGCAATGTTTACAGGTAAAAGAGCAGCTGGCATAAAATAGCTCTCGCCCGCAAATATTAGTCACCATAGCAAAACTGCCTTATAGCAAAGCTAAATATCATAAAGTGGTACGATTTTAATATTTTTGTTACAATCAAAATCAAAAGTCAATGTTGACCTACAAACCATCCGAAAGATAAGCTTACCCTTTGCGTGGTCTGATCTGCGAATTTTGCATTGCCAGTTGTGAGATTATCACTGGCAACGATAGCTTTGGGCCTGCATTCTTCTGCCACCGGCAAGTAACTTCCTTTATAAACTGTCGAGTCTTCAAAGTGACGTCCGGAGGATAGTATATTGCCGGAGTGGGGTGGAATAATTGGATTGCGACGTGCAACTTGGGCTGATGGAAGGTAACTGCAAAATAAAATTACTGATAATCTGGACTGTTAAAAAATTATGACATGCTAATGATCCACAATCTAATTTTAAAATTTAAATTGAGATTACATTTAAAACTATAAACCCAGAAAAGCTTTTTTCATCCAGTCTGCTTTAAAAAAATTGAAAGTTAGGATTTATAAAACAGTTATACGAGGGGGATCCAGAAAATAACGACCATTCGCGCATATCCGCCGTGCAGCTGACTCCCCTTCCTTGTTTGAAGGTCAACTGGCTTCCTTAACATGTGTTCTCATAATGTTGTGAGTACTGGTTGCAACAAGTCGCCATTGTGCATTTTGTGTTACTTCAAAATGAACGACGTGATTGATAATCCCGCCGACTGTGAGGTGAGGAGTGTGACTCGATTTTTGAATGCCCGACATTTGAAACCTGCAGAAATTTACCGGCAATTGAAAGAAGTGTATGGTGATACTGTAATGATTGAAAGAAATGTGAGAAAATGGTGCGAAATGTTCAACAATGGGCGAACAAATATCTACGATGAAACTCGACCAGGACGCCCATCACTCATCACAGAAGACCTGAAGACTGAAGTGAACGACAGAATCTTGCAAGACAGGCGCACATCACTCGACGAATTGCATATTGCCTTTCCTGACATTTCTCGTTCTTTGCTTGGTGAAATTGTGTCGCAACATCTTGGCTACCACAAAATCTGTGCACGATGGGTTCCACGGCAACTGAGTGACCAACACAAAACTCAGAGAATGGCCTCAGCATTGACATTCTTGATGCGATATCACACAGATGGAGACGCCTTTCTTGATCAAATTGTGACTGGTGATGAGACCTGGGTGTCTCACAACACCCCAGAGACCAAGCGCCAATCACGTCAGTGGCATCATCCCTCATCACCCAAGAAACCGAGAAAATTCAAACAGACTCTCTCAACACAAAAAGTCATGGCTACTGTCTTTTGGGATTGTTTTGGAAGTGATGAAGAGTTGAAGAAGACAGTGAACACCTGGCTTAATGAACTGGTGGCAGAGGAGTATAACACGGGAATTCTAAACCTAGTGAACAGATACGACAAATGTTTAAATGTAGGTGGTGATTATGTAGAGAAGTAAAGGAAGCTTCAGTTATGTAACAGACTTTGTTTTTTCAAATAAATATATTTTTTTTAATTATTACAACAAAACGGTCGTTATTTCCTGGATCCCCCTTGTATTATTGGTTGTTCTGTAGGGTTGTGAAACTTGGACTCTCACTTTGAGAGAGGAACAAAGAAAAGGTGCTTAGGAATATATTTGGGGCTAAGAGGGATGAAGTTACAGGAAAATGGAGAAAGTTACACAACGCAGAACTGCATGCATTGTATTCTTCACCTGACATAATTAGGAACATTAAATGAGCCACCGGCATGACTCAGTCAGTTAAGGCGCTTGTCTGCCAATCTGAAGTTGCGCTCAGGAGCGGGTTTGATCTCCGCTTGGGCTGATTACTTGGTTGGGCTTTTTCCGAGGTTTTCCCCAACCGTAAGGTGAATGTCAGATAATCTATGGCGAATCCTCTGTCTCATCTCGCCAAATACCATCTCGCTATCACCAATCTCATCAAAGCTAAATAACCTCGTAGTTGATACAGCGTCGTTAAATAGCCCACTAAAAAAAACATTAAATCCAGACGTTTTAGATGGGCAGGGCATGTAGCACGTATGGGCGAATCCAGAAATGCATATAGTGTTAGTTGGGGAGCCGGAGGGAAAAAGACCTTTCGAGAGGCTGAGACGTAGATGGGAGGATAATATTAAAATGGATTTGAGGGAGGTGGGATATGATGATAGAGACTGGATTAATCTTGCTTAGGATAGGGACCGATGGCAGGCTTTTGTGAGGGCGGCAATGAATCTCCGGTTTTTTTTTTATTTTAGTAGGTTATTTTACGACACTTTATCAACAGCTTAGGTCAGCGTTTCTCAAACTTTTTTGAAGTGGGGACCACTTTTTAAAGTCAGAACAGTTCCCCGGACCACCACTCTTGTTCCCTTCGGAAGCAAATTTATCATTTTCGTAGCATATTTTAATACCAATAGGCCTATATTTTTATTTTAAAATTGAATTAAGGTTCGGTACTTTGGTCCTCTGTTATGAATTTGGGTGGTCCCTGGCTGGGTTACAGGCGCGACGCCAGATGTGCAGGGAAAAGATATCGGGAAACACCACGTGTATAGTGCTTTAAATCCCTCTTTTGTTGCTGAGAGTAGAGTGGGAAGTCAATAGATAGATAGGATAATAAATTTTATAAAATGCAGTACTGGGAGAAAAAGTGAAATTCGATTGTCATATGTCATTTCCAAACTCTGAGATTTTAAGCTATAGTGTGATATGCAATTAGTTTGAATTTTATTTTTTCTTCTGTATTTTTTGAAGGACCATAAGGACAGACCTCGAGGACCATAGGTGATCCGCGGACCACAGTTTGAGAAGTGCTGGCTTAGGTTATTTAGCGTCTGAATGAGATGAAGGTGATAATGCCGGTGAAATGAGTCCGGGATCCAACACCGAAAGTTACCCAGTATTTGCTCATATTGGGTTGAGAGAACACCCCGGAAAAATCCTTAACCAGGTAAACTTGTCCCAACCAGAAATCGAACCTGGGCCACCTGGTTTCGCGGCTAGACACGCTAACCATTACTCCACAGGTGTGGACAATCTCTGGGTTCCTAAAAAGCCATAAGTAAGTATATAAGAAAATTCTTAGACTCGAATAAATAAAGATTCAGTTCTTATACCTGTTTCTGTAGATCGTATTTCCTTCCATGGGCATTATTGGTTTACTGTATTTGCCTTTAGCTGCCCATGGGTAATCTTCCTTCTCTGGGACAGGCCATGGCATGTAACTCATCTTATGAACTGTGTCGTCTTCAAATGGAGAGGACGGTGACTTGTACATTCTTTGTGGCTTGTAGCTCTGGACAGGGTCAAACTTGCCAATTGGTTGATAAGATGCATTCATTGTTGTTGTGTCTGAAATAATTATAAAATACATTTATTAGCCTCATTCTAAAGCAAAACATGCATAAACATAAACTTAATAACGCTTGAAACTGACTGGCAAAATTTATGACAGAACTGAATTCAGTCTCAATCTGAGTTTCTTTTTGGGAGAGGGTTGAGGGTTGTGGAGATGTCATTGTTCCAATTTGTGAATATTATTCATAGTTTTTCAGAATTAAACTGTTACGAATAGGGCAAGGAAGTTCGTGCATTTGCATATTTTCTCCACTGACTGTAGTTAATTGCTGATAAACATGATATTCTATACTTACTTACTTACAAATGGCTTTTAAGGAACCTGCAGGTTCATTGCCGCCCTCACATAAGCCCGCCATCGGTCCCTATCCTGTGCAAGATTAATCCAGTCTCTATCATCACACCCCACCTCCCTCAAATCCATTTTAATATTATCCTCCCATCTACGTCTCGGCCTCCCCAAAGGTCTTTTTCCCTCAGGTCTCCCAACTAACACTCTATATGCATTTCTGGATTCGCCCATACGTGCTATATGCCCTGCCCATCTCAAACGTCTGGATTTTAAGTTCCTAATTATGTCAGGTGAACAATACAATGCGTGCAGTTCTGTGTTGTGTAACTTTCTCCATTCTCCTGTAACTTCATCCCACTTAGCCCCAAATATTTTCCTAAGAACCTTATTCTCAAACACCCTTAACCTATGTTCTTCTCTCAGAGTGAGAGTCCAAGTTTCACAACCATACAGAAGAACCGGTAATATAACTGTTTTATAAATTCTAACTTTCAGATTTTTGGACAGCAGACTGGATGATAAGAGCTTCTCAACCGAATAATAACACGCATTTCCCATATTTATTCTGCGTTTAATTTCCTCCCGAGTGTCATTTATATTTGTTACTGTTGCTCCAAGATATCTGAATTTTTCTACCTCTTCGAAGGATAAATCTCCAATTTTTATATTTCCATTTCGTACAATATTCTGGTCACGAAACATAATCATATACTTTGTCTTTTCGGGATTTACTTCCAAACCTATCTCTTTACTTGCTTCCAGTAAAATTTCCGTGTTTTCCCTAATCGTTTGTGGATTTTCTCCTAACATATTCACGTCATCCGCATAGACAAGGAGCTGATGTAACCCGTTCAATTACAAACCCTCTCTGTTATCCTGGACTTTCCTAATGGCATACTCTAGAGTGAAGTTAAAAAGTAAAGGTGATAGTGCATCTCCCTGCTTTAGCCCACAGTGAATTGGAAACGCATCTGACAGAAACTGACCTATATGAACTCTGCTGTACATTTCACTGAGACACATTTTACTTAATCGAACTAGTTTCTTGGGAATACCAAATTCAATAAGGGTATCATATAAAACCAAAAAAAGCAAAACATACATAAACATAAACTGAATAACGCTTGAAACTGACTGGCAAAATTTATGACAGAACTGAATTCAGTCTCAATCTGAGTTTATTTTTGGGAGAGAGTTGAGGGTTGTGGAGATGTCATTGTTCCAATTTGTGAATATTATTCATAGTTTTTCAGAATTAAACTGTTGCGAATAGGGCAAGAAAGTTGGTGCATTTGCATATCTTCTCCACTGATTATAGTTAGTTGGTGATAAACATGACATTCTACAGTACAGCAATTTAACGTACCCTCCAGGCGTTTGTTTGAGAGCCTGATGTTATTATCAGGCCTGACATTATCAACTTTGGTGAATGGTTTTCGTGTGTAGTCATGCTTTTGGGTGGTCAGTGACTGCATAGGTCCATCACCAAGAAGACTACGTTTATCTGGCAAAATAAGACTTGCTGGAGCAGCTCCAGGCCATCTTCTATAGTCATGCTGTGGAGAGAAAAATAACAGAAATGTATTCCAGTGTAAAGAATAATCTTTTTTGTCCATATTTAATCTTTCGTACACTACTTTTAACACTTGAATATAAATAATTGATTAAATGGCGATCTTACTCGTGTTAATTGTGTAAGCATGTGCGGCTTACAGCTGTTTCGGTGCTTCTTCACACTATCCTCAGAGCCTACTAGATCTCGGCGTCATCTCGAACTTCGCTGCCTGTTGTGTGGGTGCATTCGATTGTTGAGAAGTGTTGAAATGTGGTGTCAAATAGTGTGTGTGTTCTGAAATTGATCTGTGTGTTGAGAATTTGATCAGGGTGTGTTTTAGTGTGTCTGTATATTTCATATTGTTCTAGTGTGTTGAGTTTTTGGTTTTTGGGTTGTATGTGTAGGATTTCCATGTCTGTATTTAAGTTATTGTATGTGTGGTTAGCATTAGTTATGTGTTCAGCATATGTAGATGTATTGTGTCCTCTGGTTATTGCTTTAATGTGTTCTTTGTATCGAGTTTGGAATGATCTGCCTGTCTGTCCAATGTAGAAACTGTCGCAACTATTACATGTGAGTTTGTATACGCCTGTGTGGTTGTATTTATTTGTTTGTGTTGTTTGTGTGTTGAGATGTCTTTGTAGTGTGTTTTTTGTTCTGTATGCTGTGTTGTATTTCTGTTTTCTGAATGAGGATGTGTGTGTTTTCGTATGTTAGTGTGATGTATTTCTTGTGTTCTTATGTTCTTGTGTTTGTGTTGTGTGTTTTTGTGTTTGTTGAGTTTTTGTTTTGTCTCCCTTATGATGTTGTCTATTATGTTTGGGTTGTAACCATTTTCTTATGCTATGTATTTGATTGTGTTCACTTCTTTATTGTAGTGTTGTTGGCTCATGGGTATGTTGAGTAATCTGTGTACCATTGTCCTGAATGCACTTAATCAATTATTTATAATCTTTTTTTGGTTACATAGACAATCCATAAATTATATGTTGAGCTCCGAATAGAGATGTAAAGTAAATAATTTTTTCCATTCTTGGAAACACTCCTTCAACACTTACATAATCAGTGATGTACCATTCCTTCACCCAACATCACTTCTTCTTTGTGTTCACATAAAATGCTAAATCAATGGCCACACAAGCAGTGTCACTATCACTGGACATACCAACAACTGATTATTGCACAACTTGATTGAATCGTGTGGAGAGTACCGCAATGTTACAGTACAATAAAACTTGGCTCTGATTGACTGGACTGTGTGACTTTTGGTGTTCCAAATAAGTACTTTAGTACGATTCTTGGCACCTCTCAGTGCAGCCCCTACCCGGAGATCCGATTGAGGGACTATTTTACCTCCGGAGAATTTTACACTGAGGGACTCCATGAATCATAGGCAGTGAAAAATATAGTGGGACTGCATTGGTGTTAATGCAGCTCATGTGGGTACCTCTTTGTTATGCACATAGAATTATTCCAATTCAGAAACAACTAAGTAAACTAAAAGAACTCCAAAAGGAAATAACATTTCAATGGATACCTAGTCATTGTGGTATACCTGGAAACGAGAAAGTCGATAATATTGCAAAACAGGCAACATATTTGCAACCAAGACCTCTTCAAGAGATATCTCTATCCAGTGCTTTTGCTTCAGTAAAGTCTCATTTTACAAACCTATGGATCAACAATTGGCTCTCTTCTGACAAAGGAAAAATTTTACAGTCTGTACAAAAGAAACCAAATGACTTGGAAATGTACAAAAACTTGCCCAGACATGTTCAAACATTTTTAACAAGAGCCAGAACAGGTCATATTGTCACTCAATTATACCTACACCGATTTCACATTTCTGATAATCTTACTTGTCTGTGGTGTAATAATCATGATGAAGATCTGGAACACATTCTTCTATACTGTCCATCCATAAACCACAAAAGAAGTAAATTAAAATCATCAGTATCAGTTGCAGAAGACACAGCCCTGCAGTATATATTGACTACACCCCAACTCTGGCTACTAGCAACAGGCATCTATAATGAACACCGATCAAAATACCCCTCATTTCTCGTGAAAAACAACTGAATAGACTACAGTGGACTATAGTGGACTTTATGTTGTCAGCAAACAGCTGGATACATTAAGAAGATTGATTGATAGTACAATAAAACTGCACAATAATATTGACTGTCTAGGGGCCACAATAATTGACCTTTGAAGGTCTATTCAGCTCCATTTTCGCTATTTAGTTTTATGCTTTGCCCATAACAGGCTTCTATGGTTTCATGATATGTTGAACCCTTATAAATCCATTGCCCTTAGCCAAGTACTATTAGTTACCTTCTGTGTTGTATCACTGCTGAATTTTCCTGCTGAAGTTAGATTATCTTCATGGCGTTTGTGTTCACCTCGACATTCTGCAGCAATTTCTCGATCACATCCAGGATATGACAACTTATAAACGGTGTTATCTTCAACTTGGGCCACAGGTTTTTGATAGCACTGTGGAATCAAAATGCAATTTCCACATTAAAAGTAGTTAAACTAAAGTTGCATGTAGTTTCTGTTTGAGTGGATTATTCAGAATTTTTAAAACTTACGGTACCGGTAATAAATTATAGTTTATTCAAATATATTTCTTTTAAACAATAAATTATGATGTCGTGTGCTATTGCTATTGAAATAGTCTGAAATTTAATCTGCTAAATGTATTTTTCGCTTTACATTCAAATTTCCTTATAAATACGACTGACATTTTTTCAAATCTAGTCTTTCAGGTGAAGCTCCCTGTAAAGCAGATTTGAATAATTTCAAGGGAAAAATTGTTCTGGGGCCGGGTATCGATCCCGGGACCTCTGGTTGAACGTACCAGCGCTCTACCACTGAGCTACCCGGGAACTCCACCCGACGTTAACAGAAAACCACAATTCCAAGTCACACAGAGATTGTGTGCACTCGTTGTGGGTCTCTGGCGTTTCGTCAGCCCACGCGAGTTGTGTGGATATAAAGGAAAAAGTTGAGACGGTGTCGGGTGGAGTTCCCGGATAGCTCAGTGGTAGAGTGCTGGTACGTTCAACCAGAGGTCCCAGGATCGATACCCGGCCCCAGAACAATTTTTCCCTTGAAATTATTGACATTTTTTCGTTTACAAATAAAATAGTTCAAGCTGATATAAAGGGTGTAAATTGCAGTGCTATGGAAATGTGAAGGTTTTCTGAGAACATATAGGCATACAGCAAATTATAAAGCACAACTGCAAATAAATTTCAACACTCGCTACTTGTGTCACAAATTTTGTTACAAAGAAAAGCAGAAATAAATAATGAACGTTCTAATATCTACGACATGCATTATTATTTAACAAAAAAAAATTAATAAAACCCTACCTATATCACAATATACTTACAAGAATGGGTTTGAATGACTCTGGTCGCTTCGGTTGAACATATTTCAGCACACATCTCTGAAAAATAAACATATAATTTAATACACAATACTTTTTACGAGTATTTAAACTGTTAATTAAAACAAACCAACAGTTGTAATTTTTACATTTCTTAATATCTTATTAAGAAACTTAAGAGTTAATTAATGAGGAAATATTTATGAAGCACAACACTAGAAACATTTGAGGAATGAAACGTGTGAAGTGGACAGATAAAATAAGAAATGAAACTGTGTTTGAAAGAGTGGGTGAAGAAAGAATGATGCTGAAACTGATCACGAAGAGAAAAAGGAATTGGTTGGATCACTGGCTGAGAAGAAACTATCTGTTGAAGGATGCACTGGAAGGAACGGTGAACAGGAGAAAAGTTCTGGGCAGAAGAAGATATCAGATGATTGGAGAATACTCGGTTTGCAATGAATGAATGAATGAATGAACACTGTAGAAAATTTAATTAAATGTGGAACATACTTTCTTCATATATACTTAAGATACTATACTGAAGAACATTAATTTCGCTTAAGTTAATAAATACCAGAAGTCTTACATTTAGTGGATTTCTCAAATTTTAAAACATTTAAAATTAATTTCCACATATAAATAGACAATACACAATAATGGTAGCAATTAAAATGGAAAAATACTAAATTTAAAAAAAAAGGTAAAGGTATCCCCCGTAACACGCCACGAAGGCACTAGGGGGGATGGAGGTAGAGCCCCATGCTTTCCATGGAATGAGGTGGTGTGGTCGGCACCACGCTCTGACTGCCTTTTACCCCTGGGAAAGACCCAGTACTCAATTTTATAGGAGGCTGAGTGAACCCCGGGGCCGTTCTGAAAGTTTGGTAACGAGAAAAAATCCCGTCACCACCTGGAATCGAACCCTGGACCTTCCAGTCCGTAGCCAGCTGCTCTACCAACTGAGCTACCCGGCAGCCCACTAAATTTTTAAGTGTAGTTTAAAACTGCAAGAAGTAAATAGGCCTACTCATATCAATTCCTTGAACACTAGGGCAGAACTTAAAAAACGTACCTGTTTCTCTTTTACAAAATCTTTGCAGGGTCTTGTGATGCAGGTTCGTGATTCTCTCGGCCTCTGTAAAATAATGCATTTCAATAAGTTAACATTAACAGGTCTTCAAAATATTAACAAAAATATCAACCTGCATTTCTGTTCCACATCTTAAAGCTTCATTGCTCATGTAAGATCTATGGAATAAAATAAATAAATGAAAAAAAAACAAGGACAAAATTTAAGACCAGAAGTAAATAAGGATCTAAGTGTCATATTATGGGAAAATTATTGCAATAAGTGAAAGTCTCAGGAATCTTCTATGCCACATCAATAAATTAAAAAATACAGTTATATTGTCAGATTCCAAAGCAGCTATTCTATCAATAGCCTCTACACACACACCTTTATCTCAAACAGCAGAAATAACTAACGAGAATGCGGATCTTTAGCAAAAAAGGGCAGCACTGCTACTTACAGACCTGTTACTAAATCTACGTATTACTCTGTGAAAAGATTTGTTAAATCTACATACTTAGACTTCAACAAACAAAATTTGATAACACAATCTGAAGGGAAAAAATGGAACTCTCTGCATCATAATCCACAGTTAATTCCCGGATTTACCATGTAAATCGCCTGTAGCTGCATTTAAATTGGCAATAGGCCATGACTGTTTGGCCAAACACCTGCATAGAATTGGAATATATCAGTCCCCTAACTGCCCATTGTGCAACTCAAACCAAGAAATGGATTCGGAACACCTCAAAATCTGTGCTTCAGTGGCTGATCATGATAATATCTTTGAAAAATACTGGAGTGCAAGAGGCCAAATTACTTAAATGTCAAATGCCTGGCATTAGAAAACAACAACATGTTTTTACTGGAATAACTATGTACTTCTTAACCCTATAATATAAATAAGAGTTGAAGTCCAGACTCGTTCCTCTGTCATTTTAATAGGTTTTCATAGACAGTGGAATGTGTAGTATGTATCAATAGCTTCAATGTATATTATGACTAGGGCCAGGAAGTTCAAGCATTTGCATATATTTTTCCATTGGCTGTAATTAATTGCTGATTAATTAACTTCACGAATCATCAACATTTAAGCTTATCAAACCAAATTTTATGTTGCATATATTTTTTTTACAAATGCATAATATTTCATGATATTTGGACGATTCGTAATATTGATTCACAAAGACTAATGGCGGCAGAAATGAGATTAATGCATCGTACAGCGGGATACACGAGAATGGATCACATTAGAAATTTTGACATTATGAAAGAACTGCAGATTGAACCGATTACGGAATACCTACAGAAATACAGACAAAACTGGAGATCACATGTCATCAGAATGCCTCGTTCTAGACTTCCACGCCAAATTTTAAATTACCATCCTGTGGGCAAGAGATCCTTGGGCAGACCGTTCAAGCGTTGGCAAGAGACCCAATACATGCAAGGATGATGAAAAAATGATAAAATTTACATTATTGTGGCATATTTTCATATTTTCGCGTCTAAGAGTATTAAAGCTGATTTTATGTTGCATAAAAATGTACTGGATTTGTAAAATAAAAGCATCATATTATATTTTTGAAAACTGGTATTGAGTGAAATTATTATAATATTTTTATCAGAAAAGTATTAAAAGTTTCGTGGCACACCTAGTAACTCTTACAACACAGTAGTATGCCGCTCTTAACAATAAACTTAATGTAAGTTTAATCTCATCTAGTTTTAAGTATAATGTTATTACATTTACTGCTTATTATAATTATTATTCATTAGTGATATCAAGAAATAAAGAATTTTATTAGTGTATATTTATTGGCATATTTTAAGGTTTTTAAAGGCATTCTTGCACGCATATTTAGTAGGTTTTTAGCGCATGAACTTCCTGACTCTAATTACGATTAATTTTTATAGATTTTTATTTACAGTAGGCCTACTTTAAGTCTTCAAATATACTTACAATACTTTCATAATATTTCTGGAGCTATATTAAGTTACGGTTCAATGAAAATAAATATTATATTTTAAATTGGTACCACACTAGAATTCGCCTGGGGAGGGGGCCCTAAAAGCACGAATAAACCAAGTCAGGAGAGCCGGGCTTGGGATCAAACCCAAGCCCTTTCTAGTACAAGACAGGAATCACAGCCTTTATTTCATCGTACTCGGTTATATACTGTGTGTTCCAGGAGGAAGGGGGCATGCCTTGAGGGGTGATAGTGTGGACAATTCTGAAGAAAAATATTATACAAACACATGATCTAGGAACGCCTTTTTCCAGGATCACCTGGTTACAGCACATGAAACTCATTAATTTTGCATGGTTTGATTTACAATAACTCGTAGGTCTATGCACTGAAGAACGAGGTATTTCCATGTGTTTGGTAAGCCATCTAATGGATTTTTAGGGAAATTTTCCAAGTGGTAGCCAATTTCTTCTGTCAAAAATTTTTTTTGTCTTATCTGTAATATTTCTAATCTCCGAAAAGTACGTACTAATTCACGGATTGTTTCACGAGCTGGAATCTTACACCAATAAATCTTTTTGCAAATAGTCTTCAAACTTGACAAATGAGGATCGTTTTTGCAAAACTTGCTAACTGTAAAAACTAAATTTGATAGGGAACACAAAAAACTGAAATGACTGGAAGTTTTGCTATAGCTCTCACATAGCAGAAAGCAAGTTTTGAAAAAACGATCACACTTTGACACACTACTATGAAGGAAATAATAAGATTTTTCTAAGAAGCTTTTAACATCATGTAGAGGCCTGTCTTATGTTATAGTCGCGACGATCTTATTCCCGGCGTGACTCCTCCTCTTTGCTTACGTCTTTGGAAGTGAAGGCTCTATAAAGTCTAGGTAGGTAGTATCGTTCGCCATTTTTGTTCTTTCGTTGCCGAGCTACCAGACGAGGAATCTATTTGTAGTACCATTAAACATTATCACGTCGTAATTCCTATGATAATAAATCAAACGCACTGTAATTGAGCAAATAATTGAGCGGCAAATAACGTCCTCGTGTGCTTTCTGCGAACGCCAACGAAAGAGCCAAATGGCGGGCGACTATATTAAATATTTATCAAGCCTTAGGAAATGCATAACGTCATCATCAGCGAATCACAAGACGCATACATTTAAATGTAGTCGACCTGCAACGTGATTGGCTGCTGGAAATAAGAGCGACAAGACTATAACTAATCCACCAAAATCTCAATTTTGAAAATTTTGCAGTTAGCAAGTTTTGCAAAAATGGTCCTCAAATGGACTCTGAGATACATACATAATATATGAATCATATTATAAGAACACACTATGCTCTAAAAACCTAGCTGCCATTTCACACATTTTTTTAAGAAATGCTACACTTTGAATACACACACGCCTTGTTACAACGTTCAATGATCTGACAGAATGCACCACACATGTGAGATTTAGTTTGACCTTCATGCACTAGAAACCTACCATTAACAAGGAAACCCGTGTGCAGGCCATGTTAGGCTGAGACACCTGTATTTTCAGCTACAAAAAATGATATATTCCAAAATTATATAAAACTATAAACTACAAATAGAAGTACCTGTGCACCAGCACCACACCTGCAACAAGGACCAGGATTTCCTGTACGTTGAGGTCCTCTGACTTTCTGAAAAATATAAACATTCCTTAAGAGATTATATATTTGCTATACTACTAACTGAAAATGAGCATGTAATTGTCACAAAGAGATTTAGTTAAATAATTCAATCAATCATTCAACAAATCGAATGAATGGATGAATGAATTAGTGAATCAATCAATGAATCGAATGGATGAATGAATGAATAAATAGATAACTGGGTATATACACAGATAAATAGATACATACATAAACAGACAGACAAATAGACAGACACAAACAGACAAACAAACAAATGAACAAACAAATAAGTAAACAAAACAACAAACACAAAAACAAACAAACAAAAATGAATGAATGGAGTAAATAAATAAATAAATAAATAAATCCATGTTGAATCTTTCGTACACTACTTTTAACACTTGAATATAAATAATTGATTAAATGGCTATCTTTTATTTTAGTAGGTTATTTTACGACGCTTTATCAACATCTTAGGTTATTTAGCGTCTGAATGAGATGAAGGTGACAATGCCGGTGAAATGAGTCCAAGGTCCAACACCGAAAATTACCCACCATTTGCTCATATTGGGTTAAGGGAAAACCCCGGAAAAAACCTCAACCAGGTAACTTGCCCCGACCGGGAATTGAACCCGGGCCACCTGGTTTCGCGGATAGACGGGCTAACTGTTACTCCACAGCTGTGGACAAATGGCTATCTTACTCGTGTTAATTGTGTAAGCATGTGTGGCTTACAGCTGTTTCGGTGCTTATTCACACCATCCTCAGAGCCTACTAGATCTCGGCATCATCTCTAACTTCGCTGCCGGTTGTGTGGGTGCGTTCGATTGTTGAAAAGTGGTGTCAAATAGTGTGTGTGTTCTGAAATTGATCTGTGTGTTGAGAATTTGATCAGGGTGTGTTTTAGTGTGTCTATATATTTCATATTGTTCTAGCGTGTTGAGTTTTTTGGTTGTATGTGTAGGATTTCCATGCCTGTATTTATGTTATTGTATGTGTGGTTAGCATTAGTTATGTGTTCGGCATATGTAGATGTAATGTGTCCTCTGATTATTGTTTTAATGTGTTCTTTGTATCGAGTTTGGAATGATCTACCTGTCTGTCCAATGTAGAAACTGTCGCAACTATTGCGTGAGAGTTTGTATACGCCTGTGTGTCAATTTCAGAACACACACACTATTTGACACCACATTTCAACACTTTTCAACAATCGAACGCACCCACACAATAGGCAGCGAAGTTCGAGATGACGCCGAGATCTAGTAGGCTCTGAGGATGGTGTGAAGAAGCACCGAAACAGCTGTAAGCTGCACATGCTTACACAATTAACACGAGTAAGATCGCCATTTAATCAATTATTTATTAATAAATAAATAAATAAATAAAACCAGTGCTTTGTTTACTTTAAGTGCTTAAGTATAATATAAAATGTGAGTAATTATGGAATTTTTAATTTAAATGCTGGCTGTAAAAACATCTTACATTGTGTTTCACAAAAGGTACAAACTTCATGGATAAGTAGAGGACAATGAAACTAGGCAAAAAGTTATAACATTGGTTCAGGAACCAGCCATTTCGGAAATCCGAGATGAGGGAAGGCCCCAAGTGAAGATAAGATACCTTCAGAGTTGTTTATAATCTTCAACAAAATTCAAAACATGATTATTGAAATTTCGCAGTAAAATTTATATACAAGAAACGATACCAGAAGAATGGCAACTGTAAGGTGAATGTCAGGTAATCTATGACGAATTCTCAGCCTCATCTCTCGAAATATCATCTCGTTATCACCAATTCCATCGATGCTTAAATTAATAACCCAGTAGTTGAAACAGCATCTTTAAATAACCAAGTACAAAAGAAACAAGGGTGTTAGATCTCCCACTGTATTCAATATATTCTCAGAATTGAAGCAAGAAGATATAAAAGGAATCAAAATCTTAAGAAATAAGAACACCCAGACAATTTTATATGTGGATGAACAAGTCGTAGAAAATGCAGCATAAATGAAATTCATGAAACAGACATCAAAATATACATGGCAAGATAACAGAGAAATATTATCGGAACTTAAAAGTTGAACCAGTTCTTGACAAAATCCACCATTACAGGAATAAATTGAGACTACATATCGAAATGTCGTCTTACGAGAGATTATCCAACTTTATTTTGAAATAGCATCCAATAGGAAAACTGAGCCAAGGTCGCCCTGTTAGAGGAATACTGGATGGACAATGAAAACGGAACAGGCCACTATATCCAGATTTATGAAGATTTATTTTGTTTTAGTAGGTTATTTTACGACGCTTTATCAACAGCTTTGGTTATTTAGCGTCTGAGTGATATGAAGGTGATAATGCTGGTGAAATGAGTCTGGGGTCCAAGACCGAAAGTTTCCCAGCATTTGCTCCTATTGGGTTGAGGGAAAACCCCGGAAAAAACCTCAACCAGGTAACTTATCCCGACCAGGAATCAAACCCGGGCCACCTGGTTTCGCGGCTAGACGTGCTAACTGTTACTCCACAGGCATGGACGATTTATGAAGATGATGATGGGGTTTTATTATGTCTTGTAAATACAAGTGCTCTGGAGTAACATAACATCCGATATTCACTGAAGGAAGAGAGAGTTTAGTATGCGCTCAATATGACTAACCACCATTCATGATGAAGCAGATATCAGCAAGTTTTCTCATCTAAATGGGGTATCTACATGTTCACATATCCTTGGCATATTTATAATACACTGACAACCATTAACAATGCGTTTCCGGAATTCATTAACATCATTAACAGAGCTGGAATATACATAACATTTTAAATATCCCCAAACAAAAAATTAAAAGGACTGAAGTCGGGGGACCTGGGAGGTCACGGTGTTGGTAAGCTATGACCAATAACCGTTAACACCTCGACAGTTCCGACTTTGCTCTATGGTAGCGAAATTTAGACATTTCGCACACAAGACTTAACAAGGCTAAATACTGCTGAGATTATTTTTTTTAGGGAAAAGCTGGATATTCTTTGTTATACCATATAAGAAATTAAGAAATTTTACAAGAACGAGAGATTACATATATTTTAGAAAGAATCAGAACTAACAAGAATAACTATATACAGTGTAACCTCTCTAATCTGGACATGTATGGTTCAATAAAAAATTGTCCAACCTAATAGGGTGTCCAAGGTAGAGAGAAGTAGAAATTTTTTAGCATGTAATGGAAAGGAAATTGCTGTACATAATGTTAAGGAACTGCAGTATTCAAACACTTCGTCATTTAATTCGTCATTAACAGTTTTGCGAACTCTCTTTCTTTCCCCACTGCAATTTTGTTCCCATGTATTTAATATTTGAGGTCCTATTGTTGCTAATGTTTGAAAATGCTGATTTAATTCTAAACTCTTCTGCAATTTTCCTATAACTAACACCTAACACAAAGATCAATAATTTCTTTCTTCCTTTCAATGCTTAATTCCAGCAACATATGCTTACTCATATTGAGGCAGTACACAAAGTAACTCTCACAGGTAAAAACTTCGAGAGAGAGTGATTTCTACACTGCAGGCCAACTCAAATAATTTCGCATCATAAAGTTTACTGTCATGAAAATAATGCCCCTTCACTCCATACTAAAATTTAGCCGCAGAACAGTTGCAAAAAGGTTTAATTGGGTTATTTTACGATGCTGTATCAACATCTTAGGTTATTTAGCATCTGAATGAAAAGAAAGTGATAATGCCGGTGAAATGAGTCAGGGGTCCAGCACCAAAAGTTACCCAGCATTTGTTCGTATTAGGTTCAAGGAAAATCCCGGAATATACTTCAACCAGGTAACTAGCCCCGACCAGGATTCGAAACTGGGCCACCTGGTTTCGCGGCCAGACACGCTGACTGTTACTCCACAGGTGTGGACTGCAAAAAGGTCAAAGTGGATAATTCCAGGAATGTAGAAAGAGGTTCACAGTTGCTGTACTGTACAAGAAAAACCTCCTCTCATTCCATGGTGCTAATGGTCCTTGTAAAACACAAGGGTTCAATGAAACTCAACTCTAAACACGTAGCAGAAATACACAATAGAATAAGATAATTGTCCAAGGTAAAACTACAAGGGGTGTCCAGTTTCCAGGATTGAGGGGTGTCCAATACAGAAAATATATTGGACATGTAAAGCATAGAAATTTTACATCTTGATTACACAACTTTTAACACTGTATCACTTCGGAATATGTATGATAAGAACTTTCTTGTGTTAAATTTTAACGTACCTTGTTAACATGTTTCGACCTATTTTTGGTCATCTTCGGAACTGGTCGCTGTTGGTCTTGGCGCCTCAAAACACATACACTCTTTGACTCTACACTACGAATGCACCCACACAGGAAACAAGAGGCACCAAGACCAACAACGACCAGTTCCGAAGATGACCGAAAATAGGTCGAAACATGTTAACAAGGTAGGTACGTTAAAATTTAACACAAGAAAGTTCTTATCATACATATGCCATAGAAATTTGTCCAGGTCCAAGAACGTATGTCCAATATAATGAGGTGTCTAACATACAGAGGGTCCAAATACAAAAGTTTCCCTGTACTAACAATTGACAACAAAATCGTTCTACAAATTTTTCAATACTGACCCAAAAGAAAAAGAAGACCAGGAAGATCTGCAATATGTGTCACAATTTCATTCTGAGTACTGAAAAGGACCACCAGGTCTAGAATCGTGATGATGATGATGATGATGATGATGATGATAGCATACCAGATCAAGTCAAATTCTGAACGTCACAACAATAAACTCCCACAAAATGGAAGACGACAATTTTCTTGATAGTATCAATAATGATAGTGATAACAATGATGTATAGTAATGATGGTGGTCTATAAACAAGAACATTAAACAATATACATACTATATCTATAAACAGTACACTTACCTGGTTATAGTTGGGGAACCTGCATTTCTTTGCACCTTCATTTTCTTTGTTGAGACTGGCACGAGATGCACTACGTGAACTGCATACAAGATAGTGAAAATAACTGGTTACAAAATGTATTTGCGTTTATCTGTATAAGAAGCAACAGCATTCACTAATATTTTCTTAAAGATATTTTCACTTTGTTCTCATTGAACAGGACATGTATTAATATCATTACAAATAAATATTATTAATTGGAAAAGACTTCATTCCAGAATTCTCATATGTACAGGTTTTAAAAATAATTAATATTTTAAAGGCCAAAAAAGCGTAATCTATACTAATAATAAATCTGTAGCCGAAATTTTTCTGGTAATTTTCGATTTTCCAAAAAAATTGGTCCTAACATATATAATTAACCACCCTGAAACCGAAAATCGCATTTTTGAAATTTTTGTTTGTATGTCTGTCTGTCTGTCTGTATGTTTGTTACCTTTTCACGCGATAATGGCTGAAAGGATTTCGATGAAAATTGGAATATAAATTAAGTTCGTTGTAACTTAGATTTTAGGCTATATGGCATTCAAAATACATTATTTAAAAGGGGGGTTATAAGGGGGCCTGAATTAAATAAATCCAAATATCTCGCTTATTATTGATTTTTGTGAAAAATGTTACATAACAAAACTTTCTTTAACAATAATTTTCGACAAGTTTTATTCCTTGAAAAATGTTGATAGGACTGATATTTAATGAGATAAAGGAGTTTTAAAATTAAAATAACTGCCATCTAAGACCGTGTAATGGATTAAAAAACAAATGACTTCGTCTATAAGGGGCCTTGGACAGCAACAATCGAAAGCTATGAAAGATAGCCTACAGATAATGTTTCTGTGTTTGTATGAAGTAATATCGGAAGCTAAATTAACCGATTTGTATAATTAATTATTAATTCACCTCTGGAAAGTATAGTTTCTCTAGATGGACATAATGCTATAATGTTATTACAGTAACTTCTGAGTGAATCGAGGACAGGTAAGATTAAAATAGCTTCTTATGCACAGAAAACTTGATAGGCTATTCTGTACATTCGTTTCCTGTATTTCCTAAAATAATTTTTATGACCAAATGAGTTGTCTCTGGATCAAAATGATCGCACTTTAATTATGCAAATACAATTTAAATTAAGTAACATAATAAACGATTTATCCTTATATCAAACACGAATGTTCCCTGGATCAAATGTCCTATTTTAATTATGTAATTACTTTATATTTATTTCTAACGGGTGCAGAGGAGCGCACGGGTACGGCTAGTATTTTTAATAACACTATAACAGGTTTTAAAAAGTGATTCTTTTAAATTAATTACTTTTTCATCACCTAAACAATTTCCTGGTGAAGTAGTATAGTGTTTATTGGTTCTATCAAAATACGGTTAACTGGAGATGGGATGTTATGAAATAAATGGTTCAATTTTATTCCAAACACGCCATATTATACTGTCATAGCAATTTCAGTTTGTAACTCACCCTCTCTTTATTCTTAACTATCCTATTACTATCTTGCATATTAATACTTTTACAAAAAGAAGTGTTATTTCACTGACACGTTAAAAGTTGAAGACTAACTGCCATTCTGAGACTTCCTATTCTAAATTCTACCATAGAAAGACTTACCTGACCAAACAAGCTATACCAGCTAATAGTAACTAGGTTTAAATTATGTAACTATATATTTTATCATCGTAATTTTTTCTGGCGTTATTTCACTCTACAAAATGCATATTTGAAACTATTTTGAAAAACATTGGTAATTATCATAAAATTCTATCTGGGAGAAAGAGATGACTAGATATGTCAAAGACCTGTCAAAAATTAAGATCTTTTCGAGAAATATTAACTATACAATCTTTTATATTACTAAAATATTGACATATTGAGTAAATTCTAGTTGACATTACATTTAAATCTTTTCATACAGGTACTTCATAGATTTACACCTATAGTGATTATGTTAAATTGTGACATAACTATATATAATTCATAAAGTAAGTAACTATAGATAACTTTCATGTCTTGGTAAGACTGTTTTGTAAGTACAGAAGTTAATGAAGAGGAAGACTGCGAAGGAATAAACTTCCAAAATTAGGTACATATATCCAGTGATGTTGGCCTACCCATTACATTTGATGAGTTCGTCTTTTGTCATGATAATGCAATTGCAACACGTATCCATGATGTTCAGAAAATTGGTGATGACCAAAGTGGGCAGAATGGGCAGAGATAATGATGAAGAAGAGGATGCAGAAATAAAAGGAGTGTTCTCTACAAGTTGGAATGCAATTATTTACTTTTTTTTTTTCCAGTTAACATATTTTCAAGATGACTTACTGTAGATTCAAGATAGAAATTTTGGTCAGTTTGGAATAAATGTTGATATGAAGTGAACTATTGCAAATAGTAAAATTAAAATATTATAATAGAGCTGAAAATTGCCTACATTAACTGAATAATACCTACAAAGAATACAAAATATATATATTTTTTTTCATATGAGAAATTAATATTTAACAGCATGGAGAAAATTATCCTTGCTCCAAAGAACAGTTCTCTGAATTTGTTAATGATCGTATGTAAAACTACTTACCGATATGACTGCGTCATGTTAAATTAAATATAACAACAGATACGCACACATACAAGAATTAATTTTGATTACAAGACAAACATAACAAATCATAAGAAGATAATCATACTACAAGTTTCTAGTGAGAGCCACGGGATGATTACCATGGAATTTGTCTATTGTTACTTTTTCTATGACAATGTGCAAAAATGCAATATGTTGTTGAACTCTCAACTCTTAACAAACAACATAAAAATAATTGCAAAATCTAAGCAAGATGGAATATTTATTAACTGGGCTCATGATCAAAAACTGCGCTTGTGTGTACTGATTGCTTGAGATTGTATCCAACTATAAAACTTATATCAGAAAGTCTCACATCGAAACTTCAGCTTCACCTTGCGAAAATATTTTGATATCACCAATTCTAGCGATGCTAAATAATCTCACAGCTGTTACAGCATAGTTAAATAACTTACTGAAAGATCATGAAAAGTAGTGAAGAAAATGTAAGAATAAGTGAGGCCTGTATTATATTAAAAATAAATCAATAAATTTCACAGGAAGGACAAAAAAAAAAAAAAACTTTTAAACTATGGCTGCAACAAGGAAAATAAAGCTTGAATTTTGAGATTATCTTGAATTACATAACCTGAAGATTGATATCACTGGGCGATGCAATGGAGGGAGTTACAAAATTTGAACCCCCCCCCCTAACTTTTTTTTACGACACATTTAGATTTGAGCATTTTTAAAATATATAATCGTTTTCCCTTCTCTAATTTTTCAATTCAAAATGATATATTACGAAATAGAAACATAAAAATTGGAAATTTATCCTTTGAAGAGATGGAAGAGGGGGACAGATTTTAATCTGATTTTTAAACATTTCTTTCACTTTTATAAAAAGCTGTACATTATGTTATAAGTACTATTTATAGATGCATTAGGCCTACGCATTTAATCTTTTGTATTAAAACAATACTTATGTATAAAATAAATAATACAACCCTCTATATTGAACAAGTGTAAGTTTAACAATCAAGTGCCGTGATAACCTGAGAGGTAAGTGGAGGGGGGAGCTAAAGGAGGCGTAATGTTTCAAGCAACAGGGGGGGGGGGGGCGCAACAAAACCAAGCTCCACCACTGCTTGTAACAACGCCTATCAGTACTCAGCTGTTTAGCACTAAAGTTCAACAGAGTAGTCGATCATTTGCCCAGAAGATGGAAACTGTATACAGTTTAGGGGTCTTATATGCAAGGGGGGTCTAATAAGCAAGTAAATATGGTATTATTTTATTTCCATAGATGAATTATTCGGTTGAGAAGCTTTTATCATCCAGTCTGCTGTCCAAAAATCTGAAAGTTAGAATATATAAAACAGTTATATTACCGGTTGTTCTTTATGGTTGTGAAACTTGGACTCTCACTTTGAGAGAGGAACATAGGTTTAAGGGTATTTGAGAATAAGGTGCTTAGGAAAATATTTGGGGCTAAGAGGGATGAAGTTACAGGAGAATGGAGAAAGTTACACAACACAGAATTGCACGCATTGTATTCTTCACCTGACATAAATAGGAACATTAAATCCAGACGTTTGAGATGGGCAGGGCATGTAGCACGTATGGGCGAATCCAGAAATGCATATAGAGTGTTAGTTGGGAGGCCGGAGGGAAAAAGACTTTAGGGCGGCCGAGACGTAGATGGGAAGATAATATTAAAATGGATTTGAGGGAGGTGGGATATGATGATAGAGAATGGATTAATCTTGCTCAGGATAGGGACCGATGGCGGGCTTATGTGAGGGCGGCAATGAACCTCCGGGTTCCTTAAAAGCCAGTAAGGTGAATTAATATGCTAATTCATTACTTATTGAATGCACAAGACTCTGTGCAGGTGCATACTTTGCACACCACTAACAGCAACTCTTTCTCTATCATTAAAGGAATGTGGACACACGAAAACTAAATCTACCTTAATCTTAAGGCTAGACGGGTAAGGAGGAAAAGGTATGTAGCTCACTGAGGCCATTACATATATTGAAATCCACTTGTGTGATCACAGATTTAATGATACATTAGTTATACAACATATGAACGATATTTCACTTTAGTGTAGGAAGGAACTGGAAATATTGATGGAAAAGGATTTATGGTTCAACACAAGTTGTTGGGAAACAAGTTTTATGAAACATATTTCTTAATTCAAAGCATAAGTATTTCATTCAATCAACAATTATTACAAGCATTTTCATGTTGCATTGGAATAAACAATTTTAGGACACATAGTACAAGTAAAACATTTCAGAACCATTATGTTAACCAAGTTGCCGGGGAAAGTAAGGTATCTTATATATTATATGAGTTTAAGCTTTCAGTGTCAACACGGTCCGGAGCATTCAAGCTACAATATGAAGGAAGAATGCGATTTTTGACCCCAGTTTCGTAGCAGGATGGCTTCAGAGTAACGATATATTCTTCCTCCACATTGTAATGTGAAACTCCTAAAGCATTCGCCATGTCCAATACACAACATTCTTAAATTAAATTTACCATTTACACTTACACTCAGTGGTTGGTCCACTTTCAAACATCCACTTAGCATTCATAGGAACAACACAACAAAAATTAAACAAAAAACATGAAGTGCACTGCAATAAATAAACTTACAATGTAACTGATGAGCACCGGAAGCAGATATAATGTAGCTACATTTAACCACTTTCTTTAGTAGTTGCATTACTGGATGTAGTGAAGGAGGACAGAATGAATATGCATGCAAATAAATATAGAAAGAGCCTGAAAGATTTTTGTTTGTAACGAATTAATATTTTTTGTTAAAAGGTAAATTTTATGCCATGGAGGAATACAGAGGCCAAAGAGGTCCAAATAGTAAATGGACTAGGATCTTGTTCTGCAAAAATCATGTCTCTTGATGTGTTCCAACATCAGAGGGAACTATATTTCCATCAACTATGGAATTGGATCACATTCTTGTAGTTCATGAGACTTTAAATACTCTGTGTTCGTCCTTTTTAATTTGTGTTCATACAAGTTTATATTTGTTACCTTTTTTTTTATTACAGATCTTTAATGAATCCGTATTTCCGCAATGGTCTTTAAAAGAATAATCATCAAAAAGGAGTGTAAAAATCTCAATACCGTAGCCTAAATTTATCGTTTTTTATGTTCAACATAAAATTCTCCACTCTGCATATCAAGACTGGAACTACCACAATTTTTTATCGTACTATACACCCAACGAAATTTGATTAATTTTACATCTCTTGTGTACAAAGCATTATGGTCCAAATAACAGCAGCTGGACTAATATTTAAATAGTTAATGTGATTATCTTAAAATCTGTTACATAAGTTGACTGTATTAATAAAATCTAATAAAGTGATATATACAGGGTTATTCACAAAGATCATGTAATATACTAGGAACTGCAAAAATGTCAATCATCATCTTCTTCTTCTTCTTCTTCTTCTTCCTCTTCTTCTTCTTTATATATTTGACCTGAATCTTGTCTTTTTCCAATTGGTGCTCATTTTCACTGTGGAGAAGATGATGAACTTTTCCACTGCTTTTGTGGTCTTTCTAAGGGTCTTGCATATGGGACAGTAATATGTCAGTGATTTTTGGAAGCCGATCACTGAACATTCTTAAATTGTGGTCTCTCCAACTCTTCCTTTTTCCTCTAACCCATTTCACCACATTTTCTATTTCACATTTGTTCCTGATCTCTTCATTTATCTGTCTGTCATATAGACTATATTCTACGATATTTCAGGGTGTTCTCACTTCTGTTCTCAGAAACTGTTCTGTTCTTTTTGTTTCTGTGCATAAGTGAAGATTAATCTCATGCAAGTCCTGTACATTCTAGCTTTACTCCCTATACAAGCTTATTTTTTTCCCCCAAACCTGATATAATAGATAACAGAAGTACAGACAAACTACAAAGTTAAGTTTTTATTGCTTGTAATCTTTGCCCTAAGATAATTAAAGCTCATAACCTGTTTCTAGCTTTTATTATATACAGCTAGCTTACTTCTTAGAGGTTGTCTCAATATAGTTTGAGATTTGGTTTTTACTATGGAGATTGTGATAGTTTTGAAACTGATCAATCTTCTTAATGTATCCAGCTGTTTGCTGACAACAAAGTCCACTATAGTCCACTGTAGTCTATTCAGTTGTTGCTTTTCACGAGAAATGAGAGGTATTTTGATCGGTGTTCATTATAGATGCCTGTTGCTAGTAGCCAGAGTTGGGGTGTAGTCAATATATACTGCAGGGCTGTGTCTTCTGCAACTGGTACTGATGATTTTAATTTACTTCTTTTGTGGTTTATGGATGGACAGTATAGAAGAATGTGTTCCAGATCTTCATCATGATTATTACACCACAGACAAGTAGGATTATCAGAAATGTGAAATCAGTGTAGGTACAATTGAGTGACAATGTGACCTGTTCTGGCTCTTGTTAAAAATGTTTGAACATGTCTGGGCAAGTTTTTGTACATTTCCAGGTCATTTGGTTTCTTTTGTACAGACTGTAAAATTTTTCCTTTGTCAGAAGAGAGCCAATTGTTGATCCATAGGTTTGTAAAATGAGACTTTACTGAAGCAGAAGCATTGGATAGAGATATCACTTGAAGAGGTCTTGGTTGCAAATATGTTGCCTGTTTTGCAATATTATCGACTTTCTCGTTTCCAGGTATACCACAATGACTAGATATCCATTGAAATGTTATTTCCTTTTGGGGTTCTTTTAGTTTACTTAGTTGTTTCTGAATTGGAATAATTCTATGTGCATATAGGTTTGGTACATATTTAATTATATTAAATATAGCCCCCTTGGAGTCGGTAAGCATGCAAATAGATTTTTCAGAAATTTGAGTAACACACTGAAGAGCAGCATCAATAGCTAGCAATTCAGTGTCAAGGTTTTGAAACTGATAAAGTTACAACCTCCTGAAAGTTGAACATGAAAGTGGAAGTTATGAAGATATGTATTTAAGTATCTACAAAAAATTGAATTAGATGCATTATAAATTTATTCAAGTACATTTACATTATTACTCACCAGAAAATTGTATATAATCCAGACGTTTGAGATGGGCAGGGCATGTAGCACGTATGGGCAAATCCAGAAATGCATATAGAGTGTTAGTTGGGAGACCGGAGGGAAAAAGACCTTTAGGGAGGCCGAGACGTAGATGGGAGGATAATATTAAAATGGATTTGAGGGAGGTGGGGTATGATGATAGAGACCGGATTAATCTTGCACAGGATAGGGACCGCTGGCAGGCTTATGTGAGGGCGGCAATGAACCTTCGGGTTCCTCAAAAGCCATTTGTATGTATGTATGTATGTAGAAAATTGTATATTAATACTGGTTTTCAAAGGACTCCACCTTCTACAGCAATGCACATAAACACTTAAGACTGAACTGTGCACGTTGACATAGTACATATACCAGTAATAAATAAAACGAAATTGTTAACAACTGGACAATGCATCCATTTCGCAGTTCATTGTGAATTTTTATGAAATATTCTGTCCATTGTTCCAAGGAGGGCAAGCTATTTACTGTACTGTATAATTGTATGTGCTAGAGCGACGTTCAAAAGAATCTGTGTTATGGAAGCAAGAACCATGATTATTTACAAAACTATTCAAAATCGGACACATCTATATATATGAAAATTTTCCTTTACAATAATATCAGGAATTAGTCCCTAAAATATTGCACGATTTTCGTGAATCACCCTGTATATTAGATCACCATAGTATTTCACTCTGACAGCACAATGACTCTTTATTTACCGAGTTTTGACAATATTTCTCCTCTTCTTTCAATGGCAAATACTATAATTCTCATCATCAACCCAATCATTTCTTTCTATCCCCCTGTACCAAACTGTAGAAAATCATGTCTTGCTATCTTAAAATAGTGTCTGCACTGTACCATGCGAGATAAATTTATGATATAATAATAATAATAATAATAATAATAATAATAATAATAATAATTTAAAAATAATCTTACAATTTAATAATATCAATGTAAAAGAAAGAAAAAAATAAGTTAGAATAAAAATCTTTGCCCACAAATGTTTAGTTTTGTATAGAATTGTTACTGATGTCTGCAATAATAAACTCTACAAATGGTTAATACAGTATACGTTAATGACAGAGAAAAATTCGCTTTGGTGCTGAGGATCGAACCCAGAACTTCCAGTTCTACGCACTGGGTGCCCACTGAGCTACACACCGAGGCTCAATCCACAGCACCAGATCGAAAGCTTTTCTCAGTCATTAACATATATTAACCATAACAGATTATTCTGTAGGACCAAAAATTAATAAGCCTAAATAGATTATTCTACAAATGGTGTTACAGCAACTCAAAACATATTTTGCTGAAAAGTTTGTTGATGGTAGGTAGATTACACTTAGGTCTAACAGAACTTTATTGATGAACTTCAAGGGGATGTTTACAGAAAGTGTATTTTCAGATAAGAAATCAATGGCTGACATAGTCTTGATTCAGAGCTGGATTTATTTGTTAAATAGTATACTCTATTTGACGGCCAGTTAGTAGAACAGCTGGCTATGGACTAGAAGGTCTGGGGTTTTATTCCGGGTGGTGATGGGATTTCCTCATTACCAGACTTCCAGAACTGCCAGAGATTCACCCAGCCTCAGGTCTTTCCTGACGGTAAAGGTGGTTGAAGCGTACTGCTGACATGGGGCTCTTGCTTCATGCCCGCCCAAGTGCTTTCATGGCATGTGAAGGGGCTATCTTTTTAGTATACCCTACTTATTCATTTCTGTACAATGGCAGGAGTTATTTTTTAGCATCATTTCAAACAGGCAGGCAGAATAATATAATGAATTTGTGTATTGGACAAATTTGTCACATTCAATTATATATTATACAGGGTGTTCTGAAAAATGATTCCAATATTTAGAGAGGAAGTAGTACACATCAAAACAAAAAATAAAAGTCCTACAAACATGGGTCTTAAAATTAATATCTTCTGAGAAATCAGCAAATGTTTACCATCACTGTATGAGTAGCATATCTTCTATACTGTGAGCTCTTTGCCAAGAAACAAATGAGGAAACAGAATTCAGCCATTTGTCACTGTGTATTACACAGCATACATTTGTTTGTGTTTGTATCAAGAGGACGTTTACGCAGATAACAGTACATTAGAGTTCGTAATCGTACTATTGTACATAAACTGATTCTACACTGCAGTAATTATTACTGTACCATGTTTTGTAGTAACAGTAACATGGGTCCTAAAATTAATGACTTCTGAGAAATGAGCAAGATGTTTACCATCAATGTAACAGCAGCATATATTCTACTGTGAGCTCTTGGGGAAGAAACAAAACATGCTCCTATTCAACAGATACGAAACTAATACGTAATGACAAATGGTTATATTGTTTCCTCATTTGTTTCTTGCCAAAGAGCTTACAGTGGAAGATACGCTGCTCTTACAGTAAATGTAAACATTTGTTAATTTCTCAGAAATTACTAATTTTAAGACCCATGTTTATAGGACTTTTATTTTTTGTTTTGATGCTTACTACCGTCTCTCTAAATATTGGAACCTTTTTTTTTCACAACACTCTGTACAAGGAGGGCGTTTTAGAATAATGAAAATATTCGTACATGATGTAAGATGATTTTTTTAATGGAAAAGTATGTTTGGGGTAGATATATGTTGTTGTTGTTTTCTAATGACAGGCGTTTGACAATAAAGTCATTTGACCTCTTGCACTCCAATATTTTTCAAAGATATTATCATGGCCAGCCACTGAAGCACAGATTTTGAGGTGTTTCGAATCCATTTCTTGGTTTGAGTTGCACAATGGGCATGGGGTAGATACATAAAGATGTCTTAAATGTGTAAATTTTAGAATTTGTAGTAAGACAATACGATAACAAGCAATATCAAATTGTGTATGAAATATCTTCCATAATATAAGACAATGTAAGAAAGTGGCTAAAGTAGCTTTACATAACAGTAAAGAAGAAAAATAAATTCTGGAGTAAAGAATGAACACACAGACAGGAAATTCCGATATATCCCTTAAAATGCTTCTATTTAACCCCTATAGCTGAAATAAAAATGTCTGTAAACACTGAAATTTTCAACTGCTTAATTTTGGGTGAGGGTTCAATTTCTGCTTGTGCTGATTACATAGTTGAGTTTTCTGTGAAGCTTTCCCCTTCTGTAAGACGAATGTCAGGTAAAGTCCATACATACTAAATAATCCAGTAGTTGATACAGCATTATTAATGTCACAGGTCAGTTCTCGTACACATCTACACCTCTTTAGGTAGTTCTGTAGCAGTTTTGTGTAGACATGGACACATCATGCATGATTACACAAAACTGACTACAGTTTGGAAATATTTTCATGCTGTCTTTTCGAGCGTATTGCAGTGAGCCTGTTTTTTTTTTTTACTGCCATATGGTTGTGTTATGTTTAACCATTTCGAAAATAGAAATAAAAGAGTGACGTCATATAAATTTAATTCTACTAGGACATTTAAGTACTGCTTCAGCGCTTAGCGGGTTGAGGGATTAAATAAGAGACTAAAGTCTGTGTGATGTACCTTGTCTCACTGTGAAAAGAGAGAGAAAGGAGATATGTCTTACTTCGTCTGTATTGTTATGGCGATGGGGGAGTGAAGCGATGACGTCCATTCATCCAGTGGCGGAAGAGACCAGTTGATACATTCTGTAGCACAAAATAAAATAACAAAATATCTCTCTTCGTACTGTGTAGTTCCGTCACTGAGCTTGTCTTTCAAGAAATTGAGTTCGGTAGCCTGTACAATAACGAGGTTTTGAAAGGAATCCTGAAAACTTACAACCCTCCTATAATCTCCACCCTCATTTGAAGGGACTTGGTTTTATTGCTACTGAGACAAGATAAACCTTACTAGGTATAAAATAAATAAATTTTGTGACTTTAGAAACACAGCAACGAAAATGATCGCATTATTTTAATTTTTAAAGACTTTGGAATAGACTTCTGTATTCCGGCACCTTTTTGTTGTATTTTTCATTGTAGAACCGAAAAATGTGTTAAATGTTTTTCTTGAATTCTGCTCAAGCCTTAAAAGTCTTGAAGTTTGACGAAATGGAGGTTAAAAACGACAAAATTCCCGTGTATGTTGCTGTTCGCTATAATATATTCTATACAGAATTCCCTCACCTTTCTCTCCAGAAGAAAAGCACTGAATATAACCACAATAGCAAGTTGAGCTCTCACTGCATCCCAAAATCAGTTGTTGACAGAGGTTCCTTGCAGTCTGAGTGATTATTCAATAACAAATATATTATGCAAATCTGGCTTTCAGATAGGAGCTCCCTGTGAAGCAGCCTTGAATAATTTCGAGGGAAAAATTGTTCTGGGGTCAGCCCCTATGTGTTATGTGGATATAAAGGGAAGAATTGTGAGGGTGTCGTGTATGGTTCCTGGCTGGGGTAGATGAGTCGGTAGAGCATTCGTGGGCTAAGCGAAGGGTCCCGGGATCGGTGCCCGGATCTGGAATAATTTTTCCCTCGAGATTATTCAGTTTCTTTTCAGTGCATTGTACATATAAAAACAGTAAGTTTATCAGATACAGCCTGAAATGACACTTCAGAGGACAGTCAATGGCAGAACATGGGTTGGGGTAGCACTTTTCAGGACTAGGTATAGCAACATAGCATCCAACTGATTAGAAGAAGTGCAGTTCTAAAACTTCATCAAAACAATGACGTAAGTTTCTTGTATTAATAGTAAGTAAGAAGCCTTCTTTATCTACAACTTCCACTCTTCACCTTTTTTTACAGTACTAGTGTCATTATGATTGAGTCAGGGATGGATAAGTCAGAATCAAACTATGTCATCAGTGACACAATCAAAATGGAAGTACAGTAATCCGTAAGACTTAAAGACTTTCTCAGTACTGAATAAGTCTTCTTGGCTTCTCAGCCAGATGAGTGGGACTGTTAATTCCAAGCTTTCAATGAGTAGCTACGCCATCTTCTTCAGGGACTGAAGTACGGTGGGACTATGTCTAGACTGGTATATAAGCATTCAGTTCGTTTTCCCGCTGTCTAGTTGGTTGAAGCATGTGGTGGCAGGTTCTCATCATGGTGTAGTGTCAATGTAAGCTAAAAAGCTCAGCTTCCCCAGTTAATAATAATTTCATAATACACCTGCAGTTTACAGACAAAATTATTTATTAATTTTAATAGAATTTATATTTACGCGTTAAATATTGTGATGCGGCAGCTCAGAATGATTTGTGATGCAGCAGTAAACAAGAAGCCTGCACACACCAGCTTCCAAGCAGACTGGTTTCTTACACTCATTCTTCTGTGTAACCCATCCCTTTCTAACTAAACTATCCTGGTCGCAAGGCTAGCAAGAAGCTAGCTTTGACATTGAAAATAAGCAGTTTCCGAGTTATCCCTTTTCGTCAGTTGTGTTCAGTCGAGGTGTTAGTGTGCATTGTGGCTGATATAATAAATAATGAGTGAAATAACAGTTCCTGACACCAATTTACTTGAATTTTTTAGGACAATTCTATTATCAAGACTGACTTACGAACAAAAGTGTGATCTAAAAAACAAATGACCGACGCCCTTGCTGTCAATGAAGGACACAACCAAAACACAGACGCATACTTACGTAATGATACTAATACTGTATCTATTGACCGTTAATATTGTGATTTATCTAAGTATGACAGGGAGTGAGCGAATGTTATATGTATACGTGTCTATTTGTTAGAGATATGTGTAAATCGTGAAATCATATTTTACTACGTACCATTTGAGGTCATGCCTTATTGGTGTTACGAGGTTCCAACCAATCTTCGACTGCTGACTTGACACTGACTATTTATTTTAAGACTATATTTTTGTAATACGTTTTCTCATATTGCATGAAAGACAACTTGAGTTAGCTTCCCCTGCTCAAAATTTCATGCTACGCCACTGGTTCTCATGATGACTATTCTCCACCGAGGTAGAAGAGGAGACGTGGGACCTGGTACAGATGGGGCCTTTAGCCAAGCACAGCATGGGAACCTGCCACCACGTATGTCAACCAACCAGAACATAACAGGTGGTCTGGGCTAGATACTAGCTTCTAATTGGTCCGCAGCGGGAAGGCCAACTGAATGCTTGTATACCGGCCTAGGCACGGTCCCACGACACTTCAATCCCTGAAGAAGACGACAAAGCTAGTCATCAAAAGTTTGCAATCAGCAATCTCACTCACCAGTTGAGAACTCGAGAAAAATTAATCAATATAATAATGCGTATTTGTAGGCTAACAAATGGGATTTCTGAACCACACATAACTTATGGCACCACCAACCAAATTGAAATTTCTGGATTCCAGTATGGCATTTGATGATCATCATTCATGGGGTACAGTACAATTCATTCAATATCACCCATTGTGTTGTATGAAACTGATTTTATTATAGTTTTATGCAACATTCTGCTTTGGTATTTAAAGCACAGCTATCAGTAAACTAATTCTTGAGGCATTAGTTTCCTTGTGTGATTCATTCTACATTAGAGTTGGGCAACACGATTCTTTTTCAGAAGTCGATTCCAACGATTCAATCATACCTTCCGAATCAATTCTAACGATTCTTCTCAGTCTGCGATTCCAACTACTGTATTCTTTTGAATCGTCAACAAACGACTCACAGGACACTTTCCTTTGCAAATCACGGGTAGAACAGAAACGTTGTAAATCTCTTGCATAGATGGCATAAGAGGCGAGACATTGGTTTGTCTCTTTCTCATTGGCTGGAACCATTCATCGTGACCTCCATTAGTCTACAAAATTATCCAAGATAGTGTTTCTTAATTATAATTTATCAACTGAACTTTATTATCAAATACATTTTTTGCATTAGATCTCTATTTAACTATGCAAATTTCTGGTTCGTGTTCATTATTTTTCACACTTAACAAATGCGGTATTTTGATTCCACTCTTGCTTGGGAGCATTCGGCACAGTTCGGAAATGTCCGCTGACAGGTTACATCAAACAAGTAAATAGAATCGTGGGTTATGATACCATGCCGATTCGTTACTATTCTTTTGAACGACAATTCGTTACGATTCTTTTGAACGACGATTTGTTGATACCACGAATCGATTCTTACAATTCTTTATTATTAGTCGTTTGAATGAACGATTCGTTCACGAATCGACCCAACTCTATTCTACATACAAGCTTACAGTAACTAAAATGTGAATTGTGTAAATTACTTAACATTTTGGCTTGTATCTCTCTCTAGAAGTTGCAAGTTAAAATTGCAAGTCACTTTGCGACTTTAAATGTCGCTCGTGATGCTTGATACACATCAAAATAATGGTGATGATACTGACGATGACAATGGAAAAAAAATGGAATATTAGCAGGAGAAAATAATGAAGTGATCCTCAAAAACTTACCCCAGACACAATCTTAGGCCACTGACAATTTCACTCAGACTTAATGGAATTTGAATCTGACTCTCTGGCACAGAATGGTGACGATGTACCCATCCAGCTAACAGTATGTCTAATGCAACTTTTTACCGCAGACTTATTAAAAAATGAATTTCCCTCAATGTGTTCATTCTTGAATTTTATTTAATTTTTTGTATATCTTTCTTTTCTTAAGAAAAAGATCTGAATATATTCATTCGTAATGTACACAGCATATATGAAGTACATGCAGTTAACGCAATGGAAAATAAATAAAGTAGAAGCACAAGGATATGTGTAGACAGCCACAATTATCTTTCACTGACAAATACACAGCGGTAGACAAACTTAATACCAGAAACTGACCTTATGTTTATCGAAAATGGAATGCCTGTTTCATTAGTATATTATGCTTAGTCTACAGACTGACTTGTAGGCCTTACATGACCAAGGACTTAGAATATTAATCATATAAAAATTCTACCTATCTATATTCTATGCTTATATTGTAAATAATACAGAACAGTGCAGACCACCTATAACAAACCATGTAATGTGATACGATGGAAACATCCGAAGCATTAAAATAATGTAACCATGGAAATAAATTATATGAAAGTGTAAGTCATATTGTATACACAGACTGCAAAACTCATCCAAACTGACAGAAATGCATTTCATCTTGCATCCCACCATTTATAACAGAGTGGTTATGATCAATTAAATTATTATAGAGCTAAATTCATTTATCTTTGAACACAGTACCTGACTGATTTCCTATCTGTGAAGACACCTACCATATCTTATTTTCAAAACTCTTACGAAATTCATAATATTGAAGAGGCTGGCCTCTTTTTTGGGAGCAAGACAGACCATTTCTGGGGACGATCATCCAACCAGAATGGAGGTATTGTGTGGTTAGCATGGTGACTCTCCAGCCATTATAGCTGATTTTGTAACCAGATTTTGCTACCTATCGCAGCTCCCCAAGTGCATCATGATGCTGGGTGGGCACTGGTCCCATACACTGGCCGAAATTTCATGAGAAAATTTCTTCTCCCATGAGGACTCACACCAGCGCACAATCTGTAATGCGAGTCCTAGGCAGGATACTTCATAAAAAGCTCCAAGATGATATAATTGTAACTATAATTAAATATTCTGTCATGATATTTCGGAATTTCGAAAAATTACATATCAATCAAGCAATCATCTTAATGTATCCAGCTGTTTGCAGACAAATAGTCCACTATAGTCCACTGTAATCTATTCAGTTGCTGTTTTTCACGAGAAATGAGGGGTATTTTGATCGGTGTTCATTATAGATGCCTGTTGCTAGTACCCAGAGTTGGGTTGTAGTCAATATATACTGCAGAGCTGTCTCTTCTGCAACTGGGACTGATGATTTTAATTTACTTCTTTTGTGGTTTATGGATGGACAGTATAGAAGAATGTGTTCCAGATCTTCATCATGATTATTACACCACAGACAAGTAGAATTACCAGAGAGGTGAAACCGGTGTAGGTACAATTGTGTGCCAATGTGACCTGTTCTGGCTCTTGTCAAAAATGTTTGAATATGTCTGCGCAAGTTTTCGTACATTTCAGGTCATTTGGTTTCTGTTGAATGGACTGTAAAATTTTTCTTTTGTCAGAAGAGAGCCATAGGTTTATAAAATGAGACCTTACTGAAGTAAAGGCAAATGACGTATGATAACAAGAATATATATATTACAACAAATTATTTTCCGTTTATATCCAACACATTGTAATTTTTTTTCAATGTTACTTGTAAAATACATTGTGAACTATTCACTGTCAATTGGCAGATTTTGAATAAATAATAATTGAATAGCGAGAAAAATATTTAATAGTACTTCAAATATAATTTTCAAAGACGTCAAAATTTATATCATTATTTAGTTTGAATTAATCTCCACATTTTACTTTCCAATTCTGTTTTGTGTATATTATGATTATTATAGGATTGCATTACGTTCTGTAGAGTCTATGATAATGTTTCTTCAATAAGATGTTGATTTATGTTCATTAATACCGAAAACCACCAGTTTCAACAAATGTGCTCAATCTCTAATGCAAAAAAAACTACGGTTCTAATCAGTGCTGTAGTTGGGCCATAACAGAATGCAGTTCCGATTAAAATTTTAGTTTGACTTTATTGTTTCAGTTAAAAATGAATAATATGATTCATCTTTCCGGTATAAATAACCATTTAATTCAAGCTAAATCTTTACCTGTAAAACGATTGTTTTTTTTTTTATCAGGTTCAATATTCGAGCAAAGAAAAAAAAAAGGGTGAGATGTTGGTGGTTCATTTTTTTTCTCTCTCTATGCAGTCCAACACCATATAGGAAGATTGAAAATGAACTATATAGTATAAAGCAGAGGTCTGCATCGGACGTTTTCGCTCGAGTGCCAAGTAGTTCATAGCATAATCAGATAGATAGCGCACATGCATGATGGGTAAAATTGTGACGAGTGATAAATCCTCGAACGGTATAAGCTGAGCGTTAGACATTCGTTCTTGTTACAGTGATGAACTGTGTAGTAACATCACAGATATTTATCATTTCAAAACTTTGCAGTGTTTAACTAACCTCTCTATAGTACAACTACAAAACTTGCTTTAAAATGTAATATCAATGTTGTAGGTAAATTTTTTTTTTTTCCACACAGGAGTAATTTTGTTTTTGCCACATCTGATAGATGTTATTGGATGTAAATTCAATTATTATAAACGGAGAACACAATCACGATAATGCAAGAACTGTATCAAGTTTTCTAGTAATAATAATAATACTCTCTAACAATTATTAGTGTATCAATCTTTGTATCTGTAACAGTTATGCAGCATGATTATTCGCTTTATTATATTTTCTGTAACGTTATCTCTGTACTAATATTGTTATTAATCTACTGCTATGTCAATAATATTTTGTAAAATGTTTCTACATTGTCGCAGTATATAGGCGGAACACTATGTATGGACCTATCATATTATATATGTGGTAAATCAAATACTGAATAATTATTAATTAGCAATAATAACTGTATATCGAAGTTTTTCATACTATTTTATTTATAACTTCATGTTCCTGTTTTGCTACGTTCCATTAGACGTTTGTCATAAACACAGAAAATAAAGCCTTATTTTTACCGTGTGAGCAAAACATATGTGTATCTTATCTGTCGCCTTCCATACAAGATAAGACATGTCGGTGAGATGACCTTGTACTGCGCTTCTATTTATTACGAGCGTATCAAGACTGATCGTATCTCACTCGAGTGTGCGACATTCGACCGAGTTCAAGCGAGCGATTTAACTCCAATGCAGCACTCTGGTATAAAGGTAAGATTAGTCAGTTTTCAGTGTCACCAATTGAAATTTTTTCTCGATAAGTGATGAATAAATGAATTTACTAGTAAATGACCTGAACATGGTTAACACAAGCTGGCCTCCTGAGATTGATATCACTGGAGTTGATAAAAATGTCAGCAGACTCTGCAATATTTTTCGTTTGCTAGAAAACAGACTCTTCGTAACTGCTTCCTGTGAGTTTACTGACAGTGAAACTGAAACACATGAACTGACAATTTTAAAACAAACAATTGACACTCTGTCAATTTTAACATCAGAGTGCAAAAGATCATTCAGCACAATGAATGAAGTAATATCAAACAAGAGGAATGCTCTCCTAGTCTCCCCAGCAAGTGGGTTGATATTCATAAGCAGTGTTGGCCCTCCACTTAAAGAGTTGTGTACAATCGTAGTTGTGAGATGGCAGATGAAACAGCATGTAGGAAACGACAGCCAGTGAAAGAAGTTCCATAATTATAAGGTAGTCTCGGGTCATTCGAAATTTTCTCGGGCTTCCAGCCAGGTCATAAGTTGGTGATCCACCGACGTTTCGAGGATGTTCATCTTCCTCATTTTCAAGGTTAAATGATATCTGAGGGTACCTAGCTCCTTAATTTATAGTGCCAGAGGGAGTCAGCCGAGGAGCTGTGCGCCGATTGGCTGTTATTAGTGTGGACCGCGGCGAGAACATTGCCAACGTGTCGTCTTGCTTTGTGCTTTCCGGCTGAATGACCTTGGGTCTCACGGTGGGCTCGGCAGACGAGTTCTCCGCTGATGACGGCCTGTCGTCCGGGCGGTGAGAAATTTAATAGCCGGTGACCATGCCGCGCTTAGTTGGAGACCCGAAAAATCCGGATTCACTGAACATTGCATTGAAAAAAGCCATAGGGCTAATTTCAATAACACCGAGGTCCTGGTAAAGTGTGCGGGCTATTGGGATAGAAGAGTAAAAGAAACCCTGGCCATAGTGGCGGAATGCGGTAACCTGAACCGGGACTCGGGTCTCCAACTAAGCGCGGCATGGTCACCGGCTATTAAATTTCTCACCGCCCGGACGACGGGCCATCATCAGCGGAGAACTCATCTGCCGAGCCCACCGTGAGACCCAAGGTCATTCAGCCGGAAAGCACAAAGTAAGACGACATGTCGGCAACGTTCTCGCCGCGGTCCGCACTAATAACAGCCAATCGGCGCACAGCTCCTCAGCTGACTCCCTCTGGCACTATAAATTAAGGAGCTAGGTACCCTCAGATAGCATTTAACCCTGATGATGAGGAAGATAAACATCCTCGAAACGTCGGTGGATCACCAACTTATGACCTGGCTGGAAGCCCGAGAAAATTTCGAATTATCACGTCGCCAGGAAAGCTTCAGTAGTTATAGTCTCGGGTCTTCTGAAATAGACTGTAAAGTGACTTTCACTTGAACTTTTTTCCAACTACAGTTTGAAATCATAATGTATTGCATTTGTACTGTTATGTACTGTGTAATGTGTCAGAATGCAGTTATAAATCCATCTTTGGGTTTATACACTACCAGACAGCTGTAAAATGAAAGGACTGGCAAACCTATGAAATATTACAATTTCAAGAAAATTCTGAAACATTATATTAACATCATTTACAAATATGTTATACAGACCTTTTCTTTTCATTACGAAAAACCTTCTGAATGTGGTGCAAGTTTGTACCAACCCAAGTTCATGATCACATGAAACAGCTTTAAATTCACTAGAAATTCGACACTGATAAAAGTGTTGTGATATATAACAAAGCTTCTGTCAATACTGCAGTGAACAACTACTGTTCAGAAAAGTCACATTTTAAGATATGAATTATTTCATCTGTGTTCAAAGTTATGGTAATTTAGCTCAATAATAATAATACTAGTAATAATAATTAATAATATAATATGTATAATTTCCAGGATCTTAAAATTAGAATGAACTATATAGGTTGATGCATAAATTTGTAGTGAATTTCTGAGTCATCAAAACACAGCGTTGTTAGGGAATCGTTTATCGTTTGTCACTTGTAGTATTGAGCTTGCAAATACACCTTGAATTTCGCGGATTTGAAGAAAGTTTGTTATATTTGTGGGCTAAAGAAGATTGAGTATCAAGTGAAAAAAAAAGAACACTTCTGACATATTCTTCTGTTTGAGTTTAATAGAGCAAAGGCAACTGAGATGGTTCGAAACATTCGTGTCTGTATGGGGGCCGCAATTGAAGAAAAATGACTGGAAAGACTGCATCAAGTGTTGCTGCAACATGATAATGCACACCCGCACTCTGCTAACATGACGAAAGCAGCTATCCAGGAACTTGGTTGGGAGGTGATTACACCTTCTCCATATTCTCACGATCTTGCATCCTCAGATTTCCATCTTTTCTGTTCTCTATCCAACAGTCTTCAAGGAAACTCCTTTGATAACGAAGATGCTTTACAAACTTGGCTTGAAGACTTCTTTAACTCCAGGCTAGCAGATTTCTTCAGACTCAGAATCGAAAAACTACTCCAGCATTGTCAGAGTGCCATAGATATTGTAGGAGAATATATTACTGATTAATTTCAGACTCCTATTCATCTCAAATAAAAGCTTTAGCTTTTGTCACAACGAAAAAATGCTACAACTTTTGCATCAACCCAATATAATCAAATAAATTATAGTAGTGATCAAACATCACAATAGCTTAAAAAATTAAACAGATGACTTCTTTTCTAAGTTCAGTTTCTACTTCCTTGTTCTTAATGTAAGAAATGAAATGTGTCCACTACTCAAAACAATATAAGAAGTAACTAATTGCATATATTCAATCCTATGAGTATTAATAGTAATTATTTGAGAGTGGTTTATGAAGATGGTACAAAAGGATCTAAATGCACCAATCAAGAAAGGTAGTAAAAGTGATAACAATTTCAATGACTATTTAAACTCAAACATAAAGGATATTCCATACCACGTTCAGATCAATTATAAATGGGCCATACCGTTATCTCTTCTTATTTTATGGTGTGGAGTTAATGATGCAAGTTAAAAAATTTCTAGCTAGCATTTCATTTTGTCTCAAGACTGTGAACTAGAAGCATTCTCTTTAGAAGTTGTGTTTACCTTCTATATCTAGAGAAAGAAATTAAACTCAAGGAAAGGAAACTGTTAATTTGAAGAGAGCACGTGGGTCAGCATCAAATAGTTTTAAACGTCATTCTCTTTCAATCTGAGCAAACCTGGAACAACAATTCTGATATTATTACATGACCTATTTCATATACATGACACCTCGCTGTATGTTTAATAAATTCACATGTACTACTAACTTAAAAATTGTGTAATATAGATACAGTATTTAATCACAGTCTAGTATATACAGTCACGAAGCTTAATACTTACTAAATATGCAAACATAGACAGTTGAAATATGCATCCATAGGTAGTTGCTCACCACCAGGATCGCTACTATCGCCTCATCACAGACTCTTTCCCTAGCAGACTATAAAATGTATTGTACTTTCGATATCGTGTTCTTTTGAAAAAATTAACACCTTCCTTCCACTAATGAAATATGAAATACATACGGTTTATATATTATATTCTATAAACTCATCTTCCTGGATCTTTTGGAAGAAGGATAACTCTAACCTATATTTCTTACAATTTATAGTATTACAAACGTCCCCTTGTCCCATATTATTATTCAAATTATTGTATTTTAGCCATTTACAGTTATTACAACCGATAACAAACATTTCACAGTTTACATATCTTTTCACAAAAATGCGAAATACGGCACAGTCAATGCCTTTTCGATCTAGACCAGGCCGTAATGTATGTTCGGGTTTTCTATTTCAGTGTATGAAGCTCAGTGAAATATTATATTATAACTTTATTGCGTATCATTGCTAAGCTTTATTTAGTGTAATGTGTCCATAAGTTCCGTTTACTTCTTGTTGCATAATATGTTGCAGAAATAATTACAAAACTGTGTTATTTTAATGTGAAGAGAATTTTACATGTTAACATAATTAATCTGTTCGCATCAACATTTCAAGTTTAGAATGGAAGCTATTTTGAGGTTTAATAAAAGGAATTTATATTGTGATTTCAATTTAGCACATCTACCTTCCTTAATTTTAGACAAAACATTTACCATACCACTCCTATGAAATTAGTGTACGTACAATTGTGTTACTTCGTCTCTTAAGTAGTAGATAAATACAATAATTCAGTACTCAATTGTAGTATGAAAATACAGACAAATTGAATGTCCAGGGTATCATACATGACATTATGCTTAATGCATTGGAGATCACTAAATTTAGACAGAAAGGGGCAACTGCTACAGTAAACATAACCTATAATTTCAACATACTAAATATCCGTGCGGTGCAATTGAAAGTTATTGAATCGTGCATAAATGAATGTACAAGAATTTCGCAATATTTAATTGAAATAAAGGCAGGTATTACACATACGAACAACGTAATTTTCACACCATAAATAATATTACATCTCAACTCGCAAGTGAATTATGTCTGAAGTGTCTCATAATCATTGTTTAAAATTTTATTAATGGAATTACACTACATTTTAGAGAAACATATGTTACTGTTTATGCATGCCAACTAATTTATATGGTTGAAACGCCGCCCTTCGTGATCGGGTTAAGCGAGTCACATGGTCTGCCTTACGGCCTGTATTAGATCACGATGGCTGTGGCACAGTCTATTGTTCCTAGTAACCATAGCGCTCCAAGGGGCTAGCAACTATCGCGAGAATTGCAAAAAATCATCCCAAGCTTCGTGACTGTTTATAGTAGACTGTGATTTAATTTAGGACTCACTTATATTAATTTAATTTTAGTCAGAAATAAATATATATAACAAAATTGACATAGTTCAATTCAAATAAATGGAACAGTTTCGATGTTTTTGTTATATACTGAAATTGAAGTTTTGTTGAAAACCGTGCAGTGACCTATCTGCTCTCTGTGTAATAAAAACAAGGAGAGAAATTGAGCTGGTAAATTATTTCTTTAGATTTGTTACTCACAGTCTTCATAATATGACGACAAACTGAAACAACTCACAACAGCAGCAGTTTCTCCAAAGTTAATTTACTTACAAAATCAGAACCGGTACGAAAAACTGGAATTCCAAGTATGAACTACATTAATTTCACAAGAACTATGTACTTCTTACAAGGTTTCCTTCAGATTAATAATTTAGGATATCACAGAAAACATTTCTGGTACCATCACCAGATAGCACACCTGTACACTCTGGAATGCTGTTAATACATAGCAAAGCAGTAGTCAAACTGTGTGTTTCATCTGAGAAACATTCTTCGCTCTTAAAAGATTTCTACAAATCAAACTCAAAACGATGTATTTCGTTTTGTTTTCCATTTCGATTAAACATTATTGGATGCTTTCACTCAAACGCTTTAAAAAAAAAAAAGTATATTATTATACAGTTTCAAATCTTCAATGTATTTTGGTCTAAAGTTTCGTACAGGAACAAAAGAAAATTTAGAATAAATATCGAAAATGTTTATATGTCTAAGTCAACAAGGAGAAGATAAGTGTAACGTGATCATGCAGCGTAAGCGGATTCCTAGTCTCCATATGATGGCGGTAAGGTTAGCGCACTCCAGAAGGAATGCTGACAATAATGGAACAAACAACACGGATGCTAGAAAAAAAGCGAGTGGGAATAAAAAGAGAAACCAAGAGTCAGGAAGTGATAGGGAAGAAAGTAGTCAAAAGTTTAAGGGTGCAAGTGTAAGTGGAAATCTAGAATGTGAAAGTGAAAGCGTTGGGAGGAAAAACAAAAGAGGAATAGAAGAAGAAATAAATAGAAAGACAGAGATAGAAATAAGGCAGAGACGAACAGTAAAGAAAGATCAGAACCTGCGACAGCTGAGGATATAGCAGAGGTATTTGATATGATTAGAAAAATGTGGGGATGTGATCAACAAGTGCTAGTAAAGGGAAATTGTAAATGATAGAGAAGTATAGGGGAGAGAGAAAGTGTATAAGCTGATGTGTAGAGATAAATATAAGTATTTATAGGAAGTGAGAGTAGTGTGAAAGAATTAGGTGTAAGTGGAATAGTGAGAAAGTGAAAGTGAGCGCAAATAGGAATGAGCGAAAACAGTGAGAAAGCGTTAAGAGAAATGAACAAGTGACAGCATAAAATTAGTACTAACATTTAAATGAATATAAGAGAAAGATAGGAGAAAAGGTCAAAGAACAAATAGGGCAAATAATTCAATATGATAATTTATAGAGAATAAGTGAAATTGAAATTTTAGTGAATAGTAGTTAGAGGAAAAAGGAGGTTTGAAAGGCGTGTATAATTTTAGATATATTATGATTAATGATCAAATAGGGAAGAGAAAATGAAATGTAGGAGAAATACTGAAGAGGTGATTGAACAAATAATAAAAAAGGTGCATAGTGTAATTGGGAGTATTTCTGTAGACGTGTACTGCAAATAATGTGTTACTGTAATATGTTAATGGTGGCACCGGATTCATAAATGTGAGGTAGACCATTATATGTAAAGAAGTGCTGTGGCCAAATATATCATATCATATCATATCATATCATATCATATCATATCATATCATATCATATCATATCATCATATGTCTAAGTGTCAGAAAATCTATCATCCAATGTTTCTGCTTCAATAGCTAATTTTTTCCTTACATATTTTAAATATACTACTTAAAAGAAATACAACAATCTCATACCAATGAATATTACAAGGATAACAATCTTCAAATTTATAGTTCAATATAAAATGGGCTATCATAAAAAAAAGAAAGGAAAGTTGAAGACAAAGAGAACAGAACAATAAAGACTGATCAACCATTGCTGATCGAATTCCTTGTATCTCCTTTTCCTGTGCAAAGAAAATATATCACACAAAATAACTAATGATAAATAATAAACATAAACTTGTTTAACATCACATAAATTAATGTATTCTGTTTGAAACAAAATTTGTATAGAAAGATGCCAAAAGGCGAACAAGAAGGCTCTCCAAATATAGACAGCATGTGTAGTCTTTATTTACTAGTTGTTTAATATTAAAAATATTAACTTCAGATGTCAACGGAATTAAATATAAAACGAAGTTTAATTTGTAACCAACCTAAGCAGAACTTGAAAACTGACATCATCATAAGAAAAAATAGAGATTTGTATAGCACGAAAAAAAAAAATAATACTTCAGACAGATACTGACCATATTGTAATTTATTTCAAGAACACCATCATGTACTAGTTATGCTTCATGATGGCACTCAGATTTCCACCTTTGAAATCCATTCACATTATACAATTAGCAACTGTACAGTTTTGGTACATGTACAATGTATAAAGGTGTATCAATTCCTTTAACATATATTTACATTATTAAGAAATTTCATATTATACGAAAATGCTGCTGTTTTCGACGACAGACGCATATGACTATGCATAAAAAGTTTCGGCTGTTGATAACGGCCTCTTATCAATATGAAAATAGATTTTTGGCAAACAGAAGAGGAATAAATTCAACAATTCTTTGGTTGAGAGCGGTACTAAATCGATATGGATGAGAAAACACAGTCTTATAAAATAAAGGTTGTATTGACAAGCGCACACATCAACAACTGGAACAAGTGGATTCCAAAAGAATGTTTATGTTGCATCTACAAAAGGCACATGGCACTGCAACATGTCTATCTTAGATATATGTACATCATATGCTTCTGTGTGATGAAAACTGTGAGAAACAATTGACAGAGGACGACTCCCATCTTAGGAGATGACAAATATGTCCATGAAGACCAATTTATCTACAGACTAGTACCTCTTTTCTCTACATAATTCTGCAGTCTTGCTGAGGAGGGAAACACGATCAGACACTCCTGTCACACAACCTTAACACTGTCCTCTTGAAAACAAGTTCTCCTTCTTGGAAATCATCAAAAAATAAAATTTCTTCATGCTATACAGTCATGTTCGAAAACCATTAACATTGCCTACTTGGAAACAATCGACTATCATATTGGTTTTTGAACAGGCTGTAGAACAACACAGATTGATGGTTCAGCATACCATCCTGAGCTTGATGATGGGTCATATGTTAAACAAAAATGGAAATAAGACACGGGTTGGAAACAACTCGCCACAGAAAATTGACCACAGAGGCAACTCGCCACATAATTGAAATTCGTATCAAAGACAATTAGCCACACATTAAAATTCGTGTGAAAGGCAATTGGCCACATACTAAAATTCGCTACAACTTGTAATATATGAAGGCAATACTCAAATTCGCAATAATTTATAATATACAGACGTGGACAAATTATTAGCAAAATTGGAGATTTTTATTATATATTTTTACAAAATATGATTCTTCAATTTAGACTACAATTGACATCTTTGAGCTTTTCCAAATTATTAGAAAAATTGAAGATTTGTATTGTATATTTTTACAAAATTTGACTCTTCAATTTAGACTACAATTGATATCTTTGCATATTTACAAATTATTAGCAAACGTGAAGATTTTTTTTTGTATATTTTTACAAAATTCGACTCTTCAATTTGGACTACAGGTGACATTTTGGATATTTCCAAATTATTAGCAAAACTGAATAATTTTATTATATATTTTTACAACATTTGACTCTTCACTTTAAACTGCAGTTGACATTTTTGCATATTTACAAATTATTAGCAAAATTGAAGATTTTATTATATATCTTTTACAAAATTTGACTCTTCAATTTAGAATAGCCTACATTTTTGCATATTTATATCTACTGTAATTATAGAAACATGCAAAATTGTCAACTGTAGTCTAAATTGAAAAGTCAAATTTTGTAAATGGAATTATCGTAAAAATCGTCAATTTTGTTAATAATTTGTCCACGACTGTATTTCTCTGGTAACACAAGACAAATCCAGAAGCTGTAAACTAATTCTGAACTATGGCAGAAGAAATTCGCTTCACAAAATCAGAAAGAAATTAATATATCTTGGGTACATGTACACGAGATTTAGAGAAAATAAGAATGGAGTTGTTTGGCGCCGTGACATGCGTGGCGGTGTAATGCAACAGTCATGTTATCAGAAGATGGAAGCAGTGTCGTCAAAGAACCGTCTGAACACAAGAATCATTCTGCAGACTGGGGAAGGATTAAGGGAAAAGGAATGTGTAGAGAACAATGTGGCAAATTGTCTATCTGTGGATAATGTCTATCTATGGCAAATTGTCTATTTGTGGCGAATTGTCTATCTGTGGTGATTTGTCCTTATTACTAATTTTCTGTGGCCAATTGTCCCTGTTACCAATTTTCTGTGGCCAATTGTCTGGAACCGATAAGACACCACAGAATTCCTTATTGTCAAACGAATGTTTTGCTAGAAATATAGTTTTTACCAATATTATAGAAACATACATGCACAATGCAAATGAAAATACTTACCACAATAGTTAATGAGAAATAAATGTCTTTATATAAAGAGCTGTGATAGAAGTTCGCAACAATTGAAAATTAAAATGATTTCATTGTTCTCAGAAGAAAAAATTTCTATGTTTAATTATGTTCGTAATTTTTACAATTCAGAGTTGTAGAAACATATAATAATCAGAATAAATCACGATATATCTCATACTTACTTAAAAAAAACTGCAATTTACAGTAATTATTTTTCTACTCATTTTTTGTTTAATGATTAAAGGAGACGTTTCATATTTCAGTCTGCTATTGCAATGTTTCTGAACATTGATCATAACCTTCCATCGAATCAACTAACTTTTGATTACACATTTTTAACACTTGTATATCACTAATGGTCTGTTAACTTTGTTAAATAAACAACATTTTAATTTCACTTTGTCAATATTGAAATTATTATAGTATTTTAACCTTAAACTAGAAATCTGAAGATAGTGCTAACCTGCTGAATTAGTCATTAAGGTAAAATATTGTAACAGTTTCAATATTAACATAATAAAGTTAAAAAGTTCTTTATTTAACAAATAATCAGTCGGTTAACTATGTTTTTATGCAAGAATAAGAAAGTTTTGATAATACAGTACATCTAAAAATTAAATCATTTAGATGCAATCTCACTGTTTTGGTTACTTCAACTGAACTGTATACGAATTTTCATTGAAAATAGTTTACCTGTTTCAAGAGATTCTTTGTAAGAAGTTTGTGTATGCTTCCTTAAATTGGTAATGACATTTAAGCATCATCACTTTAATAAACATTGGTACAGTTCCATGACATCATAATATTCCAAAATTTACTGTTACTATAATACATGATGCTTTACGCACAATGCAAATAAATCATTACTGAAAATGGAACTGTAAAACAAATATATAAAAAAATAAACCACGGCAATTCATTAGAAGATATGTAATATGTAAGTCAATAAATATCACAAGTAGAATTTTAATGTGCAAAATCTATTTTATAGATAGAATCCTGCTCATTAAAATTAAAAAACGGTTAAACCTATTTCCAAATGCACAATATGTACAAAATTCCTATATTTCAACAATTACATCACACTGCAATTCCTTTTTTGTGATGTAAAATGGGAGCTATAGAATAATTTATCAAGTGCTACAATATACAGATAAGGCGTATTTTATCAGTCTTGAAAAAAATTACGTTAAATATGATGCATCATCGGACTGTTATGGTAGCTGTGCCATCAAGATCTCACTACTAAATCTGTCCCTACTTACGTAATGATTCAAATGCCCCACTGACAACTACAAACCAGTTTCTGTTCGCTGTAACGAACTGTTCATCCAAGCAGTCTTTTCACGGTGAAGTATCTTATCTTGTAGATGAGAGTAATGATGCCATCAACACCAGGAAAAGAACGGGCTTTTGTTCTGGAAGCGTTGCGTGAATGTATCGCTGAAAGAACGGAAGCGTGACGTTGTACCTACATGACCTTTGGACCTGGAAATACAAACAAGTGGATGGAGAACTGGAAGGAAAGTTTAGGAGCATTGTAAATTAGTGCATCAAATCGAAATTAGTTAAAAAAATAATAATAAAGAAAAAAAAAAAGAGTACTTCCTTATTTACAGTGATCAAATATGAAGTTAAAAATTACTTATTATCAAGATTTATTTTAATTTCTTTTTGTTTGATCCTGTGCAGAAGTTGATGGTTGGAGCTAGGGGAACCATCCCTCATTTGTTTGCAAATTTTTGTACAAGATTTCAACTCTCCAATGATTTCATTAAGAATAAGTCTTTATTGGCTTTTGCATGATCATTAATATTCTCTGAAGAACTTAACTTTCAATTCTATTCATTTACGGTCTTACTAATAAAAACCCTATATACAGACATTTAACTGTCTTATACTTATACAATGAGTAGCTCGTTTATAAGTCGTGTGTAAATTCCTTACTAATAATCACTACATACCTCGTGTATAACAGTATAACTGTTACACAGCTACGTCATAGTTTCGTCATTACTTCGTTACAAAAGGTAATAGAATATCTGAGGTTCTCTATTGCATACGGTAGAGCGCTCTAGTGTGGCATGTTAAATATTGATAGTACAACTGGCTCTAATCGATTACCACACTACATTTTGGTCAAAGAGTACAAGCTACAGCAATATTATTCTAATAATTCTATGATCTTCGTTTTGTTCTTCTGTGGTTACAAGGCAATCATCATCATAAAATGACAGTCGATACGAACAGCTGTTAGAGGGGCGGCCATTTTTCTCTATATACAACGCTTAAACAAGGGGTTTCGTGTATATAACTATTGCAAAGCAATTCTCATTGTATAGTTACAGCCTGTTTATACATCCATAGCTTATTCACGGTTTATTAGTAAGACTGTTATTAATTGTACATTAAAACTATCTAGTATAGTTTGTCTCTCAAGCAGCTTCTGTTTAGAGGATATATATTAAAATTAAAAATTAAAATAATGAAGACCTCTTTTAAAACAAAATGGTGGAGTACATACTACATGCAGAGAACATAAGGAAAACCAATCTAGTTATAAAATGTACAATATTCTCTACATAAAAATGATATAATTTTATTTTCGTTATATATTTATTCCTTTATTTTAAAGAATTAAATGATTAATACTGCATATAATAAGAAATACAAGAAAGTCAACTTAATTATTTCATTTTTGTAAGTTTTTTTTAATTATATCATTTTCTTGGAGGAGAGGGGAGTGCTATAGCATTGCTGTCACAGAATTGTACTGTATAGGTTTGATTCCCGATGACATCATTAATTTTTCCCATCAAACTAATCCCTCCTGTCACACTATGGCCCTCCGGCTTACTTAGCCTCTAACAGAAATGAAAGAAATTAAGTTTTATGAGGTGGGAGCTTTAAATCTTACCACATTAAGGGTCTTTCAGGAACTCTGGTTGAGTAACTTTTATATCAGATCGTGAAAATTGTCATGCATATACAATGAAAAATAATTTCATTCTCCCTACATATCACGATAATTTGTGAGTATGAAATGTAACCATCTGGATAATTTCAAAAAATAAAATTTGTACTAAACTGCATGGTGCTTTGTACAGTATCCATTGCATCTAGTAAATTAAAACAAAGTTAACAGAACACTGAACTTGAAAAAATGTTTAACAACAATATTTTTTAAATATTCATTTTATGCGGAACTTTACTTCAAACAAAAGTTTAGATCTGTGCCTCAGTAAAAAAAAAAAAAAAAGTATATGAACACAAATCTACAAAAACTCTCTTTCTTGCAATGTCAACATTTCTACTATTGTCACATGTTCTCATGCAAATTATGTATTGTTTTGCTGATTCATTGAATATAAATAAATTGTTCAAAATTTATTATAGTAACGCATGTTTTCTTCCAGATCGAGGTTTTTCAAACATCTTATTACTCACAAAATGTAAAAAGAGAGCGAGAAATAATCAGGCATGATAGCAATCTAACAATAAATTTTTGAAGCTGTAAGTATCATAGTAGACAGCCAGTGAAAAAAATGGGCATCAGAAAGCTGACATATGAACTGACAAACAACTAGAAAAACCCAGCTTAACCGAAATGGTGGAGGAAAAATATATACTGTATTTTTTTGGACCATAACACGCAATTTTGTATTATGGATTTATTAATTTGTCCTACAGAATAATATCTGTAATATTCACAATTAATATTAGAGGAGAAAAATTTGCTCCGGCACTGGGGATCAAAGCCGGGTCCTTGGTTCTACGTACCAAGCGCTCTGACCACTGAGCTACACCGAATTCAATTCATAGCACCGGATCAAATTCCTCTCCAATATTTCCCTATGTGGCCTGACTCCAAGTTAGGCATATACGTTGACGTTTATGTCCAATGTCAACTGCCATTATACTCGGAGCGCACTCAGCTGAGTGACTTGTTTGGCCGGGATTCTGCAGTTATATGCACTGCTAGCTGTGAGAATATTATGGAATTGCAATTTTTTTCCGGACTGTATAAAATGTAACTGCGCCTTATGTTCCAAAGGCCTTTCAATGCATGTCAATGATACAGCTATCATCTTGTTCTCACATCAGAGCAAGGCTACAAATAAGGGTGAATTCCCTTTTATGGAATGCAATAGGTAGAGAAATCTCCTTTCCACACTTCAGTTCACTTGTTTTGTGTTCAGTAGTGGCTAGCAGGTATACATTAATCCCATCAATTGAAAGTTATTTTTTGTTTAACATGCTTTTTTGTTCTACCTATATCCTTCCCTAAGAATTGTGGAACCAGTTATGATTGAATGAGATGTGACAACCATCCCGCGTGTATTAATAATAAACTGCAAACTTTTGCTTTACACTGTTATACATACCAGGTTCAAAAAGTTCCCGGAATTTGCTAGCATCATATAAACAACGTACCTTAAACACTATTCTACAGCATTCCCTTCAAAATAGTTGCCTTCCGCAACAACACACTTTTGCCAACGCGTGTAGAGTTCCTGGAAGCAGGCCTGGAAGCCATTTTGTGAAACCCGTCTTAGTGCTCTCGTCGCGTTTGCGATAACCTCTTCAGCATTGAATCTCCGTCCTTTCAGATGACTTTTCAGACGGGGAAACAGAAAGTAATCAGGTGGTGAGAGATCAGGAGAGTATGGTGGGTGATCCAAAGCAGTTATGTTGTGCCTGGCAAGAAAATTCTTTACAATAATTGCGCGATCAGCAGGTGCATTGTCATGCATAAGGAACCAGTTGTTTTCTACCCACTTTTCTGGACGTTTCCTTCTCACTGCGTCCCAGAGGTGACGGAGGGTTTCTACGTACAATTCTTTCGTTACAGTACGACCTTCTGGAATGAACTCATGGTGCATGAGACCCTGAGAGTCGAAGAAAACTTCCAACATAACTTTGCTTTAAGTGTGCTTAAATGCGACAGGCTCATGTTAGTAGATTTACTGGCATGAAAAAGAACTCCTGCGGGACAAAATTCCGGCACATCCGGCGATGCTGATATAACCTCTGCAGTTGCGAGCGTCGTTAAATAAAACATAACATTTAAAATAACTTTGCCTTTGGAAGTGTCCCTAGGAAATTTTTGCTTCCGAGGAGATGTTTTCGATTTCCACTCAGATGACTGTCGTTTAGGGACTGGGTCGTACAAGTAGCACAAGTTTCATTTTGTTTAAGAAATCACCATTTTCATCAGCCATACTGATCATGTCCCCAGCAAAACACAGAACTTGATGTTTGTACTTTGCTCTGTGGACATAATTACAAAATGCGACGAACAAACGAAACACTATGATAAACAATTGCCTACAACTCAAAACCAATAATTGCCATTATCAACAAACTTTAAGGAAATGACATCATGAATGTTACCAACAAAACAAATGTATAATATCCCTTGTTATATATTAATACGAAAAATGGTAGTAAAATTCCGGGAACTTTTTGAACCTAGTAGTACATATCACTACTCTAGTGTCTTCCTTTCACTTACAAAAATAGTACCCATGAATTATCAGAAAAAAAAAATGTTATACGAAATGGCACTGCCACTTTAGTTCAGATAAATGAGGTTTACTGTACTTATGATATCAAAGCATTTAATTCACATCACGAATTTCTATTCTGTTAAGCACTTAGGGTGCTATTCATAGACATTTCGCAGCACGCGCTACGAGCGTACTAAGCTAGCCCCGGCTATCCACTGGTTACTAGTACAGAATTCAAATCATATCCTATCGCTAACACTGGTTTATGAATACGAAAAACGCTGATCATCCACTGAAAGCCCGCACTAAAAATGTCTATGAATACGGCCCTTATGTTTCAAAAAGGATCAATGTCATGCTAACTTTTCAATTTATTTCATTCATGAAATGTGTTCCTGAAGACGCATGTTAAAAAATGTGCAAACCTGAATTACTACTAATGAGCAATCATCATCATCATCCTGACAAGTATTAGACCGAGTGGCCTGTTACGGTCTTGTTTTCTGTCCACCTATTTTGAGATCTGCTAATGAGCAATAAGGTTGATGAACTTTCAATATGAAATAAAATGCTTCGCTTTCACTGCTATGCAACTGATATGACTTTACCTTAATTATGAAGTATTAAATTTGGAAGAGAATTTTGAAAAGTGCGCAAAAGGGAAAGAGAAAGGAAATGATTGGAGTAAACAAAATTTTTTTGAAAGGTTAAAGGTAGACAATTACAGTACGCAACACCAAAGTAAAGGAAAACATTTACAAAAATTGAGGAGAGCTGGTTGGATACGAACGCAAACATTGGAAATAAGACAAACGGCCATAAACAGCAAAAAATAATGTGCAACATAAATCAACAAACATATTAAAATATTAAACAGGAAATTTCTAAAAATTATGTAATACAACAAAATAAAATTTAAAAATAACCTATTTACATATCAAAATGATTAAAATAAAGTTGCATTCTTATTTAAGAAAAAATAAAATAATTAATAATAAATAATAAAAAGCAATCAATATGGACTTTCTCCATTAATACAATGACTTTCACGGCACATTTTGAAGAACACTATAAACAAAACCAGAACCATCAGTGAAATGAACACTGTGTTCTAGCTTCAAACAATTTCTATTATGTATAGTGTATGTTTCATTACAGCAAAATTTAACTTCAAAGATATAATGTTGTCATTCTCACAATTTTATCACACCTGGCAATTCATTGTATAAATATTTTTCAAAGATTTTTGCAAGAAATTAGCTTCAAATGCACAATTTTTCTAAAATATTTATTATATTTTAATAAAAAAATTATCATCATAATTTGTTACTGAATAAATCTGCATGTCAATTGATTTTACTACAAAATACACGCCCAGAAATTAGAAAATAAAACATGGGTCAATCTAATATTTTCCTGAGTCCTGAAATACAATATACTATACCAAACTTCATGCAAGATTATGATATAAGATTTATGTGCAGAGACCCAAACTATAGTATAATATACTTGACTGTAACCCACAGAATTTTTTTAAAGTATAGAATTATATTGAACTTTAAAAATAAAACAACAAATGTCTCAGGACTCAGGAGGATATGAAATATTCCAAATAAATGCAGTCATACATTTTGCTTTACCAAGTTAAAAAAAACACAAGTTGTATTAGCCTTCTTAGTCCTGATCCCCTTTGCATAGTATCATATGAAAAATGTCAAGTAAATTTACACAAGGGGAACTATATTAGAACTAGATTATGACCGGAACTTCTAGCAAAATTATATCATGATTGGCATTCTAAGGGTTAAGACCAATTCACAATGAAAAGTAAATGCAAATTAACATGAACACAAAAGCTTCCAACTCTGATTATTTAATGGATCCATTCACAATGACTTACATAAACATTAACAATAACTTTAGATGTTAACGCGAGAGTTTGCGAACTTCAAGCTTCCATGTTCACGTTGACGTGATTAGAGAAAAAAAATTAGTATTGCACTGCAGAGTAACAAAAGAAGGATGCGCCAAAATGGATTCGTTTGATGAGAAATTGACCATTTTGTTTCAAAGTCATTGTTGTCTTTATGATAAAACACACAAATCATATTCACTGATTAACTTTATAATTTCTTTATTGTGTTAACGTCGAAACTAGCCAACCAGGTAAATTCCTAAGTTAACACAGTAAAGAAATTATGAAGTTAATCAGTGATTATATAAGTGTTAAAAGTGTATAAGAGCGATGAACAAATCACATTGTTGATTTACAAGCAAAACATATTAAGACAAAAATATTACTTCTGAGACACATAACGGATATGTATGAACTTAGAATTGGAAAATTAAATATGGTGATGTTGTTTTCTAATGCCAGGCGTTTGACAAAGTCATTTGACTTCTTGCACTCCAATATTTTTCAAAGATATTATCATGGCCAGCCACTGAAGCACAGATTTTGAGGTGTTCCGAATCCATTTCTTGGTTTGAGTTGCACAATGAGCAGTTAGGGGACTGATATATTCCAATTCTATGCAGGTATTTGGCCAAATAATCATGGCCTCTTGCCAATCTAAATGCAGCTACAGACGATTTTCGTGGTAAATCGGGAATTAACTGTGGATTATGATGCAGAGAGTTCCATTTTTTCCCTTGGGATTGTGTTATCAATTTTATTTGTTAAAGTCTAAGTATGTAGATTTAATAAATCTTTTCACAGAGTAATACGTAGATTTAGTAACAGGTCTGTAAGTAGCAGTGCTGCCCTTCTTTGCTAAAGCATCCGCATTCTCGTTTCCCAGGATTCCACAATGGGATGGTATCCATTGGAATACAATTCTTTTATTGAGTGATATTAATTGAGAGAGCATTTTAGTTATTTCTGCTGTTTGAGTGAATGTGTGTGTTTAGAGACTATTGATAGACTAGCTGCTTTGGAGTCTGACAATATAACTGTATTCTTAAATTTATTGATGTGGCATAGAAGATTCCTGAGACATTCACTCATTGCAATGATTTCACCATCAAAACTTGTTGTTCCATATCCAAGAGATCTATAAAGTGAGAAGAGACAGCACATAACACCTGCACCGGCACCTTGTTCTCTGGAGATCAAGGAAAATTAAATACTTTTTTTTTTATCCAATGCCACCAGGTTGTCTTTTCGACATTTCTGGTCTTCTCTCCTGGCCGTGGCTTAGTTGTAACCCACTTCTGAGGTTGGGGTGCCTGGAAGGCGGAGTTACATTACCCCGATGATGTGATAGGATGATTATGATAATGTAGTGCCAGGAGAGGTCTTAAATCTAAACTTAACCTAAATTCCAGACCATGGACGAACACAGGAATAATCCCCTTTGATTGAATATATAGAAAGAATAAAAAAAGGAACATGTAGCATATATTTTTTTTATTTCTTAACTAGATTTTACAGCCTTTATTTAGGGGTTAAGCATAGGGTTTAAAGAATAAACATATTTACTGAAAGTAATGACTTTCCTTTCAATTTTTAATTTTCGTGAGGAAAACAGATGTGATGCTACATATACTGCAGCTCTGTTCAGGCATAACAAACTAAAAATCTAGGTTTCACATGGCTGTGACCGTAGCTTATATGTTCCCTCTCTATATTGTTGGCATAGGCGAAGACAGAACCGTTTTCTTGGGTGGGGGGGGGGGGCAAAGCAAAACTATAGAATCCCCATATAACGGGATTATCATTTACCTCCTTCCCCCGTTATAGCTTGACCGTGGTACAGTATATCGGAATATAATTACTTAAAGGTATTTTCGAGGGCTTGTTTCTTGCAGTGTTACATTAAATATACATAAAGAGAAACAACTTAAAAAAAAATTGTGAATTCAGTTTTGTTTTTCTTAGAAGTAATATTTTTGACTTAATGTATTTTGTTTGTAAGCCAACGATATACTGTGAAGATAATTTGTTAGAAGAAAATGTATGGAAACAAATGGCTATGAAACGAAATCTCACGGTAGGTCTTAATTATAATATTATTAATATAATATCATTCCATGTCATGAGAAACGTATATAGGTTATATATTATTTGTTTTTTTTTTTTTAGGTTATTTTACGACGCTTTATCAACATCTTAGGTTATTTAGCGTCTGAATGAGATGAAGGTGATAATGCCGGTGAAATGAGTCCGGGATCCAACACCGAAAGTTACCCAGCATTTGCTCATATTGGGTTGAGGGAAAACCCCAGAAAAAATCTCAACCAGGTAACTTGCCCCGACCGGGAATCGAACCCGGGCCACCTGGTTTCGCGGCCAGACACGCTAACCATTACTCCACAGGTGTGGACTATATTATTTGTATAAGATACTGTTTTTCTTTCATGTGTAGAATAAATGAGTACTTATAGCATCAAATGTAGTACATTGCGTGCTCACACAAGCTAATACAGTTTGTACGAACATAAACTGCATTGCTATCGTCATTCATCATCAAAGCATCCATTTTTATTTGTCACACTCTTCAGTTGTTTTGTTTTGACATTGTGAATGGTAAGGCGAAACTTATGTTCATGTCCTTACATTGATGTTGACATTTTAATTGTAAATAAGCCTTTATTCTGTAGGAGCTTTGGTACATCTCCTCTATCACATAATTACTCTAACAAGTAAAACAGAAATACCTTTCAACAATAACTGCAGGCATCTGCACTAGCTGCACTGGACTCTTGCCATCCTTGAGCGCCTGCGTGAGATTGAGAATCTGCCCCCGCATCACACTCATCTGCCTCTCAAACATGTGGCGGTCAAAGCCTTTATCTTGCTGAAAGTCAAATTTAAATACATAACTTATTGGAGTTTTACGACAACACATTTTTTACACACAACCAGATGTAATAATAATAAGATACATAATACATATTCCAAAATTATTTCACTGCATGAATAGAAAACTGAGTGAATAGTCGGAAAATCTTTCTAAAAACAGAGATTAACTTCCTCCAGTATTAATATTTGAATGAGTGAGCAAGTCTGCAAGATGAACAGTAAGTAATGTCATTAATTTCAGGGGGTTATTCTTTGAGATACTTCAAACAAAAAAGTTGAATACAATTTTGCTCGTTTTTGCTTCCTTTTCGAGATAAAAATTGTTTTATATGAAACATATTATATTGTGTTTTAAGACTGAATTCTCAACATGCTCAGTCAATTTACGAAAGCAGTGTATTACGATGACTATTACACTCTTACTACGTCATACTACTTTTGACCAATAAAACGGTATGAAAGGACGTATTTCAACCAATCATGGCTGCTTATCGCACAATTTTATCGCGTCCCTAGCATTTGTTTAATTTTATCGCGTCCCTAGCATTTGTTTAATTTTATCGCGTCCCTAGCATTTCTTTCTTTGTTTGCCAACATTTGAAACTGCGCTGGTCTGGACGTCAAAAATATATATAAAATTACAAATCACTCCAGTCGATGCACAGCAGTTTCAAATATGACTCGCATCGGCATTCAAGAACAAGAATTAATAAAAATCACTGATCATACCTATGCATCTTCTGAAATCCGATTTACAAATAAATGAAGAGCACCATTCGGAAATCCTGAATAAGATGAATACACCATGTAGGCCTAAATCAACGAGTTCCACTTCTATTATGCACACGTCCAATATAACATCAATTGAACCACCAACCACATTCAAATTTGAAAATTGTACATTCAATAATTATTCCTTTTAAAATTATTCATGTTTATTTTTTATGTCATCGTCGTTAATTAAAACTTTTCTAACACTTGTGTATATTAGGTTATGTTATAGCTTCTGCTCTGAGAGGATAAAAAGAACTTCTGCTATATGATATTATGGATAGTCACGTATCAGAGATTGTTTAATATTAAGATTTATTGAATAGTAATCATTACAGTGTCTGTATAAAGACACTACTGCCATCTAGCATGCATCTAGCGTAATATTTGTAATGTTGAGATGGTACAATAATACATCTGAAGACAGTTGTATTTTCGTAAGTCAATTAATATTTTATTGTATTGGAGTACTTCGTTACTTCTAATCTTTATATACTTTCTTCTAATCGTGTAATAGTCAATTAAATCCCACTCGAGTTTTGATTTTCCCTAGATAAATCAAAACGTCTAGTGAGATTACTGTTGATAAATGATTGAAAGAATTTTAGTTTTGTTCTTTAATCATCATCATTTCCTTCAAGGCTTAGGCCTTTCGACCTGTTCCGCCTCCATCAAAATTCATGTTGAATCTTTCGTACACTATTTTTAACACTTGAATATAAATAATTGATTAAATGACGATCTTACTCGTGTTAATTATGTAAGCATGTGTGGCTTACAGCTGTTTCAGTTCTACTTGACACGATCCTCAGAGCCTACTAGATTTCGGCACTATCTCAACTTGACGCTATACGCCACACAGGTGTATACAAACTCATATGTAATAGTTGCGACAGTTTCTACATTGGACAGACAGGCAGATCATTCCAAACTCGCTCCAAAGAACACATTAAAGCAATAACCAGAGGACACAATACATATACATATGCCAAACATATAGCTAATGCTAACCACACATACAATAACATAAATACAGACATGGAAATCCTACACATACAACCCAAAAACTCAACACACTAGAACAATATGAAATATACAGACACACTAAAACACACCCTGATCAAATTCTCAACACACAGATCAATTTCAGAACACACACACTATTTGACACAACTCTTCATCGCACGAACGCACCCACACAACAGGCAGCGAAGTTGAGATAGCGCCGAGATCTAGTAGGCTCTGAGGATGGTCTCAAGTAGCACCGAAACAGCTGTAAGCCACACATTCTTACATAATTAACACGAGTAAGATCGCCATTTAATCAATTATCCATCAAAATAATTTATCAGCATATCAATAACAACCTCATAAAATTACTTACAAAAACACTCCCAAAAATAATATACACTTATGAAAAAAAATAAATAAATAAAAAATTATTGGATTAACAATATTTTCACCGTTACAATTACACTAAATATAAACAATTTACATAGAGATAAAAAAAAATAAAATTTTACAGGAGAAAAAGTTCGTCCAAAGGGCTGGACTCTGGAAGAGTACCCAAAACGCTCATTGCATTTCCGCGTTGAATAGCAATACTTAAGCATTGACGCAAATAAGTAGTGCAACGGCGATCACCAGTAATGGAGATCAAAATTTAGCCGATTTGAGATACCAAAACTTTAGCGTCATGACTCCAAGGACCAAAGGTCTCCACAGCAAAGGGAACAAAGATATAATTGTCTAAAAGATGAGCATATTTATTGACTTTCTTCTTCACGGCTAATTCAGCAGCAGATGCTGCGTGTCTGGAGGTATTCGGAAAGTGAGATGGAGCTAGAGTGTCAACGCAAGTGGAGTCCCAAATTAAAGATTTTCCTCTAGACCATGGAATTAAGGGGAGACCATCGGGCCATTTATCATCTGCGCGACTAATACCTGGTGGTTCCAAATGAGACGGGATGCCACAAGAAGTCAGAGATCTTTTAATGATATCATTGAGTGATGTATGTCTGGGAATGCGACCCTTGCTCCTCGCACAGCTGAGTGCATGATGACCGTAGATATCAGCAATTCCCCCGCAAATACATTGGTGTGGCTGGCAGAGTTTACAACCAAGGCGTAAAGCCATTGCGATTTTAAAGGATGTGCTATCTATTAGGGTGCCGATGTGAGGAGAAGGTAATGCGTGTAACCAAGCTCCAGACTCACTCTCTTGAAGAGCTAGGAGACGTGCAATGTCTTGTTCGGATGTGAAAGAAGAAAGGAGTGTATCTAAAATTTTTTGGGAAAAGATAACGTCCCACTGTTTTTGAAATTCAGGATGGGCAGGATGAGTGGTTTGTGAGGAAGTACACCAACTTGTCAGAGCATGACGCACATGGCAGATTTCAGCTGCATCCATCAAAATTGGTCTTCCTAGTGATCTCCTTCCTCTTGGATTATAATCCATGGCTGCTCTAGCAATATGTGTAGTTACCAATAATTTTGGCACTGTTTTGATTCCACTTAATGCCTTTAAAGCTGCCAGGCTATCAGAGCAGATACATATCCGGCCTTTAAGCCAAGACATTTCTAATAAATGACATGCACAAGCCAAAATAGTAAATATTTCGGCCTGGAACACCGTAGTGTAACAACCCACAGAAATAAAAGTGAAATAGTGTTAGATCTGGGAACGAGCATGTCATAAGCTCTTGCTAATAATTCTACAGTGAAATATACGAATATTATTAATATAACACAGTACGCAAGTTTTAATGAAGTACCATGAATTTGCAGTTTAAGCAGTTGGACTTGCTGCTGACTGGCCAACAGGAAAACACCAGAAACGTTGACTGGGGTCTATTATACTATGAAAAGCTATTATCAATCCTTTTCTACTTGTTGGTTGCGTGTATGCTTTTCATCATGATAGGTGAACTTATTTTCACCATTGATAGGATTTAAATTTAAAAATTGTTCATATATTGAAATAGCTATACTGATCCACAATAATGTATACTTAAACAATTTTACCGCAAATTTGGTACACAGTAAAATACTAATTTTTACTTCATTCGTATTCTGTTTCTGGTCCAAGGAAAATATTACGCAAACGCTAGTCTTTTATTCACTGATTTACAGTACTACCATGAATCACTTAAATATACATTGTAAGAGACGCACATATTCATTTCTAAAATTCATTTGTGAACAATAAGAGTGTTACTGCGAAGGTTCACCATAAACACCAACTGAACTTCATATCATCCTTAGTAAACAATTTCCTTAACTTGTCTTCATTCAAAATTTTATGCTGTAGGTCCTGAGAAATACAATTCTAACTTCGGGGTATTATAATCTTTTCTCTTCAAAATATGTGACTGGTTCTCAGTCAATAAACTGCTATTAAATTGTAACAAAACTAACATAATTCAATTTAAATCCTGTCCAAATTCAACCTCGCAAATTTCTAGCGCAATAATTAACAAAAGATCCCTATTAGAAACAACAACAACCAAATTTCTTGGCTTAAAAATCGATAATGTGTTAAACTGGAAAAATCATATTAAAGAAATTACCCCCAAACTAAATTCAGCTTGTTTTGCTATTAGATCTATGCAAAAGATAGTAAATATCAATACCTTAAAAACAATATACTTTGCATACTTCCACTTGGTAATGAGTTTTGGAATAATATTCTGGGGAAATTCCACAGATAGTAACAATATATTTCTATTAAAAAAAAAAAGAATAATTAGAATAATGGTAGGTGCCAAGTCTAGGGAATCGTGTAGGACTATTTTAAAAAAACTACAAATAATGCCCATGGCTTGTCAGTATATCTTTTCATTAATAATCTTCCTCGTATGTAATCGTGAAAACTTTGTAACTAATTCAACAGTTCATAGCATAAATACACGTCAAAAAATGACTTCCATACTCCATCGGCAAGTCTATCATGCTATCAAAAAGGAGTGAGTTATATGGCAGTAAAAATTTTTAATAGCCTCCCTATCGATATAAAAAATGAAACTCAAAACATAAGATTATTTAGGGCCAAATTAAAGAAGTACCTAATTTCTCACGCCTTCTATTCTGTAAGTGATTTCATGACATTCAGTAACACTTCATGAAATTGATACTAAAACTTTGTGTTGTACTAGTAGACTACATTGTAAACCTCTTCTGTATATATTTCATCTAGACTGTGACTATAAATTAAGACTTTATAATAGTAATAAGTTTTTTGACTTGTTCCATATTCTAGCTGTAAAGCAATGTATGAATACCATGGAATGTTAATAAATACAATACAATACAATACAGTGTAATTAACTGACCTTAAACAGTAGATAGAGATCATCACAGAGGTCTTGAACAAAATTCATATCCGACAGCTGAGGTAACACAAGTTCCCTGGTCTCCTTGCTGAACGGGACTTTGGCCTGAGGCAGCCATGCCCAATGATATGGATAAGCCCTCCACGAATCAGGATGCTTGAAAGGGAATGCCAGACCATTGTCAATTGCTGCAATTGCTATTTCTGGCAGTTGCACCAGATTCCATTCCTGTTCAAAGATACGAAAAGTGCTGTTAGTCATTTCTAGAACTGTCTACCACTTAGAAGATTTTCATATTTACAGTAAAAAGAAATTATACCTTGTTAGTTGCTATTTTTATGTCATATAATTATCTGTTCATATAAGAAAACGTGGATTCAAAATTGAAGTTTTTCTCTAAATCTGTACATGTTTATAAAGCTCGTGTTGCTTCATACGTTTGTGATATACAGTGCATACATTTTATCTTTCCACACTAGAAGCAGTAGAGTGGAAGTGGCAGTACACAGCACATGTAGTCACTAAGCACTCTGTTATGAGTAGAGCCCGGATGTTTGGCAAAATGCCTTTTTTTACTGGGTGGAGGTAAATCATTATTTTCATAGATATAAATGCGATTTGAGGTAAATGAAAGTGACAGGGTCAATTTTTATTTTGTCTATTTTGCCTTTTTAAGGTGTTTCTTACTAATAAATGCCTTTTTTTTATCATTTTAAAGCAATATTTCTTGCTTATTTTCAATTGAAATAATACTTCTGAATAATGTAATCTCCATCTTACAATGTTTGGTGACGTATACACGTCCTTTGATGTGACATATTAATGAATTTAAATACTATTATAGTCACAATCATACCAATCATGACGTGTATACATCACCAAACATCGTAAGATGAAGATTACATTTGTAAAGTTTCTTTCAACCCATAAGCAGTGCTGACTAGATTAGATGCTATGGACAGTACTCTATAACAGAGTCGCCAGTATGAAAGGATAATTCCAAGCCTTTGGCGTGAGACGAACTCAATAGCTCAGTGGCAGAGCACCTGACCGGAGAACAGGAAGTCGCAGGTTCGATTCCCGCTCGAGGTTGTGAAATTTTTCTTTCATATCATGGCATGATTGTGACTATAATACTGTAGTATTTAAATTCACTTCTGAATAGTTCATTCTCTATCTGTAATATTCTTTTACCCTTAAAACTAAACAAAAAAAGGTATTTTACTAACACCTTAAAATTAATGTAACTCTGAAAATATTGAGATTAGGACGCATGTTTATATAACATTTTTTTCTCAGAATGTCTTCGGAAATAAGCTCCTTAGTGGCGGTAAATCCTCGTGAATCACCCTGTATCTACTTATTTTTCCAAGACACCAACCAATAACTTCAACATGGCCACAAATAAATGAATATATTACTGATATTTATTAAAACAATGTTCGGTATTTGTTTCATATATCTGTCATCAAAACAAATACTAGTAGATACTACTGCGTTCTATCATCTTCGTACAAAACAATAATTGCACAAAATTCCTATGGTAAACATTTCACAATAAACAGAGAAAAACATAAATCAAAGGACCAGATAAACCTCTTCTGGGAAGCAAGGAGGAAGATGATGTTAAGTCAAGAACCAGCCATTGGAAACTAATTATATATATATATATATATATATACTTATGGCTTTTAAGTAACCCGGAGGTTCATTGCCGCCCTCACATAAGCCTGCCATAGGTCCCTATCCTGAGAACATTAATCCATCATATCTCACCTCCCTCAAATCCATTTTAATATATACTCCCATCTACGTCTTGGCCTCCCCGAAGGTCTTATTCCCTCCAGCATCCCAACTAACACTCTATATGCATTTCTATATGCATTAATTCGTCCTGTGGTTCTTACATTATTCCGTTCATTATCTATATTTTTGTTAATTCTTATGTTTTTTCCGTTCATCCTTTCATTGTGTCAGCAAGTCATTCATTCTTTTAATCACTAATTATTTGATTCATTCATTCTTCCGTTTATTAGTCATTCTTTTATTCATTCATGTATTTTTTTCGTTCATTCATTCACTTTCCATTCATTCACTCATTCACTATATTCATTAATTCTTTCTTTCTTTTCTTTTGTCGGCCTCGGTAGCGTAGTTGGTATAGCGCTGGTCTTCTATGTTCGAGGTTGCAGATTTGATCCTGGCCCAGGTCGATGGAATTTAAGTGTTTAAATGCGATAGGCTCATGTCAGTAGATTTACTGGCATGTAAAAGAACTCCTGCGGGACAAAATTCCGGCACATCCGGCGATGCTGATATAACCTCAGAAGTTGCGAGCGTCGTTAAATAAAACATAATTTAAATCTCTTTCTTTCTTTCATTAATTCTAGCTTTAATTATTCATTCTTTTGTTTATTCATTTTTTTCGTTCGTTCATTCACTCATTTTTCCTTCATTCATTCTTTCGTAACTTCATTTTTATCCATTCATTTATTCATTTTTCATCTCATTAACTCGTTCATGATTTCACTCGTTAATTAATTGTTCCTTTTATTCATTCACTTTTCGGTCCTTCTTCCTTTTAGTATTAATTATTTTGTTCATTCAAGTATTTTCATTCATTCATTTTTTGTTAATTAACTTATTCATTTTCTTCACTTACTTACTGGCTTTTAAGGAACCCAGAGGTTCATTGCCGCCCTCACATAAGCCCACCATCGGTCCCTATCCTGAGCAAGATTAATCCAGTCTTTATCATCATATCCCACCTCCCTCAAATCCATTTTAATATTATCCTCCCATCTACGTTTTGGCCTCCCCAAAGGTCTTATTCCTCCGGCCTCCCAACTAACACTCTATATGCATTTCAGGATTCACTCATACATGCTACATGCCCTGTCCATCTCAAACGTCTGGATTTAATGTTCCTAATTATGTCAGGTGAAGAATACAATGCGTGCAGTTTCACAAAATAAATGACTGTAGGAAATTCTTTGAAATGGAAGTGACAGCCATGTACTCAGGTCAGTTATGAGATACCTAGCATTAAAATATAATATATACATTAGTTTTATCTATCTTACCCACCGTTGCATCCTCTAATTCTCCACCAGCTCCTGCGACTGACTGAATGTTTGGCTGATCATACCGAATAAGCCAATTGTCATTGCCTCGGTCAGTATTTCGTATGATGTAGTCAAGTACAACAAGTCGTTCAAATTTTAACTGAAAATCTCGCTGCACTTTAGGTGGTAAGGGGTCTACTTCAAATCTTCTTAACCAATAATCAGCATCTTTATAACCATCTACAAAAAGTTGAAAAGACCCAACCTGGAACACATAACTTCAATTAATATTATATCTTATACAGAGACAAGTATATTTGATGTTTACATTGAAATTAAATTTTATTTCTGTTCGAACTATGCTGTGAATATTGTACATACAATGTGTCCGATAATGTTACAGACTTTGTTAGTAGACAGTCACTATAAAAAAAACTCCCAATAAGGAAACTTCTAAAATATAACAGGGCTACCTACAAAGTTAGAGGCATAGCAAGTGTGTTCTATGTAGTATCCAGTCATTCATAAAGTGTTTAGCCTATGTTGCAGAAAAGCATGCATTTATTCGAGAATTCCTAATTGTTCACAAATCTGCTGACAGGTATTATTCACAATTCATTGATGTAATGTCTCCAAGCCATTGAACATATCAAAATCTTTAACGAAACTTTCATACAGAGGGGTTCTGCTCTTGGAAGAATTGATGAAAAATTGAGTCATACAGCATAACTTAAAAATGTGTTTAAAAATATTTATGCTCGACAATGCCGAAATGTAGTAATTATACACCTGGTAGTAGCCCTTTAATGAACCTCATTAAAGTACACCTATTCATTACAGTTCAGTTGTTCAGCCAATGAGAAATCGCCATTGCAGCATTACAAAAGTGCAAGTATCGATTATTCTTGCTTGCGCTCGATTCATAAACAAACATACTCGCGTCTTAATTACTATCATTATAGGCTCGTTGCATAATGTACTATTAAATAACTAATATAAGTTTCTAAAATAACAGTTAACTAATATTTTTGATAAATTAATTTAACGTACCTATTACCACATTGTACTTATTGGGAGAAATAAAAAGTCACTAATAATTTACTGGCGAAGACTTGTCCATGCAATCTACTGTATCTGTATGATACAAATCAATATCACTTAAGTCACAAGCAGTGGACAAAGGAATACCAGGCTGTTTGGGCGAAATTTTCAAATAGGATTTCTTAAAAAATAATTCCAGTTTTGGAATTTATTCTGAACAGCTCTTCCTTTTGATTGTCCTTTTACAATGTGCACTACTTTGTTTAACTCTAAGATCACTCATTCTTTAATAATTAACTAATCACTAAATCATACACCAACTGACCAACCCTAACAGGCTATCACTAGTTCGTAAATGCAAGTGCAAACAAACATAACGTAAATAGCTCAAAAGTGAACACTGTTAATTACAGCTCAGTGCAGTTCGAAAAATGAGTTCACCATTGTTTGATCAAGTATGTTATAATAAACCTTACGTGTATGGCTAGTAACTGTTAATCTGTCAATCCCTTTTCATCATTTTTCTTAGAATATTAAATGTTATTAATAGTTGATTAAATGGTGATCTTACTCGTGTTAATTACGTAATCATGTGCGGCTTACAGCTGTTTCGGTGTTACTTAACACCATCCTCAGAGCCTACTAGATCTCGGCGCTATCTCAACTTCGCTGCCTGTTGTGTGATGAAGAGTTGTGTCAAATAGTGTGTGTGTTCGGAAATTGATCTGTGTGTTGAGAATTTGATCAGGGTGTGTTTTAGTGTGTCTGTATATTTCATATTGTTCTAGTGTGTTGAGTTTTTGAGTTGTATGTGTAGGATTTCCATGTATGCATTTATGTTACTGCATGTGTGATTAGCATTAGTTATGTGTTCGGCATATGTAGATGTATTGTGTTCTCTGGTTATTGCTTTAATGTGTTCTTTGTATCGAGTTTGGAATGATCTGCCTGTCTGTCCAATGTAGAAACTCTCGCAACTATTGCATGTGAGTTTGTATACGCCTGTGTGGTTGTATTTGTTTGTGTTGTTTGTGTGTTCAGATGTCTTTGTAGTGTGTTTTCTGTTCTGTATGCTATGTTGTATTTCTGTTTTCTGAATGAGGATGCGATCTTGTGTGTGTTTTTGTTTTCGTATGTTAGTGTGATGTATTTCTTGTGTTCTTGTGTTTGTGTTGTATTTTGTATGTTTTTGTGTTTGTTGGGTTTTTGTTTTGTCTTCCTTATGATGTTGTCTATTATGTTTGGGTTGTAACCATTTTCTTGTGCTATGTATTTGATTGTGTTCACTTCTTCATTGTAGTGTTGTTGGCTCATGGGTATGTTGAGTAATCTGTGTACCATTGTCCTGAATGCAGCATGTTTGTGTTGTGTGGGGTGATTAGATGTGTTGTGTATGTGTGTGGCGGTGGTGGTTGGTTTTCTGTTTATTTTGAAGGTGTGTTTGTTATTATTTATATTCAAGTGTTAAAAGTAGTGTACGAAAGTTTCAACATTGATAAATATTATTAGTGTGGATATTTTTAGCATAATTCCATACAAGTATATCACCAAATTTTTTTCATGAATGCTACATGTTTATTTTTCCTTGGACAATGAGAATGACACCACGTACCATTTCATAGATGAATAAGATGTTGTTGTTTTCTAATGCCAGGCGTTTGACAATAAAGTCATTTGACCTCTTGCACTCCAATATTTTTCAAAGATATTATCATGGTTAGCCACTGAAGCACAGATTATGAGATGTTCCGAATCCATTTCTTAGTTTGAGTTGCACAATGGGCAGAGATGAATAAAATTGATAATTGCTCTCTGTTGTAGCACGTGTTCTTTTATTTGTGCTTTGGACTTCTTCGAATGTTGTATCATATTTTATCAGAAAGAATTAAATTTTAAAAATTTTAAGTACTGATTTTTAAAGTGTTTTTTTTTTTTTCCTCTCATAACAAAATTCGCCCTTCAGGCAAAAAATGTCGCCTCCTTAATTCTGCCACCCCAGGGCAACTGACCCAGTCTGCCCATTGCTAAATATGGGCCTGTCCCTTTAGTTATTTCATCAAGTTACAGATAATGTAAGATATTGAAAAAATGGAAAACTTGACAGAGTGAGCCAGGAGTATTATGCGAAAAGTTTAAGATTTAGCTTCTTAATAAAAAAAATAAGAAAATCTAGTCGAATTTATGTCCAACCAAAAGTGACCCATATTCCTCTATAACCTCACAGTTTACAAGTTTCACTCAGAGAATTGGCCAACAAAAGGTACGTAAAACTCGAAAATGGTTGGCAGTACTGCTCAATCTCAAATATATAAAAAGGAAGAATGCTGGGTTTGGACATAACACTATGAATGAATGAATTCATATTCGCAAAATACTGTCTTCTTTCAGGTCTATTTTGCAAGGAAGTTACCAACAATGCATTAGAGATAAGAGCCAGACGCTTGCATGCAGTCAGCTGTTCACGTGTTGGGACACAGTAAGTGTTAATAGCGCTTGTAAACATGATAACGACATTCTAAAAAATCTTTACTTAAAGGTCAACTACTTGAAGGCAGTGAAAAATTTGTATTTTAAATCAGAAAGATTTAACAAATTATGCATAAGCACACAAGAAAATTCAAGATACAAAACAGTTAACAGAAATTATTATGTTGTAGACTAACATCTGCCCTCAATTCACCAAAATTTGCCTTATTTTATCTCTAATGCGATCTCAAGCGAAATATTAACAATATTAATCCCCAATGTCAAACATTTATTTGAACATGTAATCAAAATTTTCGTAATTCTCATCTCCTCCTGTTTATATCATACCCGTATTACAGTTGTGCTTTTCAGACAGTTTTCTTTAATTTATTGCATTACATTAGTCATCTCGCCACCACCATCAAAATCAAAATAATAATAACAATAATAATAATAATAATAATAATAATAATAACAATAATAATAATAATAATACTTACTTACTGGCTTTTAAGAAACCAGGATGTTCAATGCCGCCCTCACATAAGCCCGCCATCGGTCCTCCCTATCCTGAGCAAGATTAATCCAATCTCTATCATCATATCCCACCTCCCTTAAATCCATTTTAATATTATCCTCCCATCTACGTCTCGGCCTCCCCAAAGGTCTTTTTCCCTCCGGCCTCCCAACCAACACTCTATATGCATTTCTGGATTCGCCCATACGTGCTACATGCCCTGCCCATCTCGAACGTCTGGATTTAATGTTCCTAATTATGTCAGGTGAAGAATACAATGCGTGCAGTTCTGTGTTGTGTAACTTTCTCCATTCTCCTGTAACTTCATCCCTCTTAGCCCCAAATATTTTCCTAAGCACTTTATTCTCAAACACCCTTAACCTATGTTCCTCTCTCATAGTGAGAGTCCAAGTTTCACAACCATAAAGAACAACCGGTAATATAACTGTTTTATAAATTCTAACTTTCAGATTTTTTGACAACAGACTGGATGATAAAAGCTTCTCAACCGAATAATAACAGGCATTTCCCATATTTAATAATAATAATAATAATAATAATAATAATAATAATAATAATAATAATAATAATAATAATAACAACAACAACAATAATAATAATAATAATAATAATAATAATCATCATCATCATCATCGTCATCTAATACATTTAAAATTATTTCAAGCCCATTAACTGTCACATTCCTTACATGAATAGCTTACATTTTCACATTAATATGGCCATTTCTGGTAAAACATTGTATGTGTATTCCTAAAGTTGGTATTGTAAAATATTCTGACGATAAACATGGTAGGAGATATAAAAAAATTAAGATTAGTGGCAAAAAGCTCTAAATTCGTAATGGTTTTTAAGTGACAGGATATAATAAACAATAAAAACATCACCGGTTAAAAAAAAAACTTGCGTAAGTAAGTAGAGCACTTTATCTTGTCAAAAGATACAGAGGTTTCTTGGTGGAAGTGGATGTGGTAAAGTGTCGAGACTTCTGAGGTGTAGTGTAAGGAAATGCATTTGGGTAAATTATAAAAAATAAAAATAGCTATCTCCCATCACTCAGTGCTAAGCAAAGTGTAGTTATTTTCGAAGGAACTGTGAAACTGTGAATGAGATACTGTGATTTCGTGTTTAATGATCTTATTCTGCAACTTAACTAATGTTGTTGTTGTTTTCTAATGCCAAGTGTTTGACAATAAAGTCATTTGACCTCTTGCACTCCAATATTTTTCAAAGATATTATCATGGTCAGCCAATGAAGCACAGATTTTGAGGTGTTCCGAATCCATTGCTTGGTTTGAGTTGCACAATGGGCTGTTAGGGGACTGATATATTCCAATTTTATGCAGGTGTTTGGCCAAACAATGATGGCCTGTTGCCAATCTAAATGCAATGGGAATTAACTGTGGATTATGATGCAGAGAGTTATATTTTTTCCCTTGAGATTTGTGTTATCAAATTTTGTTTGTTGAAGTCTAGGTATGTAGATTTAATAAATCTTTTCACAGAGTAATAGGCTACATAGATTTAGTAACAGGTCTGTAAGTAGCAGTGCTGCCCTTCTTTGCTAAAGCATCCGCATTCTCATTTCCCAGGATTCCACAATGGGATGGTATCCATTGGAATACAATTCTTTTATTGAGTGACATTAATTTAATTGAAAGAGCATTTTAGTTATTTGGCTGCAAAACGGTAATTGTCGAATACAGGGGGGAGAGCCATTAATCCTTCCCATTGAAGGCTTTAAGGAACCAACCTGGACAAATACCCAATGTCCCATCCCTACCTTCCTGTGGTGCAGCTGTTAGTAAGCATAATTTTTCAAGCTGAACTAAAGGGAGGGGCTACTCATCAATTAGCACTGGTCAGCTTGATGAGTTAATGACCGAATTTGGTATAATTTTCCTTTATTCAATACTTAATTCTCTCTTTACCCTTTCCTATCCAGTCCTCTGACTGAACTCTTACTTTCTTCGACCCCAACAGTATTAGAGCATTCGAGGCCTAGGGGTTCATTTCACTTTCCTTCCTACCCTTTCTACTTTTCTGTTCCTAGTGCTGACCTGCTATGGCACTAAAATCGTCCTCCAGTGGCTTAAGAATGGAAAGCTGGTGATCAACAAGATCTCCCAGCTAGGTCCAATGGACCCGTCGACCAACGGCAGGTGTGGTCCTCCAGACATTCTGGGAGTTGTGTGTGAATGAATTAGCCACCAAAACATTAAAATATGTTCACTTAAATCGGCTACAACTTGCCATTATTTTTTGTCTATTGTGCAACTCAAATCAAGAAATGGATTCAGAACATCTCAAAATCTGTGCGTAGTGGCTAATCATGACAATATCTTTGAAAAATATTGGAGTGCAAGAGGTCAAATGACTTTATTGTCAAATGCCTGGCATTAGAAAACAACAACATTTTAGTTATTTCTGCTGTTTGAGATGAAGGTGTGTGTTTAGAGACTATTGATAGAATAGCTGCTTTGGAGTCTAACAATATAACTGTATTCTTAAATTTATTGATGTGGCATAGAAGAACTTAACTATTGTGTGTGAACAAATTCGCACATTTCGACGAGCAGTGTAAGAGAAGAACATGTATTCATATTTTTTCATTAAATGTGTTTATAAAGGTACAGGAAAAATAGCATTGTTAATTATTACTTACCTTCGGTCGTAACCCAATTCTATTGAAATGTCTACCAACATTGGGAAATTGCTCCATAATGGCACGCTTTACACGTGCTTTTTCTCGGTCAATCCTTGGATAGTTGAAAGTCTCACTGACTAGTTTCACCACCTATTATAAACAGAGAAATAATATAAATACAAAGACACAACTCATGACTTAATTTTACTTCATTCTCTGGAGTAAACTTCCTGGAAAAGGGAAAGGTGTCACATTTTATTCCCACTGAGAGAAAGGGAATGCATGGATTTCCAACAAAAAGAGTCTCTCCTACAGCCAATGGACTGAAGCGATCAAAATGAGCTGCAACGTTATTCCAGTCAGAACCCTCCCAGACAGAAGCCTTGATACTAACCATTGCAGAAGATGCGATAAGCAAGAAACCTCACCCCATGTACTGGGTTTTTGCCGGAAGGGAGAATTACTGAGAATTGACCGTCATAATAAAATTCGCTCCATGATTGCCAATGAACTTCGCCGGGCTGATAAGTATGAGGTGTACGAGGAAATTGGGTGCCTTTCTGCTGACGATTCAACTCGAAGAGCAGATATCATTATTGTAGACCAAAAAAAAATTGTGGACTCATTCTCGATCCCACAGTCCGTTTTGAGAACAACGAGGAACAACCTAGAGAAGTCTGCAAACAAAAACAATTTATCTGCCATGCTGAAGCGATTTGGGGACCAAATATAACATCAAGACATGAGACGTTATAGGAATTATGATTGGGACTAGAGGCACAATCCCACAGGAGTCCTTAAAAATCTTCCAAAAAATTTAAAGTTCCTGACAGCACCCTGGACATGATATCCTCCACTGCATTGACGTCATCGATTTGCATAATTAATCATCACTTACATTCTTTATAAAATGTAATTTGTCTTGTAGCCTGAATTGTTTGTTACATTTCCAATAAATTTCTCAATGATAGCCTACCTAACTAGGGTTTCTATTAAAGAAAAAATTGAATTAAATATAAATATTCATTTAAAATTGATTAGGAGGCCGATTATTAAACCCTGGTTGGGACGGCTATCAACTATCTCAACACAAGTTACAACCAAACAGCAACATGTACGAAATGAAAATAATCAGAAACACATTGCGTTACAAAAATAATTGAATGATCACAAAAATATGGGAGACTTGATCAAGACAAATTTTAGCGAATTTTTTGCGGGTATTAATTTTAGATTCATTGTTGGAATGGTTTATATTTATAATATAAAATTATCAAATATTATAAAATAGAAATTTTTTATAAGTCTTTATGGTGTAAGTTCTTTGTGACCGTTCCCTTATGCCTCTTGAAGATGTGTCTGGTTTCTCCATCTTTATCATGGTCAGCCTCTATACTGCTTTCCTATTGGGTCATACTACCATAATTATTTTGGTATGCGATTTTAAGTTAAGGATTGTTCACAATAAACCGGGAACGAGAACCAGAATGAAAACGAGAAGCAGAGGACGTGAATATGACAATTTTTTATTCACAATAAACCGAGAACGTAGACGACTATGCATATCGATATGCATGTCAATAACGATATGTAAAGTCGATATTACGCATTCTGATGTTATTTGTGTATAATTGACCAATGACGTTCTCTCATGAGTACAAGGCAGCCAACATAAACACAGGTTAATCAACTTCGAAATTTCAACTGAAACATTTCATTAGGTAAGGTACTATAAATATGCCCATGCATCTTTATTATCACAAGCCATTTTAAGTCTACCATAACGTAAAATAATTAGAGAAGAAACATTTGTAATAGAACAAAAATGAACACAAGAGCAGTTATTGAATTGAAGCATGAATATGTAGTGTGTAATGCAACCAATACAGTAATAAAATATGATTCACTTACGATCAGTATTCAAAGATGCAGCTGTTGAAAGCCACGTATTCTCCTTCATTTTCTCATCTTTATACGAGGCGCGCCGCTTATCGTAAATGTGAGGAATTTCCTCGACACTCAATATTAGAATCTCATCAAATAAAACTTGCTCCATGATGCACAGCACAGAACAAAATAATGCATAGGTTATGTCACGGTCTTCTTGCTACAAAATATACGACGACAAAATAGCTTTTAGATAGCATTAGAATGAATCTAGTGGGCTGTGATCGGAAACGTGAACGCCAAAGTTGAAACTTGGCCAACTCTCCGTTCCCGATCCCAGGCTCCGGTAACCTTTTCGTTAATTGTGAATGCTCAGATTTAAATGTACACATTTTAAAAATTTTACCGTTTTCGTTTTCGTTCCGATTCTCGTTTCCGGTTTATTGTGAACCAGCCTTTATTCTTTCCAGATTCTCTCCTTATTTTTACTGGTAAATTTGTAAGTATATCTTCTATAACAATATTCACTTTAAGTTTCACTCGAATGTCTGAATTTTATTAAATCCCAAAAGATCTCTAAAAAATCTCGTCTGTGGTGCCCCTAGTTCTGTTCGTCTCTTCTGTTCAACACCCAACTTTTACTGCCATAAAGAAGAGCCCATTTCTACGTAAAATGTTTTGTATAGAAATTTAATAATATCAGTACCCTCTCAGAAATGTTCAATTACAATCCTTCAATGCATTTTTCTCGATACAAACATGCTATAGGGTAGCAGTTTCTATGTACGTAGAACCCATGTTCAAGCATAATGTCTAAAACAAGGGAAATTACTGACAGTACATATACAGTGATAAGAATAGAAAGATAAAACATACAGGTGGATAACGGACAATAACCAGTTTTCTCACTGTCCTTCCTTCAAACATGTCACAATATTATTTTGTACTAGTAAATGAGAAATATTTAGGAATAATATCCATTACTACTCAGACTTACAATTCAATTAATCATTTAAGACAGATGACTGTTAATTACTGCTCAGTACACTAACAGATTTATTTGCGTTCTGAAAAATAAATTGTCTTAAGATTGGGAGTTTCCTGGAGACAACAAAAGTTTTGAAAGCACAATTATAACACAACTAGTTGTTTTCAATGGCAAACATTTCACATTTCTGTTGTTCGTTTCTTGTTTCCAATACATTTTATTAAATGTTTGGCAATCATAATAATACTGAGTTGTAAGAATATATTTACCGATTCTGCAGTCCTTAATAGTTCTATAAATACTGTAGAATCGCTCTTAACTGACACCAAAGGGACCAGGCTAGTTCTGGATACGAAATTTTGCCGGATAATTGAATAAATATAGGTATATACAAAAAAAAAAAGTTCGTATTTCATGTGCCAAATGTTGAAACTCGAGAGGCCAAGGCCCTACATGGGCTGTAGCACCAAGGAGTAGTAAATGTTAAAATTGCAGCCAAGTAAAGCTTATTTCTCTATAACTTGCTCATAACTGAATAAACATAAAGTAAATGCGAAATAAAGTGATAGAAAAAATTTAACAATTTGTAAAACAAGAGAACATTTCATAGTTGTTAAGACAAAATCTGATGTTCCCTTGTTTTACAAATTGTCAAAATTGTCTAAACATGACCCAATGATTAAGTTAGTTCTTCATTGTTTTTATACATAGATTTCTTATGACAACATTAAATCCCTATGTGTTATGCCCAGAAAATCACACGATATATTCTTTCGTGTTGTGAGATAAGATTGTTTCTACTGCTTCCTGGAGAAAAACATAACTTTATTTTGATATATACTAATTTCACAAGAATTCTGTGAAAATAATGGCAGTATAAATCTTTACACAAATTATTAAGATGACAATTACAATTATCAGTTAGTTATTGTACTACACATTCTACAGATATGAATGCAACTGAAGTTTCTTTTATTGACTACTCAATGATGCTCAAGAAACTGCACGTTTATATAGTATTGATGGAATTGGTGATAACAGGATGGTATTTTGACAAGACGAGTCAGAATAGTCATGGGATTACTTAATATTTGTCTTACAGCAGGAAAGAAATCTCCGAAACACCCAACTAGGCAATTGATCCATGTAGAATTCAAAAACCCTCATCTGAATGCATTTTGCATGGTATCCTAAAAGTACATACAATTCAAATCCACGTCCACTATTGAAATACACAGATCAAAGTAACATCAGATGTACCGCAATTCCCTTTTAAAATTCTCGGTTTAATTGTACAATGAAAAACATTATGTAGCTTCGAAATATTACCAATTTTGTTGCCAAAATTATTTAAATATAAATTTATTATTTGTTTGCGATTATATATGCCTAATTATTAAATTGCTATATAGAATGTAAGTTTAATTTCTAACTACTGTACTAACTTTATTAATTTTATTATTGACAATAGAAATGACTGAAGAGGACAATAACAGATTGTGAAAGATGTAAATGTGATTGCTTGTAATGTCTGAAGAGAGAACAGTTATTATCGTAATAAAAATATTATTAAAAAATTGATCTGCTCTAGAATTGTTAAAGCTCAAAATCTACTTCTTGATAATACAACTAAACAATTTCAGATACAGTAGTTTGGAGACAAATCTGTATGATTATCGCAGAAGATAATTTACAGGAATTTGTTGTATTCTCTTTTGAGTCAAGTTACAGTTTAGACTATTATTTTTAATTTAAATAGTATCAGTGGAGATGTCCCTGATTGACCTGAAGCTAATTTAATACATGTGTGTGTAATTTCACTCTTCCTTTAAACTGTTCACGAAATTTCATCAAGAGGCAAGAGGCTATCAACTAATCACAATTGTTAAAATAATAAAGTCATTATTCAGAGTGCAAGAAATTCTGCAGTTACGAAAAAGAAACACCGGTACATAGTATGGAATAACCAAAACATCCACTTCCATGCGATTATCTATCACGTCTACAGACTGCTGTCTAACAGAATTTTATCTTATCTTACAACTTATATATTATCTGAACTCTTGATTCAGATCTAAAATATTCATTTTAATTTATATGAAACTATCACGTAACTTGCAAATGTATACTTCAATTGTGACTGAAATTAAGGGTTATTCTGACATACTGTCATTAATTAGGGTCACGAAGTTTATGCACTTGCATATATCTTCCATTGCCTGTAATTAAATGCTGATTAATTATTTTCACGAATCATCAACAGTTGAACTTATCAAATACAATTTTTTTACGTTGCATATTTTTGCATATTTTGTCCTTTTTTTTTATAAATGCATAATATTTAATGATATTTATATTACTGTGGCATATTTTCGCGTTTAAATTCATTAAAGCTGATTTTTATATTGCATAAAAGTGCATAGTTTGGATTTTTTAAAAATAAAAGCATCATATTCTATTTTTGAAAATTCATGTATCTCATAGCACAGAAGTGTGCCATTCTCAACAACAAATGCAACTTTTTATCTTCTAGTTTGATTTATAATGTTATTACATTATAATAATAATAATAATAATAATAATAATAGTTTTATTTTCCCTGGCAGAGTTAAGGCCATCAGGCCTTCTCTTCCACTCAGTCAGGATCAAATCACATACAGAAAAATACATACCGGTATACAAATATTAACTTAAAAATAATAATAAACATAATAAAGTAAAAAAGAGAGATTGAGATTATTATTATTATTACTATTATTATTATTATTATTATTATTATTACTATTATTATTATTACTATTATTATTATTACTATTATTATTATTACTATTATTATTATTATTATTACTATTATTATTATTACTATTATTATTATTATTATTATTATTACTATTATTATTATTATTATTATTATTATTATTATTATTACTATTATTATTATTATTATCACTATTATTATTATTATTATTATTATTATTATTATTATTACTATTATTATTATTATTATTATTACTATTATTATTATTATTATTATTATTATTATTATTATTACTATTATTATTATTATTATTACTATTATTATTATTATTATTATTACTATTATTATTATTATTATTATTATTACTATTATTATTACCATTATTATTATTATTATTATTACTATTATTATTATTATTACTATTATTATTATTATTATTATTATTACTATTATTATTATTATTATTATTATTATTATTATTATTATTATTATTACTATTATTATTATTATTACTATTATTATTATTATTATTATTTATTACTTATTTTTTAACGATATCAAGAAATATAGAATTTTATTAGTGCATATTATTGGCATATTTTAAGGTTTTTAAAGGCATACTTGCATGCATATTTAGTGGGTTTCTAGGGCATGTACTTCCTGGTCCTAGTCATTATTATCATCATGCTTTTATCTCCTCTTTTATATATAAGTTACTCTCATAAACAATACAAATAAGAGAAGACATAAATAAATATTAGTTGAAACACATTTTCCTTACAACTTGTTATAATTCGTAGTAGTTACTGTACGTAACATTACCTTCAGGTAAGTTTGTATTAGAGTGTATACTTAATTAAAGAGACTTATTCTAATTTCCTCACAACTTATACATACCTTTGTTTTGGGAACAACTCTAAGCTGCAATTTTTGATCAACTAAACTTGCACCAGCTTCTGAAAGATAGCCCTGGTTTGGTATAAGACAGGACCTGCCAAAACAGCAAGGACAACACAACTTGTGCATCCATTTCGTCCACTTAGGATTTAACCGTCCATAAGGCTCTTCATCCTTCGGTTTGAAGACACCCACAATTCTCTGCAGATTGAAAAACATTCTTATAAGCAGGGAAAGGATTTATATGTAAATACATATTTACTTATAAAGCTAATATAATTTATATTTTGCATTATCTTTATGTTTCACAATGTGTAGGGTTGAAAAATCCTACTTTTATTTTCCATATTTTTCCATATTTTAGAGTTTAGTACATATTTTCGTTAATTTCCATATATTTTCCATATTTCATATAAAACAGTCCATATTATATTAGGTTTAACAATAAAACAAAACAAAATTCCATTAACTTTTAAAAATACATTTCAACAATAGAGATTTAAACACATGTTCAGTAATCCCTTTAACATCAGAGTTATTTGAAAATTAGCAGTCCTATCAACAATGGGAAAGTAAGTTACAAAACTGTATTAATTTAATTTAAAATTTTTAACAGACTTCAGTTGTGCAGCTCAACAGTTAAATGCCAGTCAGAGTACACATAGGTTCAGTTTTGTAAATCATACTATAAAGACGGTAAATATGCCAAAAGTACGTCATTCAGTCAATTTAAAATCAAAACTAACAAGTTACATTTCAGAATTTAAAGAAGATGGTTTATCAACTGACAATAAAATATTATTTTGTAATTTGTGTCAGTGTGCAGTATCATCTACACAAAAGTTCCTGGTGCAACAACACATTACAACTAGTAAACATCAGGCCAACAAACAACTAAATTCCAAGCAGAGACAATTGTTTTTAACACAACCAACAACATCGAATGTAAGATCTGAGTTTAACATCGACCTGTGCCGTTCTCTCATCTCTGCTGATATTCCTCTCTACAAACTAAAGAATAAGGTCTTCAGGGAATTCCTTGAAAAATATACTCAACATACAATCCCGGATGAGTCAACACTTAGGAAGACGTATGCTCCATCCATCTACGATGAGACAATACAGAAGATAAGAGATGAAATTAAAGATAGTTCAATTTGGGTTTCCATTGATGAGACTCCCGACAAAGAAGGTAGACTTGTTGGTAATGTAGTTATCGGTTTGTTAAGTGAACAATATTCTGAACGAATTCTTTTACATTGTGATGTTCTAGAAAAGTGCAATAACAAAACTATAGTTAAACTGTTCAACGAAGCTATGGGTATCCTGTGGCCAAAGGGTATTATGTACGATAATGTGTTATTCTTTATTAGCGATGCTGCCCCTTATATGGTCAAAGCTGGACAAGCATTATCTGTTGTATATCCTAAATTGACTCATTTTACTTGTGTGGCGCATGCATTTCATCGTGTGGCAGAAGTGGTCAGAGACAATTTCCCTAAAGTAGATTTGTTGATTTCATCAGTGAAAAAAGTATTTCTCAAAGCTCCCAGTAGAGTTAACGTGTTGAAAGAAATGTACCCTGAAATTCCATTGCCACCAAAGCCAATTTTAACTAGATGGGGTACATGGCTAGAAGCAGTTGAATATTATGCCGAACATATAGACTCTATTAACAATGTTCTCCTTGCATTGGACTCTGAAGATGCAGTCTCAATTGATACTGCGAAAACAGTTACCTGTGACATAAGTGTGAAGAATGACTTAGCTCACATTCAGCATACATTTTCATGCATCATAAAAACGCTCAAAAGTCTCCAAAATAGGCACCTTTCACTATCTGAAAGTTTTGAAATTATAAATAGTACTGTGGAACAACTGAATCGTGGTAGAGGTAAAGTTGCAGATGCAGTAAGAGCTAAGGTGGACACTGTACTTTCAAAAAACCCTGGATATGAAGAACTACAAAAGGTTGTTGCTGTGATGAGTGGTGAATCAACAGTGAAGATTAACTTGGACTTATCCCCAGCAGACATTGTGAAATTGAATTATGTACCAGTTACTTCTTGTGACGTCGAACGCTCTTTTAGTCAGTATAAATCTATCCTCAGAGACAATAGAAGAAGATTCACTTTTCAGCACTTGAAAGAAATGTTTGTAACCTATTGTTATGGTAACAGACAATAAAAATTGTGTTTTGTTGAAACTACATTGGAAGATAAGGTACGTCCATTATATTTTTTGTTTAGTTTGATTAAAATGTACCAATATTTAACGTACATAGTCATTTTTTTATAATTTTAAGTCCATATTTAATTCCATATTTTGGTAAAAATCCATATTTAATTCCATATTTTGGTAAAAATAACTACATATATATTTACATATTTCATATATTTTTAGTCCATATAAATCCGTTCCCTGCTTATAAGTTACATACGCTAACATGTAAGTAATGCATCCAGAGTAACGCATTTCATGATACAACTGAACAGGTAGTGAGATATAATTACAAAACGATCAATCCTCAATGTTACAATTTTTAAATGTACACAAATATACGTAATTCGAAGTTCAATTGTTTACTATGTCAATTCTACATTGTTCCATCTTTCCATAAAATAAAGCAGGTGCAGTCATCAACTTATAAAACTGTAACTGTTGCACTATCAGTTTTGCATGCAAAGAGAGAGATTTTAATTGTGCTATATAGGCAATGAAATTTATAAATGTAAATGTAACTGTTTACTCTTAAAACATATTAAAAGGGTTTCAAAATTACTAACCCATTTCACAGATATGCCTCAAAATACAATATCAGTTGTAAAAATTTGTCTGACAAGCTAACAAAAGTTGTTACTTTATATAAACGCTTTCATTTCGAAAATGTAATTAGAAATACATCATGAAATTGACACATACTTTCTCATAGGTTTTATGAGTTCCACAACAATTTGTTTCCTTTGACATGTTTCGGATGTTGCTACCGTTTATAGTACATTTATATATACAATAAAATACGGTGAACTTTCGTTTTCTGAATTGCATAATAGTTTGTTCGTTCATTCATTCATATCAAATGCTTTTATGACAAGAAGGGATGCTTATCTTGTAACAATGAGATGTTCTTCAGTAAAAATAATTATTTGGATTGGCCAGGTAAGGTCAGGGAACTTCTGGGACATGCAAAAGTCTCAATTACAAATATAAACAATTCTGTATATAATAAAATTATATTATTAATATATCCGAAATAGAATGTACTTTATCACCTATCCTGTTCAACAACTACTTGGAGGATTTAGTGAAGAACTGTTTCCAGAATATGGGAGGAGTGATAGTAGGAGAAAGAAGAATAAAGTGCATAAGATTTGCTGATGTTATGGCGTTGATAGCAGAGGAGATGATACTAAGGAATATGCTACTGAGCTTAGTGACAGCTGTGAGCAGTATGGGATGAAGATAAATGCAAACAAGACGAAGACAATGGTCAGAGGAAGAAAAGTAAAGAAGGTAAACTTGCGAATTCTAAATGAGGCAGTAGAGCAAGTGGACAGCTTCAAATACTTGGAGTATACTATAAGCAGTAACATGAGCTGCTGCCAAGAAGTCAAAAGGAGAATAGCAATGGCCAAGGAAGCTTTTAATAGAAAAAGGAGCATCATCTGCGGACCTCTGGAGAAAGAACTAAGGAAGAGACTAGTGAAGTGCCTTCTGTGGAGTGTAGCATAGTATGGGGCAGAAACATGGACATTACGACGAAATGAAGAGAAGCAAATAGAAGCATTTGAACTGGAGAGGAATGGAACGTGTGAAATGGACAGACAGAATAAGAAATGAAGCTGTGTTGGAAAGAGTGGGTGAAGAAAAAATGATGCTGAAACTGATCAGAAAGAGGAAAAGGAATTGGTTGGGTCACTGGTTGAGAAGAAACTGTTTACTGAAGGATGCACTGGAAGGAATGGTGAACGGGAGAAGAGTTCGGGGCAGAAGAAGATATCAGATGACAGACGACATTAAGATATGTGGATCATATGCGGAAACAAAGAGGAAGGCAGAAAATAGAAAAGACTGGAGAAAGCTGGGTTTGCAGTGAAAGACCTGCCCTTGGGCAGAACATTATGAATGAATGAATGAATAAATGAAGGAATGAATGAATGAATGAATGAATGAATGAATGAATGAATGAATACCCAAAACGTTTAGGACTAGGACTTTAGATGTTGATTTAATTTTTATCTTCATCTTATGTAAGTCACAAATTTAAAAAAAAACTATTCGAATCAATTTCGAGTCCATCACTTTGTTTTTGATTTTAAATAATGACAATTTTTTAAATTATATTTCATGCATCATTCTTAGGTTAAATGCAAAATCTATTCAACACTTTATATTATATGACCATACACGGACAGATTGATCATAATGTCCAAAACCACTTTTATGGTTATCAAAGATACTGAAACTTCACATTTCCACAAAAATATAGGAATCGATGTTTTATTTACTTTCTCAAATGATAAAGTAAAAATATTACTTATGAATGAAAATTCCACAGTGATATAAATGAATAACATGGTCAATGGTGGAATGTGTTCCACTGTATTTATTTTTATTTTTTTTTATTTATTTTTTTTATTGTATAATCATGTAAATCACGTTTATTTATCACTTAACGCCAATATGTATCCCACTGTGATGCTTTTTTTATTATTAATCTATTTTTTTGAAAGGTCCGGGGTTCGATCCCAGATGGTGACAGGATTTTTTCTCGTTGCCAAACTTTCAGAACGGCCCCGAGGTTCACTCAGTCTCCTATAAAATTGAGTACCGGGTCTTTCCCGGGGGTAAAAGGCGGTCAGAGCGTGGTGCCGACCACACCACCTCATTCTAGTGCCGAGGTCATGGAAAGCATGGGGCTCTACCTCCATGCCCCCCAAGTGCCTTCATGGCATGTTACAGGGATACCTTTACCTTTTTACATTTTATTCAATTGTCGGTTTCTGGTTTAATTACGTAAATCCTACTTAATTGTAATCTAATACTAATATGTATACTAATGTGTTTATTTTTATTTTTACTGTGTACATTTTTTTATTGAATTATCGGCTTCTGTTTTTATGTGATTCGTATTTGATTCTAACAACATTAATATGTATTCCACTATGTTTACTTTTATTTTATGATCTCATTATGTACCTAAATTGTATCAGTATGTAATTGCTTAATTCTGATCCAGTTTTATGTTCAACTCTGTAAGCAAGTTTTACTCCTGGTTGAGTGTAAGAGTAGGCCTTACGGCCTTAACTCTGCCAGGTTAAATAAAGCCATTATTATTATTATTATTATTATTATTATTATTATTATTATTAAGAAAAGCAAAGCTTCAATTTCAATAATGCTAATCAATGTCCCTCAACATCCAATGGTATTCACGGACATTACATAAACATATTAATCAATATTTATTATTCAGTAACCCAATCAAAGGTGAGCAGGTAGAGAATACATAATGCAGATAAGAAAGATAAGCACAGCTGATTTACTGCAACGTAAATAATGACCTACTTATCAATATTCAGAATTTGCACACACTTGAAGCGGTTCTCATTTAAGAAGATATTTTAGAATTGCTTATGATAAAACACAATATCCAAATATTAAGTCTAATTGACATGAATTACAACAAATACTTGATTATTCTTCCTTATTGCAAGTAAAAAGGAAAGACAAGCTCATTTATAATGAATGAATATGTTTGTCTTTAAGTAGCATACCTTTTGGTGAGGCGACACTTCACATTATTAGTATACAGTGCCATCTCCCCGTTTTATGCCTCTCATACAAGTCATTTAGGTTGTCACTTATTTCTAATTTACTGTTGCAATTCTTCCACTAGTCAGTCAACAATTCTTCCACTAACCTTACTCCTCTTACTTACTTACTGCCTTTTAAGGAACCCGGAGGTTCATTGCCGCCCTCACATAAGCCCGCCATCGGTCCCTATCCTGTGCAAGATTAATCCAGTCTCTATCATCATATCCCTCCTCCCTCAAATCCATTTTAATATTATCCTCCCATCTACGTCTCGGCCTCCCTAAAGGTCTTTTTCCCTCCGGTTCTCCCAATTAACACTCTATATGCATTTCTGGATTCGCCCATACGTGCTACATGCCCTGCCCATCTCAAACGTCTGGATTTAATGTTCCTAATTATGTTAGGTGAAGAAAACAATGCGTGCAGTTCTGTGTTGTGTAACTTTCTCCATTCTCCTGTAACTTCATCCCTCTTAGCCCCAAATATTTTCCTAAGCACCTTATTCTCAAACACCCTTAACCTATGTTCCTCTCTCAGAGTGAGAGTCCAAGTTTCACAACCATACAGAACAACCGGTAATATAACTGTTTTATAAATTCTAACTTTCAGATTTTTGGACAGCAGAGTGGATGATAAAAGCTTCTCAACCGAATAATAACACGCATTTCCCATATTTATTCTGTGTTTAATTTCCTCCCGAGCGTCATTTACCTTACTCCTCACCCATTATTATACCAAAAACACTATACTTCTAATTCTTGATCCCCCTCCTGTATGGCCCATTTCCCCTCACTCCATATCTCTAATTATTTGCATTTTTCACTGCTAACTTTTCCACAATGCTACTTTATTTTAAGTCTTAGTTTTTTCTCTCTCTCGGTTTATTTCCCCTCCACACCATTTCCGTAAGCCACACTGCTTTTTCACCTTGTTTTTCCCCTCTTCCTTCATCACTGCTCTCTGAACTATCTCCTACTCACATTACTCTACTTCTCGTCAGCCTCAATTTGGATCTTCGTTCCTTCATCCTCTTCAAAACTGCTCCCATCTGATGCCCACTATTTACCTTTGCTTGCACTGAGGTCAATTCTGCTGTGCTTGCTGAATACCAGTTCACGTCACTCCTCTTTCTTCAGATGACGTCACTGCCTGCTTTCCGGAAATTTTCGCTGAGCTTAACACTTTCACACTTGACTCGTTGTTCTTGCGTACACTCACCATACTCGTGTCACTAACCTCACCTTGTTTAAATTTTCTAATAAAAAAAGCCGCCCTAAATAAGGGTTCAAATAGATCGGTCTACTAATCATTTCATAAAGAATAATCATGAAAACCAATTGTGTCAGAATTTGAAAGGAAAAAGAAAACATTAAGATAAATGATATGAAAACACAGGAAGTCATTTACAATAAAAGTTTGTTGGGTACAAATGATTACTAATTATAGCTAAGGATGATTTTAACACATGAGATTCTATGGCATCAATCGTTGCATCAGAAATTTAAAATTGTTTAAGTTGATTTAAAGTTTCTCGTGGGATCGTGCCACGGGCACCGAACATGAGCCCAAAAACTGTCCAATGTGTGATGTGGTATTGTGCTCCGAGATGCTGACAACAAGGCTCATAGATGACTTGTTTTTCACGACACACCTCTTGTGGCTGTTGCTCATGCATCTCGAAACGGATTGTGGGGTCAAGAATGACACCCTTATCCTTCTGCCGATCAATTATGATGATATCAGCACGTCTAGTAGAGCCATCAGAAGAGACGCAACCAACCTCCTCATAAACCTCATAGGAAGCATTCTGACAGATTGAAGATGCGATGAGAGAACGAACCATATTATGTCTGTTAACACTTTTACACTTGACTTGTTGCTCTTGCGTACACTCACCATACTTGCGTCACTAACCTCTTGATTTTTTTTCTGTTCCTTTTCTTTTCTTCTGAACCTACAATCAGATCCTTTAAGATAACCAGACGCTCCTCTACACTAAAAACCAAATTGTTCACCTTAATTTTGTTCTTGATAAGTTGTCCATTCCTTCGTGCTGATTTAAGAAAAAGGATTAAAACTCTTCTTCTACTTCTCACTTCGTAGCTCCAGTCATTATCTATTCTGATCGTTGTGTTCCCTAGCATCCTTCTATTCTTCATAATCCTCTCCTTCGTAAATACGCTCTTAAATTTTACTAATATTGGCCTAACTTGTTCTGAATATTGTATTTGCTTCTTTCCTACTCTAAATGCTTCCTGTACTTGTCCATCGCTCACGTCCATACCAAAACACTCCCAACACACTCCATTCCTAATATCTTCTCATATGTATCGAGACTCTTTTCTCTCTCTCTCTCTTTTTCTTCTATTCCGAAAAATAACAAGTTTTTTCTCCTCTTCTCCTCCTCAAAATGATCCCATTTGTTTCTTAGAATTTCGTTTTCCAGTTGAATTTCTTCCATCTTCTTTCTTAGCTCTGCTACATTTATAATTTCTCTCTGTACACAGTGCACTACAAAATCAGCCTAAAAACACCTGCTTTAAGTTAAAGCAATGTGTATTGGGATTATATTAGCCTTCCTTCATAGGAGGAGTAGAGACTGAGACTACACTCACATTCTGCCAACTCTGCATCAGTCGCAAGTTCGAAATGGAAAAAAGATACGGAGATGATGATGATGATGAAAAAGGGAAGTGTAAATGAAGTGAAGTGTGTTAGTGAAATGATAGAGAAAAACGGGAGTAATCTTTGCAACGTCTTTGTCTACCACAAATTCCGTCATGACCTGGCAAGAATCGAACCCAAGCAGCCTGGATGGAAGATCAGTGTGCTAGCAGTTGAGGCACAGACGCTCAAATGTTTTCATTTCTTTCTCTAGTAAATTGCAGGTAATTTCTTCACAAAATTTAAACAACTAAAGACAGTGAATATACAATTATTATCTTCAGTGTTACCATATAAAGGAACAATAATATACAGATAGTCACAGAAAGTCAATAGGTATTAACCATGTGAGTGAAATAATTAACTAAATGTTAATCCAAAACATCATAGTATTTTTTGTGTTTTGTTTAGGGACGTCATTGATGATCTTCAGCGTCTAATGACGTTCCTTTAAATATCTTCTGGTTGGTTTACTGTTGATTGTAAATTGTTCTTTGATTTATTTCTATTGCAAATAATTTCTGATTTTGTTATCCTGACTAATTTGCCGACTTGAAAATGTTAGAAAAAAAATAATAATCGGAAAATAACCTGTTAACCGATTATTTTTTATCGGTTAGCCTCCTTCACCTTAAATTAATTTTAAAATAACGGGTTATTTTCCAATAACCTCCCATCTCTACAACCTAGACATGAGTCACTCAGCGAAGTCACGTGGTTATCACCGAAGCCAGAAACACGCAACCATTGCGAAAGCATTAAAATGACGAACAACTTTCCACATAAAAAACGAGGACACGTAACGTATACTTTCATTCAACAGAAGAAACAAATGTTCAGCGTCCTATAATATTTAAGAGATAAAAATTCACAAGCCTCCATGGTTCAGGACACACGATTGTAGTGACCCAATTTTTATATCTTGCTGATTTATCTAATATAATATGCTGAACTATTTACGTAAAAAGGAAAGACACAAAAAACTACTTATAAGCCAATAATTGTATTTCTTTAAGCTTGAAACTATAAAAAAATAATATGACGTTCCTACTGAAACAATCGGAAAATAAACTTACATCACGTTCAATGATTGGACTAGTATAATGACCTATATCCCTATTGCCGTGTTTTTCATCTTACAGAAAGAGAGGAATGCCTTTAATTGAAACTCAAAACTAGAAAATTAATTAATGACAAAGGGTTCATAATGAAGTACAGCAATCACTTTCAAGGGAGGTTTAAACCAATGATGCAACAATATACATACATATGCTGCGATAATTCCGTAACTGGTTTCATCACGTGTGTTCATAATTTGGTGTCAGTAAATCTTCGTGTCTCAGATTATGATTGATTTATTTGCTATAACTTTTCTCAGAGTTTGTGTTGGAAGATACCACAATAGGCCTATAGTAACATTTTTTGTCATAAAAGGGAGCTACATAATTATGCTAATATTAATGTTCCGTTACTGTTTATTATTATTATTATTATTATTATTATTATTGAAAAAATTGAATAACTAATATTATCATTATTATTATTATTATTATCCCGAAAAAACAAAGTATATATATTATTATGTCTCATGACCAGAATTATTATTGTACGAAATGGAAATATAAAGATTTGAAATTTATCTTTTGAAGAGGTGGAAAAAATTCAAATATTTGGAGCAACAGTAACAAATATAAATGATACTCGGGAGAAAATTAAACGCAGATGGGAAATGCGTGTTATTATACAGCTGAACCTTTTATTATCCAGTCTGCTCTAAAAAAAATTGAAAGTTAGAATTTATAAAACAGTTAGGCTATAATACTGGACACATTATATTATTCACCCGACAATTAGGAACATTAAATCTAGACGTTTGAGATGGGCAGGGCATGTGGCACATATGGACGAATCCAGAAATGCATATAGTGTGTTAGTTGGGAGACCAGAGGGAAATAAACCTTTAGGGAGGCCAAGACGTAGATGGGAGGATAATATTAAAATAGATTTGAGGGAGGTGGGATATGATGATGGAGACTGGATTAATCTTGCACAGGATAGGGACCGATGGCAGGCTTATGTGAGGGCAGCAATGAACCTTCAGGTTCCTTAAAAGCTATTATTTGTAAGTTATATTACCAGTTGTTCTGTATGGTTGTAAAACTTGGACTCTCACTTTGAGAGAGGAACAGAGAATAAGGTGCTTAGGAAAATATTTGGGGCTAAGAGGGATGAAGTTACAGGAAAATGGAGAAAGTTACACAACACGGAATTGCACACACTGTATTCTTCACCTGACATAATTAGGAACATTAAATCTAGATGTTTGAGATGGGCAGGGCATGTAGCATGTATGGGCGAATCCAGAAATGCATACAGTGTATTAATTGGGAGACCAGAGGGAAAAAGATCTTTGGGGAAGCAGAGACGTAGATGGTAGGATAATTTAAAAATGGATTTGAGGGAAGTGAGATATGATGGTAGAGACTGGATTAATCTTGCTAAGGATATGGATCGATGACAAGCTTATGTGAGGGCAGCAATGAACCTCCGGGTTCCTTACAAGCTATTTGTAAATAAGTATTATTATTATTATTATTATTATTATTACTATTATTGCTGATAATGGTGGACATTATTAAGTTCCATATCATGGTTTTTCACACATACTTTAAATGGATGCTGTAATTTAATCAACACAGAAATGTCTCAATTGCTGGCTTATGGTCGTGGCAGTGATAAGATTACAGACGACCTGGTGTTTAGGAAGTGATATCCTGTTGCAGAGCTTGAAGTCATGTGATCTGAGTGACAGTACAACGTAAAAAGAATATACACACAATAAATTTCCATGTTTGGAAATAACGAATGAATCCAAATAATTATTTTCACCGGAAATAAAAATGTGGGTATAATAAAATAATTTAGAAGGAAAATAATAATTATTCTCGACATTTTAAACACAATTTCAACGTAAAACTAACATTTTTTTATGAATAAAGAATCCTATTCGTAATTAGTGATTATTGTTTCCTTCCCCATAGCATAACAAGTGATCTCGTATTGGTGATATGCCATTCCCATCTAACCTAACCTCCTGTACTCCCACAAAGTCTATTCTATATCTAGCTAGTTCTTTTGCTACTGTTCCCGTCCTGTTCTATAAACTAGCATTAAACATTAATAAAACTAACATAATTCAATTTAAAGCCACTTCAAATTTAATCTCTGAAACATTGGACACAACTATCAACAATATACCTCTACTAGAAACATCAACAACCAAATTTCTTGGCTTGTATATTAATAATACAATAAATTGGAAAAATCATATCAAAGAAATAAACCCAAACTTAGCTCAGCATGCTTCGCAATTAGGTCATTACAACAATTTCTAAACAGTAGTATCTTAAAGACAATATATTTTTGCCTCTTTTCATTCCATTATGTCCTACGGAATAATATTTTGGGGAAATTCTGCAGATACTAAATATATATTCTCATTACAAAAAAGAGCCATTAGAATAATACAGTAGTTGGAGCAAAGGCTAGAGAATCATATAGATTATTTTAAAAAAAATTAGAGATTCTAACCTTAACAAATCAATACATATACTCTACAATAAATTTCCTCTTATGTAATAAAGAAAATTTTCCAACTAACTCAGCCATACATAGTCTAAATACCCGCAGAAGGAATGATTTTCATACGCCATCATCAAATTTATCATGCTATCAAAGGGGAGTACGTTACATGGCGATAAAAATGTTCAATAGTCTTCCTGAAGACATTAAGAATCATAGCCAAAACCCTGCATTATTTAAGGTAAAACTAAAAAATTACTTAATATCTCACACTTTCTATTCTGTAGATGAATTCTTGACATTTCACAGTACTGTGTAAATATTATAATACTATTAAATGGTAAACATATTACATTGTATAAAATATTATTGTTATTAAGGTATTAATTCTGTACATATTTCATATTGCATTTTATTGTTAAACGTAAGAATTGGACATGTTCTTTATTCTATGCTATAAAGCAAATGTAAGAATATTATGGAACGAATAAATCTATCTATCTATCTATCTATCTATCTATCTATCTATCTATAAAGACTTATAACATTCCAAGTACTAAAGCTCATAATCTTATTCCTTTGCTGTGGTCGTGCCAAAGAATCATTCCCATTGCAAGGCTTATGTTGGGGTTTCGCAACAATCTTTTATTACAATGGTGGATTGTTAAGCTCTTCGTTCAACCTCCAAGCTGGAGATCCACCCCTTATTGGCTGTCTGCAACTGCTAATTCAATATATTCGCAGCTATCCTCTATATCTGGAGACTGTCTACTCTACCTGCAACCTGAGGATGTACCATGCCGTGGTGACAGGCAAACCTTTCATACTCTGTCAAAAATATTGTAATATGTAACATGAAGAGGAAGATTCGGTGAAGTTGAAACTTCTTAACAGGGAGTTGCAAATTAAGTGCGATAGTGGGAATGGAAAGTGAAGTATGGAATAAATTCGCATTGGTAACTACAGTTGAAGCCACCAATTTTATACAAGACAACAGAGGCCTCTTGATTGGTCACTGTCATCAAAGTTACATGAGAGTTTAGCTCAGAAACAGTTATTTCTCTCTACATTTTTGCAAGCTCTCAAGTTAGTCCTACAAATGTTGAGAACATCTTATTTAATATGGAGCCAATTGGCTAGTATATATCCACCGATTCATAGAGTCATTCAACCTTAAGAGCCAGCTGGCTAGTCTCTGAAATGGAGACAACTCATCCTACCTAAGGTATTTCCGTGGTTTTCCTAAGGCGTTAAGACAAATGTCGGGATGAGCCCTAAGAGAAATGGGCCACGGACCTATATGCCATTCCCCATAAGTTCCCCTTTTTTCTAACAAACAACTTAATGCCCTAGTTCAGAGTCTATAAACGTATGAAATATATGTGCAACATGACTCATGTAGTCGCAATGCGAAAGGACAGGGAACCTTCCAAATTGCAGATTCAGAATTCACGGCATCTCTCCTGGCGGTCTTCACCTGCCTTGTCATCGAACAACAGATGACAGAGTCTTCTCGACTCCTCCTGCACTGAGAAATGACACAGTTCATTTCAATGTGCAGATCTACACCAGCCATCTCCTCCTCACCCCGTCCCGTGATCACTTGATCACATTTCCGTCCCCCTCACGTATGTGGTACCTAAGAGGTTACGTCTTCCCCTTAAAAATTTTCTAGAGCTCCTTCAGTGGAGCAGCGTAATCCGGAGTGAGACTAGTGGCCAACAGGCTTGGAGCTCACATATTTAGTTTCTTGCAGCCCCGAACCCCTTGCAAGGACGCGTTTTGCGTACCTTTTAAATTTGTCCTCCCAATTCACCTCTTTCAATTCAATTCAATTTAATACGGTTTGTTTGGGAAGAAAGTGAAATTATTAATTTCTCTGTTTACATGGCAAAAATTCTTAAATAGATTTACTTTATGTTATGACTAAGACTGGGTGTACATAGAATCAAACTCTGCGCGGCACGATGCTACATTTTGTCTGTTGGTACTTGTCTCTCATTGATTTCTTATTATGTGGTGCACACAGAATCAGAAGCGGCGCGGCGATTGCGAGCAGACATGAGGAGACACAGAGAGATGACATCAAATGACTGCTTGAAGTTCGTCGCGACGAGACTGTCTGATAGCAGCAGTGTTCTGCGCATGCGTTAGTAGTGGCTGTGATTGCACACTTTCACTATCTACAAAAATACTGTTGTTGTGTAGTGCACATTATTCATGATGGAGCTCGATGCAGATAAATAAGATGTTTAGTACAGGAAATATACGTTCTGTACAATCTTTGAAACAATATCATGACAATAATGTGGTTTCTAAAAATATGCGAGTAAATTGCAAAAGAGATGAAAGCACCAGGTGAATAATAATTGATAATAATAATAATTTGTAGTAGGCCTACTTCTCTGCTCTATACTATCACTCATTATTGATTTAATAAGATATTATTTTTGTTTTTTGTGAGTTGTGAAGTATCATCATCATCATCATCCTGTCAAGTACTAGTCCCAAAAGAACTGTTACGGCCTGAAAAAGCGATTTTCTTGCCATCTTTTCATAGGTCGACCGAGTGACCGTTTCCCATTTGGACGATACTTCATTATTGCCTTAGGGATCCTGGATGAAACCATTCTTGAGACGTGTTCCCTCCAGTTTAACTGATATCTGGAGATATAGTCCAGTATTGATGATACATTAAGTTCTTGAAGGATATCTTCGTTTTTCTTTCGATCCCGTTTAGTGTAGCCAGCTGTTCGGCGCATGAATCTCATCTCGCAAGCTGTTAGTCTGCTTTCATCTTTTGTCCTTATAGTCCACACTTCACTCCCATAACATAGGACCGGTCGAGCTATTATTTGATAAAGACGAGTACGAGTTGATTTTTGTACTAATGAAGGTTTCAAAACTGTATTAATGATGCCCATTGATTTGTTGAATTTTACAATTTTCTGTGAGGGTGTAAGGGGTAGTGATGCGTCTCCTATAGCCTTTCCTACCCAATTCCCAACCTCAACCTGCCCGTGGTACACCCTGCTTTTAACAGATGAGGATCTGGGGACAGAGTCACAGCGGTATAACTGTTTCATCTAAAATGGAGGAAATGCCATTTGCATATGTGCTGGCCTATCACAGCCTGACGGTGTCCCTCAGCGGCACATGAGGGAAAGGTCGGTGGATCTAAATAACATCTATTTAGTCCTCCCGGCTAGGTCCGAAGGACCCGTTGACCAACGACAGGTGCGGTCCCCCTTGCATAATGGGGGTTTACGTCGGGTGATGTAACTGCCACATTGTAAAAACTGGTGCCCGTTAAGAAAACAGTTACATGAAAGCCACATACATGAGTATGAGTCCTAACGATAAAGTATTGGAAAGCACGACTGCTAATGGCTTCATTGCCAGATGCAAGGCACTAGACAACAACAACAACAACAACAACAATTTTCTGTGATAAATCCAAATTTTCAACAAAAGAAAGTTTATATCACAAATAATTAAACTCATTAACTCTTTCCAAAATTGTGTTATTTAAACAAATTTTGCTTGGTATTGGTATTTACCACAAAAGGCCATTATTTCTGTTTTGTTAATGGATATTTCCATTAAATATTTTTGAGCTATTAAATTTAAATTATGTATTGACCATTGCAAATCACCTTCTGATGTTGCTAGTAAAACAAGATCATCTGCAAAAGTTATTACATTTAATTTTAAATTTCTGTTAATAGTGATATATCCGTGTTTTGTTTCTCTAAAATCTTTCATAATGGGTGAAGTAAGTTAGTCATAAACATACAAAATGACATTTGTGCAGTACATTAGTAGTATTTAATTTTAAGATGCTTTCAAGCCTATAGATTTTTAGGCATATTAGGCATCCTTCGGAAATAGTAACCAAATACAATAGAATTTATTATATAAACAATCCTCTTTCATTGACTTCATTTTCTAGCCTAGGCCAATTTTCCAAACCCACACAGCCAGCTAATCAGTTGTCGCGAGCAGGCCATGTGAAGCTGTCGTGAGATGTTGTAAAGCAAAATGTCACGTCGCGTCTGATTCTGTGTGCACCCGACCTACTGTCCGTTACTCAGGAGAAGACGAGCGGAAAGAATGTGACCTTCTTGACTATCGCTGCTGATTATTATAAACATCTTACAGATAAGCATCCCAGTAGCCAGGTTATTACTCGTGCAGGAAACATGAGTAACAATGCGTATGGAAATTAAAGCTAAGTTGAACAGAAGGAGACCTAATGTTTCCGCTTACTGCAGTACAAATATTGCACGTGTTGTCATACGTTATCTGTTCACATCCCTTCCTCCTCAGTCTGCTCTCGTCTTCTCCTGAGTCACCGACAGTAAGTAAAGTATACCTCAAAGATAACGGTAAACATGATGTTGTAAATAATTTTTTGTTACAGAACTGACCATATGATTACAAACACATTTCTAAAATTTTATTGCCTACAGCAAGTGATATATGTACTACAAAACTTTTTCTTAGTGTCATAACTGTGTATAGTTTTCTAGACTTAATTCATGACTTCATTCACCTTTTGTGCTGTCAATATGAGATTTGCATTAATTTCTATTACATTATCACTGTATCAGATCGTTGGAGCTTATCTGTCAAGGTACCTACTACTCGTTATGCTTGGGTATGGTCACTTTTTCTCCCGCCTCTAACTTGTAATCCATTCTATGCTATTGAAACATTAATTCAAGCTTATGTAATACCTACAGTATAGTAGGCTACAGCATATGTACGTCGGCTTGTTTCATGCATTTGTAACAGCGGTGGCTCCTGCATATTTCTTAAGAGGAGGAAAGAAATTAACAGCACTAAATGACACCTTCTTGAATGAAACATGCTACAAATTAGCCTACATGCATACATGTAAGACCAGGTAGTGTTGGGGTTGACCTTCCCTTCTGTATAGCAATAATCTGTTCTTGTAAACTGAGTTTCCTAAATTGTCCAAAATATATTATGATTTCACTTCCATTCATTGTTGAATAATTGCACAAATTAACAATTACAAGGAAATTCACAACCTCGCAGCATTTTTCGAGGACACTACAGCATCACACGTGTTGGAAGAGACCAGCTACTAACTCGTAACCGGAACTGTTTTATGGAAATGGAAATGGGAATGGGAAATAATCAGAGGAAAGCGAGAACACTGCACCCACCCACGCGGTCTGTGTTGCCACATGTACATTTTACAAGTTCAGTATCACATGCTTTTGAAGAATGTCAGTTCTTGTAAAGTCATACTATCATTATTGTTCAAAGCTGCTGGTGGCCGATTAATTTTTTATGTTAAAAATGATGTAGTTTGGAGTACCTACTTTCAGTTTCAAATATATTTGTGCAAAACTGACAACTTGGCTGTTGCCCTGTCTAGTAAACAATGAATAAAAGTGAATTTCAGGGGCCAACTACGTAGAACTACTTCCTCTTTGTTTTACATAAACCCGACTTTAACTTTCAAATATCCACGAAAGTTTCAAAGCATGAATAGTAGCCTATATAAAGTGCAATGAATAATATTTTTGATTTATAATTTAAAAAAAAAATTTACATGGTGTCTTTCATACCTTTGCGTTAAAACTGTTTTTGCTGTGTCTCCTCCTAGATGTGTTTTAGTCTGGTTGAATGCAACATCGTTAGGTGGCAGCGGTAGCGAGCTTGCTGCACGACCAGTCGGTTTCTATTTCCCGGCCATGACTGATTCAGAGGAGGATCTCCTCCCTCTCCGTTCATTTACTTGCTTTAAAACTCTGCTTCTTTCTCTGGCCGCTAATGCGCTGTTGTCTTTGTGTGTTAACTGCAGTAGAGGAGGAATGGAGTGCCTTTCCTCTACACAGACAATCTCGCATCTTTCTCACAGTTTTCTACAGCACATGAGCGCGCATCGTTTGAAACTCGATCAACCGAGTTTTTCTTATAGCTGTGAACTTAAAAATGATCGAATCTTCCTCGAATTTCAAGGCACATATTTTATTTGGTATTTACTTTCAAAAGAAGAAAATGTGAGGAGAACGTTCCTCCCTTCCCTCCCCCGAGGAACCGCCACTGATTTGTAATCCAGTAAATTTTACAACAAGGTGATGCACTTTCACCTTTGGTCTTCAATGCTCTAATTTAATACGTGATTAGGAAAATATTCAGAGTTTGGACTTAAAAGGAGTACATACTCATATCAGCTATCTGCTTATTCCAATAAGACTAGGCCTATTACACTAGTAAAACATACATAAAGACAAAATAAGAAAATTGATTGGCAGAAGCCTAATTTTACTAAAAATGCACCATATGACCAGAATGCATTATAAAATGAGAAAACACAAATTTTAATGTCTATAAACCTGGATTTAAATACTTAGCACATTTAAAAACCCGAGAACAAAATAAACTCTAATTACAAGTACAGTACGGACGGAAAAAGAGCAAAATAAATACACGAAAAGACTGGTATCACTTAACACCTAACTACCCATGCACAGCATCTCTATAATCTATAAATAATGCATAACTATTGTTCAAAGCAAGAGCCTGGAACGAATGAGCGCCTTATATTTTAAGGTGATGGGGTTGAACAAAACACACGTCCACTAATTTAGGAATACCGGTAATATGATAAAAATAAACAAATTTTCTGATACTAACCCCTGCAGGATTTTTAACGAAGTAACTTCCACTAGATCCTTGGTATATTCTCTCCGGGTAAATGCCACTGTCTATAGCCGCTTCCGCTTGCCGTACCAGATCAGAAAACAGGGGATCATCTGTAAAACATTCACATATTAAATCAAACTCGCACTGCATGATTATAACAAATGCACAAGCTCATCATATGATGATTAGTTCACCTCGTCTGCTATAGACAGACATAGTCAAATACTGTTTATGTACGGTGGCAAGCATGAAGTCAACCAGCTGTTAACACAAAACTCATACGGAATACACAAACAGAAACAGCAGCTATGTAAATATAGGCCACATGTGACAGCACAGTAAATTATACTTATCGCTTTTCTTATCACTGACGTTACCTTACAGCTACCTAATTGACAACTGCAAACCACTATACTGAAGCTTACCTGGGAAGTTGTTGAACGTGACATCCGATTCCATCCGCCCTAAGAGCGGTTGGTTTTCACGATTAACTCTTGGGGAATCTATGGTGCCTCCGTTATTAGAACCAGGCGCAAAGGCCACTTCTGGAAGCAATGAAACTTCGTCTGACACACCAGAAGAAGAAAGAGAAGCAACTGAATTTGTTCGTGATTTATCTTCCGTTATCAGTTGACCTTTCAGATGCGTTTGCTCTTCGGTCATTGAGGTAACCCAATGAACCTGGAAAATGTTTATTGGTAGTGATTACGGAACTTCTAATGATGCTACTATTAACTACAAAATAACACTTAATCACAACAGAACCAGCTGTATGGACCGTCAGCCATTACGGGCAGTATGAACCATCAGTCACATGGTTCACATCTATACATTTGAAAGAAAGATGGCACCACCAAAGGTCAAGCAAATAAAATTAACTCATTACGCGCACCTACCGCATCATATTCAAAGCTACAATGTTTTATATTGACTCGATTTATATGTACAATAATATGTAAATGAAAATGAAAACAGATTTAGCTTACTTTCTCCGGTAGTTCTGAGCACACGATACACTAAATTATAGCTCATGGATAGACAGCGGTATAATATTAACGAAACATAAATTCCGCGTATAGGAAATGTATTGTTTAACAGGTTATGACTAAATAGCGACAGGAAACTTAAAGAAAATGGCTGTTTCTGATCTATTTACGAGCAAGGAAGACGTGGAAAAAATGACGTTTCAGCAGACAACATTCAATGCCTCATTACACAGACTTCGCGGTAGATGTCAGCACAATTGAAATAGTCAACACGGAAAAGTACTGCCAACTTTTCAGAATTCAGGTACATCGCTACCAACCCAATTCGTTTTGGATTCTATATTGTACGCTCACTCACAAACAAATCATTGATGCTTACGTCACTCTTGCTTTTCCATTTGAAGACTATAATTATGTAATATTGACACTGTTACCCACATAAACGAGTAGTATAATGTATACACTAAACAATCAATTGCCTACAGACCAAACATTTTTTTCAATTATGCGTTTATGCCGAGCTTGTCATAATCTATAGGTACCTCCGTTCTCTACAAACCTGTAATTTTATTATTAATTTCTACATATCTTTAATTTAATTAACTTATACTTTCTTCCTTTTACTCTACTTAGGCCTACATACTCTCTTACTTAGGAAAAAAAAAAGTCCCCCCCCCTTCTTCTTTGTCTTTTTTCTTTTGTGTGGAGGAGGGACCCGAAGGCTTGCACTACAGCCTGAGGCTTATTGTGCTTGCCACTCCTATTCTGTGTATGATTGAGTAGCCGAATGGCCACGGTCATGTACAATTACAGCACGTTGCACCTTGAACTTAACATGGCCTATTGTACGGATGATGGCAAAATGAGTCCGAGAATCAATGCCAAAAGTTACCCAACAATTCTGCTTCAATATGTTGAGGGAAAAGAAATATTGTACCTGCTACCATTTCACTGTACCGTATGTCCTAACAGGACAAGGTCTCTGAAAGACTACAGCAAAGAATAACAGCACAATAATTATACAATCTGCACATTGCTCATTATTAATAGGTTGAGGAAAACCCTGGAAAAAAACCCCAACCAGGTAACTTGTACCAACCAGGATTTGAACCCTGGCCTTCTCGTTTCACGGTCAGATGCGCCGTTACTCCACAGCGGTGATATCTGTCTGTCTGTCTGTCTGTCCCCCTCCCCCCCCCCCACTCTTTCTCCGTAACTTTTATAGGACATAAAATAACAAAGTCCAATCATTGTGAAAAGTAGGCCCTACAATCCTACATAAGCCCCTGTATAGCTACCTATCAGGAATAGAATCTAAAACTAATACTGAATTTCATAGCCACATGCTGAACAGTGTAAATGATTGTATTGCATTGTATTTATTCATTCCCTGTACAATTTATTGCAGATTATAGGTTCGTCATTAGATACAAACGCAAAAATACACACACAGACACACATACACACAAATAAGATTTCTAGTATGAATTTAATTGATTTCTAGTATGAATTTAATTTTAACACTCTTAAGTTTTCCAAAGAATAGTAAAACTACCAAAGACACAATAAATAACAAGATATATAATACATTTTCCGTTTACAAGACATTAAATAAATAAATTAACTGAGATTAGGTAAAAACAAGATAGTCCTACATTATTATTAATATTGTTTGGAGAAAAAATTATGTGCAACAGTAATGAAGGTAGGTATTTTGCTTTATAGCTTTAATGCAAGAAATCAGTGATTTTGAACGGCATGGACTGGAGCAGAATAGTTTTTACCCTGGTTTTGAAACCTTCATAATTTAAATGTTTAATATCCCCAGGTATCTTGTTATATAATGAGATACCTGTATGAGAAGTACTGTTTAGACTTTTGGTAATAGTACAACAGTTTATATGCAAGTTGTTGGCAGTTCTTGTGTTATGGTTGTGAGTTTCAGAGTTCCTTTTAAGATAGTTAAGATTCTTATGTATAAAGCAAACAGTTTCTAGGATGTAGATGCAGGGGAGTGGTAAAATATTTAATTCTTGAAAAATTTCTTTGCTTGAAGTGCATATAGGAACTTGTTTTATTATTTTTATTGTTTTCTTTTGAAGTTTAAAGTAGAGTAAAAGTTGATGTAGTGCTTTATTGTTATAAAGTAGGATCTGACATTATTTTTTTCTACTATCCATTCCCTAGGACATGTTACAATCTTTCTTCTCTTCTATACAGTGGACAATTAATAGGCTTTTTAGGATTGGTACCTACCTTGCAAATAACGTTCCAGCATAGACAGTACTAATTTAACCCCAAAATAGTTCTAAAAGTATTTACTTGGTAAAATCATGTGACTAAAAAACTGCATATTTTCTCTTAATATGAACATCAGAAAAAAAGAAGACTGAATACTGATAAGCTGCAATGAATGATTAGGAAATAGCCTTCAGTATAGGAATTATCACAATAGGCGTGTGAACAAAAATATGTCTGTTTTCATTCCTGAAACATACGGTATGATTGTTTCAGCTATTCATTAATTCTACAGAGTTCTCACATACTTTAGTTACAAAGAGAAAGACACCAGTAGGTTCTTCACTGAACAAAATAAATTTGTCTTCTGAGCGTCCATATACACTTACTTCAGATCATTTTCACTTCTTTCTTTACGAAATATATAAAGCATTAATGCTTGGAATTTTCTTTCTTAAGCAGAAGGTAAATTTTTACGTTACTAAAATTATATTAGTATGGGAGAAATGTACGAAACTTTCAAGTAAGTGAAAGAAGAAATTTTTACCAATTTTATCTTATCTACCTAAAAGATTATATTATTAAAATATAAAGCGTATGTTATTCAGAATTTAGAAATTAAAGTGATATCTTTGGTCTGTCATTTACAGAATAGAAAATGTTTAATTCACAAATTACTCGTACATTAAACTCCAGATTTTTCAGCATTGTCTCATTTACTAATAGTAGATAGTTGAAAATACTATTCTTCCTCTGAAAAAATCTTCACTTAGTGATCTACTGATTATTTTCAGTACATCTGAGAAGTGCCAGTAAACTTAATGGAAAGAAATAAGAACTCTATAGCTTAGACTTCTTCTATTTCCATTTACATGCATTTTATCAGAACTTTGAGGAGATTTCAGAGTTGAAAACACCAAAACTGGCAAGTAACATTAATTCTTTGTACATTTTCAATAGGTACAAAGAAATAATACGTTTATATAATCACCCTTCTTACGCTAAACAGCATGCACGTCTTTTAGTGTAGATACAATTCATATTACCGCATCAATATATTTAAACATTAGGTTATACTTTCAGTGGGCAAAAATCTATTTTTCATATTGAATTCAGTGTTTTCATATTTTTGACTCCAAAGTTTTCGACTAGGTATCTAAATCTAGAACCACTCTTTCCCATAATTTATTCACAATTATCTTAACAATCTAACTTTAGGTCTACTTACCTTCATTCATAAAGGAGCATATTTTATAAAGCGATCAGATCAGATAAAATTTAGAAACTACTTGTAACAACATTGTTTAACAGAAAACTGTGTAACATCTTCAGAGATTTCAACCCACAGAAATTTAAACTACATTCTAGTGAATATTAGGATTAGTTATCTGCTTAGGTTATAATATAGTATACATTTCATGAAACTTGTGAATTGAAATATAAGATTGTATTTTAGTATTTAATTTCATCTCATTGCATTTCATTCATTCATGTGTATAAATTATAAAACTTTGTAGAGATTTGTAAATTGTGTTAATTTCATAATAGAAATGTAAGATTAATTCAATAGGAGAATTCATTAATCAATATCATATTATTATTATTATTATTATTATTATTATTATTATTATTATTATTATTATTATTATTATGTATTTATAACCCTAACATCTCAGGTAAAATAGGGTTCTCTGTAAAATTGGAGTATAATAAATAGGCTAGATCAGATCAGATCTGTTGAACTTATATAGGCTAAGTACGGTAATATGCTTAATGAGAGGAACTTTGCATGACTGAATACATACCGGTAGTAAGTTACATAAGTTGAACCTTTGTTTCCATTTCCAGTTTGATTAATGTCATCAGAAAAAGTAAATCACATTTTTAATAGGAAATTTGCTATTAAATTGTGCTTTTTATTGTCAGAAATATACAAATCACTGCAACATAAAAATGTATTTCAGTTAATTAATTAAAATAATACACGTTACTGACTTTCATTATAAATCCTCCTTGTCTACAAGTTCTTGTACTAACTCAGCCATCTTTCTCTGACAGAGTTCACTTGAAGTGTTGACTGGCAAAGTGTTGTTAGTGCCTGCTTCAAGGTGTTTTGTGGAATCAGAAGCCACGTAGAGGTCAGGCGCCTGATCTGAATCACACACTGATATGGGAATCATGTCCAGAGCCAAACCTAACCCATATTGGCCACAGCGATGGATATCTTCTTGTATCCTAACATCGAAAACAAATTATTATTTATTAATTTTTTAGAGTTTTAATTATACGGTGATTTTTATTTTGTTCTAGTGTTTGTCTATTAGTAATTCTGTGACCGGGAGGAAAAAGGTCTTAAGTCAATTTTTTGTGAAAATGAGATTTTTATATATTCTGAAAGCGAAAACAATTCTCTACAATCTGGTAAAACGGTTAAAGTCAAATAAGACTCCTGACTAGATTTATAGAGCATTACCAAATGTCCTAAATACTTTTTGAATCGAGCACACATAGAATAAAGGACTTAAGAATATTTAATACTTTATTCCTTACAAATCATCACATGTTTACTTTCCATGCTTCCCTATTAAAAAGGTCTAACTTGTATTTTAGCCATTTTATCACATACTGATGCCCTTTCGTTTTAAAACTTCAAGCACCAGGTAAACAGTCCTATAATTATTGTTCAAGACCCATTTTGCATTCCTAATAATTTACATTTCTCATTTATTTTGACATGAAAAAGGTCTTATGTTCTAGTCTTAAAAGGGCTTAAGTGCGGCTATTTTTGGAAATAATCAAGAAAATTGTTAAATGAGCAACATTACCTATTTTAGAAGAAATATAAACAAATAATATCCAGGAAAATACCTCTTAATTAAAAATAGAACTCTACAATTGACACCCATTTCAATCTTTCTACTGATCTCCTGAAAAGTATAAAATTTTTACTTAAGACCTTTTTCCTCCTGGCCACAGAATTAATTCCGGTACAGTACCTACATTTATGATTTTACATATAGTTAGAATTACATTAAACAGTACTACATATATTCATATATGAGGCCTCGCCATCCTCATTGAATAATCATTGAATAACGAATTTTTCACAAATTAATAAACAGTACAATTAGGTTTATCCTATATAAAACATAATGTGATGTGTGTAGTTAGGCATGCTGGTATATTACAACTCCTTAATCGTCAAAAACAAAAAAAGACCTTTTTACATCATCATCATCATCATCATCATCATACTGTCCATCCATAAACTACAAAAGAAGTAAATTAAAATCATCAGCACCAGTTGCAGAAGACACAGCCCTGCAGTATATATTGACTACACCCCAACTCTGGCTACTAGCAACAGGCATCTATAATGAACACTGATCAAAATACCCCTCATTTCTCATGAAAAACACCAACTGAATAGACTACAGTGGACTATAGTGGACTTTATGTTGTCAGCAAACAGCTGGATACATTAAGAAGATTGATCGTCGTTATCATCATCATCATCATCATCATCATCATCATCATCATCATCATCATCATCATCATCATCATCATCATCATCATCATCATCATCAATAATTTAGAGCATGCCTTGCACTAATTCAATAATGGTCAATTCAAAGGCCCACGGGGAAATTCACCTTTTGGAGTACATATCTAGCCACACATTCATATCTAATTTAGATTAGATTTTATATTTGACATTTTTGTGTGTGTGTGTGTGTGTGTGTGTGTGTGTGCTCTTGCTTGCGTGTGTAGCATCAGCCATTCATGCATATAATATGTCATCATCATTATTATTATTATTATTATTATTATTATTATTATTATTATTATTATTTCGGAATATGTATGATAAGACTTTGTGTTAAAAATTGTGTAATCAAGATGTATTATTATTATTATTATTATTATTATTATTATTATTAACATCATTATTACTACTACTATTATTATTATTATTATTATTATTATTATTATTATTATTATTATTATTATTATTATTATTATTATTATTATTATTAAATTGGAGAGAAAACCTTAGAATTGAAGAGCATCCTCAATTAATAGATAAAAATATTAAATTTCTTTGTAGGCTTATTTACATCAATACTTAAAACCTTGCATGAAATTATGTTTAATAATCTTTTACATAGGTATTTGAAAATGATCTATCATACAAGTGTAGTTACTTACCTACTCATTGTTATATAAATATTTAAAAGTTTGTATATTATCTGAGTACATAGGAATGCCATTTAGTTAGTTCGTTCAAATAAATTATATGTATTTAGGTATGTATGTATTTATTTACACTGCAAGTGGGCAAGCACCCGGTGGCAGGTATTTATGTTTTCTTATGAGCATTTATGGAACTACTCAGAATTGGAAAAATTCCTGATTTTAAGAAACTCTGAGAAGTGGATGATACGTATATCAATTAAGTTATTTCAGCAAGAGATTAAAAGGCTACGGTATCTGTAATATTTGTGTCTGAAACGACACAAGTGTCTGAAGAATGGTTGGTACAGTATTTTCTATACAACAGTTTTGTGTCTATCTCTGCAAATGAAATGAGATGGTCAATCACTAAATCTACATATCGTACCATAAACTATTTAATAATATTGTCCTAATGCACATTGGTATCAATACAGTATATGTCAATAAATGCATAGTTTAATAACGAGAACAGATTGTGAATTTAGGGGTACTTACTGTAAGGTTACCAGATTTTTTTCACAATTTTCAGGAACAGATATCGGTATATATGAACAAACTACTTTTAACTTTTCTGTTACTTTGTCATTCACTTCTATTGTTTTTGCACACCTTAAAGATTAAAATGCTCATTCTATTTATATACAATCATTACTTCCAGGAAGACAATAAGATATTTCAATCAATTTCTGGGGTTGTGCAAAGAAAATTATGTTTTTGGGGGGGGGGGGGGAGAAATCACTTCATTTTGAGCAAAGATCAGCATTTTTTTCATTCCATTTTGCTATTTTCTCTGAAGTGACATTTCTTCAAGCAAGAAATCTTATAAAATAAATTAATTCATCCAGGTTAAGTCTATCTAAAATAGAAAAAAAAAAAAACATAATGGACTGTCTCTTCAAATTTTTCTAGTTGGAAAGATAGCTTAGCAATATACATTTCGTAGATATCTTATCTTGTGAATTAATACCCCAGGAATTTCATAAAATTATAATAATTAACACTTAAAATTCGAGGATTTCTGGGCACATTCCGGGGACGAAATTTGTTCGGAGACAAAAAGAAAAATTCGGAGACTGTCCCTGGGAAACAGGGATGTCTGGTAATCTTAACTTACTGGTACTTAAGTAAATTGTGCCAATAATTGTCAGGGGAGTACAATAATTATATTTTTAATAGTGCATGTAGAAATATTTCGAGGAAATACTTTAAGAAACTGTGTACCCTCTCAAGCAATGATCTAAGCTATGGAAGAGAGTTATCAAACATAAATGTTGTACACGCCCATATTTGATATAATTCTGTTACAGAAAATTAAAGGATACGTTACGTATTTAACAGTTAAGATAATATATTTGTACAGAAAATAAATTTGATCATAAATGTCAGTTTATAAGATACCAGTACAGGTATTATAATAGTTTACAATTAGGACAAATTAAATAAACCTTTTAAAATTCTTTGGAGATCTATGTAACTTAAACATGTTTTGACAAATGCGTTGGTATGTTTTAATATTCATCTTTGACTTTTCAAAGTAAAGAAATAGGCCTAAGAAATGTTTTGAACCCTTCCTGCCAATATATCAGTAATGAAACAAAGAAAGATCAACATAGCCTACATTCTCAGATATAACCACAGTCAAGTATATACAGTCGCGAAGCTCAATACGTAGTAAATATGCAAACATTAGATAGTTGCTCACCACTAGGATCGCTAATATCGCCTCATTACAGGCAATGCAAAATAATACCGTCACAGTCTATTGTTTCTAGCAGCCTCAAAACTCAAGCTTCGTGACTGTATATAGTACACTGTGATATAGCTTTAATATAAGCTAACTGAACACTGGACAATTCACAATGCTCTTTGATGTTCTCAATTCTGATTCCTGTTGAAATGAAAGAAGCAAGTTATGAAAAATGGAAGCAGAAATACTTAAAAAAATTGTCAACATACATTTTCCATAAACAATCAGGATTTAATATGTCGGATTCAATATCTGCAGTCCCTTCTGTGAGTTCTTTCAATGCTCTGACGAGAGTGGAGTGGTAATCAGATAACAGACCAGACATGTGTTTCAGGCGCATTTCTCTTGAAGTGCAACAATAAAGAAGGTTTACTATGTCGAGTGCTGGAGACCCATAGCGAGCGAGCTGGAAATCTACCAAACACACCTGAAAAATATCAAAATATTCACTGCATATATAATTGTTACTTTTTCAACAAAAGCATACTAGTACTTACTTACTTACTGGCTTTTAAAGAACCCGGAGGTTCATTGCCACCCTCACATAAGCCCGCCATCGCTCCCTATCCTGTGCAAGATTAATCCAGTCACTATCATCATATCCCACCTCCCTCAAATCCATTTTAATATTATCTTCCCATTTACGTCTCGGCCTCCCTAAAGGTCTTTTTCCCTCCGGCCTCCCAACTAACACTCTATATGCATTTCTGGATTCGCTCATACGTGCTACATGCCCTGCCCATCTCAAACGTCTGGATTTAATGTTCCTAATTATGTCAGGTGAAGAATACAATGCGTGCAGTTCTGTGTTGTGTAACTTTCTCCATTTTCCTGTAACTTCATCCCTCTTAGCCCCAAATATTTTCCTAAGCACCTTATTCTCAAACACCCTTATCCTATGTTCCTCTCTCAAAGTGAGAGTCCAAGTTTCACAACCATACAGAACAACCGGTAATATAACTGTTTTATAAATTCTAACTTTCAGATTTTTCGACAGCATACTGGATGATAAAAGCTTCTCAACCGAATAATAACAGGCATTTTGCATATTTATTCTGTGTTTAATTTCCTTCCGAGTATCATTTATATTTGTTACTCTTGCTTCTAGATATTTGAACTTCTCCATCTCTTCGAAGGATAAATCTCCAATTTTTATATTTCCATTTCGTACAATATTCTAGTCACGAGACATAATCATATACTTTGTCTTTTCGGGATTTACTTCCAAACCTATCTCTTTACTTGCTTCAAGTAAAATTCCCGTGTCTTCCCTAATCGTTTGTGGATTTTCTCCTAACATATTCACGTCATCCGCATAGACAAGCAGCTGATGTAACTCGTTCAATTCCAAACCCTCTCTGTTATTCTGGACTTTCCTAATGGCAAAGAGCAAAGTTAAAAAGTAAAGGTGATAGTGCATCTCTTTGCTTTAGCCCACTGTGAATTGGAAATGCATCTGACAGAAACTGACCTATACGAACTCTGCTGTACGTTTCACTCAGACACATTTTAATTAATCGAACTAGTTTCTTGGGAATACCAAATTCAATAAGAATATCATATAAAATTTCTCTCTTAACCGAGTCATATGCCTTTTTTAAATCTATGAATAACTGATGTACAGCATACTAGTACATACAAAAATAATGAGAAATAATATTGAGTGAAAAGCTTGGGGGAAAAATAGTTATGCAATGGATTCTAGCACATCGTAATATACAAGGAAATGAAAAAGCCGATATGCTTGCTAAGAAAGGCTCCAAAATTAAACAGAAAACAACAATTGCAACAACTGCATTCCCTTATGAATCAATCACTGCCTGCTGAATCACATATAGCTTACGCAGCTACAGAATGCGATCCAGCAGGCAGTGGAATCAATAAAACAAATAATAAAGAAGAACCAGGCGAGTTGGCGCAGACGGTAACGTTTGTGACTCGTATTCGGAAAGTCCTGTGTTCAAATCCCGTGGCCGGCCAATCCGATTGGGGTTTTTCATGATTTCCCTCAGTCACAAAGACAAATGCTGGATTAGAAATTTACATACCAACCTTCAATTGTAGTCAAATTTAGTACATATAGGCCTAACAGAGACTGCCTTCAATTGTAGTCAAATTTAGTATACATAGGCCTAACAGTGACTGCCTCCGTGGTCTGTTGGTCAGTATGCTGGCTTACAGATCAGGAGGTCCCGGGTTCGATTCCCGGGCTCGGCTCTCGGTGAATTTTTATTGAAGAAGAAGAATTCGCTGGGTGTCTAGAGTCTGGAAATTTGTATGATTGTGAATGTGAGTGTGACGGGTTAATATTAATTAACCAATCATCACAAATATAAAAATACATCAGGACTGTCGCTGGACAGTAACCTGAACACACGTTTCAGCGTCACATTGTTGACAAGTAACTCCATCTGTTAGCACAACCATAAAGCATCTAATAGATGCTATAGAGTTACGAACAACGAAAAAAAAAAAAAAAGGCTAAGGCCCAATTGTATAAAACTCCCTGACTAAAGATCAACTTTGATCGAAGATCGAAAAGTGATCCGAGTTCAAACACTTCTTCTATTGTATAAAACTTTTCTGCGATCAAATTACCTTGGTTCAAATGCAATCTAAGTTCACGTGAAAAAGATTTGGCAACATCGCATAAACAGGTGAAATACGTGATGTGTGGACAGGTTTGTTCAGTGTTGCCAATCTAGCGACTTTAACACTTTTTCAACAACAATTTCTTTTAACTTTTATATTGCTTAAATAGGGATTTAGTGACCTTTTTAGCACCCCATAGTGACAAAATTTAATCTTTCTTTGTTGATAATGAGAAATCTAGCGACTTTACAACTACTTTTTGGCCACTTTCCGTACACTCTGTTGGAGACACTGGTTTTTTGTGCAATGTAAATAATGGCGGACAATAAGAAGAAGGTTGACTGTTCTCCAAGTTATCATCAAGTTATGGTGTTTGATACTGCTAAACATAATAAAGCTTTATAAAACGACAATTTTCGTTTAGTAATACAGTTAATTGAACATTTATGAATGTACCTATTATATCCATTAATAATTAATGGTTGTTATAAACATAATATAATTATAGGTTATGTTATTTGATACTGCTGAACACGATAGAGCCTTATAAAATATGATTGTTTGTGTATTAAGGCAAGAAATTGAAAGAAATATATATAAATGTACGTATCATATCTATTAATATTAATAATAATGGATATTTTATTTGCACAACCTGCCACTCGTATATTTCAAACAGAAAAGAAATAACTGAACTTGGATCATCTAACTTAATCGGAGAAATTTCTTCAGTCAAAGTTGACTTTAGTTTGAGACAAATTAATCTCAGATTAGACTTTATACAACACAAAATTCTAAGTTCAGCTGAAACAAGGATCAATTTAACCTCTGATCTAAGATTAAATGGTTTATACAATCGGGCCTAACAGTGTTCAGTTTTCGTACAATATTAGATTAAATGTAACTGATCAAAGAATCTACAAACGTAGGCCTACTTTTTTGGTATAGAAATGGATAATTACTTGAATTAGAAAACACACTAAATTGAGCTCTTTTGCATGAAGATGGTGAGATTCTTATTTTTATTGGCGATATAAACACCCATAAAATTGTATACTTAGTATATTTTCATTCTAAAATATAATGACAATATGAATTAATATTCTGGGGCAACTCATCTGAAGTCAAACATATTTCTGTTTTACAAAAGAAAGTTATAAGTATAATGACTGGTGTGTATAAAAGGATGTCATGTAAAAAGATTATCCAAAATTTAGAAATCTTGACTTTACCTTGCAAGTATACACTTTTCTGATGATGTTTTTCGTTAAAAACAGAGATACATTTAGTATTAATCAAAACATTTACAATATTAATGCGGATGCTTTAGCAAAGAAGGGCAGCACTGCTACTTACAGACCTGTTACTAAATCTACGTATTACTCTGTGAAGAGATTTATTAAATCTACATACTTTGATTTCAACAAACAAAATTTGATAACTCAATCCCAAGGGAAAAATTGGAACTCTCTGCATCAAAATCCACAGTTAATTTCCGATTTACCACGAAAATCGTCTGTAGCTGCATTTAGATTGGCAACAGGCCATGACGTTTGGCCAAACACCTGCATAGAATTTGAATATATCAGTCCCCTAACTGCCCATTGTGCAACTCAAACCAAGAAATGGATTCGGAACACCTCAAAATCTGTGCTTCATTGGCTAGTCATGATAATATCTTTGAAAATATTGGAGTGCAAGAGGTCAAATGACTATTGTCAAACGCCTGGCATTAGAAAACAACAACAACAACATATTATTGCAAGACACAAATCACATATCCATATACCTTTCACCTCGTCTGGTATGTAAAAGGATTTCCCTGTTCCTGTATTACAGTCTTCAATGAACTGCTTAATTAGCTTTAAGCTTCGAAGGACCAAGAGAAAAGGTTCAGAACAGAATTAACAACATTTCTATATAATCATACCTTCTACTCAACTGATGGATTGTTTATTCTTGTAAATTGAATTAATATTATTGATCGCTTCCTATGAGGTTTATGAGGAGGTTGGTTTCGTCTCTTCTGATGGCTCTACTAGACGGGCTGATATCATCATAATTGATCGGCAGAAGGATAAGGGTGTCATTCTTGATCCCACAATCCGTTTCGAGATGCACGAGCAACAGCCACAAGAGGTGTGTTGTGAAAAACAAGTCATCTATGAGCCTTGTTGTCAGCATCACATCACACATTGGACAGTTTTTGGGCTCATGTTCGGTGCCCGTGGCACGATCCCACGAGAAACTTTAAATCAACTTAAACAATTTAAAATTTCTGATGCAACGATTGATGCCATAGGATCTCATGTGTTAAAATCATTCTTAGCTATAATTAGTAATCATTTGTACCCAACAAAATTTTATTGTAAATGATTTCCTATGTTTTCATATCATTTATCTTAATGTTTTCTTTTCCCTTTCAAATTTTCATGCAATTGATTTTCATGATTATTCTTTATGAAATGATTAGTAGGCCGATCTATTCGAACCCTTATTTAGGGCGGCTTTTTTTATTAATAAATAATTTGTATAACGTTTGACTTGTTCCACATCTCAAAGCTACAATGCTAAGTTATATGGAATGCAATAAACGAAATGCAATAAAGAATACATAAATGACAGTATGCGAATTTTCTTTAATCGCGCCTTTCATTTACAATTCATTTAAACTGAATATTCAAAGCATTATACCTTCAATTTTCTCTTCATTTGACTCCCGCTTTTATTCCTGGTTTATTTTCAGCTATTCCACAGAACTCGTTTCTGGTGGCGAGATACACAACGCCGATCTCTATAGGCAACTTATCGTACATCCTGTGTTTTGCGAGGAAGTCTAATTGGATCTCTGCAGGCGTTTTCCGATAGTGTGTGTGCTGTGCTAACATGTGTTTTCACAGAAACCCTTCTCGTTAGGGAACGACGAATGCAGTGATTTAAAAAGTGGACTATGAAACCACTGCTGTGGTAGTCTGGATTTTTACAGGCATTCGAACAATTATGCTTGTATCAATGCATGCGTACGCCCTGGAGCCACGCTGTTCATCTGGCCAATTAATACGCCATGATTGCTCCACTCGTAAAGCGCTGCTATTTTCGTCGTTTTTATCTGTGGAACGAACCAATTGCGAAGTTGTTCCAAACCTACTATCGTTCACAACGTGCTCATACGCGATTTTTTTTACTGATAGTTGTTTAAATTATTTACACACTCTCAAAGCAGAAAAGATTAAAATTTTTATTTCTTTTTCAGATATAACAGTTGTTAAAAAAACTCACTCTGGTTAGTTTGATAAAATGTCACAGGATGGAGGAGTTCCATGCTGGCTTAATGTTTCGTATTCGATCTACAGGGTTCTAAACGGACATTTTTCATTTTATCTATCGTCATTCTTTCTAGAAAATATTTGGATAGTAAAGAAAGAGCAACAACATCAGGTATCAGTAGTAAAGGAGCAACAACGTCACCACAAAAAAAAATAATGGAAAGAAAATAATTTTCATTCGTTTTAATAATTTAACAAAAATATTGGTCTTGTAAACCAAAATTAAGGTATGCCTTTTAAAACTTCAGAAAAAAGATTATATCTTTTCATTAATTCCCAAAATTAATATTTTAAATAAGCTACTTTCTGTAGTAAAGAAGGAGCAACAACGTCAGGTATCAGTAGTAAAGAAAGAGCAACAATGTCAGGTATCGTTAGTAAAGAAGAAGCAACAATGTCAGGTATCAATAGAAAGAAGGAGCAACAACGTCAGGTATCAGTAGTAAAGAAAGAACAACAATGTCAGGTATCGTTAGTAAAGAAGAAGCAACAATGTCAGGTATCAATAGAAAGAAGGAGCAACAACGTCAGGTATCAGTAGTAAAGAAAGAACAACGTCGGGTATCAGTAGTAAAGAAAGAACAACGTTGGGTATCAGTAGTAAAGAAAGAGCAACAATGTCAGGTATCGTTAGTAAAGAAGAAGCAACAATGTCAGGTATCAATAGAAAGAAGGAGCAACAACGTCAGGTATCAGTAGTAAAGAAAGAACAACGTCGGGTATCAGTAGTAAAGAAAGAACAACGTTGGGTATCAGTAGTAAAGAAAGAACAACGTCAGGTATCAGTAGTAAAGAAAGAACAACGTCGGGTATCAGTAGTAAAGAAAGAGCAACAATGTCAGGTATCGTTAGTAAAGAAGAAGCAACAATGTCAGGTATCAATAGAAAGAAGGAGCAACAACGTCAGGTATCAGTAGTAAAGAAAGAACAACGTCGGGTATCAGTAGTAAAGAAAGAACAACGTTGGGTATCAGTAGTAAAGAAAGAACAACGTCAGGTATCAGTAGTAAAGAAAGAACAACGTCGGGTATCAGTAGTAAAGAAAGAGCAACAATGTCAGGTATCGTTAGTAAAGAAGAAGCAACTATGTCAGGTATCAATAGAAAGAAGGAGCAACAACGTCAGGTATCAGTAGTAAAGAAAGAACAACGTTGGGTATCAGTAGTAAAGAAAGAACAACGTCAGGTATCAGTAGTAAAGAAAGAACAACGTCAGGTATCAGTAGTAAAGAAAGAACAACGTCGGGTATCAGTAGTAAAGAAAGAACAACGTCAGGTATCAGTAGTAAAGAAAGAACAACGTCGGGTATCAGTAGTAAAGAAAGAGCAACAATGTCAGGTATCGTTAGCAAAGAAGAAGCAACAATGTCAGGTATCAATAGAAAGAAGGAGCAACAACGTCAGGTATCAGTAGTAAAGAAAGAACAACGTCGGGTATCAGTAGTAAAGAAAGAACAACGTCAGGTATCAGTAGTAAAGAAAGAACAACGTCGGGTATCAGTAGTAAAGAAAGAACAACGTCAGGTATCAGTAGTAAAGAAAGAACGTCGGGTATCAGTAGTAAAGAAAGAACAACGTCGGGTATCAGTAGTAAAGAAAGAACAACGTCAGGTATCAGTAGTAAAGAAAGAACAACGTCAGGTATCAGTAGTAAAGAAAGAACGTCGGGTATCAGTAGTAAAGAAAGAACAACGTCGGGTATCAGTAGTAAAGAAAGAACAACGTCAGGTATCAGTAGTAAAGAAAGAGCAACAATGTCAGGTATCGTTAGTAAAGAAGAAGCAACAATGTCAGGTATCAATAGAAAGAAGGAGCAACAACGTCAGGTATCAGTAGTAAAGAAAGAACAACGTCGGGTATCAGTAGTAAAGAAAGAACAACGTCAGGTATCAGTAGTAAAGAAAGAGCAACAATGTCAGGTATCGTTAGTAAAGAAGAAGCAACAATGTCAGGTATCAATAGAAAGAAGGAGCAACAACGTCAGGTATCAGTAGTAAAGAAAGAACAACGTCGGGTATCAGTAGTAAAGAAAGAACAACGTCAGGTATCAGTAGTAGAGAAAGAACAACGTCAGGTATCAGTAGTAAAGAAGGAGCAACATCGTCAGGTATCAGTAGTAAAGAAAGAACAACGTCAGGTATCAGTAGTGAAGAAGGAACCCGAATTTTTCATTCAGATCGGAATGAGAACTGTTACTAGTGTTATGAATTTACAATATAATTCGTGAAATCCATAAGAAGGGGAACCTTAGTAATTTGTCTTGTGTAATTATTTTACAAGGTGCAATGAATACATATTTCCGAACTGCGCTTGTATTTATTGTATCATTAAACATACATGCGCGTGTTACTGAAGATCATTGCTTTCATGCCTGTTGAGTCGGTCTATCAAACAGCGTCAGATTGCCTTTAAGAACTGAGTTTCTACACGTGATTTTGTGTAAACACGTCAAGGACCCGTATCGATTTTTTCTGAAATCTCTCCATGTACGTCTTTCGCCTAGTCTTCTTCTCTGCCTTTCAAGTGATGCATGTAATATAGATTCCAGGCGTTTCTCTGGTTCTAGATAAAATTCTCCCTTTCCTATGCCCTGTGTGTTGCCTATATTCAGGGCAGTCAGGAGTTTATCGATTTCCCCTTGTATTTTCTTACTAAATTTATACTTAATTATGAAATACACTGATTTGAAGAAGATAAGATGCAGCATTTTCAATAATGTGTCATAACACAATGTTATAAAACGTAGAAATATGTCTGTAATGCCTTCATCCATTCAAAAGTTCGCCCATAACTAACTTCCCAACCGTTACATTTCGGACATAGGAATATCAGGTGAAATCGATGTAGATTACCCCAAACTACTTACTTACTGGCTTTTAAGGAACCCGGAGGTTCATTGCCGCCCTCACATAAGCCCGCCATTGGTCCCTATCCTGAGCAAGATTAATCCATTCTCTATCATCATATCCCACCTCCCTCATCCATTTTAATATTATCTTCCCATCTACGTCTTGGCCTCCCTAGAGGTCTTTTTCCCTCCGGCCTCCCAACTAACACTCTATATACATTTCTGGATTCGCCCATACGTGCTACATGCCCTGCCCATCTCAAACGTCTAGATTTAATATTCCTAATTATGCCAGGTGTGTTCAGGATTGAATGAGCGTCTGCAAGCAAGTCACCATTCTCATCCTTGATCACGTTTACCCTTGCCTGATATCCATTCTTGAATTCCTTTATGCCCTTATATAAATCTGTAATGTTTTTATTTCTACTATTTGTTTCTACCTCATTCAGTTTTTCCTTCAAGTAATCCCTATTTTTTTCCTAAGCGTACGATTTGCTTCCCGTCTTTTATTGAAATAATTATCTCTATTCGCCTCAACTGGATCCTGTAAGAATTTCAATTTTTCCTCTTTCCTTCTTTCTACTACCATGCAACAATCTTCATCAAACCACGGTTTCTTTTTCTTAGTTTCATAATAACCTATGCTCTGTTCAGCTGCAATTTTGATATTACCTCGGATATTTTCCCACACGCTATTAACATCTAACTCTTCCTCAACTTCATCGGAACTTGCTAATATGGCAAACCTATTTGAAATTTCGACCTGACAATGTTGCTTAGTTTCCTCGTCCTTTAATTTCGGAATATTGAATCTTTTAATATTAACTTGTTGCTCTACTCGCTTGGCTACTGATAGTTTTTCTCTTAGTTCTCCAATTACCAAATAATGGTCAGAATTACAGTCTGCCCCCTGAAGGTTCGAATGTCTACTATACTAGTATGTCGTCTTTTATCTATCAAGATGTGATCTATCTGGGTACCCCAAACTACATTACCCTAAAACATTTTACATTAATAATTCTGAGACGTTCTGTATAAATAACAGGAAATGAAAAAGTAAGCAATTACGATTAAAATTAATAGATTAATAACAATAAAACAAATAAGTATAATGACTGATTAGATTAAAATAGATACAATAACATTATTATAGAAATATAAGGTATTTCAAAAGTCAGTTCAAGCATTAAACAGCTATAAATTTTATAATATTTGCTATAAATATTATATTTAATATATTTATAATATTTATAGTGGTTTAATGTTTAAAGTTACTTTTGAAATACCCTATATAATCATTAAATAAAGAAGATAAACACAAGTGAATAAGAAGAATGAAACGAATGCACATCTTTCTAAAGAAGTGGCTTTTCGTCTTATTACATGGTCGCTCGTAGCATGCATGGTAAGAAGGACACACATTCACTCCGGAATCTATCTAGAAGTGACTGGAAATACAAACTGCCAGTCAGATCGTAAGCAGATTGTCTAGGCACCCGGTACACTGCAATCTTTAATCATTAACAAAAACGTAGGATCCTTACTTCGAGGATTTCCCCATGCTCAGAGTATTTGAAGAGAATGTTGTTCGTCCAACAGTCGCCGTGGCACAGCACTGCCAACGGTTCCCGGGGCTCGACCAGCGACACCATGCGGCTGAAGAACGTGCTGTTGTCCACGAAGTCCCGGAACTTGTCCAGGTAGCGCGTGTCGTCCCCCAGTGTCTCTCGTACCTGCGGACATTATACGATCATCAAATGTTGTGTCTTTTCTGCACCTCTGATATACTGTACTAATACCATAAGGGTCTTTTAATTTAATTTACTGTAGGCCTATGTCTTCATAAGAAATACAGTAGAACCTCTATTATCCGTGGTAATGAAGGGGGTGAACTGATCGGTTAATCGAAAAAATCGGATAATCCGTACCATAAAATATATTCATACATTTAGTGAATAAATGCTTACACTTTCGTAATTTCCTCCAAGATCTTGTATTGAACACGCTAGGTAGTGGATCAGAAGTTCAGTGATTTAAATCTGGTTATTAACAATGGGTTTTTAAGGGTCAAAGAAACTCCTTGTAATGGCTATCAGTGGAAAAATAGGAATAGTGGAGGTCTCGTGTCGTAGAGTTACATACTTTATACACTTTATCCTGATTTTGACTACAATATCATATTCTGAGTTGAGCCACAGTTTATCGTTCTCCAAACCACTCAGTTATTTGTAGCCTACTTTTTTAATACTTAGCACAACACGATTTTTTTAAAAGCAAGGAAGTCATTTTACACGGAATTTATACAGTAGGACAACCCAACAGTAGACCATATAGTGTAAGGGAAAAGTCTTGTAACAACCCTCTCTAGAAAAAATAACGTGGTAATATAATGTACAGTACTTCGTGTATAGAAAAAAAACGACATAAAGACAGTCGGATAATCCGCCAATCGTTTAATACGGTGGCGGATAAACGGGGTTCTACTGTAAAGGAAATACAGTAGTTAAGATCGATTTTGAATTCATAGTCATTTTGTGCGTTCGATTTCAAATATAGACTATACAAGTTGCAATCAATATATTCCCGAACTGCGCTTGTATTTTTTGTATCATTAAACATACATGCGCATGTCATTGAAGATCATTGCTTCCATGTCTGTTGAGTCAGTCTATCAAACAGCGTCAGATTGTATTTAAGAACTGAGCTTCTACACGTGATTTTGTGGAAACACGTCAAGGGCCCATTGTTGAGATTTTTCCTGTAATCTCTCTAATAATAATAATTTATTTAATCTGACAGGGCTAAGGCCATTAGGCCTTCTCTTCCGCCCAGCCAGACTCTAATTCTAATTGAATACAATTGCTTACATAGTTATTACATTAATATCTAGACCATAAAACAACATGAAAGTAAATAATGAAAGTTGGATAACTAATGTTAGTGTGACAATAATAAACATTGGTAAGAAATAGTTATAATAATAATAATAATAATAATAATAATAATAATAATAATAATAATAATAATAATAATAATAATAATAATAGTAATGAGATAATTTAAATATTTATTCTGTGATATATATAACCATTAAACATTGAGAAACCTGAAAGAGCTATTATTGTTAACAAGAATTGTTAGAAAATATTTCGTTAGTCTATTCTTAAATTGGTTTGATGTCTGACAGTCCCTGACGTTACTCGGTAGGGTATTCCAAAGTCGAGGAACAGCCACAGTGAAAGAAGATGAATATGAGGATGTTCGGTGGGAGGGAATGGATAATATTGAGGAGTGTTGTGATCGTGTGTCTAGGTTATGATGGGTGGATAAATTTTGAAAACGAGACTCAAGATAGACAGGAGTGGAGAAATGCAATATGTGAAAGAGAAGGGAATGACAGTGGATTTTTCTACGATCTTCTAGACGGAACCAGGACAACATTTCGAGGGATGGTGTTACGTGATCAGCCCGGCGAATATTGCAGACGAAACAGACGCACATATTATGAACACGTTGTAGTCTCTGTGCCGAAGTAACGCTTAGGTCAGTAAGCAGGATATCACAGTAATCGAAGTGGGGCATCACGAGTGTTTGCACTAACATTTTTTTTTTCATGGAAAAGGGTAGAAAATTCTTCAATCGCCTAAACGAGTGGATTAATGAGAATACTTTTTTTGCAGGTTTCTGCAACTATATACGCCTTATAGCTTGTCTTCTTCTCTGTTCTTCAAGCGATGCATTTAGTATAGATTCCAGGCGTTTCCCTGGTTCTAGATAACTTGTCCCTTTCCTAAGTTATGTATGTTGCCTAGATTCAAGGCAGTCCGGAAACTTATTGATTTCCACTTTTACGTATTAATTTTGTACTAGATTATAATACTTCATGCATAACTGTTAATTTCCTGTGGCAACCCTGACCATGGTGAAGGCGTTGCGGGTGGCCGCCCGGTAGTAGCCTCGGTACCAGTCCTCGTTCTCGGGCATGAAGAGCGCCTCCTGCACGCTGTCGGCCACGCTGCTGGCGAACTCCCGCGGCCTGCAGAGCTTCATGGCCAGCGACAGGGCGTGCAGGAGGGCCAGCTCGCGCATGGTGGCGCGGCAGTGCGCGGAGTCGAGCCCCGCCTTGCGGTCCGTCATCACGAAGCCCCGCGCGCACAGGTCCTCCAGCACCAGCTCGGTGTCGTGGGCCAGGTAGCAGCGCGGCACGGCTCGGAACGGGGTCGTCACTGCGCACGAAGCCTGCAAACGGAGACAATTTCAACATTTCTTTTCCCTGACTACTCCTTTACTTCCTTTTCCATCTTCTTCTTCTGCTGAACCTCCCCTCCTTTCAGTATCTACATCTGATATTTCTTTTCATTTAACCTTTCTTTCCTTCAGCAATATTTCATCTCTTACTTATTCTTATTTCAAGCTTAAGGATACATTTGAATTTTCTTAACCAGTTGAGCTAGCATTTATTTATTTATTGAATTATTGATTTATTGATTGATTTATTTATTTACTTATTTATTTGTTTGTTTATTTATTTATTTGTTTATTTATTTGTTTGTTTATTTATTGTTTTATTTTTTGTGTATTTGTTTGTTTGTTTATTTGTTTGTTTGTTTATTTGTTTGTTTATTTGTTTGTTTGTTTGTTTATTTATTTATTTATTTGTTTATTTGTTTGTTTGTTTATTTGTTTGTTTGTTTATTTATTTGCTTATTTGTTTGTTTATTTATTTGTGTAGTTGTTTAATTATTTATTTGTTTGTTTATTTATTTGTTTGTTTATTTGTTTATTTGTTTATTTATTTATTTATTTATTTATTTATTTAAAGGTCTGAATGAAATTACAGCAGGAAGTTTGGTGATTTAATGTTGTAAATCGTGTTTTACTGTGATGAAAATGTGTTTAGGGGATCATAGATATAGAGATCAGGTAGGAAGTTATAAAAAAAGTTGGGAAATTAAAAAGGGGCTAGTTAATAAATATAGTTACCGATTGAAGTTTACTGTAAAGAAGTAAATCTTCGAAAGTGATGTAGTGAAGTTTATGAAAGATGATCTTAGTGACAGTATTTATAATTTTTTTTTTCAGAGTGTTGATTGTGGTTAAGAAATGAATGATCAACTAAAGTGAACTAGATACTCATGTCAAGATTTAATAAGATTATAATTACGTATATTAGGTAGAAAAAAGATCCCAATGATTATAACCGGGTGGAGAGTTACGAGTTAGATGTAATGTAGAAAGACGGAATTATGTATAAATTTAGTTAGCAAGATTAGAATGCTGGAAGGAACGTAAGTGTGTAACGAACAGATGGTGGGTATTTAAGATCATTAAGAAGAAATTGACTGTTTGGAGTTAAGTTAACAGCGAGAGTAGATGAGTTATATTTTAACAGGCTGTGGGGATTGCATGCTAATTGTAGTTATATTAATAGAAAGTTATGGTGAAACCCGTATACATAAGTTGTGGTACACCATAACTAATATAAATGTTGATGACAAATAAATATATATCTATCTATTTACTTATTTGTTTATTTATTTAATTATTTATTTGATATTTTGCCACAATAATAAGTCAAAGACTGAACAATCAAGACTTCACATTTTTCGTAATATCATTATATGACTTATTTGAATTAACATAAAATGAATTCAAAATTCAAATTTGTATAGTGTTTTATAGTTTTTGTTTTGAGGGAAGTCCACGTATAGCTTCTTGTCAGCGCTACCGGACAGTAATATGTATTTACCAGAAAGTCAGTTCAGATCTGTTTAGCAAACAGGGGGAAGGGGTGACTGTACTGTTGATTGACTGAATGCAAGGGGAGAAGAGCCGAGTTAAGAGCAAAGGGAACCCAATCTTTATATTCCGACCGCAAACTGCATAGTAATAAAAATAAACTACATTACTCTACGAAACTGGTCGTGTCGCTGCGCATAGAGATTTATACACTACATACCAACTATAAAAATAAATTATTGTTTTAGCCATTTGTTTCTATTTATCTCCCCTAAAAGGCGTTACTCGCAATGTACACGGCGTTGCCAAGGATACATATAGCTACTCTGTTCATACTAAATTCATGTACCGAGAAAAATAAAAACTGAAACAAGAGCGATTTTCGTTTACTTTATGGTAAGGAATTTAAAAAAGAAACACATGATTCAGCGACAACTTTTGTACTATAATGCACATTTCTTTCTTTCTTTGTCGTATTTAATGTCGTTATTTTGACAGATTTACATTATAATGCGGTGCAAGGATATATACCACTGTACAAACACTAGACTGTCTCACAATGCAGGCATCTCTGACCATGTGGCCAGCACGATGCAGAGAGGTTACAGGACTATTACAGAATACCCCGTATATGACGTATAGAAACGCTGTGTCCTACACTGCGCCTGTCATAAGCTGCCGAAGTTCAAAGAGTTTGTCGGGCGTTGCATGGGTGCAGTTCACCTCAGTTTGTTGTGAGCTACTGAAGTGATTACTCATTTGTGCGTAGTGTAGTGTTTTCTTTACAATTGTTTCATAGTAATGTGTAATATATAGCAGGGAATGCCTGTACTTTTAAGTTATGCATAGAATGGGAGAAAATATTCGCCAAGTAGCTACCTATTTAGAACATTTCGCAAGATTATATTTTGAATTTCTTTTGTAACACAGATAAGATGCACTTGTAATCATTTTTAAATCGTTTATAAACATTTTCCCGCTAAACAGGTATTTTCCCCGCTATTTTCTGCAATTAGAATTAGCTGCAAAACGATAATAATAAGCATCCCGTTCTTAGCAGAGATGATCACAGTTATAGCATCTCTGGATTTAGTACATAACGATCCGCGAAAGCGTTCCAACAGCGTCCAGTCCAGTTTCAATCCCATAGCAGATGCTCAACTAGCGCATGATGGTACAGGATCCGTACATGAACTGATCCATGAACCGCTTGTTGGAACGAACCTATTCTCAGTTAGGTGAAACTCCATGTATTAGTGGGAGTACCTGGAACTCCAGGAGCACCGGAAGGGCCTGCGTGTAGAACGCCACCTCGTTCCTGAAGAGAACCTCTGACTTGAACGCTTGACGTCGGGCGGGATTGTCAGGCAGGCACTTGTAGATAAGGGAGCGTTTCCAAGGCTCCCCATTTTGATCCACACCCTGGACACGAACCCGGTATAGCATGGCTGTGTAATTGTCTCCACGACCTGATCCAGTGGCAACCTACAACAAACAAGAAAATCTAACCCTTTGGTAAAGGTTTCAGTAACAGTGAAACCCTTTAACAGAAAGAGAAAAAGGTTTGACACATGTATAATCCAGGAAATTTAACTTGGCATCACTCTTATACCATGCATTTACATTATTTTTGCCGGCAATATATTTTACAATGCCACTTGAATTGTTTCTACGCAATACTTAACAAAGAAGATCACAGTATATGTCAGCTTTACTAATTTCTAGTTTTTGGAGCGTCGAAACGAGAAGTTTTCTATGAGCGAGACGAAAGCAGCTAGGGAAGTAAGAGAAATTCAGCGCTGACATTTAAGGAAGAACAAAAGTCACTTGGACTTCTCGTGCAAAAGTTGTCTGCTAGCGATAAATTAGCAACATGTTCTCGTAGACTGTACAGTATATCTTATCTTGTCAGATCAATTTGGTTAAATATCGTTTCGTGGACCAGCATTTAGTTCGCGTGTTGTTAACATTTACAGGTATTACTGTTATGTTATACCCAAATCTTCCATAATACTCGCACTTTAAATATACTGGTGAAAAACTTTACGCTCTGAACATAGCTCAGTGTGGTTTTAGGCGCAATACGTGTAGATCGACTATTGATAAGATTTTTTGTATTCGACAGATATTGGAGAAAAAAATGGGAGTAAAAGGGTACAGTACATCAATTATTCATAGATTTCAAAAAGGCATATAACTCGGTTAAGACAGAAGTTTTATATAATATTCTTATTCAATTTGGTATTCCCAAGAAACTAATTCAATTCATTAAAATGTGTCTCAGTGAAACGTACAGAAGAGTCCATATAGGTCAGTTTCTGTTATATGATTTTCCAATTCACTGCGCGCTAAAGCAAGGAGATGCACTATCACCTTTACTTTTTAACTTTTCTCTACAATATGCCATTAGGAAAGTCCAGGATAACAGAGGATTTGGAATTGAACGGGTTACATCAGCTCCTGTTTAAGTGGATGACGTGAATATGTTAGGAGAAAATACACAAACGATTAGGGAAAACACAGGAATTTTACTGGAAGCAAGTAAAGCGATAGGTTTGAAAGTAAATCCTGAAAAGAGAAAGTATATGATTATGTCTCGTGACCAGAATATTGTACGAGATGGAAATATAAAAATCGGCAGTTTATCTTTTGAAGAGGTGGAAAAATTCAAATATCTTGGAGCAACAGTAACAAATATAAATGATACTCGGGAGGAAATTAAACACAGATTAAATATGGGAAAAGCTTGTTATTATTCGGTTGAAAAGCTTTTGTCATCCAGTTTGCTGTCGAAAAATCTGAAAGTTAGAATTTATAAAACAATTATATTACCGGTTGTTCTGTAGGGTTGTGAAACTTGGACTCTCACTTTGAGAGAGAAACAGAGGTTAAGGGTGTTTGAGAATAAGGTGATTAGGAAAATATTTGGGGCTGAGAGGGATGATGTTACAGGAGAATGGAGAAAGTTACACAACACAGAACTGCACGCATTGTATTCTTCATCTGATATAATTAGGAACATTAAATCTAGACGTTTGAGATGGGCAGGGCATGTAGCACGTATGGGCGAATTCAGAAATGCATATAGAATGTTAGTTGGAAGACCGGAGGGAATAAGACCTTTGGGGAGGCCGAGACGTAGATGGGAGGATAACCTTACAATGGATTTGACGAAGGTGGGATATGATGATAGAGACTGGATTAATCTTGCTCAGGATAAGGGCCGATGGCGGGCTTATGTGAGGGAGGCAATGAACCTCCGGGTTCATTAAAAGCCATAGGTACGTAAGTAAGTCTAGTTTAAAGATTATCTCATCAAGAACTATCAATAAAACTCAAGCTCTTTATATAATTTGTTTTATTTTTATGACTATTTTTCATATGGTATGTAATAATGTGTAAAAAACGATAGGCTACATTGTAAGTTATGTTATGTTCGGGTTCTCTAAAACCCATTTGTAAGTAAGTAAGTAATTTATTATTATTATTACTATTATTATTATTATTATTATTATTATTATTATTATTATTATTATTATTATTATATGTCTTCAGGTGTGAGTCTCCTTAAGGTATTCAACTAAATAATAATTTGCGTAGGTCACAGAGTTAGAAAGTAAGCAGAGTATAAGTTGAAATTCGAACTGAAATCTGAGAGTTTTAGTACAGGCCTTCAGCCATAAAGTAGAGCCTGGGTTGATCGATTTATTGCTTCTACCATTTTAAACAATGCCGTACAATCCAGAGCATGGTAAATACGACTCTATTGCGATTACTACATGACAAACCATATATTTCCATTCGTTATTGTGCGAAAATTATTTACTATCCATAAATTTAGTTAACACCCCATTACGTCTCACTATATCATTTATTGTGTAGTTTATTTGGTACCCAGACTGTTCTCTTCTAATTTGGAAGGATAATAATAAACATCAGGCTTATTCCTCGCCCACTGACGCAGGCTAATTCATACCACTCAATCTGTATTAACTAATAATACTATTGTAATTTATACTTTGTTACTGTTCTCCTTCAAGGATTAAGACTCTGATTATTACGTCCGGTGTTAAACATAAGTGTTCATACGTAACATGTTTCTAGTATTGTAATATAACCTCTTGACGTAATCCATAGGCCTATACCTCTGACTGAGGTTCTGGCTGATATGTACATCTATTAACAGGCAGTAGGCTTACATCTCACTTGACAATATGTGTCAGCGGAAGAACAATTTGCTTGCTCTTTCGGTATACTTTCATATACTTGCAGCCGCCAAATTACTCTCCAAGGAACGACCACTCGTATAAATTGAGGGAAAGAAGGCAGAGGACGGACACTGGAAAGTTTTCTTTTCTCAATCGTACTATCAGGGACTGGAATGCTTTACCTGCAGACTTACTAAAGGCTTTACCAACAACCAAAAATGTATTTAAAAATAGGCTTAAGGACCTTACTAATAGACGGTAATTATACACAGTATTTAAAGGGTGTAAATTATATGTTGTTATTGAAGTGTTGTATCAGTGAAGAATTATGTTGTGTCAGTGAAGTGTGTTGTATCAGTGAAGAAGTATGTCGTGTCAGTGAAGTGTGTTGTGTAAGTGAAACGTGTTCCTGTCAGTGAAGCTGTATAGGTTATAGTGGCAGTGCAAAGTATTTGAACAGTGAAATGTTTTTGAAGTGTTAGTGAAATCAGGATAGAATCAGTGAAATGTGTCGTAGTTCCAGTGCAGTGAGTGAGTTGACAGCGAAATGAGTGTAATGTTGAAAGGTACTTGTGCCGATATGAACATATACTCGTGGGTTTTAGTTCGATCTTAGTTTTAAGATACAAATTAGAATATTTCAAATGTTATTTTAAGTGATCGTTTCATTTAATTTAGTATATTCCCTGTTGTTGTTATTATTATTATTATTATTATTATTATTATTATTATTAGTAGTAGTAGTAGTATTAATTATTAGTATTATCATTAATTGTATTTTTAATTAATAAGTTTATTATTGTCATTATTGAGTGTAATTAGTTACCACTGCCACCGGGTATATACCCATTGCAGTGTGAATAAATACATACATACAACGTTTTATGTTTGATATGTCACTAAATGGAAATTACTTAATTACTTATGTTACTAGTCAGCGATGTAAGCAATGAGAGGGAAAAGAACTGGTACTCTACCCTAATAACTCCTGGCTTAGTTTCCTCATAAATGATGCCTTATTGGTGTCACTTATGAGATTCCAACATGTCTTCGTACTGCTGTCTAAACATACATATAATGCACAATATGTACAGACCCAAAAACAAAATTTGGGCCACCTGAATTTTCTTTTTGGGTCTGTACAAGAAAGTGACGAACATTCTTGGAAGAGTATTCTCTAACGCCTTGAGAAATCGGAACAAATATCACGAAGTTATAGTGTTATGACTTATGACGGTATGCTTATCTCGTTTCTAGTATCATCAATAAGTAAAATTATTGTTGGTCGAGTTTTTGCATATCTCATCCATATACTTTTTGCATGCAAGATGTGGTTTAATCCAGTTTTGGTTCTACAAAATCAGAGTGCGCTTGCAAGAGGTATACATTGTCACAGCAATTTCACGACTTCAACGACCCTAACTTCATTGTCACAAGTGTTTGAATACATTCAGTTTTGGTTCTACGAAATCAGAGTGCACTTGCAAGAAATACACATTATCACGGCAATTTCACGGCTTCAACGACACCTAACTTCATTGTCGCAGGTGTTTAAATACATTCAGTTTTGGTTCTACGAAATCAGAGTGCACTTGCAAGAAGTATACATTGTCACATCAATTTCATGGCTTCAACAATACCTAACTTCATTGTCGCAGCTGTTTAAATACATTCAGTTTTGGTTCTACGAAATCAGAGTGCACTTGCAAGAAATATGCATTGTCACAGCTATTTCACGGATTCAACGACCCTAACTTCATTGTCGCAAATGTTTAAATACATTCAGTTTTGGTTCTATGAAATCAGAGTGCACTTGCAAGAAATACACATTGTCACAGCAATTTCACGGCTTCAACGATACCTAACTTCATTGTCGCAAGTGTTTAAATACATTCAGTTTTGGTTCTACGAAATCAGAGTGCACTTGCAAGAAGTATGCATTGTCACAGCTATTTCACGGATTCAACGACCCTAACTTCATTGTCGCAAATGTTTAAATACATTCAGTTTTGGTTCTATGAAATCAGAGTGCACTTGCAAGAAATACACATTGTCACAGCAATTTCACGGCTTCAACGATACCTAACTTCATTGTCGCAAGTGTTTAAATACATTCAGTTTTGGTTCTACGAAATCAGAGTGCACTTGCAAGAAATACACATTGTCACAGCAATTTCACGGCTTCAACGATACCTAACTTCATTGTCGCAAGTGTTTAAATACATTCAGTTTTGGTTCTACGAAATCAGAATGAATTGGAAGAAATACACATTATCACAGCAATTTCACGGCTTCAACGACACCTAACTTCATTGTCGCATTCATTAAGTTTTGGGTCTACGAAACCAATACGCACTATTATCTGTGCATTTTGAACTGGCGGATCAAGGTCACATACAAACGTACAACAGTACAAACCATGCACGAGTTACTGAACTTAAAACTGTGAACTGGTAATTCTGGCTGTCCCAGCTGACTTTAGTTGAGGAGAATGGTCAAGCAGACGTGATAAATGCAGTCCATTGCTTGGCCTTGAGCGAGCAGTTCGAAATACACAGATAACAATAGGAATTATCCATTGTCGCAACAATCTCATGACCTCAACATTGGTTTTATATTTTATTTGTTGGAAATTATTCTCATTTTTATCAAAGAGAAATTGTGAAATTAGTTAATAAATTGGTAAAATAAGGGCAAAATGTTGAATATGCATTTAAATATGCAACATAAAGAAGTACAACGTACATGCATATAAGGGGAGAGGATGGTATTTTTTTTAACTTTTTTCCTATTACTACTACTACGATGGCATCACAGCCCAAAGTCGAGCCTTAGCCTCCTCAATTTTCTTCCTCCAACTGTCCCTGTCCTGTGCTAATCTCCTCCAGGCAGTTGTTCCGAGATAGTCCTGAGAATCGATCGTTACCGCATCTATGCATCTATTTTTGGGTCTTCCAATTGGTCTTTTACCATGTATTTTCCCTTCTAAGATCTTCTTTGGTATTCTGTTCCCTTCCATCCGATAGACATGTCCGGCCCATTCAAGCCTCCTTAATTTGATTAAAGTAACAATATCGAAACTTCTATATAACTTATATAGCTCGTTATTATAACGTATTCTCCACTGCATATTTTCTTGCACCGGTCCAAAAATTCTTCTGAATATTTTGCGTTCAAATATACCTAGTTTAGCTTCTGTCTCCTTAGATAATGTCCAAGTTTCGCTTGCATAACAGAGAATACTTCTAATAATTGTTTTGTATATTTTAAGTTTCGTTTCCTTGTGCACACAGTTAGATTTCAATATTGCGCTTAATGCAAAATAGGCTTATTGGCTGCAGTCATTCGACTCTGTACTTCAATTAATTCGTTATTGTTACTTGTCATTACTGTTCCAAACTTTTTTCCTATTTGGTGTAAAATGTTAATTTTTTGTATGTAGAGAGCTCATTGCTGTGGCAACTCAACCAAATAAAAATATATATATATAAAAAAAAAGAAAATTTGGGTACCCAAATTTGAAAAAAATATGCCCAATGCAGGATTGTACTAAAACCGATATATCTAAACCGTTTTTAAAGATAGATTCAAACAGTGTTTTGCAATGTATTTGCAAAAGCATGTTCTACAAACTGTCTTTAACAGAATTTTGATATTAGTCCCAACGTTTGTAAAATAAACAATTAAAATTCAATAACAATTTTCCGATTTCCTTTCTTGCAAACATACAGACGTATTTTTAAAATGAAATCAATTAACAAAATTCTGTTACAGGGAAAAGTTTCCTAATAGTCTAAGGAATGTATGTTCTAAATTTCATGCATGTATCTTTAATAGTTCAGAAATTATATCCATTTTTGTCTGGCAATGTAGCAAAAAAAAAATGAAGTTACTGGAAACCTATAAAAGCGGGCGTGTGATTTAAAAATCCATAGCGCAGGAAGTTTAAAAATGACGTCTCAACATTCGATAAGGGCACAAATACCCACAAAATGTTATGCTATTCATTCCACACATATCACAGAGTATTTTAAAGATTTTTTTGAAAATTTATCCATTTTTCACCAAAAAATGCCATCCTCTTCTCTTAAAGGGGGAAAAAATCCTCGAAATATGCATTTATGCAAAATAAAGTTGGCTTCATTCGAACGTAAGAACCATGATCGGTAAAGATTCAATTTTACTTTCACATTATGCCAAATCAATAGAAACATGCCGCTGAATTAAGTCCCGCGATGTAGTTATCAGATATTCAAAACTTACGTCGAAAGAAGTGATGGAGACCTCGGGGTCCGTATCAGCTAAAAGATTCTCAAGGAACTCCAAAGTCAAGTTGTGCGGTGCTTGGGCAGTCATTGCTCGAAGTGTACGACTGTGTAGACGTCCTCCCGGTAGCCCTCCACTTGCGCGATTACACTCCGAGCACGATGGGCCGCCCGGACCAGACCAAATAGCACAGGAAGACGACACTTTATAAACGTCAATTCGAAGCAGGGGTAAGACCACAAAGGAATTTTCTGTCATGCTGGGGAATAGAATCGAGGGAGAGACTCCCCCCATCGGGAGGGATAAGAAAACAACAGTGATTTATGGCATTTTAATTTAATGACGTATAATGGGAAACACTTCAGTAGAGTTAGTAAATCGTTGTCGTTAGTTCGATGTCATGCTCATAATTAAGACGTGATTGGTGAAAAAATTACCATTATCACAACCACCATTATTATTATTATTATTATTATTATTATTATTATTGGCGGCCGGGTAGCTCAGTTGGTAGAGCAGCTGGTTACGGACTGGAAGGTCCGGGGTTCGATCCCAGGTGGTGACAGGATTTTTTCTCGTTGCCAAACTTTCAGAACGGCCCCGAGGTTCACTCAGCCTCCTATAAAATTGAGTACCGGGGCTTTTCCGGGGGTAAAAGGCGGTCAGAGCGTGGTGCCGACCATACCACCTCATTCTAGTGCCGAGGTCATGGAAAGCATGGGGCTCTACCTCCATACCTCCCAAGTGCCTTCATGGCATGTTACGGGGATACCTTTACCTTTTTTACCTTTTATTGTTATTATTATTATTATTATTATTATTATTATTATTATTGTTGTTGAGGGAGGTGGGATATGATGGTAGAGACTGGATTAATCTTGCCCAGGATAGGGATCGATAGCGGGCTTATGTGAGGTTGGCAATGGACCTCCAAGTTCTCTAAAAGCCATTTGTAAGTATGCAAGTAGGCTAAGTCGTTGTTGTTGTTGTTGTTAAACCGCAAACTTTCGCTATGATAGAAACTCAAATATCAACAGTAGGCCTAACTAAAAATGAACAGAAGGAAGACCATAGTGTTGATTAAGACTTTCCAATAATATGAACAATGCCTTAGATTCTAATTTTATTTTCATATTTCATGTTTTTAGTACAGTATATGTAATGTACACAAACCAGAGATTTCAGTGCGACAGATAAAATTTATTCGGATCTAATAATGTATTTAAATCTAGTGTTCCTGCTCGTCTAAACAATATTTCCAAATGTTATGTTCCAAACATTATATGAAAATCTGATACTCCTTATGTCGTAGGTGTAATGTGTCCAAAAACTGAATTCGTATTTCTGGTGCAATAGGATGCAATGCATCCTTGTAGCTACTGGTAAAATATATGCAAAATATAGATTTCTGATGTTCCTGGTAAGATACTCGTAGATGTAACGTGCACTCTCGTGGATGCAATATACACATTCGTAGAAACAACGTACATACTCGTAGAAGCAATGTACACACTCGTAGAAACAAAGTACACACTCGTAGAAACAAAGTACACACTCGTAGAAACAAAGTACACATTCGTAGAAACAAAGTACACACTCGTAGAAACAAAGTACACATTCGTAGAAACAAAGTACACACTCGTAGAAACAAAGTACACACTCGTAGAAACAAAGTACACATTCGTAGAAACAAAGTACACAGTCGTAGAAACAAAGTACACACTTGTATAAACAAAGTACACACTCGTAGAAACAAAGTACACATTCGTAGAAACAAAGTACACACTCGTAGAAACAAAGTACTCATTCGTAGAAACAAAGTACACATTCGTAGAAACAAAGTACACATTCGTAGAAACAAAGTACACACTCGTAGAAACAAAGTACACACTCGTAGAAACAAAGCACACACTCGTAGAAACAAAGTACACATTCGTAGAAACAAAGTACACATTCGTAGAAACAAAGTACACACTCGTAGAAACAAAGTACACACTTGTATAAACAAAGTACACACTCGTAGAAACAAAGTACACACTCGTAGAAATAAAGTATACACTCGTAAGAACAAAGTACACACTCGTAGAAACAAAGTACACACTCGTAGAAACAAAGCACACACTCCTAGAAACAAAGCACACACTCGTAGAAACAATGTATACTCGTAGAAACAAAGTACACACTCGTAGAAACAAAGCACACACTCCTAGAAACAAAGCACACACTCGTAGAAACAATGTATACTCGTAGAAACAAAGTACACACTCGTAGAAACAAAGCACACACTCCTAGAAACAAAGCACACACTCGTAGAAACAATGTATACTCGTAGAAACAAAGCACACACTCCTAGAAACAAAGCACACACTCGTAGAAACAATGTATACTCGTAGAAACAAAGTACACACTCGTAGAAACAAAGCACACACTCCTAGAAACAAAGCACACACTCCTAGAAACAAAGCACACACTCGTAGAAACAATGTATACTCGTAGAAACAAAGTACACACTCGTAGAAACAAAGTATACTCGTAGAAACAAAGCACACACTCCTAGAAACAAAGCACACACTCGTAGAAACAATGTATACTCGTAGAAACAAAGTACACACTCGTAGAAACAAAGTACACACTCGTAGAAACAAAGCACACACTCGTAGAAACAATGTATACTCGTAGAAACAAAGTACACACTCGTAGAAACAAAGTACACACTCGTAGAAACAATGTACACATTCGTAGGTGTAATGTATGAAGGTCAGATGAAACTTAAAAAATAGATGCAATGTATCCAGATTTGATGCTACTGCTAAGATATTGACAATGTATCCAGATCTGATGCTACTGATAAGATATGAAGAGTCCACTGCAAGAATGATGGATGTCACTTTCTTGTCGAAAATGAACCAAGACTGTCAATGCATAGCTTAAGACATATAGACTGTACATACAGAGTTATATGGCATTAACACATAGTCATTGTCCAGTAATGATCGGAAAATCACAGTTAAGCTTTGAGCGCTAAGCATTTCAAACTTTCAATTGCTTCTCCTGCAAAATGTATTTCAAGTGACATCCATCATTCTTGCAGTGGACACTTCATATATGCAGCAATTTGTAGCTTGCTATTACATTAAAATTAAGTTATGTTTTTATTATCAGCGTCACCAGTGTGCCGGACTTTTGTCCCGCAGGAGATCTTTTACTTGTCAGTAAATCTGCTGACATGAGCCTGTCGCATTTAAGTAGGCCTACAATTAAATGCCATTGACCTGGGCCGAGATCGAATTCGCAACCTCAGGCACAGCACTATACCGACTGTGCCACCCAGGGCGACAGCTTGCTATTATAAAGTTGTGATATTTAAAGCATAATACCATTCTCAGTTTACGATTTATTTTCAGAATAAGCGAATAAAATCTGACCAAGACACCGATCCCATTTTCATCTAGAAAGAATAGCTACTGTGGCCATATTCCTTTTCGCCTCAACACACATTGTGTGGCAGTTAATTCATAACGCATATCCAGAGGAAGGAATCCTTCGGTCCCCATCACATGACTTCCACACATTAACACTGAATGAATGAGATGAGGTTGTGTTGTCTCGGATAACCTATGACTGTTGTGTTTGAAGTACGTTATATGCTCCTGTTCTCGTACCAACAAGCGTTTATACAGGGTGATTCTCGAGGATTTTACCGCCAGTTACGGAGTTTATTTCCGAAGAGATTCAGAGCAAAATATGTCATGTAAACATTTGTCCCAATCTCAATATTTTCAAAGTTACACTAATTTGAAGTTGTTATAAAATACATTTTTTCTTTAGTTTTAAGAGTAAAAGAATATTACAAATAGAGAACGAACTATTCAGAAGTTTCATTTCTTTGATTTACTAGTGTTCTGAAGCTAAAAATGTGTTGTCAGTTGCTTTGTACAGATTTTGTTTTTCAATTTTTAACTAAAAATGACATCATTCTTACGCACTTATCACAAAAATTGTTACAAATCATAAGACTTTAGAAACTTGATTCTTTACAGTTTAGTCCACACCTGTGGAGTAACGGTTAGCGCGTCTAGCTGCGAAACCAGGTGGCCCGGGTTCGATTCCCGGTCGGGGCATGTTACCTGGTTGAGGTTTTTTTCCGGGATTTCCCCTCAACCCAATATGAATAAATGCTGGGTAACTTTCGATATTGGATCCCGGACTCATTTCACTGGCATTATCACCGCCATCTCATTCAGACGCTAAATAACCTGAGATGTTGATAAAGCGACGTAAAATAATCCACTAAAATAAAAAAAATTGCAATTTAATTATGCATCGTAATGTACAGTCTTGAAGAATTTAGAAGAGTGACGTAATTTGTAACAATTGATGTGATAAATGCGTAAGAAAATGTAATTTTGTAGTTAAGCATGGAAAAAAAAAAAACTGTACAAAGCAACTATGGAATTTACAACACAGTTTTAGCTTCAGAATACTAGCTAATTAAAGAAATGATACTCCTGAATAGTTTTTTCTTTATTTGTAATATTCTTTTATCCTTAAAACTCAAGAATAATGGCATTTTACAAACAACTTCAAATTAGTGTAACTCTGAAAATATTGAGATTAGGACAAATGTTTATATGACATTTTTTGCTCAGAATGTCTTCGTAAATAAGCTCCGTAAATAAGGACGGTAAATCCTCGTGATTCACCTTGTATTGCATCGTATATAACTGCTAAAATAATTAAAAGCTGGTAATTTTAGGTTAGTTTTTGGAAAAAAAAAAGAAATCTTTATCAGATCATTCACTCACTTGTGTGTCTATTAGGTCGAGTAACAACTTTTATATTTGTGGACCGATTTTGAGAAATATGACCGCCGTAACTCAGTTTTCAGGATATGTTTTGCCCCAACCGTCTCGCCGATCTTGAGGCAAATACTAAATGAGGCAGTAGAGCAAGTGGACAGCTTCAAATACTTGGAGTGTACTATAAGCAGTAACATGAACTGCAACCAGGAAGTCAAAAGGAGAATACCAAAGGCAAAATAAGGTTTTAGTAGAAAAAGGAACATCTGCGGACCTCTGGAAAAAGAACTAAGGAAGATACTAGTGAAGTGCTTTATGTGGAGTGTGGCACTGCAGACACATGGACATTACGACAAAGTGAAGAGAAGCGACTAGAAACATTTGAAACGTGGATATGGAGAAGTATGGAGTATGTGAAATGGACAGACAGAATAAAAAATGAAGCTGTGTTGGAAAAAGTGGATGATGAAAGAATAATGCTGAAACTGGCCAGGAAGAAAAAAAGAAATTGGCTGGATCACTGACTGAGAAGAAACTTTATACTGAAGGATGCACTGGAAGGAATGGTGAACGAGAGAAGAGTTCGGGGCAGAATAAGATATCAGATGATAGACGACATTAAGATGAATGGATCATATGAGGAGACAAAGAGGAAGACAGAAAATAGGAAAGAGTGGAGAATGATGGGTTTGAAGTGAAATACCTGCCACTTGGCAGAGCACTATATATCCTATGTATTTAAGTAGTTGCGTAATGAATGTATTTACAACATCTATATTACTTACTTACAAATGGCTTTTAAGGAACCCGAAGGTTCATTGCCGCCCTCACATAAGCCCGCCATCGGTCCCTATCCTGTGCAAGATTAATCCAGTCTCTATCATCATATCCCACCTCCCTCAAATCCATTTTAATAATATCCTCCCATCTACGTCTCGGCCTCCCTATAGGTCTTTTTCCCTCCGGCCTTCCAACTAACACACTATATGCATTTCTAGATTCGCCCATACGTGCTACATGCCCTGCCCATCTCAAACGTCTGGATTTAATGTTCCTAATTATGTCAGGTGAAGAATACAATGCGTGCAGTTGTGTGTTGTGTAACTTTCTCCATTCTCCTGTAACTTCATCTCTCTTAGCCCCAAATATTTTCCTAAGCACCTTATTCTCAAACACCCTTAATCTCTGTTCCTCTCTCAAAGTGAGAGTCCAAGTTTCACAACCATAAAGAAAAACCGGTAATATAACTGATTTATAAATTCTAACTTTCAGATTTTTGGACAGCAGACTGGATGATAAGAGCTTCTCAACCGAATAATAACACGTATTTCCCATATTTATTCTGCGTTTAATTTCCTCCCGAGTGTCATTTATATTTGTCACTGTTGCTTCAAGATATTTGAATTTTTCCACCTCTTCGAAGGATAAATCTCCAATTTTTATATTTTCATTTCGTACAATATTCTGGTCACGAGACATAATCATATACTTAGTCTTTTCGGGATTTACTTCCAAACCGATCGCTTTACTTTAGTGATGTAAAGTCCCATTACGTAATCAAAGTGGATAAAATACTTTAACAGGTTTGTTATCTGGAGTACCATTACTGACCTAGCTCATAAACACGCTATGCAACTCTGGCAGCATCCTGATTTAAATGAGTTTAAAGAACTAATGAATTTCTTCAATGTTATCGGTTCTTTCTCGAGTGTTCATTCCAGAAGGCTATACATTGAAATGTGTCCTATTTTAGCACTATAAACATTGAGACAAAAGCTGCAAATCCTCCCTTTCTTCCACTTTCTCACGAGAAAATCCAATACGAATCTTAAGAATTTTATGCAGTAAGTCCCTCGTGAATCTTTGCTTCTATTGTGCAAGTTCCAAACTTGGTATCGATTTGCCTTTCAGCGTCTCGCCTTATTGCTGTTAATTGAATTCCATTTATATTCGTCCAGGTGTTTCATCCGCTTAAGGGGGAGAAGGATTTCCAAGCAGTCTTATTGTTTTGTGTTATAACTGTGGAAGTCTCGAAATCTGAAAGTAATCTTTATCCCTGTTGATTCAATTACTTGTTCTGACGGTTCTTTATAAAACGTGTTTCAACTATTTCGTCGTTTGAAGCAGCGCTAATGACGGGGAGTACTAAGGAATTGAGTGTACAAGCTGTGTCTTCGGTTTCCAAGGAAACATGAATAGAGAGAGATAAATTGTTTAAGAGATGGGGAAGCTGCGTTCTTCCGATGTCTGAGTTTCAATAGAGGCAACTTTTAAACTGTTTTCCCAAAAGGAAAAGAAAAAGCTTTCAGAGTAGTCATTTCCACTATTGTACGAAGAATGATCAGCCACTGAATGTTGAGCGGTTGGCAACTTTCAGCGTCGGATGTGAACAGCGAAAGAACAAAAATAGTGAATACGCATTCAAACCCCAATGAAAGCAAGAAGCGAACCAACGACGTGGATGAGTCGTAATTAAATGTCATGATTGTTCATAAAAACGAAAATAGGGCTATTCAGGAGCTCGGGGTTTAGATAAACTGGAAGCTTTCGTGGCTGTCACAATTTCACTGAGTCAAACACCTGCATAAGTCTGGTATAACAGGTTAGCCTTTCTGAAAGTATAGTAGATATCTCTAAATGGTGAGATATCATGGCCATGGGTGGACAACTCGTGCTCTCAAAGTGTCAACACAATCTCAATGCAGGTAGAACGGACTCTGTACTAGCTGTATTGTTTGTGTGCGGTTTTTTCAAGACACAAGTTCGATCGCGTCTGCAGTAAGTGGCGGCTCGTTTTAAGTGAAAAACAATATAATTCACAGATCATTTCCCTTTAGTTACGAGTAAAAAGAGAATTTTTTATTATGAACAGAGGTAAAGCTTGTATTCTATTACACTTTCTTACGCATGGCATTTTATGTTACAAATAAACAGTGAAGGTTTTAGTAAAGAAATACTTTCTGCATCTGCTTTAGAACAGCTAAAGGTAAAAATGAGATATCAACAAGGTGAGGTCCACACCTGTGGAGTAACGGTCAGCGCGTCTAGCCGCGAAACCAGGTGGCCCGGGTTCGAATCCCGGTCGGGGCAAGTTATCTGGTTGAGGTTTTTTCCGGGGTTTTTCCTCAACCCAATACGAGCAAATGCTGGGTAACTTTCGGTGTTGGACCCCGGACTCATTTCACCGGCATTATCACCTTCATATCATTCAGACGCTAAATAACCTAGATGTTGATACAGCGTCGTAAAATAACCCAATAAAATAAAAAAAAATAAACAAGGTGAGACTGATATCAAATATCATTAGCACGTTGTGCGTGCGAGTTACAGAATTGTAAGACATATAATCAAATAGCTAAGAACATTTATGGAAAAATTTGAAATGTGGTAGTATCATGTAGAACATAGACAACTTCACTTTCATTGACTATAAACTATCTTGAAGAGTGATAAAATCTTCTTATCAAATATAAGACCCTACTTCAAGACCTACAGCAGAATTCACTGCTAAGTTTGGAGAAACAGTGACAATTGACAAGGAATATAAATTTTTCTGAAATCTTTTTGGCTTACGCCTATAGAAAATCCTGAAAGTTTATAGCTTGAATTGATAAATCTACAGAATAGCACGCCACTCAGATTCCAGCAAAATCAGGAATCGAACTGTTCGTAATGTTGCCTGAGTAGAATTTCCACATATACTCTTTGCTTCCATATATACTGTATGTGCTTGAGGCAAAGTTTAATACAAGAAAGAAGTGTAAAAGCTCTCAAAATAAAGAAAGAGCTCAGAAGTAAGCTTATTTCATCTGCCGTGACATGTAAAAAATACTTCCTTGAATTTGTTATTATTTGCGAATACAGACTATTACCTTTCTGAAAACAGAGGAATACTCTAGACTTCTAAATTCTAGCGCTCTACGTTTCAAATAAAACATATAATAAGAAATATTAACAAATAGTTAATAATAAATAAGTGTTGCAGCTATATTTGTTGTATCTTGAAAAGGTTGTATTCAGTTTGTGTTTCCAGTACTAAACTAATCTACAAAGATAGAAAATAATATAATTTTGTTATGTGTTCAGGTATAGTCTGTCTAAAATTACTATAATTATTGTACCATGCGTCATTCTGAAATTCAAATCATGGAATAGATATCACGACCACGCACCGTGGCTTTTGCAACAAAACTACAAACAACTTGTAACTGCTGCGGCTGGCTCCGTCTGCCTTTCTCTCTTTCAAGGTTTTTTTTAGCACTTTGGGAGCACGAGTTGCCCATCCATTATCATGGCCATTACGAAGAAATGGTGGAAGGGAAAATCTTACCATGTGCCTTGCTGGATTACATAGCACGTACACACATACAGAGTGGCCATATAATTGATAAAATTAGTTGCGTCTGTGTGGTCTTCTACCCAGACGGCCTGGGTTCGATGTCCGGCCTGGTCATGATGGTTTCTGGTGGAGAAAGTAGACGTTGGAAAAGACTTTTCCCGGGATATTCCCGTTTTCCTCTACCAATACACTTCACCTTCGTCTCATTTGATAACTAGATCAAGGACCTCTAGAATGGGCATATAGGATAGTAGTTAAATATAACATTTGGGTTGCATTAAAAAAGTATTGATTATTCAATCTATCTTGAATAAGATGCAAATAATTGCAATCAGTTTCGACATGATATTTAGATATATATTATCCTTATTTTTAACTGAAACCAAAAATAGGTATATCGCTGATAATAATAAAATTGAATTGTATATTGAAGTACTTAAAACACTTGAGGGGTTAGGTACAGCTTACAGCAGTAAAATTTTGGAAATATTCAACATTTTTTTTCCTCCGTTACTGTATCCTGTACAATAATGAAAATTACTACGTGTAAAACACTATCCTTCTGCTATAAAATATTTTTACGATTTAAAAAAGTTATTTATATATATATTTTTTTCAAACTTCAAAATGGTGGCAGTTCACTGTGTAGTGATGAAGCGTTTCCCTCATAACTAAAAAACTATCCAAGATTCTTTAATGAAATTTTTTGTGTGTATTTATGCATGTCATATCTACAATATGATGCAAGATCACGTCTCTATCTTTGATAGGTTGTCTAATAAAAAATAAATTCATTTCAAAAATTGGTCAAATATAAGTATTTTCTTCTTACTCACTTACTTACAAATGGCTTTTAAGGAACCCGAAGGTTCATTGCCGCCCTCACATAAGCCCGCCATCGGTCCCTATCCAAGCAAGATTAATCCAGTCTCTATCATCATACCCCACCTCCCTCAAATCCATTTTAATATTATCCTCCCATCTACGTCTCGGCCTCCCTAAAGGTCTTTTTCCCTCCGGTCTCCCAACTAACACTCTATATGCATTTCTGGATTCGCCCATATGTGCTACATGCCCTGCCCATCTCAAACGTCTGGATTTTAAGTTCCTAATTATGTTAGGTGGAGAATACAATGCGTGCAGTTCTGTGTTGTGTAACTTTCTCCATTCTCCTGTAGCTTCATCCCGCTTAGCCCCAAATATTTTCCTAAGCACCTTATTCTCAAACACCCTTAACCTATGTTCCTCTCTCAGAGTGAGAGTCCAAGTTTCACAACCATACAGAACAACCGGTAATATAACTGTTTTATAAATTCTAACTTTCAGATTTTTGGACAGCAGACTGGATGATAAGAGCTTCTCAACCGAATAATAACACGCATTTCCCATATTTATTCTGCGTTTAATTTCATCCCGAGTGTCATTTATATTTGCTATTGTTGCTCCAAGGCATTTGAATTTTTCCACCTCTTCGAAGGATAAATCTCCAATTTTTATATTTCCATTTCGTACAATATTCTGGTCACGAGACATAATCATATACGTCGTCTTTTCGGGATTTACTTCCAAACCGATCGCTTTACTTGCTTCAAGTAAAATTTCCGTGTTTTCCCTAATCGTTTGTGTATTTTCTCCTAACATATTCACGTCATCTGCATAGACAAGAAGCTGATGTAACCCGTTCAATTCCAAACCCTGCCTGTTATCCTGAACTTTCCTAATGGCATATTCTAGAGCGAAGTTAAAAAGCAAAGGCGATAGTGCATCTCCCTGTTTTAGCCCGCAGTGAATTGGAAAAGCATCAGATAGAAACTGGCCTATACGGACTCTGCTGTATGTTTCACTGAGACACACAAAAAAAATTATCAAGGAATGTAGTTGAAAGAGCATGCTATTGTAAACACGAGTTTCAGCAATAACATAAAAGAGAGAGAACATGAAAAAGTTAACAAGTTTATGAGTTATGAGGGAAATGTTTCATCACTACACAGTGAACTGCCACCATTTTGAATTTTGAAAAAAAAAATACATATTTTTTTTAATCGTGAAAATATTTTTTTTTCATATAGCAGAAGGACAGTGTTTTATCCATACCAATTTCAATCCGTCAGAATGCTTCCTACGAGGTTTATGAGGAGGTTGGTTGCGTCTCTTCTGATGGCTCTACTAGACGTGCTGATATCATCATAATTGATCGGCAGAAGGATAAGGGTGTCATTCTTGATCCCACAATCCGTTTCGAGATGCATGAGCAACAGCCACAAGAGGTGTGTCGTGAAAAACAAGTCATATATGAGCCTTGTTGTCAGCATCTTGGAGCACAATACCACATCACACATTGGACAGTTTTTGGGCTCATGTTCGGTGTCCGTGGCACGATCCCACGAGAAACTTTAAATCAACTTAAACAATATAACATTTCTGATGCAACGATTGATGCCATAGGATCTCATGTGTTAAAATCATTCTTAGCTATAATTAGTAATCATTTGTACCCAAGAAACTTTTATTGTAAATGATTTCCTATGTTTACTTATCATTTATCTTACTGTTGTTATACATCTTGATTACACAACTTTTAACACTGTATTACTTCGGAATACGTATGATAAAAACTGTGTTAAATTTTAACGTACCTTGTTAACATGTTTCGACCTAATTTCGGTCATCTTCGGAACTGGTCGTTGTTGGTCTTGGCGCCTCTTGTTTCCTGTGTGGTTGCGTTCGTAGTATAGAGTCAAAGAGTGTATGTGTTTTGAAATTGAGTTGTGTGTTGAGAATGTCGTTGGGGTGTGTTTTCGTGTGTGTGTAGATTTCATATTGTTCTAGTGTGTTGAGTTTCTGACTTTTTGGTTGGATGTGCAGTATTTCCCTGTCTGTGTTGATGTCTCTGTAGGTGTGGTTGGCATTTGTGATGTGTTCTGCATATGTGGAGGTGTTTTGTAATTTTTTATGGCTGTGATGTGTTCTTTGTAACGTGTTTGAAATGATCTGCTGTCTGTCCTATGTTTTACTCTTTTACTGTTTTTTTTCTTTCAAATTGTCACATAATTGTTTTTAATCATTGTTCATTGTGAATTGATTAGTAGGCCGATCTATCGAACCCTTACTTAGGGCGGCTTTTTTTTTTTAAGATAATAAATACAGTAGCGTGCAAATTAATCCGAACACGACATATGTTTACATTTTCTGTCATTGTTGGCCTCACAGCTGCTCATACCGCTTTAATTTGACATCTGTAGTACGTGTAATTCCATTGTTGAAGGTCTGTCATCATTTTTTTTTATAATATGTGACATTTTGCCTGTCGTTTTGTACTTATAAGCATTTCAGTTGTGTTGAAGACTTAATACTGCAATCCTGTGTACATTCTGTCGTCTTCACAAAAGGATACAACTCCACAAAAACGGTCTAAAATTATAACATTAGCAGAGCATTCTTCTATGACACAGAGGCAAATTGCTGCAGACTGTCACATCGGTTTGGCTACTGTTAATTCGATCATAAAACGATACAGGAAGACTGGATCCATCACGCCCAAGAAAAAAGGAAACTTTGGCCGGAAAAGGAAGACTTCACCTGCAGATGATCGCTTAATTGTCAGGAAAAGTACATGAAATCCTAGACTAACTGCTTTCGACTTAACCCGCGAGTTAATGGCTACCACTGGGGCGAATATTCACGTCACAACAGTGCGGCATAGGCTTTTGGAAGCTGGACGAAGGGCTCGTAAACCTATTAAGAAGCAACTGCTAACCCCTATTATGTGCAAAAAACGCTTAATGTGGGCAAAATTACATCAACACTGGACAGTGAATGACTGGAAGAATGTACTCTTTCCCGATGAGTCTCATTTCGAGGTCCACGGCCACCGTGTTTCTTACGTACGGAAAGGATCCGAAAAAGTAACAGCAGCTCATCTCCAACAAGCACCCAAATACCTCCCTAAAGTAATGTTTTGGGGTTGTTTTACACATGAAGGGCCTGGAGCATTAATACCTATCAAGGGAATGATGAATTCTGACAAATATATTCACTTATTGGAAACCAGAATCGTAGCCCAGCTGCAAAAATCATTTCCGGATGGCAGAGGTGTGTTCCAACAAGACCTGGCACCATGCCATACGTCTCGAAAAACTACAGAATTCTTCAACAAGAAGAATATTCAGGTACTCCCCTGGCCAGGCAACTCACCCGACATCAACCCCATTGAGAACTTGTGGTCAATTTGCGAAAAAAGAATGCAAAAAATGGATTGTTCTACAAAGGAGAAGATGATTTCTGCCCTCATTGGTGTATGGTTTCGCGATGAAGAAATGAAGAATATTTGTGGGAAATTAGTGGAATCCATGCCAAAGCGTCTCAGAGCTGTTATTAGGAACAAGGGAGGCCACATAGATTACTGAGGCATGTCTTAGATCCTTTTTTTTTATCCCGTTTGAGTGTTTTTGCATAAGTAATTACGTTGTTCGGATTAATTTGCACGCTACTGTAAGACACAATAATGGAGGAAAAAAATGTTGAATATTTCCAAAAATTTTACTGCTGTAAGCTGTACCTAACCCCTTAATGGGAAATTAGGCCTATGTTAATCTTGAGACACCGATCCTTTGAATTTCTACGTCCGAAATATGTGGTATTATTAATATTAATATTATTGTTATTATTATTATTACTGATATTATTACTATTATTATTATTATTATTATTATTATTATTATTATTAAGTAATTGGAAGCACAGATCAACTCACATGATTCTAAATGCAAAGAGATGGTGCAGTTTAGGAGTGTACATATTTTCCACATGACAGACAGTACGTGGCAAGGGTGTGATCGATCATTCCCTCTCCCCACAGGAGCCCATTACTCTTCGTCCTGAACTCATTCATTCGGTTGATTGCACCAACAGACTCTCTTACCAAAATTGATGCAATTACACTTCTCTAACTAAGCAATTTAATTCTTGTTTCGTCACTTCCTTTCACGAGCCTAGTTCGCTGTTAGCAGATAACGACCTGATTAGCCTTCGACGCATTTTCCAACAAAATCGTACAATTACGCAACTGCTGTGTAGTGGGTTTCACAAAACAGCCACAAGTCCAGCTGGTTACGATTTTTATACTCTACCTTTTAGAGTTATTCGAGAATTTTCATTCTCTGCTAGGGTCGCTGGGGAGTATTCTAAATAAACGAAATTAAAATAAAATTAAACTGTACAAAATAAACGCAAAAATGTAGTCATTAAGAATCTCTTAATAGACTAAGTTAATTTTTAGTCAATAAATTTCATACCCAAGTGCAGATGTATCGAATGATTCTTCTACGTCGAGCGCGGTTTATCCAAAACATGTGTGACAGCGACGTGAGATTCGAACTCACGACCAGCGTCCCGCAAGAAAGCAGATCGCGCGGAGCACGGTGGAATGGCGCGCGGCGAAGAGGGGAAAGGGCCAACGCGGCGAGAGAGTGGAGCGAGAGTGCGCGCGCATCTGGTGCTGGTAGAGAGGAGAGGGCTCTGGCTTTTTCTGGAGTGCCATCTCTAGAGACGCGTGGAACCTTCGAGGCTACGTCGCTGTGGTTATAAATTACGGACGCGAAGGAACGACAGCAGTTTTCAGTTGATTAGTCAGCCGGTCAGTGAGAAAGCCAGAGCAAGCAAGCCAGTCTTGTGTACCGGAGTTTGACTCGAGTGTGCGTCCGCAACTGTGCCAGCATCCGAAGGCCTGAGTTCGAGTGCAGTGGACCGCAGTTGGAGGGACCTGAGTTCGAGTGCAGTGGACCGCAGTTGGAGGGACCCGAGTTCGAGTACAGTGAACTGTCTCTGAAGGTCTGTGGTTCAAGATACTGTGAACTCGAGTGACTGAGATAGAAGAACTGTGAACTGAGAACTGGTAGTTCTGATTTGTAAATAGTGCTTTGTAAATATTAGTGAAGATTAACAGTTCATTGTTGTGCGTAATAGTCCAAGTAAATTGTCATTGTCGTCGGTGGAGTGCTATAACGAATACTGTGTTGAGTGAAGATCCAATTGTTGACGAGAGCGTTTAAGGTGAATTGTAGAAAGGAATTATTATTGTGACGAATAAATTACATTGTTGTTACTAATAAAATTCACACGTTTCACAGCAACAGCGATACTTCATTTTCTTTATCAAGTTGTGAAAAATGCGTGTTTATAGATAGCATAGGGCCTATACTTTCTTAATGGCTTTTAAGGAACCCGGAGGTTCATTGCCGCCCCCACATAAGCTCGCCATTGGTCCCTATCCTGAGCAAGATCAATCCAGTCTCTACCATCATATCCCACCTCCCTCAAATCCATTTTAATATTATCTTCCCATCTACGTCTCGGCCTCCCCAAAGGTCTTTTTCCCTCCGGCCTCCCAACTAACATTCTATATGCATTTCTGGATTCGCCCATACGTGCTACATGCCCTGCCCATCTCAAACGTCTGGATTTAATGTTCCTAATTACGTCAGGTGAAGAATATAATGCGTGCAGTTCTGTGTTGTGTAACTTTCTCCATTCTCCTGTAACTTCATCCCTCTTAGCCCCAAATGTTTTCCTAAGCTCCTTATTCTCAAACACCCTTAACCTATGTTCCTCTGTCAAATTGAGAGTACAAATTTCACAACCATAAAGAACAACCAGTAATATAACTGTTTTATAAATTCTAACTTTCAGATTTTTTGACAGTAGATTGAATGATAGAAGCTTCTCAACCGAGTAATAACAGGCATTTCCCATATTTATTCTGTGTTTAATTTCCTCCCGAGTATCATTTATATTTGTTACTGTTGCTCCAAGATATTTGAACTTCTCCACCTCTTCAAAAGATAAATTTCCAATTTTTATATTTCCATTTCGTACAATATTCCCGTCACGAGAGACAATCATATACTTTGTCTTTTCGGGATTTACTTCCAAATCTATCGCTTTACTTGCTTCAAGTAAAATTCCCGTGTTTTCCCTAATCGTTTGTGGATTTTCTCCTAACATATTCACGTCATCCGCATAGACAAGCAGCTGATTTAACCCGTTCAATTCCAAACCCTATCTGTATAGGGTCTATAGTATGTATAATTCAGTACTATAATTCGCAATATGATAAAAAAACCTGAAGTAAATTGGAAATATAGATATGGTGTTAATACTGAACAAACAAGGAAACATTCACATGGGGGCAGATAAAAAAGATAATTTATTTCTTCCAAAATGTTAGTAATGACAAAACAAGTGTTTATACAAATTTTGGCCAATCGACCACTATTACGAGACCGTCCAGAAAGTTATTTTCCCTAGGGCCGTTTACAGAAAGAAAACACAATTGCATGGAAAGGTTTATTGAAACAGATACAGCAATTGTTGCGCTATTTTTCAACATATCCCCCACTGTAACAGGGACATTTGTCATATCATGCGATCAATTTTTGTGTTCTTGTGTCGTAGAAGTCAGCCGCCTGGGATTGGAACCAGCATTTGACAGCCATCTGCACCTCTCTGTCGATCCCATGATATGACGAATGTTTTTTACAGCCTACGTAATTGCGGTTGAGTGGCCAACATTTATATAAGGGCTTCTTTTGACATTATTAACATGGTGAAAGAAAAAAAAAATTATCTGCCCCTATCAGAATGTTTGTTTGTAAGTTTATAGCCTACATAACCTACCTATTTGACTAGTTCTTTATAAACTTAGTTCAATATTTTAGAAACGTGTTAATGTCTTCAATTTGACTGAATAAATTTATGGCCTATGTGTATGAATTAATCAGCCTATATTATATTTGTATTTTATAATTTCGGGATATATATTTTTCACAAAATTTCACAATTTAATTGTCCTACTTTATTCACGTACGATATTATTCTTCTCTATGTTAATATCATATTATATAATTTCAATGTAGCTGTAATTTTAATTTTAGTTCCTATTTTATTTTATTTTATTTTCTATATTCCTCTTATATTAATATTATATCTGAACTGCAACCGAACATGAGCGCTGCTCATTCGGTCCTCAATTTTGTTAATATTATTGTATCCTCTTTTTATATTGATTGTATTATTTTATTTCTATTTCTCTTGTTGTAATTATATTCTGTATTCTGATGTATTATTCTGCATTATATGTTCTATTCTGTTTTATTATATAAATTTGTACTTGGCCCAGTAGCGGCCGGTGATCGAAATCCTCGGTGAGGCCAGATGCAACTAGTTTAAGTGCCTCCGATAGGAAATGTTTGTTTGTGATATTAATTATTATTGTTATTATATTATTAATATCATTATTACTATATTATTATTATTATTATTATTATTATTATTATTATTAGTCTATTATTATTAGCCTACTATTGATGAAAAATAATGTCATTCACCAAATAAGCTGTTATGCTGTGAGTTTCAATGATTGTTTCAGTGTGATAAAGCAACCCACATTATGTGTTGAAAATCCCCTCCTTTCTGTTCTTTTTATTTTTTTCCCTTGACAGCAACGAACAAGGCCAACAGAGAAGTTTATTTTGCACCACATTACCACTTAACCATCTATGTTGCCCATACCAGGATGCAATAGAAACTCGCGTTTTAAGATTATCTGTCAGAAAAATTGTCAGCGATGTCGTAGGTATCTCGGTAGGCTCTCTCTTTATTTAAAACTTCCTTTCTTTCAATATTATTTCTTCTCGAAAAAGGACACTCTAACAATGAATTAACTACACCAGCATTATTTCTGGCATTTGTTTCTGTTTATATTTTCCCGAAATACATAACAACATTGGTCCAGATTCACTACTGTACTACGAATTACAATAGTACAACACCCTCGCTTAAGTCATAAACTGAGACATAAGGGGAGGGAATAGTGTGGGTCTCTGCCTGCCAAAGAGCTGGAATTTGTGTTATGACCTATTTAGGAAGACAAGTCACCATTGCTATTCCCACCCCACTCTACCCTTGAGGCCGGCCCATGGATGTGAGGAGTGAAACCTGACCAGGCCACGAGGCCAGACGAATTGTGCCTCGGCTACAACGTTTTAAGCGCAAGCTCAAACCCCGCGAAAATACAGGAAATTCAGAAGACAGACCCGGCACGAACTATTCTGGCCTCGGGAACAAATTTTACTGCAAAACAGGTCTATATACATCACAACCAGACCCGGCACGAGCGATTCTGGCCTCAGGAGTAAATTTTACTGCAAAACAGGTCTATATACATCACAAAGTTTTAAAATGCTTCTACAGCGATATATGCTTCATTCAAATAACTAATACATTATATAAAAACACAAAATTTGATTTCAGTTAAGCCAAGTGACTGAGGCCCGGCCTCACTTGCCTCAGTCAATCAGCCGCCACTGACTTGGCCATGTTATAGCATCTTCCGATGCATTTTACATTTGAAATAAACATTTGATATTCACAAGTCAAAGTGATCACCATTATATTCTTTAGTGATATATTATAGTGTTGTGTAATCAAGATGTATGAATTAATTTGTATTAAATACGAAAACTTTTGACTTTCGCGACGCTTATTTTCAACATTTGTAACATTACCAACAGTTACTCGTTTCATTCTGCTTTCCGATTCTTCTGCTCGTATAATGATGTTAAACCACACTGTCATAAATTAGATGGCGTTACTTTTAACGTAAATCTTCAAAAGTATCCCGACTTTGCTATAACTCCACATAAATGATTAAACGAAATTGTGTGAAATGAGGTACGTTGACATTTTAACTGTAGGCGGATTAAATTTTGTAAATGTTACGGAAACTGGGAAAACCCTGTGAGAAAACATCATCTCCGGCCTTGTCCACAAGCATCTCCAGGACGACGGGCTCTAATAGGGTTACGATTATCCTGTTTGTATTTCTGAAGCTACATGGAACTTAGCTTGTTTTGAAACAGGACCTTTGTAGTAAGACAACAAACGCTGACAACGGACAAGCTGCCACGCCGCAGGCTGCTTCTGATCAACTGCCGTGTTTCACACAGCTTCAAAGATGCACGACCGTCTCAAAACATTAAAATTGAGACCATATTTATAGAACGAACAGTAAGTAATGTCGTTAATTTCAAGGGGTTATTCCTTGAGATATTTCAAACAAAAAAGGTTTAATACAATTTTACTCCTTTTTGCTCCCTTTTTGAGATAAAAATTGTAACATTTCATAGCGTGTTTTGGAAAAGCCATTGAATTAATTCCCAACGTGTTCCGTCAATTTAAGGGGAGAGGATGGTATTTTTTAAAACTTGTTTCATATTTGGTGTAAAATATTAATTTTTTGTGTGTAGAGAGCTCATAGCTGTGGCAACTCAACCAAATATAAATATTTTGAAAAAAAAAATATATCCAATGCAGGATTGTACTAAAACCGATATATCTAAACCGTTTTTAAAGATAGATTCAAACAGTTTTTTTGCAATGTATTTGCGAAAGCATGTTATACAAACGGTCTGTAACAGAATTTTGATATTAGTACCTATGTTTGTAAAATAAACAATTAAAATTTAATAACAATTTTCTGATTTCCTTTTTTTTGCTCGCAAACGGACATATTTTTTAAATGAAATCAATTAACAAAATTCTGTTACAGAGAAAAGTTTCCTAATAATCTAAAGAATGTGTGTTCTAAATTTCATGGATGTATCTTTAATAGTTCAGAAATTATATCCATTTTTGTCTGGCAATGTAGCAAAAAAAATGAAGTTACTGGAAACCGATAAAAGCGGGCGTGTGATTTAAAAATGCATAGCGCAGGAAGTTTAAAAATGACATTTCAACATCCGATAAGGGCACAAATACCCACAAAATGTAATGAAATGCATTCCACACATATCAAAGCGTATTTAAAAAAAAAAATTTTTTTTTGAAAATGTAATTTACTGGAACAACAATAAAAGTGGGTGAGTGATTAAAAAATCCATAACGCAGGAAGTTTAAAAATGGCGACTCAACATCCGATAAGGGCACAAATACCCACAAAATGTAATGCAATGCATTCCACACATATCAAAGGGTATTTTAAAGAAAAAAAATATATTTTTTTAAATGTAATTTACTGGAAACAACAATAAAAGTGGGCGAGTGATTAAAAAATCCATAACGCAGGAAGTTTAAAAATGGCGACTCAACATCCGATAAGGGCACAAATACCCACAAAATGTTATGCAATGCATTCCACACATATCAAAGGGTATTTTAAAGAAAAAAAAGTATTTTTTTTTGAAAATGTAATTTACTGGAAACAACAATAAAAGTGGGCGAGTGATTAAAAAATCCATAACGCAGGAAGTTTAAAAATGGCGACTCAACATCCGATAAGGGCACAAATACCCACAAAATGTAATGCAATGCAATCCACACATATCAAAGGGTATTTTAAAGAAAAAAATATATTTTTTTAAATGTAATTTACTGGAAACAACAATAAAAGTGGGCGAGTGATTAAAAAATCCATAACGCAGGAAGTTTAAAAATGGCGACTCAACATCCGATAAGGGCACAAATACCCACAAAATGTAATGCAATGCATTCCACACATATCAAAGGGTATTTTAAAGAAAAAAAATATATTTTTTTAAATGTAATTTACTGGAAACAACAATAAAAGTGGGCGAGTGATTAAAAAATCCATAACGCAGGAAGTTTAAAAATGGCGACTCAACATCCGATAAGGGCACAAATACCCACAAAATGTTATGCAATGCATTCCACACATATCAAAGGGTATTTTAAAGAAAAAAAAAAATTTTTTTTGAAAATGTAATTTACTGGAAACAACAATAAAAGTGGGCGCGTGATTAAAAAATCCATAACGCAGGAAGTTTAAAAATGGCGACTCAACATCCGATAAGGGCACAAATACCCACAAAATGTTATGCAATGCATTCCACACATATCAAAGGGTATTTTAAAGAAAAAAATATATTTTTTTTTGAAAATGTAATTTACTGGAAACAACAATAAAAGTGGGCGAGTGATTAAAAAATCCATAACGCAGGAATTTTAAAAATGGCGACTCAACATCCGATAAGGGCACAAATACCCACAAAATGTTATGCTATGCATTCCACACATACCACAGAGTTTTTTTAAAGAATTTTATTTTTTAAAATTTACTCATTTTTCACCAAAAAAATACCATCCTCTCCCCTTAATAGAGCAGTATCCTTATTATAATAGTAAATGACTGAAATAATTTAGTTTTTCCCTTCAAACATGCAGAAATATGAACAAAACGTAACATTTTAAAATTCATTTGCAGAACGAAAAGTTACATTCCTTCGGATCAAATTTCTGTACATTTAAGGGATTAGGTACAGCTTACAGCAGTAATTTTTTTAAATATTCAACATTTGTTTCCTCCATTACTATATCTTTTACACATACCAATTTTAATTATTGTACAACAATGTCCTTCTGCTATATGCAAAAATATTTTTACGATAAAAAAAAAATATATATTTTTTTTCCAAAATTCAAAACGGTGGCAGTTTACTGTGCAGTGATGAAGCGTTTCCCTCATAACACATAAACTTGTTAACTTTTTCATGTTCTCTCTCTTTTATTTTATTGCTGAAACTCATATTTACAATATCATGCTCTTTCAACTACATTCCCTAATAAATATATATATATTTTTATTTTGTGTTAGAAGAAAATACTGATATTTGACCATTTATTAAATTAATTTATTTTTTATCGACAATCTATCAAAGATAGAGAAGTGATCTTGCGTCATATTGTAGATATGACATGCATAAATACACACAAAAAATTTAATCACAGAATGTTGGATAGTGTTTGAGTTATGTGGGAAACGCTTGAACACTGCACAGTGAACTGAATTTTGAAAAAAAAAAAAAAAAAATGTAAATAATTTTTTTTTAAATCGTAAATATTTTTTTCATATAGCAGAAGGACTGTGTATTATACATATTAATTTTCATTATTGTACAAGATACAATAACCCCTTAAAGCAGGCATGTCAATAATTGATGCCCACAGGAGAAAGCGCGCGCTTTAGAGCCCAGGAGAGTCTGAGCGCTTTACAGCGGAAAGGAAAGAGACAGACGAAAGAGTTGGTATATGCCGCTTGGTCGAGCTATATTCAGGGATGGCCAGCACTGATTCAATAGATAAAGGGAAGAGAACTTCTTAAAACTGTATCCATGTTAATTTTTAGATTTGCCTGAGAAGTATAACTGCATTATAAGATATAAGTTTTAATTTTAATGCTCATTTTCCACAAGTTTGATTTTTTAATTTTCTCAACTTTTCGTATAGAAAAGTGAAATTTTCAGGTATAGGCCTATTTATTTAGTAGCCTTACAGAATGTTTTCGTAAATCTAATATACCGTATATACGTATTACTGAAGATAGTGTATTGAGAATTTTGAAAATATTCGCATGGAAATTGTTTGTAAGGAAATGAATTAAAAAAGCAACTACTGTTGCATCATAAGCAAAAGATACGTGCCCATGTGTTGTAAAAATGTCAGCTCTATATCTTAAGCAGATTTCGAGAAAATAATTTAATATTCTGATGATAGGAAGTTGCTCACAAATATCACCTTAAAAGTATAATGCGATAAGAGTTTTGTTATGTAATATTAGTTACACTTAAAACAGATACAGTACCTATGTAACTTTGCTTTGTACTGTAATATTGTTTTGATTAGTTTATTGTTTACTTTTGTAAGACCAAAGATACCATCAATATAAATTCCAATTTATCATGTCATACTCAATCTCTTTCTTTGGAATATCACTTTATGAATGATGTGTTTCATCCACTTAATACAGTATAATATTATACTACTATGGAATTTAAATGAATATTCCTTCTTAACTCTCTATTATGTTATTAAGATTTAAAACACAAGTGCAATATTAAGAAATCAGTGTTAGTACTTTTGTTTTACAGACAATATAGATAATATTAAACAGAAAGAAGCCATATAAAAATAACGACATAAAATTTCACGTTCCGTTTGAAGTTTGTGCACCACTGTTTTCTTAATCCAACAGGTTGCTTATTCATATACACAACCCTTCCTCTTTCCATACTTAGCGCTTGCTGCCAGCGCATGACGTCAAGATCAGAAAAATGCGTTTGCTTTGACATCACTGCCTTAAAGGATAAAATTAAAATTATTTCAATCATTTATCATCATATTACACTGCTCTCTTAAACTGAAGCGGCTTTCCCAAAACAATAATTTTTATCTCGGAAAGGAAGCAAAAATGTGCAAAATTGTATTAAATATTTTTTTGTTTGAAATATCTAAAAGAATAACCCCCTGAAATTAATAACATTACTTACGATTCATTATTATAAAGTTGAACGAAATTTCGATGTGGTATTCAAGTGCAACATATTCATCCACACTAAAAAGCATTTAGGTGACGCGTTACATCGAGCGAGAGTAAAATTTATGTGATGAACTGCAGTGAATTTGCATTTTGACTTCGTTTTTGAGTATGTATTAGGGGAAGAGTAGGGTAACCGCAAAATAAGAAAACAGTATCTATCATAGCTTATTTTTGTTCTCAGAATTTAAGGTTTTCAATATTTAGCAAATTTATCCACCTACAGTAAAATGTCGTTATAACGAACGCCAGTATAACGGACTATTCAGTATTACGACATTATTTTCTGTCTCCTGCTCTCCCAGCACGCTAAGGAGATCTTTGCGCTCCCGTGTGCCAAACCGCTGACGATTCTGCCGGAGTAGCAGACGAAGCGTATGGTAGCAACAGCTCCAACAGACCATGGCCCTTTAGCCCGGATAACATCGATCCCTATGACGCCGGTCGTGAAAGTCTACATTCCAAGATTGATTCTTTACAGTTTAATTATGCATCCTAATGTAGTCTTAAAGAATTTACAAGAGTGGCGTGATTTGTAACAGTTGTGATAAATGAGTAAGAAAATGTAATTTTGTAGTTAAAAATCGAAAAAAAAAAAATTCTGTACGAAACAATTATGCAATTCACAACCATATTTCTAGCTTCAGAATACTAGTTAATTAATAAATTGATTACTCCTGAATAGTTCATTCTTTATCTGTAATATTTTTTATCATTGAAACTCAAGAATAACGATATTTTATAAACAACTTCAAATTAGTGTAATTCTGAAAATATTGAGATTAGGACAAAAGTTTATGACATTTTTTGCTCAAAATGTCTTCGAAAATAAGCCCCGTAAGGGACGGTAAATCCTTCTGAATCACTCTGTATATGTGATCAGGGGTGAAAATTATTTTAGAGGAGTGGTGTATGTTATGTTTTATTTAACGACGCTCGCAACTACAGAGGTTATATCAGCGTCGCCGGATGTGCCGGAATTTTGTCCTGCAGGAATTCTTTTACATGCCAGTAAATCTACTGACAAGAGCCTGTCGCATTTAAGCACACTTAAATGCCATCGACCTAGCCCGGGATCGAACCTGCAACCTTGGGCATAGAAGGCCAGCGCTATACCAACTCGCCAATCAGGTCAACCTGAAATGGTGTATATAAATTGCAAAACATAAAGGAAATATGAGACACGATAATATAAGATGTCGCCCCTGGTTGGCTCAGTTGGTGTAGGGCTGGCCTTCTATGCCCGAGGTTGCGGGTTCGATCCCGGCCCAGGTCGATTCGGCAAGCTCATGTCTGTAGATTTACTGGCATGTAAAAGAACTCCTGCGGGACAAAAATCCCGGCATACCGGCGACGCTGATATAACCTCGGCAGTTGCGAGCGTCGTTAAATAAAACATAACATAAGAGAGAGAAGAGGAAAGACCTAATTGTACATGAGAAGCAACATACAATGATATGATTCAGAGGAAAGGAAAAGAAAGGAAGAAAAATTAATAACTGAAACACGACGAGGTAATGGCTGAAATAGTTTAGTAGGCCTATCCGTTAGTTTCAGGTTTTGACTCCGGTATTTTTTCTTTATTTTAATGCCGGAAATCTATTTCATTTCGCTAATTATACAGGGACATCATTTTATTTTTACTTCACTTTTTATTGTACCTGCGTTTCTGAATGTACATGACTCCCACCCCTTTCACTAATATCCTTGCTAACGTCAGTCACACAAACTTACGACCGCTGTTGCTAGTAGTGAAGTAAACAGTACAGAGTACAGTGTGTTTCAGAAATATGTTGCGTTTTCTATAGAAGAAAGAGCTTATATTATTGAAGTTTATTTTCACACAGGTACGGTGTGTAGCATAACTGAATTTATATGTGTGGACTGAGCACAAGTGAAGATTAGAGTTACCGAAAGTACGGTACTCTATAATATGGTACGGTACTTAACAGAATTATTTAAATAAGAGTTTTGTTTTACTGTTTGTAGGTATGAAGGATGATGATGGAAACTGAAATTACAATATAACCGAATGTGAACAACAGGTTTTTTTTTTTTTTTTTTTTTTTTTTTTTTTTTTTTTTTTTTTTTCTCCCTGGTTATGTCATTACGGAATATTTTCATAGAAATGCCATTAATCTGGTAGATAAATTTAGATCAATGGAGTGTACAGAAAGGAAGAAAAGTGTAAGATGGCCAACAGAGGTGACAGAAGATGCTGTAGAAGATGCTAGAGAAAGGATGCAGCGAGATCGTAATAAGTAGGTCAAGAAGTTAGCTGTAGAAATTGGGTTTCTTACGGAAGTGCTCACAAAATTCTCAGGAATAAATTACGTTAGTAATATGCTTAATAAAGTAGACATTACATAATGTATATAACCGCCTGAAGACTTAAGTTTGTGAAAAAAATTGTTACTATTCTACTGTTTTTTGATAAAATACTGCAAAGTAACGACCAAACTGAAAATCGTAATAATATATTTCCCTGTAATATAAATGGATGCACTACTTTTCTCTCCTCCTATAGCTAGTAAAATGATTTGTTTACATATTGCACTAGCAACTCCAAACTGCTCTAATGGAAGGGGGGTAACAGTGTTTCCGAGTATAGCCAGGTTAATGATAAAAATGTTAGTAAAAATAAAGTGATGTCCATGTACAACTCATTTACTGGCTTTTAAGGAACCCGAAGGTTCATTGCCGCCCTCACATAAGCCCGCCATCGGTCCCTATCCTGAGCAAGATTAATCCAGTCTCTATCATCATACCCCACCTCCCTCAAATCCATTTTAATATTATCCTCCCATCTACGTCTCGGCCTCCCTAAAGGTCTTTTTCCCTCCGGTCTACCAACTAACACTCTATATGCATTTCTGGATTCGCCCATACGTGCTACGTGCCCTGCCCATCTCAAACGTCTGGATTTAATGTTCCTAATTATGTCAGGTGAAGAATACAATGCGTGCAGTTCTGTGTTGTGTAACTTTCTCCATTCTCCTGTAACTTCATCCCTCTTAGCCCCAAATATCTTCCTAAGCACCTTATTCTCAAACACCCTTAATCACTGTTCCTCTCTCAAAGTGAGAGTCCAAGTTCCACAACCATAAAGAACAACCGGTAATATAACTGTTTTATAAATTCTAACTTTCAGATTTTTTGACAGCAGACTGGATGATAAAAGCTTCTCAACCGAATAATAACAGGCATTTCCCTTATTTATTCTGTGTTTAATTTCCTCCCGAGTATCATTTATATTTGTTACTGTTGCTCCAAGATATTTGAACTTCTCCACCTCTTCAAAAGATAAATTTCCAATTTTTATATTTCCATTTCGTACAATATTCTGGTCACGAGACATAATCATATACTTTGTCTTTTCGGGGCTAATTATACAATCGTACTAAAAATCCTCGTATCTTACAAATAATGTAGCCTGCTGTAGTTCAATATCCCAAGAACAACTCGCGTAGCTTCTGTATTCCGTGACTTATTGTCAAGTCTACCGTAATATTTACCAATCGATACACGATAGATTATGCTAGTAATACAACAGATGCAAATATTGAGTTTTGGTAGAGGGGAGGCCGCAGAAGTAGCCTTCTTGTACAGTGGGAGTCAAAACACTAGTTACATGGAACACAATCACAGTGGACATTTAGCAATAAGATGTAACGAGTTTCATTATGGTGAAGGATGGATGGAGAGGAGAGAAAAATCTAAGAACGAATATTGGGGTAAGCGACTTTTGAACCACCTTGTATTTCGAGATAAATTTATATAGGAGTTCAATGTATATTTTACTCTTTACTTACATGGTCAGGAAAACGTCACATTCCTTCAAACTCTCCTTGCTTTGTCACGCGAGAAATTGTTGGGTCTCGCACGATATATAGAATTCTCTCCTTCTGATTGCAGAGTTCTTCCCCGGAGCGCCATTGTACTCACTTAAGGTAGACGCAAACATTCTGTAGGTAGGCCATCACTACACGTCTGGGACATCAGCTGTCCGTCTGTCGGACTAGCAGAGCCAAGTGAAATGTAGCGGCAGTTGCTGGAACTACTTGTTTACGTACAGGCCACGTGTAATACATCTTTCATACTGCTGAAGAAATGTGAAGTTCGATCCGAGCTCAAATTCGTCATGCAAAGTTAGGATGATGGTGCAAAAAATCGTGTTCGGGATTTCCATGGAAATACATTTTTTTCAGTATCCCTGGTAACAAAAAAAACAGTTATGATGTTATGAGTTTAAAATCAAATGTAGGAAACAGAAAACGGATGTAGGTAAATTCTCATTTTTAAATAGGGCTATAAATGATTGGAATACCTACCTTCAGCGGTCTTTGAGGGCTGTCCTTCCTTAAGGAGATTTAAAAATAAATTAAAAAGTTGTGTATAAAGTGTAAATTAAAAGAAAAAGAGACGTTACATTACTTAGGTGGCATGTATTTACTTAGCCTGACGAGTTATTCCCTTGGTTTGAATTGTAACTTATTTTAAAATAGCTTGTAAGAGGGTCTTAGACTAGAAATATTCAGTTTAATGTAGATCTGTTTATAAGTATGGATAAGGGTGTAACTGTTTGTCTTATTTGAACTGTTGTACCAGTGAAGCGTGGTGAGTCAGTGAAGTTATGGTTTACAATGGCAGTGAATAGTTCCGATCAGTGATAATTTGTAGTGTGTTCTAAAGTGTCAGTGAGATGTGTCATAGTGCCAGTGCAGTGAGTGAGATGAGAGTAAAGTGAAAGATTATCAGTATCAATGTGAAACTTATGTAGGCCATATATATATATATATATATATATATATATATATATATATATATATATATATATATATGTGGGTTGTAATAGAAAATTAGGTTCACTTATTAATTTGGTTATTTTATATATTACCATTAATGTAATTATTGTGTATTATTTTTGTTGTATGTACCTAAATAAGTTACCACTGCCACCGGGTGTTTGCCCACTTGTACTGTAAATAAATACATACACATACATATTATGCCGTCTACCTTAAACTAATGAAAAAAATGTGTTCATATTCAGTTTCTACAAGCCCATTTATTAGGGAATTAGGCATACAGTATACTATTAAAGGGCTTATAACAATTTTTAGTAAACTAACGCGTTTTTTATTGACAAATTAAAATCATTATATTTATTCGAAATAGACATTCACTTTTTACAAATTTTCTTTCCTTTCCGCTTCAACTAAACGCTTATCTAGCACTGATAAAATTAAAGACAGGGACATGGTATTTTCACGAGAAGAGTCCGATTGTTTTCGACGGGATTACCTAGCATTTGCTTTACAGTCAAAGTAAAATCTACAGGTGCATAGTCTTACCAGGCTCGATGTCTTTTCGTAGAAGTACGTGTGAGTATAATCAAATAACATAAGGAGAATACAAGAAGAACAAGAGAAAACAAGGAGGACAAAGGGAAGACCAGGAGAATAAGAAGAATGCAATGACAACAGGGGAATATAAGGAGAAGAAATGGGTAATAAGGGGACTATAAGGAAAATAAGGCGAATGGCAGGATAATAAATGGAATATAAGGAGAACAAGGGGAAGGTAAGGAGAACAAGGGGAATACAAGGAGAAGGGAGGAAGATAAGGAGAATAAATGGGTAACAACAGGACTATAAAGAAAATAAGGGGAATGGGAGGATAAGAAGGGAAATATAAGGAGAACAAGGGGAAGTAAGGAGAACAAGGGGAATACAAGGAGAACGGGGGAAGATAAGGAGAATAAATGGGTAACAACAGGACTATAAAGAAAATAAGGGGAATGGGAGGATAAGAAGGGAAATATAAGGAGAACAAGGGGAATACAAGGAGAACGGAGGAAGATAAGGAGAATAAATGGGTAACAACAGTACTATAAAGAAAATAAGGGGAATGGGAAGATAAGAAGGGAAATATAAGGAGAACAAGGGGAAGGTAAGGAGAACAAGGGGAAGAATGGGACAACAAGGGGAATACAAGGAGAAGACAAGGAGAGCAAGGGGAATACAAGGAGAAGACAAGGAGAGCAAGGGGAATACAAGGAGAAGACAAGGAGAACAAGGGAATACAAGGAGAACAAGGCGAATACAGGGAGAAGACAAGGAGAGCAAGGGGAATACAAGGAGAAGACAAGGAGAGCAAGGGGAATACAAGGAGAATACATGGAGAGCAAGGGGAATACAAGGAGAAGACAAGGAGAACAAGGGAATACAAGGAGAACAAGGCGAATACAAGGAGAAGACAAGGAGAGCAAGGGGAATACAAGGAGAAGACAAGGAGAGCAAGGGAAATACAAGGAGAAGACAAGGAGAGCAAGGGGAATACAAGGAGAAGACAAGGAGAACAAGGGAAATACAAGGAGAAGACAAGGAGAGCAAGGGGAATACAAGGAGAAGACAAGGAGAACAAGGGAATACAAGGAGAAGACAAGGAGAGCAAGGGAAATAAAAGGAGAAGACAAGGAGAGCAAGGGGAATACAAGGAGAAGACAAGGAGAGCAAGGGGAATACAAGGAGAAGACAGAACTACAAAATTTTAAAATGCTTCTTGAGCGATGCTTCATTCAAATAACTAATACATTATATAAAAACACAAAATTTGATTTCTGTTAAGCCAAGTGACTGAGTCCCGGCCTCACTTGCCTCAGTCAATCAGCCGCCACTGACTTGGCCATGTTATAGCATCTTCCGATGCATTTTACATTTGAAATAAACATTTGATATTCACAAGTCAAAGTGATCACCATTATATTCTTTAGTGATATATTATAGTGTTATGTAATCAAGATGTATGAATTAATCTGCATTAAATACGAAAACTTTTGACTTTCGCGACGCTTATTTACAATATTTCTAACATTACCAACAGTTACTGTTTCATTCTGCTTTCCGATTCTTCTGCTCGTATAATGATGTTAAACCACACTGTCATAAATTAGATGGCGTTACTTTCAACGTAAGTCTTCAAAAGTGTCTCGATCTTACTACAGGGTCATCATTTTATTTTTACTAACATTTTTAATATTAACCTGGCTATACCTTTAGAGAACCGGAAACACAGATTGCTCCCCCTTCCACGACTGTAGTTCGATGATACTTGCGTAACACACAAACAAATCACTCTACTAGGTATAGGAGGGAAGAAAAGAAGTTCATCCATTTATGTAAACTAGGAAATATCGCGATTTTGAGTTCGATAATTTTCATTAGGTTTTTGTTTAATCTTAATACATTACTGTATTAAGAATAAGTGTTTTTACTCACGAACTGAGTTATCCATGAGAATGTATTCATTATGCAGTGTATATTACTGTATACTGTCTACAGCACATTAACGTACAATATAGAGAATGAAGTTAAATTGAAAAATAATCATAATATGGATATTTAAAAACATTTTTGAAAATGGTGACCGTTCACTTCGATACAGGCTTCAGTTCTTTTGTGCATATTATCGCACTATAGACTATTGCATCTAATTCCAATTGCCAGTTTCGTCCTTCGTACTAGTAACTCATGTTGAAATAATTCTGTACCTACTCTATAAAATAGTACCTTACGTACTGTAAATTCAATCTTCACTTCTGCCCGACTGCACAGATAAAATTACTCAGACATGCTATCTACTGTCCGTCCAAGTGGTAATGTCGCAGGATCGTAGAAAGGGGGAAAATCACGTGACAGTGAATTACTTAACGAGGCCCTTTTATTTAAGTTATTTTAAACAGTTGTATAATATTACGTAAACGTCCAATTCCTAACAGAAATTAATGTTTTCAGAAAAGAGCTAAGACAGCCCAGCTTTTACAGAGGGGCGAGCAGAAGCAGGTGGGGGAAATCGGGATGCGACGTAGGCAAACGGACAGTACCTGTGCGAAAATATGATTCAATATTGAAAGCTCTTTCGTCACTGGAAAACGCGAACATATTTCTGGAACGTACTATACTCACTCAGTGCTGTTTACTACATGCGGTCTTGGATCTGTGTGTAGAGGGGAACTTCATTAGTAGAAGGGGTGGGAATGAAGTACATTCAAAAACTCAGGTACAATAAAAATTGAAGTAAAAATAAAATGATGTCCCTGTATAACTCCACATAAATGATTAAACAAAATTGTGTGAAATGAGGTATGATGACATTTTAACTGTAGGCGGATTAAATTTGGTGAATGTTACGGAAACTGGGAAAACCCTGTGAGAAAACATCTCCGGCCTTGTCCACAAGCACCTCCAACACGACGGCCTCTAATAGACTTACGATTATCCTGTTTGTATTTCTGAAGCTACATGGAACTTAGCTTGTTTTGGAACAGGACCTTTGTAGTAAGACAACAAACGCTGATAACGGACAAGTTGCCACCCCGCAGGCTGCTTCTGATCAACTGCCGTGTTTCACACAGCTTCAAAGATGCACGACCGTCTCAAAACACTAAAATTGAGACCATACTTGCAGAGTGAACAGTAAGTAATATCATTAATTTCAGGGGGTTATTCCTTGAGACATTTCAAACAAAAAGGTTTAATACGATTTTACTACTTTTTGCTCCATTTGCGAGATAAAAATTGTAACATTTCATAACGTGTTTTGGAAAAGCCATTGATTTAATTCCCAACATGGTCACCAAGTTAACAGAGCAGAGTATTATAATAATAATAAATCACTGAAATAATTTTAGTTTTGCCCTTTAAACATGTAGGGCCGCATTCATAGACATTCTTAGCGCAGGCTTTCGGTGGATGATCAGCGAACTAACGTTTTTCGTATTCATAAACCAGTGTTAGCGATATGATACGATATGAATCCTGTACAAGTAATCACTCGATAGCCGGGGCTAGTTTAGCACGCTCGTAGCGCGGGCTAGCGAGATGTCTATGAATAGCACCCGTAGAAATTTGATCCGAACAAAATGTAACATTTTAAAAGTCATTTGCAGAACGAAAAGTTACATTTCTTCGGGTCAAATTTCTGTACACTTAAGGGGTTAGGTACAGCTTACAGCAGTTAACTCTTTTTGAAATATTCAACATTTCTTTCCTCCATTACTGTATCTTGTACAATAATTAAAATTGGTACGTGTAAAACACTGTCCTTCTGCTATATGAAAAAAATATATATATTTTTACGATTAAGAAAAATTACGTTTTTTTTTTTTTTTTTTTTTTTTTTTCAAAATTCAAAACGGTGGCAGTTTACTGTGCAGTGATTAAGTGTTTCCCTCATAACTCATAATAAACCTGTTAACTTTTTCATGTTCTCTCTCTTTTATGTTATTGCTGAAACTCATGTTTACAATATCATGCTCTTTCAACTACATTCCTTAATAAATAATATATATTTTTTTTTATTTTGTGTTAGAAGAAAATACTGACATTTGACCATTTTTAAAAATGAATTTATTTTTTATCAGACAATCTATCAAAGGTAGAGAAGTGATCTTGCGTCATATTATAGATATGACATGCATAAATACACACAAAAAATTTAATCACAAATTGTTTGATAGTGTTTGAGTTATGTGGGAAAAGCTTCAACACTGCACAGTGAACTGAAATTTGAAAATATATATATATATATATATATATATATATATATATATATAACTTTTTTAAATCGTAAAAATATTTTCTTCATATAGCAGAAGGACTGTGTTTTATACATATTAATTTTCATTATTGTACAAGATACAGTAATGGAGGAAAAAAAATGTTGAATATTTCCAAAACTTTACTGCTATAAGCTGTACCTAACCCCTTAAAAGATGAAACTAAAATTATTTCAATCATTTATCATCATATTACACTGCTCTCAAACTGAAGGGGAGTTCAATCAATGGCTTTCCCAAAACACGCTATGAAATGTTTCATATAGAATAATTTTTATCTCGGAAAGGAAGCAAAAATGTGAAAAAATGTATTAAATATTTGTTGCTTGAAATATCTCAAAGAATAAACTCCTGAAATTAATAACATTACTTTCGATTCATTATTATAAAGTTGAACGAAATTTCGATGTGGTATTCAAGTGCAACATATTCATCCACACTAAAAAGCATTTAGGTGACGCGTTACATCGAGCGAGAGTAAAATTTATGTGATGAACTGCAGTGAATTCGCATTTTGACTTCATTTTTGAGTATGTATTAGGGGAAGAGTAGCCTAACCGCAAAATTAGACAACAGTATCTATCATAACTGAATTTTTTCTCAGAATTTAAGGTTTTCAATATTTAACAAATTTATGCACCTACAGTAGAATGTCGTTATAACGAACGCCAGTATAACGGAATATTCAGTATTACGATATTATTTTCTGTCTCCTGCTCTCCCAGTATGTTACGGAGATCTTTGCGCTTCCGTGTGCCACACCACTGATGATTTCTGCCGAAGTAGCAGACGAAGAGTATGGTAGCAACAGCTCCAACAGACCACGGCCCTTTAACCGGATAACATCGATACCTATGATGCCGGCCGTGAAAGCCTACATTCCAGGATTGATTCTTTACAGTTTAATTATGCATCCTAATGTAGTCTTAAAGAATTTACAAGAGTGGCGTGATTTGTAACAATTGTTGTGATAAACGCGTAAGAAAATGTAATTTTGTAGTTAAAAATCGAAAAAAAAATCTGTACGAAGCAATTATGGAATTCAAAGGAAAGGAAAAGGAAGGAAGAAAAATGAATAAGAAATAGGAAGAGGAAATGGCTGAAGTAGTTTAGTAGGCCTATCCGTTAGTTTCAGGTTCTGACGCCGGTATTTTTTTATGTTAATGTCGGAAATCTATTTCATTTCGCTAATTATACTTACAACATACTTACTTACTGTTACCGATCCCGGAGGTTCATTGCCGCCCTCACATAAGCCCGCCATCGGTCCCTATCCTGGGCAAGATTAATCCATTCTCTATCATCATATCCCACCTCCCTCAAATCCATTTTAATATTATCCTCCCATCTACGTCTCGGTCTCCCTAAAGGTCTTTTTGCCTTCGGCCTCCCAACTAACACTCTATATGCGTTTCTGGATTCGCCCATACTTGCTACATACCCAGCTCATCTCAAACGTCTGGATTTAATGTTCGTAATTATGTAAGGTGAAGAATACAATGCGTGCAGTTCTGTGTTGTGTAACTTTCTCCATTCTCCTGTAACTTCATCCCGCTTAGCCCCAAATATTTTCCTAAGCACCTTATTCTCACACACTCTTAACCTATGTTTCTCTTTCAAAGTGAGAGTCCAAGTTTCACAACCATAAAGAAGAACAGGTAATGTAACTGTTTTATAAATTCTAACTTTCAGATTTTTTGACAGCAGACTGGATGATAAAAGCTTCTCAACCGAATAATAACAGGCATTTCCCTTATTTATTCTGTGTTTAATTTCCTCCCGAGTATCATTTATATTTGTTACTGTTGCTCCAAGATATTTGAACTTCTCCACCTCTTCATAAGATAAATTTCCAATTTTTATATTTCCATTTCGTACAATATTCTGGTCTCGAGACATAATCATATACTTTGTCTTTTCGGGGCTAATTATACAATCGTACTAAAAATCCTCGTATCTTACAAATAATGTAGCCTGCTGTAGTTCAATATCCCAAGAACAACTCACGTAGCTTCTGTATTCCGTGACTTATCGTCAAGTCTACCGTAATATTTACCAATCGATACACGATAGATTATGCTAGTAATACAACAGATGCAAATATTGAGTTTTGGTAGAGGGGAAGCCGCAGAAGTAGCCTTCTTGTACAGTGGGAGTCAAAACACTAGTTACATGGAACAGAATCACAGTGGACGTCGATTGGACATTTAGCAATAAGATGTAACGAGTTTCATTATGGTGAAGGATGGATGGAGAGGAGAGAAAAATCTAAGAACGAATATTGGGGTAAGCGACTTTTGAACTACCTTGTATTTCGAGATAAATTTATATAGGAGTTCAATGTATATTTTACTCTTTACTTACATGGTCAGGAAAACGTCACATTCCTTCAAACTCTCCTTGCTTTGTCACGCGAGAAATTGTTGGGTCTCGCACGATATATAGAATTCTCTCCTTCTGATTGCAGAGTTCTTCCCCGGAGCGCCATTGTACTCACTGAAGGTAGACGCAAACATTCTGTAGGTAGGCCATCACTACACGTCTGGGACATCAGCTGTCCGTCTGTCGGACTAGCAGAGCCAAGTGAAATGTAGCGGCAGTTGCTGGAACTACTTGTTTACGTACAGGCCACGTGTAATACATCTTTCATACTGCTGAAGAAATGTGAAGTTCGATCCGAGCTCAAATTCGTCATGCAAAGTTAGGATGATGGTGCAAAAAATCGTGTTCGGGATTTCCATGGAAATACATTTTTTTCAGTATCCCTGGTAACAAAAAAAAACAGTTATGATGTTATGAGTTTAAAATCAAATGTAGGAAACAGAAAACGGATGTAGGTAAATTCTCATTTTTAAATAGGGCTATAAATGATTGGAATACCTACCTTCAGCGGTCTTTGAGGGCTGTCCTTCCTTAAGGAGATTTAAAAATAAATTAAAAAGTTGTGTATAAAGTGTAAATTAAAAGAAAAAGAGACGTTACATTACTTAGGTGGCATGTATTTACTTAGCCTGACGAGTTATTCCCTTGGTTTGAATTGTAACTTATTTTAAAATAGCTTGTAAGAGGGTCTTAGACTAGAAATATTCAGTTTAATGTAGATCTGTTTATAAGTATGGATAAGGGTGTAACTGTTTGTCTTATTTGAACTGTTGTACCAGTGAAGCGTGGTGAGTCAGTGAAGTTATGGTTTACAATGGCAGTGAATAGTTCCGATCAGTGATAATTTGTAGTGTGTTCTAAAGTGTCAGTGAGATGTGTCATAGTGCCAGTGCAGTGAGTGAGATGAGAGTAAAGTGAAAGATTATCAGTATCAATGTGAAACTTATGTAGGCCATATATATATATATATATATATATATATATATATATATATGTGGGTTGTAATAGAAAATTAGGTTCACTTATTAATTTGGTTATTTTATATATTACCATTAATGTAATTATTGTGTATTATTTTTGTTGTATGTACCTAAATAAGTTACCACTGCCACCGGGTGTTTGCCCACTTGTACTGTAAATAAATACATACACATACATATTATGCCGTCTACCTTAAACTAATGAAAAAAATGTGTTCATATTCAGTTTCTACAAGCCCATTTATTAGGGAATTAGGCATACAGTATACTATTAAAGGGCTTATAACAATTTTTAGTAAACTAACGCGTTTTTTATTGACAAATTAAAATCATTATATTTATTCGAAATAGACATTCACTTTTTACAAATTTTCTTTCCTTTCCGCTTCAACTAAACGCTTATCTAGCACTGATAAAATTAAAGACAGGGACATGGTATTTTCACGAGAAGAGTCCGATTGTTTTCGACGGGATTACCTAGCATTTGCTTTACAGTCAAAGTAAAATCTACAGGTGCATAGTCTTACCAGGCTCGATGTCTTTTCGTAGAAGTACGTGTGAGTATAATCAAATAACATAAGGAGAATACAAGAAGAACAAGAGAAAACAAGGAGGACAAAGGGAAGACCAGGAGAATAAGAAGAATGCAATGACAACAGGGGAATATAAGGAGAAGAAATGGGTAATAAGGGGACTATAAGGAAAATAAGGCGAATGGCAGGATAATAAATGGAATATAAGGAGAACAAGGGGAAGGTAAGGAGAACAAGGGGAATACAAGGAGAACGGAGGAAGATAAGGAGAATAAATGGGTAACAACAGGACTATAAAGAAAATAAGGGGAATGGGAGGATAAGAAGGGAAATATAAGGAGAACAAGGGGAAGTAAGGAGAACAAGGGGAATACAAGGAGAACGGGGGAAGATAAGGAGAATAAATGGGTAACAACAGGACTATAAAGAAAATAAGGGGAATGGGAGGATAAGAAGGGAAATATAAGGAGAACAAGGGGAATACAAGGAGAACGGAGGAAGATAAGGAGAATAAATGGGTAACAACAGTACTATAAAGAAAATAAGGGGAATGGGAAGATAAGAAGGGAAATATAAGGAGAACAAGGGGAAGGTAAGGAGAACAAGGGGAAGAATGGGAGAACAAGGGGAATACAAGGAGAACGGGGGGAGATAAGGAGAATAAATGGGTAACAACGGGACTATAAAGAAAATAAGGGGAATGGGAGGATAAGAAGGGAAATATAAGGAGAACAAGGGGAAGGTAAGGAGAACAAGGGGAATAATGGGAGAAAAAGGGGAATACAAGGAGAACGGGGGGAGATAAGGAGAATAAATGGGTAACAACGGGACTATAAAGAAAATAAGGGGAATGGGAGGATAAGAAGGGAAATATAAGGAGAACAAGGGGAAGGTAAGGAGAACAAGGGGAAGAATGGGAGAAAAAGGGGAATACAAGGAGAACGGGGGGAGATAAGGAGAATAAATGGGTAACAACGGGACTATAAAGAAAATAAGGGGAATGGGAGGATAAGAAGGGAAATATAAGGAGAACAAGGGGAAGAATGGGAGAACAAGTGGAATACAAGCAGAACGGGGGAAGATAAGGAGAATAAGGGGAAGAACAGAACAAGAGAAAGAACAGGAGACCAATGGGAATCCAAGGATAACAGGGAGATTATATTGAGAACAAGGGAAATACAGTAGAAGGAGAAGATAAGGAATACAAGAGGAATGCAAGGAGAAAAAAGAGACGGCAAGGGAAAGAAAAGGAGAACAAGGGGACGGCAAGGAAAATAAGGGGAGTACAAGCAGAAAGAGATTGTTTTTTTATGTGATGGTTAATTCCCAAGTTATCCCCAATACCTAGTGAGGAGAAAGGCGAGTTATACGTCAAAAAACTAAGCTGATAAATCATCCAAGCGGTATTCGAACCCATGTAGTACGAATTTAGCTCACGCCGCTGACAAATGAAGGGTACACGGGAAAAACGATCAAGGTCCATCAAAAATCGAAACTGAGTTAATAATGCTATCTTACAGTGGAAAGGAAGTACTATCATGTGGTCTAGCTAGTAATAAGAAATCATCGTTCTTGACATTCCACTACGTCAATTTCTATTAAATGCACACATAACAAAGTATTAAGTGCTTACACTTTAAAATTCGTTTTTCTCGAAACTTTCTAAAATGGACCTTGATCGTTATTCCTGTGTACCGGTACCCTTCAAATGCATTTATTAGCCTATATCTAATAAACTGATATTATTGTACGCTATACAAAATGAGTCCCTACAGTTTTATTTTGTGTAAGAGAAATTTACTACTACTACCACCACCACCACCACCACCACCGCCACCACTACTACTACTACCACCACTACTATTAATTTACATAAGAGAAAGCTTGAGGGAGTTAAAATTATGACTTAGAAGACATTATATGTCTACATAAAATGCTTTACAAAATCGATGTACCCTGCCTAGTCGTTATGCAGAGATACTTCATTTTTCTGTAGGTACTTACAGTAGTTTTATTGTTTCTATACCTTATACCAAAACAAGAGTTCCGATTTCACAATACTAATTTATCTACATAACTGTTAATGCTACAGCAATGCAATAAATGCCAATAGGCAGGGTTATCTCGTGTTTTGTTTGATACCTTACAAGTTCTCGATATGTGAACCTCTGGTCACACGGCACACATACAGGATACATTCCAATTCCTCTGGACAGCGTGCCACCATCTATCGCCTGCATCGCAGCGTAGTAGGCTATTGACAAAGGAGGAACGTAAACATTGTCCTTCACATACCTCCACAGAAAAAAATCACAAGAGTTCGGTCAGATCAGTATGGAGGTCATCTCAGCAAGGTTTGGACCAACGACCAATCCAACGTTGAGGGAGGTGCTCGTTGAGTACTTACACACGATGGCGGAAGTGAGGTGGTGCACCATCTTGCTGAAAAATGAAATCGTCCTCCTCTTCCTCCCGTCACAGCAGAACGAAGTGCTGCGAAATTCAAGACAGAAACTTCTCTCCTACATTAGCCAGTCCATGCGCTTATGGTAGCAGTATGCATAATAACTTAGAACAGTGGCTCCCAATCTGTAAGGGATCCGTGAGTGAGTTGTGAGGTGTCCAAGAAACCAATGTATCTTTTCAAATGGTGTTTTAACTAACGTAAGCTTAAACTTATGACGTTCTGCGATTTTTATCAGTTTGCTGGTATATTTTTTGTTTATCTCATGATTTTAAGAAACAGAGTTTAAGAGGAATGAGGGATTTTTCTTGACTCGTAAGTCTTGCGTACCTGTCACTTTTTTTTATTTATTTTAGTAGGTTATTTTACGACGCTTTATCAACAGCTTAGGTTATTTAGCGTCTGAATGAGATGAAGGTGATAATGCCGGTGAAATGAGTCCGGGGTCCAGCACCGAAAGTTACCCAGCATTTGCTCATCTTGGGTTGAGGGAAAACCTCGGAAAAAACCTCAACCAGGTAACTTGCCCCGAACCGGGAATCGAACCCGGGCCACCTGGTTTCGCGGCCAGACGCGCTGACCGTTACTCCACAGGTGTGGACCGTACCTGTCACATATGTATACATGTTGAATCGTAAGAACTGTCATTAATAAGTTCAGGGGGTTATTCTTTGAAATATTTCAAACAAAAACGTGTAAACAATTTGCTCGTTCTTGCTTTGTTTTCGAGAAAAAAAATTTAAATTCCTTTCCAGAACGGAAAGTTACATTCGTTTGAATCAAATTTCTGTACATTTAAAGGACAAAACCAAAATTTTTAAAATAATACTACACTTAGACGTTAGAATTAAAATTTGGACGGGGACTAACATACGGAAAACTACAAACATTAATCAGATACTGTACCTCATTTGATACAACTGATGTGTTGTAGCTGGAGTGTAGGAATCACTGTAACGTATGCGCAGTTGGTAGCACCCACTTTCAATTTAACGGACGCTATCTCTCAAGACATCGCGGGATGAATGAATGGAGTGAGTGAGTGAGTATGTATGTATGTATGTATGTATGTATGTATGTATGTATGTATGTATGTATGTATGTATGTATGTATGTATGTATGTATGTATGTATGTATGTATGTATGTATGTATGTATGTATGTACGTCATAATATTGTATTATGCACATACAGAGTGTTCATTAAGTATGAAATATTACTCATAACTTCTAAAATTTTAATTTTACAAATAAGAATTTTATACAAAAGCTGATGGATTTATTTTTTTTATTGGGTTATTTTACGACGCTGTATCAACATCTATGTTATTTAGCGTCTGAATGATATGAAGGTGATAATGCCGGTGAAATGAGTCCGGGATCCAGCACCGAAAGTTACCCAGCATTTGCTCGTATTGGGTTGAGGGAAAACCCCGGAAAAAACCTCAACCAGGTAACTTGCCCCGACCGGAATTCGAACCCGGGCCACCTGGTTTCGCGGCCAGACGCGCTGACCGTTACTCCACAGGTGTGGACTAAAGCTGATGGAGATAAACCATACAATATTATACGATGAAAGAGTAATGGAACGGAGAAAAAATTCTCTCCAGAACCGGGATTTGAATCCGGGTTTTCAGCTCTACGTGTTGATGCTTTATCCACTAAGCCACACCGGATACCCACCCCGGCGTCGGACAGAATCGTCTCAGTTTAAGTTCCAACTCTTGGGTTCTCTCTAGTGGCCGCCCTCTGCACTACGTCATAGATGTCTATAAACGTAGGACTGAAGTCCACACATGTGCTGAGGTGCACTCGATATGAGTGGCTAGTTGGCCGGGATCCGACGGAATAAGCGCCGTCTTAAATCACGAAGTGATTTACGCATATCATATATATTATTTTAATGCACCGAAGTACATATGATATTTCCATCTAGATATTCTGCGTCATCATACTGAGACGATTCTGTCCGACACCGGGATGGGTATCCGGTGTGGCTTAGTGGATAAAGCATCAGCACGTAGAGCTGAAAACCCGGGTTCAATTCCCGGTGCCGGAGAGTATTTTTCTCCGTTCCATTACTCTTTCATCGTATGATGACGCAGAATATCTGCATGGAAATATCATATGTACTTCGGTACATTAAAATAATATACATACAATATTATATCAGCATTCGAAAAAAGTTAGTTTTTCAGGCATATAGAGTATGACAGTAAACTTTGTTTTTGAATGGCATCCTATATTAAAATTCACATATCCGAATCTCCATTAAATTTACGTATAGGCTAACTGTGTACAAATTTTTCCCCTTCACCTGTTTAGTATCTTTTAACTATTTACTGTATTAAACTTGTTTCATGGACTTCAAGTTTGATACAAATAAGTATGTAAAATCATGTTCAGTAGGCCATAGAACTAAACAAAACATATCACTAACCAAGCTTTACAACATATGCTCAAAGTGAGAACCATTCACAATCAAACAATATGCCAGTCTATCATGAAAACAGTCCATTGTCTTTCTCATAGTCACATGACTGACCTGTTCCATCTAATTCTTCCTTTCAGGTCGTCAGTATTTCTTGGTTTATCCTGATGCACTCTGGCCTTCAAGTAACCCCAAAGGAAGAAATTCATACATAAGAATTACATTACACAGCAGAAATTTTGGACCCAAAATATATAATGCATTAATTAGAGCTTACCCTGAGCTAAATACACTTAACACACATATTTAAGAAACAAATTATATTAATTATTTAATTGTTTAAGCTAATTGAGTTAAAAATTGTTACTCTAATATTCATGTACTTCTGTATTTTCTATTTGTATACAGACCCTATTATTACATGCTGTATGTATTTTACCATTTATTAATGTTATTGTGCTCAATGAACTCTCTTAATTTTGTGATATGTTTTGTATAACTGATCTGAACTGCGCCCGAGCACGAGCTTCTGCTCTTTCGGGCTGCAATGCCTAATGTAGCTTAAGTGTAAAGTATTAAATAAAAAAATGGAGCTTTGGAACATATAAATCTTAACATAGGGTGCCATTAAAAAAATGAAGTTTACTATCACACCCTGTATGCTTGAATAACTAACTTTTTTCGAAGACTGGTATCATATTTTATGACTTATCTCCAACAATTTTTGTATATTTTTTTTTTGTAAAATTAAAATTTAAGAAGTTATGAGTAATAATCCATACTTAATGAACATCCTGTATAAGAATTTGTTTCGAATAATCAATTTATAGCAGATCTGTATTGAAGCAGCGACCTCGGCTGTTTAACAACTTCCCACGACACACCAATGACAGTTTCACACGTCGTAATGAAATATTCCTTTGTGCGAGATCGTGCGTATTTGCTTGGTTTCCGCACAAAACCAATCCGCGGTAAGTCTAAAATTCCACATTCAGTATTCCTAACCTAACACACATAACAATTTCCCTCTTCTTACCGCTTAATTGACATATTGATTTTACTGCTTTAGGTTGTTAACATATTATTTTTAGAGACGTTCAATATAGTAATAATTATAAATTGAAAACTTACCACTGCAATTTCACCTAAATTGCACTGTTAATTATTGTTTTGAAATATTTGCAAAAATTAAGTAAACTCTACAACTCCACTAAAGTTATTGCATTCGTGACGCATGTAACATTAAGGAAGCCGTGAAAAAATCAACAAACTTGCCGATGTTATTACTGCAATATGTTATATAAATAATATTGTTAAAATATTAAAATGAAAAATAAATCATTACATAACCTTACCGTTTGTTTTAAGTTCGCATTTATAGACTGGGGGGGAAAAAAAAGACAGACGTATATCACGGCCTGCTGGAGTATAGTAAACACAGGAAACATTTTAAAGCAACAATGTTGAAGATAAATATTTTTGTTTTGCAAATTTGCCGTCATTGAACGGAAACCAAGATGGAGATTTCATTGCAACTAATTAGAAATTCATCTTTCAGGTATGTAATAAACGATCTTCGCACAAAATAATGTACGATACACGAGCGGTATGTTTTCTTTCAATTCTCGGAAATTAAAAAAGCTCAACTACCGTTTCGCTTTTTCAAACTTTTCCTCGAACATGAAAACTTCAACATACCGCTCTTGTAACGTATATTACTATTGAGGTAGGGTCGAATGTTGCATTGTCACCCTGTTTACTCGCTTCTCTTCTTACACCGGTAACATTTCCTGAATGTGGAATTCAGTGAGGGACAGGATGCGTGCAGTCTAATGAAGCATAAAGAGCAGGCACTGGTTCATTACATCGAATGCATTTTCTTTAAATTATCCATCTCACCACAGGAGTCTCGCATTCACCCTCGCTCACGCACACCCTCAAACACACAGCTAAACTGGATCTAAGGACATTACTATGCTACTCCCTACACTGCCACTGTGTTTCGTTTTTCAGCAAAATAAAAGTTCACAACTTAGTTTACCTCCTCCAGTTCGTTGCGACTTTAGTTTTAGTTTTGTTTTTTTTTCTTTTTCTTCTTTTTTTTCAGTTCGTAACATCCTCTTGGTCCCTGTCGGTACTATTCAACATTCATTTTTCGCCACTGTACAGTTATGAAATAAAACATGCAACAACACTGATTTAAACCGTCAATAATGAATTCAGAGGCACATGAACAATATGACACTAAGATAATACTATGCATGTATCACTTCCCATATCTAATCTTTTTAGTAGTTCTCTTTTTAATATTTAATACATTTACAGAAACAAATATTCTACACCATTTGATCACTGTCTTCAATTAATATCATCTTGTCATGTTCATTAAAAATAATTAATATAAAATTCATTTGATTGTTACGACATTTAAATCCTATTGCTTTAAACAGTGAGTAAACTTTGCTTCATAAATAGTTAACCGCACAACTCTTCTAAGCTGCATTGTTCAGTGTCAGTCTGGCAACATTGCCAAGCTCTACGCTTGGCCAAAAACAGAAATAAAAACTTCTTCAAAATTCTCCGCCTGGGATATCTATTAAGTCTCAACTATCAACAGCAACTCGTCGTTCTTTAAACAACAAATATCAGCAGCACACCAAGGCCGATGATATACAGCAAACGATGGCGCTATTTCCCTGATATCTGAGGCGTTGAATTAGTGTTTGTTACGTCATCATCTTCTGGCATCGGTACTCCAAGTCTTTTGAGATCTCTGAGAGGTGGAAGGGGCCTCTTCGACCACGTGTGAACAGATTTGAGGGCTAAGGAATCGCGTTGTAGCTGCTCCAGGGTTTGGATATCGGGGTAAATGCGTTGTTCCACCCATTCCGCAATGGTATAGCTGTCGAAAACGTCGTCCAGGGCGTCCCTTGCAGATCTCGCCAGTGCCGTCAGCGTGTGGTAGACCCTAGGATGTTCTCCCATCAACTCGTCGACCCTCAGCGGACTGGAATATTTCCTACGAATGTTGTAGTCAGTCATCCAGCCTTTGGACTTCATGACCGAGTCTAAGAATTCCTTCACTTCAATCTCCGCCGCGTGAAGGCGGTACGTGAGCTTGAAGAACGGGGCACCGGGGAAGAAGCAGCGACCGAACTTGTCCCAGAGGTAGGGGTCGCTGTTGAGGTTCACGATGGATTCTGTGCGACTGTAACTTGAGCTGGAGGCCGGGCTTCCCGGCCGGGCGCATCCTAGACTGGACTGCAGCTTGCCTTTCAGCGACTGGTTGAAATATCCGTGGCTCGTGGCCAGTAGATTCACGGCTAGAGAAGGAACTGCGGCTGGAAGGAGCTCGCACAGCACCGCGAAGTGGTCGTACCTGCAACAAGCAAAACTCTTATTAAGGAGATATCCACGTAGTTCACCATTATTACATCCTTAATGAAGGAGCACATCAGAACTCTGGCACATCTGGTGTGCTATTATTTACAAGAATTGGGAAGGTATTTGCGTTCTTTTTAAAAGTGAGTAACTTATTTCAAGACTACTAGTCTTTCATGAAAATGTTTCATTAACTTATGTATTTATTCTCGTAGAATTAAGGCCATCAGACCTTCTCTTTCACGCCGCCGAATACAAAAGAATACAGTAATGTACAAATACGTTAATAACTGCAAAATATAATATTTTAAAAGTAAAACCAACCACAAACTCAAAATTAACCCCTTACCGCATTCTGGGACAGATATGGCACATACCGATTTTATATTCATATAATCTATACTAATAATAAATCTGTAGCCGAAATTTGTCTGGTAATTTTCGATTTTTCACAAATAATTGGTCCCAACATATATATTAACCACCCTGAAACCGAAAATAGCTTTTTTGAAATTTTTGTTTGTATGTCTGTCTGTCTGGATGTTTGTTACCTTTTCACGCGATAATGGCTGAACCAATTTATATGAAAATTGGAATATACATTTTATTAAGTTCGTTGTAACTTAGATTTTAGCCTATATGGCATTCAAAATATTTTATTTAAAAGGGGGGTTATAAGGGGGCTTCAATTAAATAAATCGAAATATCTCCCTTATTGTTAATTTTCATTAAAAATGAAACATAAGAAAAGTTTCTTTAAAAATAATTTCCGATATTCTATGCAAAATTTTGATAGGACTGATATTTAATGAGATAAATGAGTTTTAAAATTACAATAACAATGCCATCTAAGGCGCTGTAATGAAATAAAAAACAAATGACTTCGTCTATAAGGGGCCATGGACCAAGACTTCTATACTCCCAATAGGTTATCTTGTTTTTCATTAGCCAATCAAATAGCTGGTTTATAATATAAGCATAGCCTATAATATTTCAAACTGTGTATTGGGACAGATATGGCACACTGTCAAGAATTGGATTTGACCATATGTGACATTAGTTGGGAATGAAATAACTACTTAAGTTATCTGAATATTAAACCTGTGTGTGCAACACTGTCCCATGCGGTAAGGGAGTTAAGATACTTAACGCTAATTAGCTTCGAATACTTAAGCAGTAACATGAGCTGCTGCCAGGAAGTCAAAAGGAGAACAGTAATAGCAAAGGAAGCTTTTAATAGAAAAAGGAACATTCGCGGACCTCTGAAAAAAGAACTAAGGAAGAGACTAGTGAAGTTCTTTATGTGGAGTGTGGCATTGTATGGTGCAGAAACATGGACATTACGACGAAGTGAAGAGAAGCGACTAGAAGCATTTGAAATGTGGAGAAGAATGGAGTGTGTGAAATGGACAGACAGAATAAGAAATGAAGCTGTGTTGGAAAGAGTTGGTGAAGAAAGAATGATGCTGAAACTGATCAAGAAGAGAAAAAGGAATTGGTTGGGTCACTGACTGAGAAGAAATTGCCTACTGAAGGATGCACTGGAAGGAATGGTGAACGGGAGAAGAGTTCGGTGTAGAAGAAGATATCGGATGATAGACGACATTAAGATATATGGATCATATGAGGAAACAAGGAGGAAGGCAGAAAATAGGAAAGATTGGAGAAAGCTGGGTTTGCATTGAAAGACCTGCCCTTGGAGAGAACACTAAATTAATGAATGAGAGCTAATTAAACAATTCTGTAAGAACACTTAGCTTCAAGGAAACATTTTCCTGCCTAGGACATGTACAGTTAATTTTGCAACACTGTTCTTTGTTTATTATTTGAATACTCTTTTCGCTGCAGGTCAGACTTATCTCGAGTAAAACTGCACTAGGATGAAAGGGATGAAATCAAGTTTTAGGCAAACATCCCTACTACTATTAATGACAATAGTTTGTGAAAGTGAGATATTTTATCTCCTGTTTTTTGTGAGCCTTCATGGTCTCTAATGGATTATCGTACCTTACATAATAAGTATATAAATAGGAATCAACCAATAAAACAATTGATAAACAGCAAAATTGAAAGTAAAAGTAAGTAGCTATACTGGTCTTTCATTTTAAAACTTCCCAGTCTAAATAAATATTTACTTAAATTAAATTTAATTTAAGCAAAGTATAAATCAATTTAGATACTGAGGGGAAGTTTAAAATCATTATTAATTGCGTTTTAGTTTTCACCCCTCACAGCCTCAACTATCTTTTAAATTTCAAATGCAACCCATATATTACGTTACTTAAATTTAAAAGAATATTCAAATGTTTGATTTGCCATTGATCGCCGGAATCAAAGAAGCCTCATTCTTGACCCCACTGTCCGTTTTTAGAAGGATGATCAACAAGCCAATAACGTTAACGATGAAAAGAAGTCTATTTACAACCCATGTATTCCTCACTTTAGTGAGAGATACAAAATGAATATTAATACATGGGAAGTGAAAGGACTCCTTTTTGGCGCTAGGGGAACTTCATTTAAATTAACAAAAACCATTCTCCTTTCTCTTAAATTTTCTAATGAGGACATTAACAAAATTTGTCTAATGGCATTGAGAGATTCATTATCCATTTTACACAATCACTTCGAGAAGTTATCATGGCTTAGGTTACATGAGAGGAGAAATCTGCACTCACTTTCTCTCTTATATCGTATTATGCATACTTCATCCCCCTCTTATATATTCGCTCGTTTTCATACTCTCTCTCGCTATCATAATATTAATACTCGATCACAACGCGATAACACGCTAGAAATTCCACTTCACACATCATCTCTGTATTCCTCATCTTTCACTGTTGCTGCCTCTCGTCACTGGAACTCTCTGCCGCCTGAAGTCAAGGGTTACCGAACATTGAAATCTTTCAAATCCAAGTTAGAAAATTATCTTATGACGAGTTGCCAAACTAACTTACTATTATGACAAGTGTTGTATTGCATGTTTCCACGTATTCACATTTTTTTAAATGCTCTAGTGATACTTAACTTATTTTATATTTTTGTTTTCATATTTTCCGATAATGGTAGCCTATATCTCTAATGTGATAAGTTGAGCTATATATATTCATAATTTTCCTTACTGTGTGTACTTAAAAATATTGCATTCATTGTATGCTTTGTACTGCACTATTTTATTACTACTATTAGTATTATTATTACTATTAGGCCTATTATTATCATTATTATTATTATTGTTATCATCATCAATAATTGTCTTATTTTTTATACGTTGTATGCCTAATTTATTTTGACCAGTTGTTCACATTTTATTATGCTTTTTTCTTTCTTTCTGTATGTTATATATTATGTCTGATTTCTTCTTACTTGTTGTTTACATCTTATTATTATTATCTTATTCAGTTTTGTGTGTTAATTTGTAGTGTACTTCGTAAATTTGTGGTGTTTTTGTAACGCAGTTTTTACTCCTGGTTGAGTGTTAGAGAAGGCCGTATGGTCTGAACTCTGCGAGGTTAAATAAATTATTATTATTATTATTATACTATGTAATTTTTTTTTACTTCATTTCATTACTCTTCAATGTACTTTCATCTCATGTTTCTCCGAAATCAAATTGTACTTTATTTTTAAATTTATCATTGTTCCGTATTCTCTCCGCAATCATATTGTATTTTTCATTTAACCTCTGCTTTGTATTCTGGATCCTAGTGGTCAGCCGTAGATTTCGGCCAGATGTCCCAAATTGTGGAATTTGTGTGTGTGTTCTCATTCATTTGTTCTCACACCTTTTGCTTTCTATCGTCGCCTGACAACCTGGCTCAAGACTATATATACAATATAATGGCATTTACTTTGAAGATTAGATTAATTTCTTGTCCCAGCACATTGCAGCTAAAATTTTGCTACAACCGAAATAGTATCTGTATCATTCATTTTCAAAGTCATCTCCTGAATGGACCCTAGAGCGTGGTCGCACCCACGCTTACATCTTCTTCTCGCGAAATGCGTCATGACGGAGGTTGTTTTGAAATTTATACGCTTTATCCTCCCGCCTGTGAAATATGTTCTTTGCATTCTCCCTCCTGCCGCATTGTTCTACGTCAATTCAGCCACTGCATGTGACACCCGTGTGATACGTGTCGTGTAAACAGAGGACAAAACGCATATCAGAGAGAACTGCAGCTGAATGCATTTCTATAATAGTGTCCGACATCCAACGATGCATGACGCCAGCTAGTTTGATATAACATTTAACTCTGTATTATAATTTTTGCTGTTGCTATGGCGTGATTAAGAGAGGTGATACTAAAGGATATGCTACTGGAACTAAATGACATCTGTGAGCAGCTCTCAAAGTGAGAGTCCAAGTTTCACAACCATACAGAACAACCGGTAATATAACTGTTTCATAAATTCTAACTTTCAGCTTTTTCGAGAGCAGACTGGATGACAAAAGCTTCTCAACCGAATAATAAGAAACATTTTCCATTTTTATTCTGCTTTTAATTTCCTTTCGAGTTTTATTTATATTTGCTGCTGTTACTCCAAGGTTTTTTGAATTTTTCCACCTCTTCAAAGGATAATAATAATAATAATAATAATAATAATAATAATAATAATAATAATAATGATGATTATGTCTCGTGACCAGAATATTGTACGAAATGGAAATATAAAAATAGGAGATTTATCCTTCGAAGGGGTGGAAAAATTCAAGTATCTTGGAGCAACAGTAACAAATATAAATGACACTCGGGAGGAAATTAAACGCAGAATAAATATGGGAAATGCGTGTTATTATTCGGTTGAGAAGCTTTTATCATCTAGTCTGCTGTCAAAAAATCTGAAAGTTAGAATTTATAAAACAGTTATATTACCGGTTGTTCTGTATGGTTGTGAAACTTGGACTCTCACACTGAGAGAGGAACATAGGTTAAGGGTGTTTGAGAATAAGGTGCTTAGGAAAATATTTGGGGCTAATCGGGATGAAGTTACAGGAGAATGGAGAAAGTTACACAACGCAGAACTGCACGCATTGTATTCTTCACCTGACATAATTAGGAACATTAAATCCAGACGTTTGAGATGGGCAGGGCATGTAGCACGTATGGCCGAATCCAGAAATGCATTTAGAGTGTTAGTTGGGAGACCGGAGGGAAAAATACCTTTGGGGAGGCCGAGACGTAGATGGGAGGATAATATTAAAATGGATTTGAGAGAGGTGGGATATGATGATAGAGACTGGATTAATCTTGCACAGGATAGGGACCGATGGCGGGCTTATGCGAGGGCGGCAATGAACCTTCGGGTTCCTTAAAAGCCATTTGTAATTAAGTAAGTAAGTAATAATGATAATAATAATAATAATAATAATAATAATAATAATAATAATAATAATAATAATAATAATAAACAGTCGATCAAAACAAAATTTTTACATATATTTAGGCGTACTTTGAGTACATTCAGGACCTTCAATTCAACATGTAGCCTACGAGTATTTTGCATACAAATCCACGCTCTATTGATAACGTTCTCACAATTGCGAACCATAGAATTTCTATGCTATCAGTTCGTGTAATTATATTGAAAACGAATTGTGTTATCAGTGTTAACGCTCTTCTTCTCTAATACATTGATGAAGAACGTCCATAATCGTAATACCTGTATAGACCAACAATGCTACAAGTAATATGATGGGAAAAAATACTACAGATTTTCACGGAATGTCATTGTGTAAGTTATAACATAAACCCAGCATTCTCCAGTCTTGCTTATTTTCTGCCTTCCCCTTCGACTCTGCATATGATCCATATATCTCAATGCCGTCTATCATCTGATATCTTCTTCCGCCTCGAACTCTTCTCCCGTTCACCATCCCTTCCAGTGCATCCTTCAGGAGGAAATTTCTTCTCAGTCAGTGACTCAACCTATTCCTTTTCCTCTTCCAGATCAGTTTCAGCATCTTTTCTTCACCCACTCTTTCGAGTACAGCTTCATTTCTTATTCTATCTATCCACTTCACACACTTCATTCTTCCCCATATCCACATTTCAAATCCTTCTATTCGCTTCTCTTTACTTCGTCGTAATGTCCATCTTTGTGCCCCGTACAATGTTACGCTCCATACATAGCACTTCACTAGTCTCTTCTTTAGTTTTTTTCCAGAGGTCCCAAGATGTTCCTTTTTTTGTTAAAAGCTTCCTTTGCCATTGCTATTCTCCTTTTGACTTCCTGGCAGCAGCTCATGTTACTGCTTATAGTACACCCCAAGTATTTGAAGCTGTCCACTTGCTCTACTGCCTCATTTAGGCCCGATTGTATAAACCATTTAATCTTAGATCAGAGGTTAAATTGATCCTTATTTCAGCTGAACTTGGAATTTTGTGTTGTATAAAGTCTAATCTGAGATTAATTTGTCTCAAACTAAAGTCAACTTTGACTGAAGAAATTTCTCCGATTAAGTTAGATGATCCAAGTTCAGTTATTTCTTTTCTGTTTGAAATATACGAGTGACAGATTGTGCAAATAAAATATCCATTATTATTAATATTAATAGATATGTTAGGTACATTTATATATATTTCTTTCAATTTCTTGCCTTAATACACAAACAATCTTATATTTTATAGGGCTCTATCGTGTTCAGCAGTATCAAATAACATAACCTATAATTATATTATGTTTATAACAACCATTAATTATTAACGGATATGATAGGTACATTCATAAATTTTCAATTAACTGTATTACTAAACGAAAATTGTCGTTTTATAAAGCTTTATTATGTTTAGCAGTATCAAACACCATAACATGATAACAACTTGGAGAACAGTCAACCTTCTTCTTATTGTCCGCCATTATTTACATTGCACAAAAAACCAATGTCTCCAACAGAGTTTACGGAAAGTCGTCAAAAAGTAGTTGTAAAGTCGCTAGATTTCTCATTATCGACAAAGAAAGATTAAATTTTGTCAGTATGGGGTGCTAAAAAGGTCGCTAAATTCCTATTTAAGCAATATAAAAGTTAAAAGAAATTGTTGTTGAAAAAGAGTTGAAGTCGCTAGATTGGCAACACTGAACAAACCTGTCCGCGCATCACGTTTTTCACCTGTTTATGCGATGTTGCCAAATCCTTTTCACGTGAACTTAGATTTCATTTGAACCAAGGTAATTTGATCGCAGGAAAGTTTTATACAATAGAAGAAGTGTCTGAACTCGGTTCACTTTTCGATCTTCGATCAAAGTTGATCTTTAGTCAGGGAGATTTATACAATTGGGCCTTAGAATTCGCAAGTTTACCTTCTTTATTTTTCTTCCTATGACCATGGTCTTCGTCTTGTTTGCATTTATCTTCATCCCATACTGCTCACAGCTGTCATTTAGCTCCAGTAGCATATCCCTTAGTATCGTCTCTTCTTCTGCTATCAACTCCATATCATCAGCAAATCTTATGCACTTTATTTTTTTTCCTCCTACTATCACTCCTCCCGTGTTCTGAAAACAGTTCTTCACTAAATCGTCCAAGTAGATGTTGAATAGGGTAGGTGATAAAAGACATCTTTGACGTACTCCTCTCCCTGTTTCACTTCCTTCTGGCATTTTTTTCTCCTATCTTGACTTTGACTCGTTTCATATAAAGATTACTGAACAGCCTCCTCTCCTTCCAATCCACACTAATTTTCTTATCCTCTGATTGAGGCAGTAGGCCTACGTCTCTGATATGTGTCAGAGGAAGAACAATCGTTTTTATGCATCTGAAGTCTGACTAATATAAAATGTAGCTAGTCGGCGATGTATGGAATGGAGGGGGAAAGTAACTGGTCACCCTACCCCATTATTTCCTGGCTTAGTGGTGCCTTCTTGGTATCATTTGTGAGGTTCAGACCTGTCTTCGAACAGTTGACTAAACAACAACTAATTTTCTTCAGGATTCCGAGCAGTTTATTCCTATCCATTCTGTCAAAGTTCGTTGAAATTATCACTCTCGGCTTCACCTCGGGCGCTAAACTATCCAGCCGCAGATAAAATCTAATTTTCCTCTCTTGTACTATAATATACCTCTTGTAGCAGTAACCCATCTCAATTGTAGGTTTACATTACCTTGCTGCCTTCCATTTTACCCGTGATGTAATATTTTGGAAGAGAGATAAATTTTACATCAGGATGATGATGATGATGATGATGATTCATAGAGAAATTGTTGAATCCTGGAAGTAGAAACAGCAACACATCATAAAAATCTGCCCCAGTGCGTCGTCTTATTATTTTATTCTCGTCGGGTCCTGAACTCAGTCCTGTAGCGTAAAATGTCGCCGCCCTTGCAATTCGCCCACCTGTTCGTCTATTTATTGCATTTTAATAACTGGAAGATTTTAACCTTTTGTTTATATCTTCTGAAAATAGTGTTAGACCACTGTTGCTCCCAAGTCCACAATTGTTTCACCGTAGATCAGTTGAGTGCTGGATAAGCTTGCAGGTCATATTGATGTGCAGATAATTACATAGCAGAGGCATACAATGCAAGCTGGATCCACGTAGCGCGAATCTGAATGCATTGTGACGAGTGGATACGAAGGAACTTTCATATCAATTACGTAGTTGATGGTATCTTTGCGTAGATGCTCTGATATCCATTATTCATTTCTGAATATCCAAACCTTTCATTTGCTGCCTTTGAAATTAATCACACTCATTTCACACACATGTATGTCTATAGTCTATGTACGGTAGTGGCAAAAAAAAAAAAAAAAAAAAAAAACCGGACCGACCCTTGTAGCTGATTTCAGAGCCTTGTTCACTCCAGAGCACGATAGACTGATATATAACTAAGATTTTCGTGGTTCAAATCCTGCCTGGGAAGGAAACTTTTTTTTGTTCCTTATTCAAATACTATCAGGGACTGGAATGCTTTACCTGCAGACTTACTAAAGGCTTTACCAACAACAAAAAACGTATTTAAAAATAGGCTTAAGGACTTTACTAATAGACGGTAATTATACACAGTATGTAAAGGATGTAAATGATATTTTGTTATTGAAGTGTTGTATCAGTGAAGAATTATGTTGTGTCAGTGAAGTGTGTTGTGTCAGTGAAACGTGTTCCTGTCAGGGAAGCTTTATGGTTTATAGTGGCAGTGCAAAGTATTTGAACAGTGAAATGTTTTTGAAGTGTTAGTGAAATCAGGATAGAATCAGTGAAATGTGTCGTAGTTCCAGTGCAGTGAGTGAGTTGACAGCGAAATGAGTGTAATGTGGAAAGGTACTTTTGCAGATATGAACATATCATACTCGTGGGTATTAGTTCGAACTTAGATTTAAGATACAAATTAGATTTATTTTAAATGTTATTTTAAGTAATCGTGCTTCATTTAATTTAGGATATTCCAGATTATTATTATTATTATTATTATTATTATTGTTAGTACTAATTATTTGTATTAATTATTTGTATTATTATTCACTGTATTTTTAATTAATAAGTTTATTATTGTCATTATTGAGTGTAATTAGTTACCACTGCCACCGGGTATATACCCATTGCAGTGTGAATAAATACATACATACATACATACATACATACATACATACAAATTTCTCTTCCTGATCAGTTTCAGCATTATTCTTTCTAGCACAGCTTCATTTTTTATTCTGTCTGTCCTTTTCACACGCTCCATCCTTCTCCATATCCAAATTTCAAATGCTTCTATTCGTTTCTCTTCACTTGGTCGTAATGTCCTTATTTCTGCCCCCATACAATGGCACACTCTACACAAAGCACTTCACTAGTCTCTTCCTTAGTTCATTCTCCAGAGGTCTGCAGAAGATGCTCCTTTTTCTATTAAAACCTTCCTTTGCCATTGCTATCCTCCTCCTGACTTTCTGGCTGCAGCTCATGTTACTGCTTATAGTACACCCCAAATATATGAATATGCCCATTTGTTCCACTGTCTCATTTCGAATTCACACGTAGGTATACCTTCTTTGTTTTTTCTTCCTATAACCATGGTCTTCGTCTTATTGGCATTTATCTTCATTATTGCGATTCCCTCCCAGATATGATTCAGTCCCCGCTTCGAAGAGCTCATTGTTTGATATAACCCTTTAAGATTTTTCTACTAAATTGAATCTTAAAATGTATTTAAGTGTTCGGAAAACTGATTTTTTTTTTTAAACTTTCTATTTGGTGTCTATGAGATATTGATTTTGTATTCTTAGGTTTTTTCAGGTTTTCCAGGATAATTAGGTTTTTTAGGTTATTTTGCGTAAAATAAGCAGCAATGTTTTCTTTAATTGAGATAACAATTGTGTACAATAAATAAAATGTAAAGAAAATGAACTGTTCACTCATCTTCATCTTCTTAATTACTTTTTGTTTATTTTGAATGAATGAATATTTTTATTAAGCATGAATGCGGTCTGACACCGTGGCAATTACAGATAACAAAATATATAAATAATTTAAGAATAAAATTAGGCTACAAATCTAAACATTTATCAGCCTAAATACATATGTGTAGAGACGCAGAAAAAAATGGGCAGCCTAATTTTACTAAGTTACGGGTACAACGCATTGCGCATGTGCAGCAAACAAGAGAATCTGTAGAGTAGAAAGACAAAGAAGGCCTCTGCGCATGTAGTATGTGGGAGGGCTAGGACCAATGACCGCTCTGTGGGGAGGCATTACTTGAAGAAGCGAGCTTGCAGTGAGGGGTCTGTAGAAATTAAGAAATCTGGCCACACTTCCTGTTAATACCATCTGCTACCACGAGCATCTTGCCCCTTAGCGGCCTCGAGCTGATACTTCCTGCAATACACTCCGTCACAGACAGACTCCGCCCATTAACTCCACCCAGATGCGCAAACTTACTTCACAGGTATCTGGGACGGACCGTAAATGTATGCCACTTGTGGAGAATCTTGCGACGCTTGTTGCCTGCATTTAGGAGGACTGCCGCCACGACTCGGCCCACATTTTATTTCCGTACCTGTTAGATCTCAATACTTATCAATCCTAAAACAGAAAACTTTCCTATCACGTCTATATTTTAAGGAATAATCCCGTCGTTTGTCTGGTGTATTGTATATGTTTGTATAGTTTTGGCCGATGAATTGTAAGCTATATGCTTTAAATTGAATAGTAATCTGTATAGCTCTATTGATACATTGCTTGTGTTTGTGTTTGTAATTTGAAGTAGTTTTCATGATATGTATTATCAATTTCTGTATATCACAACTGATTGAATTGTTTATGCCTTAAATTTAATTAACTTGTTTTGTATTATAGGCATTTGTATTATTATGCCTACATACAGGTCAACTGATGAATGATCGTTTGCGTTTGTAAATTTAATAATCTGATTGGCTATGTATTGTATATATTTAGTAGAGCCATCGATGTAGCTCAGTCGGCAGACTCGCTGGGCTGCTGATCCGGAGCTGCGTTCGGGCTTGGCTTGGATCCCCCTTTGGTCTCAATGAATGGTTTCTTCCGAAGTTTTCCCCAGCCGTGGGACTGAAGCCGGATGATCTATGGCGAGTCCTCGGCATCACTTCATTTCCCCCTTTGATTTGATTACCTGGTTGGGTTTTTTCCGAGGTTTTCCCCAACCAAAAGGCAAATGCCGGGTAATCTTTTGGCGAATCCTCGGGCCTCACCTCATCATTGTAGAAAATTACTACATTGTAAAACTGTAAAAATTGTAAAATATTGTAAAAATGTAATTGTAATATTGTAAAATTTTGACTTGTTCCACATCTTAAAGCTTCATTGCTCATGTAAGATCTATGGAAGATAATAAATGAATGAATGAATGAATGAGAGACCACGAAAAACTTCAGTCAGGAGTGCCGGTCTCGGGAGGTCGAACCTCAGACCTCTGATTCAAAGACACACTGTCTCTCCAGTGCTATTACGATCGGTAGATTTTAATGCATGAAATTTCTGTGAATTTAAGGGACAAAACTAAAATTCGTTCAATTAAATCACTGCATTCTTAAGCTGATTGAGGATATTGGGAATTCAGTCATTTAAAATATTTTTTTTTTCTGGAAAAGTAAGAAAAAAAATTAGAAAATTTGTATTAAACTTTTAGTTTAAGATATCTAAGAGATTAACACCCTGAAATTAATCACATGACTTACGGTTCTTTCTGTATTTTATTTTATTTTATTGGGTTATTTTACGACGCTTTATCAACATCTCAGGTTATTTAGCGTCTGAATGAAATGAAGGTGATAATGCCGGTGAAATGAGTCCGGGGTCCAGCACTGAAAGTTACCCAGCATTTGCTCGTATTGGATTGAGGGAAAACCCTGGATAAAACCTCAACCAGGCAACTTGCCCCGACCGGGATTCGAACCCGGGCCACCTGGTTTCGCGGCCAGACGCGCTGACGGTTACTCCACAGGTGTGGACTTCATTCTGTACAAGACGAACGAGGTCAAAGGCGTAGCTCAGTCGACTAAGGGCCTGCTTGTCGATCCGGAATAGTGCTCGGGCGCGGGTTCGATTCCCACTTGAGTTGATTACCTGGTTTGGTTTTTTCCGAGGAATCTATGGCGAATACTCGGCCTCATTTCACTACCACCAACCCTATCGACGCTAAATAACCTCGTAATACATATAGCGTCGTTAAATAATGAAGTAAAAAAGACTAATGTTTTTCGCTAGATGATACAGAGCATGAAAGAGGCTATTTCAAAATTAAAATAGGTTAAGTCTTATAATTCTAGTGCAGTTCTCTTTGTTAGCACGAGTCTACAATCCTGGTGTTAGCTTCCCCGACAGTTAATATCGCCCACTGGCTTGCTTAGTGAAACTGCTTGCTTTATTACGGCCAGATATGATTATTAATGTCGGGGTGGTGGAGAAAATTGGAAATTCAAAAAAGGGTTAAATTTAAAAGATCGAACTTCTTCTCCCTTTAAAGTTTTGTTGCCTGTGGATTAAGTTTTATTTTCTTTCTCCCCTTTCGTTTTAATTAGAATAACAAATTCTGTTGAGGTCTTGTCTATGCAGAACGAGGAGGCCTACTTGCGGAATGGAAATGTTGTATAGAGTATACAAAAACAGCGGCACAGAGCACGAGCAAAATAAATAGGGGGAGATGAGGAGAGAATAGCAATAAAACTGGGAAGAGGATTAATTCAGACTAGATGCATTCTAGAGCGGTTACGTAGCGAGGCGCCGACAGTAAGCAACGTGCGCCGATAAATAACACTTGTTAATAAATGGAAATTGCAGTGCTAAATGTTGCATTACATGCTGGATGGATAAAAAAAAGTTATTAAAATAACTCTGCGCATGTATTCGCATACAAGTAAACAAAAACAGATACGAGCGCCTAACACGCACACACATATACAGGCCTACACACTCTCATACACTCACACTGTTTTAATCCAGCTCGCACGCAGTTGACACTAAAGATAATAACATATTTTAATGCTGAAATCCTTCCAGGTCCAACTGTTTTATAATGAAGTCAACGTTAAAAAAATAATGGGGTCAGGAAAAATGATGTCCTTCGCGGATACAGGAAATCGTGTAGCCTACGAAAATAAGAAATAGGCTTAAATGTAACAGTAATAGAATTTTAAGAGTTTCAATGCTTGTCGGAAGATTATTACTAGTATAAGGAACAGAGGTCTGCATCGGACGTTTTCGCTCGAGCGCTAAGTAGTTCATAGCATAATCCGATAGATAGCGCACATGTATGATGGGTAAAATTGTCACGAGCGATAAATCCTCGAACGGTATAAGCCGAGCGTTAGACATTCGTTCTTGTTACAGTGATGAACTGTGTAGTAACATCATGTTTATCATTTCAAAACTTTGTAGTGTTTAACTAACCTCTCCATAGTACAACTACAAAACTTGCTTTAAAATGTAATATAAATGTTGTAGGTAAATGTTTTTTTTTATTTTTCCACACAGGAGTGATTTTGTTTTTGCCACATCTGATAGATGTTATTGGATGTAAATGTAATTATTATAAACGGAGAACACAATCACAATAATGCAAGGACTGTATCAAGTTTTCTAGTAATAATAATAATAATAATAATAATAATAATAATAATAATCTCTAATAATTAGTGTATCAATCTTTGCGTCTGTAACAGTTGTGCAGCATGATTATTCGTTTTATTATATTTTCTGTGACGTTATCTCTGTACTAATATTGTTATTAATCTACTGCTATATCAGTAATATTTTGTAAAACGTTTCTACATTGTCGCAGTATATATGCGGAACACTATGTATGGACCTATCATATTACAAGTTATAGGCCTATGTGGTAAATCAAATACTGAATAATTATTAATTAGCAATAATAACTGTATATCGAAGTGTTTGATACTATTTTATTTATAACTTCGTGTTCCTGTTTTGGTACGTTCCATTGACTGTTCCATTAAATGTTTGTCATAAACGCAGAAAATAAAGCCTTATTTTTACCGTGCGAGCAAAACATATGTGTATCTTATCTGTCGCCTTCCATACAAGATAAGACATGTCGGTGAGATGACCTTGTACTGGGCTTCTATTTATTACGAGCGCATCACGACCGATCGTATCTCACTCGAGGGTGCGACACTCGGCCGAGTTCAAGCGAGCGATTTAACTCCAATGCAGCACTCTGGTAAGGAATCTAAAACACGCTAATAAATTATATTTTGTTGAATATCAGGTCGAAAAATAAGCAAATACCACTTTTGAGGAGCTTAGTATCAACGTTAGACAACTTCTTTTTTTGCGATTTCGAGATAGGCTACTGATTGTTTATCATATAATTTTGTGTGCTGAATGTCTCTTGTGCCAAGTCCAACATAGAATTACAGTCTACTATATACAGTCGCGAAGCTTGAGGTGTTTTTTTGCAAATCTCGTGATAAAGCGCTCCAAGCGGTTAGCAACTAGAAACAATAGACTGTCCATGGTCGACTTTGGACTGTGTCGTATTTCTATCGAGTGCTAGCTCGTTGCGTATTTCACATTGATGCTTGTGAAATGTTCGTTATTGGTTGTAATGAAAATGTTATGGCTAAAATATAATAATTTGAATAATAATATGGGACAAGGAGGAGACGTTTGTAGTGCTATAAATTGTAGCAACAGTAAGAGAAAGAGGCCAGAGTTATCCTTTTTCCGATTTCCGAAAGATTCAGAAAGGTTCCTGGGTTTCCACAAGAATGCTGTGCAGAAACAAAACTCTTAATTTTGAAGTTCTTTGTCACTGTTAGAATACATTATATCCTTAAATTTCACAACGAAATGTTTCAGTCTAACCGAAAGGACATTAGATACCGGTTAAAGTTCTGTCACTTAGGCTGCTAAATTTCCAGAGAAATAAAGGTTAGGTCTACTTCTTTTTCCTGAGGATATATTTTTAATTGTAGCTATTAATTTTGTTATTATTTTTATGTGTTATTTTACTAAAGACGTAGAAAAATTAAGTTTGTTTTAATGAAATTTATTGATCACGTTTTATTTTCAATTCTGGTGGGATTATTATTGCTTAGACCTACTTTTTTCTTCAAAGGATATGTTTTTAATTACAGCTGTTAATTTTGTTGTTATTTTTATTTGTTGCTTTACTAGAGACGTAGAAAAAATCTGTTACAATAAAATTTATTGATCACGTTTTATTTCCAATTCTGGTGTGATTATTATTGCTTAACCTCATCCCACTTTAACTACGTAAGCCTACACTACAAGTACCGGTACACGTAAGTTACTCCATTAATTCATATTTCTATTATTATTGTTGTAAAGAGAAGTGCAAATTAATATCTATTGGTTTCATAGTTAATTATCGCTATAATCTTGAACGAGTGAAGCTATTATAGTAAATTTCAGTTCGTTTTGCACAAACAAAAATTATATTAACTTATTTCTTGCGGGTATCTTCGAGTTTATGGTGGAATTTAATATACTTCATTAAAATAATAAATTAACTTTATGCATTTAATATTTCAATAATGGAAGGAAGGTGTTAATTTTTTCCAAAAGAACACGACAACGAAAGTGTAACATATTTTGTCGGCTGCTAGGAGACAGATCTGCGATTATGAGGCGATAGTAGCGATCCTAGTGGTGGGCAACTACCTGTGTTTGCATTTTTACTACATATTGAGCTTCGCGACTGTATATAGTAGACTGTGATAGAGTGTTGTTGAAGTAGGCCTGCAATCCAAAGAGGACAGTTCAGTAAGTTACTGAGTGGCTTGCAATAAATACGGCGGCCCGAGAATCATTTGCACCGCTATGAACGTTACCGCGACCCACTGATTCAGTCCAAGATAGCACAAACAGCTACCAGGATTGCTACGGATGCGACCCACTAATAACATCGCTACGAGCGGCCTGAAGTACGTGGTCCATAATTTGCAGATAATTGCGTGAATTCTCCGCTTTGCTGTGGGGATGCACGTAATGTACAGTACATCTGTTTCGCAGATGGCTATTAACCTGAGTGCAGATACGGAATCAGGAAATGCTGCAGCAATTCCGAGAGTTATACATTTCAATTGCGTCACTCCTCTCCCATTATGAACAGTAACGATCTGACCTTGGAGGTCGAGGTCGCCCACAACCGAGGACACGAAGTGGATGGAGTTGGGCACTGATTCTTCAATTAATGCCGATCTTCAGTTCACAGTCGTCATCCTTAAGCCTACCAGTAGTATTGGGCAGAAGCGAATGTTTTGCAGAATCGAAACTTTCACTTGAATACGAGAATCCATTGCGCAGAAACGAATGTTTTCCAGAATCGAATACTCTGTAATTATCTGAATCGAAACTTTGACTCGAATGCTGTTGAATACGAGAATCCATGGTCAGAAGCGAATGTTTTCTAGAATCGAATACTCTGTATTTGAATCGAAACTTTCACTCGAATACTGTTGAACAGGAGAATTCACTGGGCGGAAGCGTATGCTTTCCAGAATCGAATACTCTGTATCTAGATAAAAATTCTGACTCGAATACTGTTAAATACGAGAATTCATTGGGCGGAAGCGAATGTTTTCCAGAATCGAATACTCTGTATCTGAATCGAACTTTCACTCGAATACTGTTGAATACGAGAATTCATTGGGCGGAAACGAATGTTTTCCAGAATCGAATACTCTGTATCTGAATCGAACTTTCACTCGAATACTGTTGAATACGAGAATTCATTGGGCGGAAGCGAATGTTTTCCAAAATCGAATACTCTGTATCTGAATCGAACTTTCACTCGAATACTGTTGAATACGAGAATTCATTGGGCGGAAGCGAATGTTTTCCAGAATCGAATACTCTCTATCTGAATCGAACTTTCACTCGAATACTGTTGAATACGAGAATTCATTGGGCGGAAGCGAATGTTTTCCAGAATTGAATACTCTGTATCTGAATCGAACTTTCACTCGAATACTGTTGAATACGAGAATTCATTGGGCGGAAGCGAATGTTTTCCAGAATCGAATACTCTGTATCTGAATCGAACTTTCACTCGAATACTGTTGAATACGAGAATTCATTGGGCGGAAGCGAATGTTTTCCAGAATCGAATACTCTGTACCTGAATCGAACTTTCACTCGAATACTGTTGAATACGAGAATTCATTGGGCGGAAGCGAATGTTTTCCAGAATCGAATACTCTGTACCTGAATCGAAACTTTGACTCGAATACTGTTGAATAGGAGATTTCATTGGGCAGAAGCGAATGTTTTCTAGAATCGTGTACTCTGTATCTGAATCGAAACTTTGACTCGAATACTGTTGAATACGAGAATTCATTGGGCAGAAGCGAATGTTTTCCAGAATAGAATACTCTGTATCTGAATCGAAACGTTGACTCGAATACTGTTGAATACGAGAATTCATTGGGCTGAAGCGAATGTTTTCCAGAATAGAATACTCTGTATCTGAATCGAAACTTTGACTCGAATACTGTTGAATAGGAGATTTCATTGGGCAGAAGCGAATGTTTTCTAGAATCGTGTACTCTGTATCTGAATCGAAACTTTGACTCGAATACTGTTGAATACGAGAATCCATTGGGCAGAAGCGAATATTTTCCACAATCGAATATTCTGCATCTAAATCGAAACTCTGACTCGAATACTGTTGAATACGAGAATCCATTGGGAAGAAGCGAATATTTTCCACAATCGAATATTCTGTATCTGAATCGAAACTATCACTCGAATACTGTTGAATACAAGAATCCATTGGGAAGAAAAGAATGTCTTCCAGAATCGAATACTCTTATCTGAATCCAAACTTTCACTCGAATACGAGAATCCATTGGGCAGAATCGAATGTTTTCTAGAATCGAATACTCTTTATCTAAATCGAAACTATCACTCGAATACTGTCGAATACAAGAACTCCACCACTAATGTTCGAGTAATTATTTTACGGATGTTCTCGGATCGATGTCGATGTCTGTTTTCGTTCAAGTAATGCCGTTCTAGATTAAAAGGGTTTTAAAACTCAAATGACAGACAGTTAACCTTAAATAAATAAAAGTCATACAATTTCAAGACTAAGTATTCAATTGTACGAATGGTAAGGTTTCAGTCTTTCTAGTGTTGGGTTAAAAGACAAAAGTCGACAGTAATCCAAGGCAGACTGCAGGAAGAAAGAAGAAAGTAGTGGCTTTTAGACTGTATGTCGTTGTATGAATACATTTTAGTATAGAAACGGAATACAAAAGTAGAGGCGGTAACCGGTTCCTGGAATTTTCAAGATATCCGATACAAGATCTCCCGGCGGGAACCGACCGATCAACTGTAGACGGGAGGAAAGAAACAGTAGAACGCTGCTCTAGTAATGACGCCAGTCAGACGGAGGAAGCGTCAGGAGTCACGGGGGAGCCGGAGATTAGCGGAATGACGTCATAAAAGAAAACCAAGAAGTCTGGCCAGCGAAGCCGACACGGAGCGAAGAAAGATTAAAAGAAATGTGGGGCATCTGTCACACAAAGAAAGCAAGAAACAGTGGGCAGCGTGGAGGGCATTCGATGTCTATGAAATTATATGATATAATGGTGCTGGTGATGATGATGGAACTATAAGCCTAGTGCAGTGGCTGCCAAACACCACGAAATTGTGACGTAATAGAAATGCAACCCGCACACCACTATCGCAGGGAGAGGGGTGGAGTGGGTATCTCCTCAGGTAATGCAGTGAATAACAGTGCAGAGACAGACTGTGACCAAAAAACGAAAGCAATATATTATTCTTCTACTTCTTACTATACACACTTTTTTTTATCTTCCTATTAATTATTTTTGTGTTATTAATACTTACTTACTTACTTACTTACTGGCTTTTAAGGAACCCGGAGGTTCATTGCCGCCCTCACATAAGCCCGCCATTGGTCCCTATCCTGAGCAAGATTAATCCAGTCTCTATCATCATATCTCACCTCCCTCAAATCCATTTTAATATTATCTTCCCATCTACGTCTTGGCCTCCCTAAAGGTCTTTTTCCCTCCGGCCTCCCAACTAACACTCTATATGCATTTCTGGATTCGCCCATACGTGCTACATGCTCTGCCCATCTCAAACGTCTGGATTTAATGTTCCTAATAATTATGTCAGGTGAAGAATACAATGCGTGCAGTTCTCGTTGTGTAACTTTCTCCATTCTCCTGTAACTTCATCCCTCTTAGCCCCAAATATTTTAAGCACCTTATTCTCAAACACCCTTAACCTATGTATTCCTTTGCTGTGGTCGTGCCAGAGAATCTGTCCCATTCCGAGGCTTATTTGAAGGATTCGTAACAAGCTGTTTTTTTACGGTGATGGGTTGTTAGCCCTTCGCCCAACCCCCAAGCTGGAGGACCACCCCTCATCGTCTGTCCACGATTGCTTATTCAATATATTCGCAGCTACCCTCCATATCTGTAGGCCGTCTCCTCGATCCGCAACCTGAGGACGCGCCATGCCGTGGTGATAGGGACCCACAATACATGGTTGTATTATTAACAAAATAACATAAATTTATTTTCTTATTTAATATAGAAAGAGCGTGTACTTTACATTAGCAGTAATTTGAAATTAGAAAAACGTACCAGGCTGGTCACGAAGTTGTAAATTACACTACATACTTCAAAAAACGTCGAAGTATTTTACTCCGATTAAGACATAGAAGCCGATATTTGTTATTTATTAATGAAATATTCAAATTACATTCATACGTAGAAAAAAAAAACGTTGAAGTATTTTACTCCGATTAAGACATAGAAGCCGATATTTGTTATTTATTAATGAAATATTCAAATTACATTCATACGTAGAAAAAAAAACGTTGAAGTATTTTACTCCGATTAAGACATAGAAGCCGATATTTGTTATTTATTAATGAAATATTCAAATTACATTCATACGTAGAAAAAAAAAACGTTGAAGTATTTTACTCCGATTAAGACATAGAAGCCGATATTTGTTATTTATTAATGAAATATTCAAATTACATTCATACGTAGAAAAAAAAACGTTGAAGTATTTTACTCCGATTAAGACATAGAAGCCGATATTTGTTATTTATTAATGAAATATTCAAATTACATTCATACGTAGAAAAAAAAAACGTTGAAGTATTTTACTCCGATTAAGACATAGAAGCCGATATTTGTTATTTATTAATGAAATATTCAAATTACATTCATACGTAGAAAAAAAAAACGTTGAAGTATTTTACTCCGATTAAGACATAGAAGCCGATATTTGTTATTTATTAATGAAATATTCAAATTACATGCATACGTAGAAAAAAAAAACGTTGAAGTATTTTACTCCGATTAAGACATAGAAGCCGATATTTGTTATTTATTAATGAAATATTCAAATTACATTCATACGTAGAAAAAAAAACGTTGAAGTATTTTACTCCGATTAAGACATAGAAGCCGATATTTGTTATTTATTAATGAAATATTCAAATTACATTCATACGTAGAAAAAAAAACGTTGAAGTATTTTACTCCGATTAAGACATAGAAGCCGATATTTGTTATTTATTAATGAAATATTCAAATTACATTCATACGTAGAAAAAAAAAAACGTTGAAGTATTTTACTCCTATTAAGACATAGAAGCCGATATTTGTTATTTATTAATGAAATATTCAAATTACATTCATACGTAGAAAAAAAAAACGTTGAAGTATTTTACTCCGATTAAGACATAGAAGCCGATATTTGTTATTTATTAATGAAATATTCAAATTACATTCATACGTAGAAAAAAAAACGTTGAAGTATTTTACTCCGATTAAGACATAGAAGCCGATATTTGTTATTTATTAATGAAATATTCAAATTACATTCATACGTAGAAAAAAAAAACGTTGAAGTATTTTACTCCGATTAAGACATAGAAGCCGATATTTGTTATTTATTAATGAAATATTCAAATTACATTCATACGTAGAAAAAAAAAACGTTGAAGTATTTTACTCCGATTAAGACATAGAAGCCGATATTTGTTATTTATTAATGAAATATTCAAATTACATTCATACGTAGAAAAAAAAAACGTTGAAGTATTTTACTCCGATTAAGATATAGAAGCCGATATTTGTTATTTATTAATGAAATATTCAAATTACATTCATACGTAGAAAAAAAAAACGTTGAAGTATTTTACTCCGATTAAGATATAGAAGCCGATATTTGTTATTTATTAATGAAATATTCAAATTACATTCATACGTAGAAAAAAAAAACGTTGAAGTATTTTACTCCGATTAAGATATAGAAGCCGATATTTGTTATTTATTAATGAAATATTCAAATTACACTCAAACGTAGAAAAAAAAACGTTGAAGTATTTTACTCCGATTAAGACATAGAAGCCGATATTTGTTATTTATTAATGAAATATTCAAATTACATTCATACGTAGAAAAAAAAAACGTTGAAGTATTTTACTCCGATTAAGACATAGAAGCCGATATTTGTTATTTATTAATGAAATATTCAAATTACATTCATACGTAGAAAAAAAAAACGTTGAAGTATTTTACTCCGATTAAGATATAGAAGCCGATATTTGTTATTTATTAATGAAATATTCAAATTACACTCAAACGTAGAAAAAAAAACGTTGAAGTATTTTACTCCGATTAAGACATAGAAGCCGATATTTGTTATTTATTAATGAAATATTCAAATTACATTCATACGTAGAAAAAAAAACGTTGAAGTATTTTACTCCGATTAAGACATAGAAGCCGATATTTGTTATTTATTAATGAAATATTCAAATTACATTCATACGTAGAAAAAAAAAACGTTGAAGTATTTTACTCCGATTAAGATATAGAAGCCGATATTTGTTATTTATTAATGAAATATTCAAATTACATTCATACGTAGAAAAAAAAAACGTTGAAGTATTTTACTCCGATTAAGATATAGAAGCCGATATTTGTTATTTATTAATGAAATATTCAAATTACATTCATACGTAGAAAAAAAAAAACGTTGAAGTATTTTACTCCGATTAAGATATAGAAGCCGATATTTGTTATTTATTAATGAAATATTCAAATTACACTCAAACGTAGAAAAAAAAACGTTGAAGTATTTTACTCCGATTAAGACATAGAAGCCGATATTTGTTATTTATTAATGAAATATTCAAATTACATTCATACGTAGAAAAAAAAACGTTGAAGTATTTTACTCCGATTAAGACATAGAAGCCGATATTTGTTATTTATTAATGAAATATTCAAATTACATTCATACGTAGAAAAAAAAAAACGTTGAAGTATTTTACTCCTATTAAGACATAGAAGCCGATATTTGTTATTTATTAATGAAATATTCAAATTACATTCATACGTAGAAAAAAAAAACGTTGAAGTATTTTACTCCGATTAAGACATAGAAGCCGATATTTGTTATTTATTAATGAAATATTCAAATTACATTCATACGTAGAAAAAAAAACGTTGAAGTATTTTACTCCGATTAAGACATAGAAGCCGATATTTGTTATTTATTAATGAAATATTCAAATTACATTCATACGTAGAAAAAAAAACGTTGAAGTATTTTACTCCGATTAAGACATAGAAGCCGATATTTGTTATTTATTAATGAAATATTCAAATTACATTCATACGTAGAAAAAAAAAACGTTGAAGTATTTTACTCCGATTAAGACATAGAAGCCGATATTTGTTATTTATTAATGAAATATTCAAATTACATTCATACGTAGAAAAAAAAAACGTTGAAGTATTTTACTCCGATTAAGATATAGAAGCCGATATTTGTTATTTATTAATGAAATATTCAAATTACATTCATACGTAGAAAAAAAAAACGTTGAAGTATTTTACTCCGATTAAGATATAGAAGCCGATATTTGTTATTTATTAATGAAATATTCAAATTACATTCATACGTAGAAAAAAAAAACGTTGAAGTATTTTACTCCGATTAAGATATAGAAGCCGATATTTGTTATTTATTAATGAAATATTCAAATTACACTCAAACGTAGAAAAAAAAACGTTGAAGTATTTTACTCCGATTAAGACATAGAAGCCGATATTTGTTATTTATTAATGAAATATTCAAATTACATTCATACGTAGAAAAAAAAAACGTTGAAGTATTTTACTCCGATTAAGACATAGAAGCCGATATTTGTTATTTATTAATGAAATATTCAAATTACATTCATACGTAGAAAAAAAAAACGTTGAAGTATTTTACTCCGATTAAGATATAGAAGCCGATATTTGTTATTTATTAATGAAATATTCAAATTACACTCAAACGTAGAAAAAAAAACGTTGAAGTATTTTACTCCGATTAAGACATAGAAGCCGATATTTGTTATTTATTAATGAAATATTCAAATTACATTCATACGTAGAAAAAAAAACGTTGAAGTATTTTACTCCGATTAAGACATAGAAGCCGATATTTGTTATTTATTAATGAAATATTCAAATTACATTCATACGTAGAAAAAAAAAACGTTGAAGTATTTTACTCCGATTAAGATATAGAAGCCGATATTTGTTATTTATTAATGAAATATTCAAATTACATTCATACGTAGAAAAAAAAAACGTTGAAGTATTTTACTCCGATTAAGATATAGAAGCCGATATTTGTTATTTATTAATGAAATATTCAAATTACATTCATACGTAGAAAAAAAAAAACGTTGAAGTATTTTACTCCGATTAAGATATAGAAGCCGATATTTGTTATTTATTAATGAAATATTCAAATTACACTCAAACGTAGAAAAAAAAACGTTGAAGTATTTTACTCCGATTAAGATATAGAAGCCGATATTTGTTATTTATTAATGAAATATTCAAATTACATTCATACGTAGAAAAAAAAAACGTTGAAGTATTTTACTCCGATTAAGATATAGAAGCCGATATTTGTTATTTATTAATGAAATATTCAAATTACATTCATACGTAGAAAAAAAAAACGTTGAAGTATTTTACTCCGATTAAGATATAGAAGCCGATATTTGTTATTTATTAATGAAATATTCAAATTACATTCATACGTAGAAAAAAAAAACGTTGAAGTATTTTACTCCGATTAAGATATAGAAGCCGATATTTGTTATTTATTAATGAAATATTCAAATTACACTCAAACGTAGAAAAAAAAACGTTGAAGTATTTTACTCCGATTAAGATATAGAAGCCGATATTTGTTATTTATTAATGAAATATTCAAATTACATTCATACGTAGAAAAAAAAAACGTTGAAGTATTTTACTCCGATTAAGATATAGAAGCCGATATTTGTTATTTATTAATGAAATATTCAAATTACACTCAAACGTAGAAAAAAAAACGTTGAAGTATTTTACTCCGATTAAGATATAGAAGCCGATATTTGTTATTTATTAATGAAATATTCAAATTACACTCAAACGTAGAAAAAAAAAGTCGATGTATTTTACCCCGATTAAGACATAGAAGCCGTCACTTTTTATTGTTCGTCTATTATTCAAGTTACAGGTAAGGGCGTGGTTGTCTTCGTAACAAGAAGAATAATGACAACGTACATTGTTCTTTTATACTTCATTTAACATTTTACAACAAATTAAGTATCTCATATTTTTGTCGTCTGCACAAAATAAATACTTTTCCTTCCATGCCCCTTAAAATTAAGTTTTTACTTACTATCTGTTTTCGAAAAGACATCGAAACATATTATCATACACACTTGTAACATTACATGCTGATAAATGTCTTTACTTATATCGAAGTGATGGCTGTAAACAGAGGTGTTGTCATGGTTACGCTTGAGTGGAGACAGGTACATGTGTCGCGACACAGCTTTTGGCGATCACTGGTCTAGTGATAATACGGTAATATGATTACAGTATACAGTATACAGTATACAGTATACAGTAGTAGTAGTAGTAGTAGTAGTAGTAGTAGTAGTAGTAGTAGTAGTAGTAGTAGTAGTAGTAGTAGTAGTAGTAGTAATGATGAGATGATTGCAGTGACAATTATATGACTGAGATCAGAATTTGTATGCACAAAGTCTGACAAACGCATAACTAAAGAAGAAATATAAAAAAACGAACAGAAACATGAAAATAAATGTTTAGCACTGCGAAATTAACCGAGTTGTCCAAACGATTATAATTCGCAACACGTTTTTAATTCCCGTCGTACGTGTCGTCTGAATTTAATGTATTTAATATTGAACAAATTTATAAATATACTCTGTTAAAATTTTATCATAAGAATCGTAATAAGTTTATATTACATGCACATAATCATGACACAAGACGAAATAATAATTCAACATTAGTAGAACCTAAATGTTTCACATCTGCTGGTCTAAAGCATAGAATTAATTTTGTCCCTCGGTTGTATAATTCTTTAGCTAAATTACACCCAGAACTTCTAACATGTAACCCACTAACATATAACAAGAAAATTAGAAACGTTTTGATGTATTCAATTTCATTAAACAAATTTATAACCTATGTGTATAAATTAATCAGCCTATATTATATTTGTATTCTGAATCCAGAAATGCATATATAGGGTGTTAGTTGGGAGGCCGGCGGGAAAAAGACCTTTGGGGAGGCTGAGACGCAGATGGGAAGATAATATTAAAATGGATTTGAGGGTGGTGGGATATGATGGTAGAGACTGGATTAATCTTGCTCAGGATAGGGATCACTGGCGGGCTTATGTGAGGGCGGCAATGAACCTCTGGGTTCCTTAAAAGCCAGTAAGTAAGTAAGTAAGTAAGTAAGTAAGTAAGTAAGTAAGTATTCTCTTATAGGCCTATTAATAATGTATCTGAACTGCGACCGAACACGAGCGCTGCTCATTCGGTCCTCACTGTGGGCACACAAATTTGGATTAAGGTTAAATCCAGAGAAATCGCAAGCAATCGTAATGGGACATAATCGTCTACGAAGCACTCTTGATAGTAGTACTATACCACGTATAATATTGAATGGGATTATTGTTAAATACAGTGAAACAGTTAAAAATCTTGGCATTTTTATGGATAGCGATCTAAATTGGAACACTCAAGTGACACACACTTGTAAAAAAATATTTTCTCAACTTCACTCCTTGTTTTATATGAAATAATTTCTACCACTTAGTCTAAAAAAGAATCTTATTCAGACACTTGTAATGCCCCATTTTCATTATCGCGATTCCTTACTAACTAATGTATGTTCATTCTTAGCTGAGAGACTACAACGTGTTCATAATGTGTGCATACGATTCATCTGCAATACTCGTAAATTTGACCATACAACACCTTCCCTCCAGTTGTTTTCATGGGTGCGTCTGAAGGAACGAAGAACAATACATTCACTGCCTCTTCTATTTAGAATCAAGCTACTTCTACTCCGAATTATCTGTTATCGCGCTTTCAATTTCTTACAACTCTTGGAAACCAACATCAAGCACTTCTTTCTATCCCTCAACATAGAACGTCTCTATACTCATCCTCCTATACTGTAGAAATACCTCGTCTCTGGAATTCGTTACCTAATGACGTCAGGGACTGCCGGACTTTATCACAATTCAAAATTAAATTGGAAAATTTTGTCTTGTTTAATGCTTTTTAGATATTACTAGAAGTGTTGATTTGTGTTTTTACTCTAGATTAAAATCGCAAGTTTCCTGTTTATGTTAGTTAATTAGTTAGGACACAATTAATTATACTTAATCACCCATTTAAAGTTTGTGTGACTTCAACCTGTGTATATTTTTGTGTGACTTTACTTTGTTTATAGTGTTTTTTCCTTTTTATTTCTGTTATTATATTTGCATTTCTGGTAGTGTGGAAGAGAAGGCCTGATGACCTTAACTACACCAGAATAAATAAATAAATAAATAAATAAATATTTATTTTATTTTATTTTATTGGGTTATTTTACGACGCTGTATCAACATCTAGGTTATTTAGCGTCTGAATGAAATGAAGGTGATAATGCCGGTGAAATGAGTCCGGGGCCCAGCACCGAAAGTTACCCAGCATTTGCTCGTATTGGGTTGAGGGAAAACCCCGGAGAAAACCTCAACCAGGTAAATTGCCCCGACCGGGAATCGAACCCGGGCCACCTGGTTTCGCGGCCAGACGCGCTGACCGTTACTCCACAGATGTGGACAATAAATAAATAAATAAATAAATAAATAAATAAATAAATAAATAAATAAATAAATAAATAAATAAATAAATAAATAAATAAATAAATAAATAAATTTTTGTTAATATTACTGTATCGTCTTTTTTTTTAATAATTATACAGACGTGGACAAATTATTAGCAAAATTGAAGATTTTTATTATATATTTTTACAAAATATGATTCTTCAATTTAGACTACAGTTGACATTTTTGTGTATTTCCAAATTATTAGTAAAATTGAAAATTTGTATTGTATACTTTTCAAAATTTAACTCCTCAATTTGGACTACATTTGATATTTTTGCATATTTACGAATTATTAGCAAACCTGAAGGTTTTTATTGTATATTTTTACAAAATTCGACTCTTCAATTTGGACTACGGTTGACATTTTGGATATTTCCAAATTATTAGCAAAACTGAAGATTTTTGTTTTATATTTTTACAAAATTTGACTCTTCAATGCAGTTAACATATTTGCTAATTTACAAATTATTAGCAAAATTGAAGATTTTTATTATATATTTTTACAAAACTTGACTCTTCAATTTAAACTACTGTTGACATTTTTGCATATTTCTGTCAACTGTAATGATGGAAATATCCAAAATTGTCAACTGTAGTCTAAATTGAAAAGTCAAATTTTGTAAACAGAATTATCATAAAAATCGTCAATTTTGTTAATAATTTGTCCACGTCTGTATTATTTTATTTCCATTTTTATTGTAATTATATTCTGTATTATGTATTTTAGTTTTAAAAAATTCAAATTTGCGTGTATCGTATAGAATTAATCACAATACAGTCGCCGTGGCGTCGTAGAAATAAATGAATATAATATATGTTTGTATATTCACATGTTACGTAGTTATAACATTTTATATTATTTTCCACAATTAAAACTCCTAAATTCAAATTAAATTAAATAATAGATTAATATTATTTAATTTTTATGTCTAATTCCTCATTAAATAGCATACGGGTCCAATGGACCCATGTTATGTAAATGTGTAGGAAAAGTAGCTCATGCATCCTAGGGTTAAGATTTTTTCCTAAAAATGCAAATTTTAATACGTTATTTATTATATTTTTAGAGAAGTAAAACCTTAATACTGCGAAATTACCCGGGTTTGCCCTATAGCGACGGAAATGGCTATATCTAGATCGTGATTGCGAGTTGGTAATGACCAAAACTTGTTAGAAGGAAACCAGCGTTTAATGGGCGCCCATCATTATGCAGTTGTGGAATTACGTTTTGCGTGTGCAAAATCATTTCAGGAAGGTGTGGCCCTTTTGTCGACGTGCGACGTTTTATCCGCGTGGCAAGGTGAGAGCATCTGCTCTTAATTATGTCCCCACACGAACACATAGCGTATGCCCATACATGGACGAATTTCCTGTTTAAATTACTTGTAACAGCCCACGGACGGGATGGCATTATTGTCATGAATAAATGCACGAAAATGTCCTACTACCGCTATTGCCAATGCTGGTGATGTTCTTGGCCATACCGCTGTTACTACAGTACTCAAGAATGGTTGCGTATTAGTTAATTAGAAATTTATGAAGAAATATGCAATATTTTTTCTCGTGCACAACAATACATTTGAATATTTTTGTTAAGTTTACAATAAAATAATATACAACAGTTTCTTTGAGCATTGTATTTCTTTTGGTTTTCCTGTTGGTATAAAATAACGTGCTTCAACGTGCTTATAACTTGCTCATAATTTGTGTGTAGGCCTACGTTTTGTAAGCAATGTTCGTAAATATGATCATATTACCCCATCCCTGGAAGCAATAGGTTGGCTTAAACTAGATAAGAAAAGAAATTTACATTCACTTCTCCTTCTCTTCGAAATCTTGAACTCTTCCATTCCTTCGTACCTGTCGTCTCGCTTCACTTACCTTTCTTCCCACCATAATCTGAACACACGCTCTCGCCACGAAACAATACTAACAATACCATCCCATCGCACCTCCTCATACTCATCCTCTTTCACAATAGCCCTGCCAAGACCCTGGAATTCGCTACCTGCTAGCATCAGGGACTGTCGAAATAAAATTGAATTCAAACGAAAACTTACTAGGCACTTGGTCAGTAATTGATGTCTTGTAAATAGTTTCCTTAATCTATCACAAAATATTACAATATCCGATAATTTCATCACTATACAATTTTGTTATTCTAGGTTTAATTTGTAATTCAGTAAATATAAAATATTCTTTGTTTCTCTATGATAAATTATCTAGCTTTCATTAGTCAGGTAATCTTTTCATACTTTGATTTTTATTGTAACTGTAAATTTAATACTAATTGTAAATTTATTCTTCATATTATAGTTGGAATCTCCTGGTAGAGGGGCAGAGAAGGCCTGACGGCCTTATCTCTACCAGGTTAAATAAATAAATACAAACTACTACTAATACTAAAATACGTTCAATGTAGTAAGTTTGTGCAATACTCCTAGGATCACCCTCATACAGGGTGTTAAAAAGTATCCAATATTTTAGGAGGTGCTAGTATGCATCAAAACAAGAAAATAATGTTTAATAAACATGGGACCTACACCACATACTTTCTGAGATCTGTACTCTTGTTCATAGGAGGTGCTCAATATGACGTCCATTCATGACAATGCATTCCTCTACCCTTCGGCGTAAGAAATCACGCACTCTTTGAAATTTACCATAACCAAACCTCTAGGGGATTTAGGTTTGGGGAACCAGCAGGCCAAGGTGTGGGGCCTCTCTAATCAATCCAGACGTCCTGAAATGTCAGCGTCAGGTGTTCACGTTCATTGCGGAAAAAATGTGCTGGTGTGCCATCATGCATGAACCACATCTGTAGTCTTTGCTGACATGGCACATACTCCAGCAAGGTAGGCAATACGTTAATAAGAAAGTCCTGATAACGAGCCCCAGTTAATCTCTGTGGTAGCACGTATGGCCCTTAATCTATCACCAAGAATACCTGCCCCTACGTTGATTGAGAATCGGTGCTGATGCCTTGTTTCTTCAACTGCATGGGGATTTTCACCAGCCCACACATGCTGATTACGAAAATTCACAACACCATCTCTGCTGAACCCCGCTCAGATCCGCAACCAAAGTTTTTGTTTTCAGTGTTCCTTGCGACGTATCAGTATGCCATGCCAGGGGTGTCAACTATGGTATTATTATCTGGTAGTCTGCTGTATTGTAGGGCAGAAAAATGCATTGCCATAAATGGACGTCACATTGAGCACCTCTTACGAACAAGTGTTCAGATCTCAGAAAGTATGTTTTGTAGGACACATGTTTATTAGACTTTTTTTTTCTTGTTTTGATGCATACTATCACCCCCTAAAATATTGGATACTTTTTTTCTTAACATCCTATATGTCCATCTGAAGAAGTATTTTTGTTTTTGTAATCACATGGAGGTAACAACTAAAACCACTAATTCTGATTTACATCCTTTTTTACCGCGCACAATAGAAATGTTCGTCGCTATCAATTCTCATTTGATTTGCTTCATCCTTCTCATCTACTATACAGGTGTTTCAAAAATACGGGGCATAATTTCCGGTATGTATTTCCCACATGTAGACAATCAAAATAGTTCATTACAACATGTGTCCGGAAATGCTTCATTTCCGAGTTATGGCCTTCACAACATTGAAATTCACCGGAATGTTTTTCTTTCCGCAGGTCGTTGTCATTACAGAAGATGTTCAAAATGTCCACCTCCTGCTTGAATACAGACCTCACATCGATGTCTCATTCACCTGCGAACACGATCTCAAACTCCTGGAGTATTGCGTATGTCCTCAGAACATGCCACAATTCGATTCCGAAGGGATTCCAAATCAGGCACCGGAGACGAATAAACCAATGATTTTAAATGGCCCCACAAGTAGAAATCGAGAGGGTTCAGATCAGGTGAGCGTGGAGGCCAAGCAATTGGGCCACCTCTACCTATCCATACTCGCACAGACGGTAATGGAGACTTACAAATGTCTTCCGATCTGGACATTGTCGCTGTGGGTACCTCTCCTGGTACAAACGACGAGCCAGCGCAGCATTGCCGTCCGCCTTACCGTACATGAAGTGTATCTCTGCCAGCTCTTGATTTGAATACATGTCGCACAGTCTAACGCCTACACAACGCTGAATGTAACCTTCGCCTCGGAATGAACTGTCAGAGTGCCCTCTTAATGTCTCCTTTGACGGCAACGACCTGCGGAAAGAAAAACGTTCCGGTGAATTTCAATGTTGTGAAGGCCATAACTCGGAAATAAAGCATTTCCGGACACATGTTGTAATGAACTATTTTGATTGTCTACATGTGGGAAATACATACCTGAAATTATGCCCCGTATTTTTTAAACACCCTGTAGATGGTCATGTGATATAGGACTTTACAAAAAAATGAGTAGGGATAAATCCAAGATATCATTTATTCTAGAAAAGGACGGTATCTTTATTCAACATGCCTGTTATAAGGGGGAGAAGCTCTAACAGGACAGCCCCCTTTTTGGGCCTAAATGTCCTATGTCCCCATAATTTTAATCAAGCTTTATTTCAGAATGTGAAAATCAATAATTTTTCTAGCTGATGTTTACTTCATGAATTAGTGTTGAAATTACTGTTTTGATTTGTATAAATGTTTAGAAAGTGCAGTGCAAAGTACTGTCAACAGACGTAGGCCTAAATAAATTGTCATGAACAAATATTGTTTAAAGGCAATAGATTAGTGTTCATTCTTTGTTAATTCCCTTGTTTCAGTCTTATTTAATATGCCCACATTTTTCAGTAACTTCTAACTTAAATTTCCTTACAAAAACGTCGATAATAAAAGTGTGACGTGTTTAACTGCTACAGACTAAAAAAACTCTTGATTTGGTTTGCTGGCACAACTCGATTCAATATTTCTACATGGCCTTCTCTATTGAACATGTATGCTGCGATGCGCGTCCTCGATTTCCTTCACAAGCAACTTTCAACGATCTGCATCGCGTACAACGATCTACGTTGGCGATCAACGCTGTAGCAGAGGAATAGAGAGAAGATACATGTTCTGGGTTCGAGGTAGTGAAAGGTAAACAAAACGAGATGCTAGGTAAGAGGGTGTGGAGGTGTGGATGATTTTAAATAGTAATAAGAGAGAGTTGAAGAATCTTCTTTCTTTGAGTGGACTCCAAGACAACAATTCTAGTGACGGTGTTACATGATCGAATTTTCTAATGTTACAAACGAAACGAACGCAGATATTGTGAACACGCTGTAGTCTATGGGCAAGATCAGTATTTAGATTCGAGAATAGAGAATCGCAATAATCGAAGTGGGGCATCACTAAAGTTTGGATCAGGTTCTTTTTAAGGCCGAGAGGTAAAACGTTGGTTAAGTGTCTGAGGGAATGAATTATGGGAAAAGTTTTCTTACATATGTAGGTCACTTGACTTTGAAAATTTAAATTTGAATCTAAATATACCCCTAAATTTTTTACTGTCTTACTATATGTAATTGTGGTATTATTTATTTTTGTATTTGATACAGTGGCTTGATCTATTTTGTTTAATGCTCGTTGGTGGCCCATTATTATGGCTTGTGATTTGTCTGGACTTTATTCTGAGTCCAAATTTTTGCGCCCGTTGAGCTACAGATGCTAGATCTTCATTAATTCTAATCACAGAGTCATTGATTGTACAAGTTCGGGAATGAATGCAAAGTTGTAAGTCGTCAGCGTATATGTGGTGTTTAGAATATTTTAAGACCTTTGTTACGTCGTTTATGTGAAGCGTAAAAAGTAATGGTCCCTCTAAGAGACCAATTTTACATAGGTTAAATAATGGGAAGAAGAAACCTGAGACGCCCAAGGAAGAGATGAGTGAACAAATGCATTCGCAATGGAAAGCAGAATACCGTATAGTTGTAACTAACCAAATACAGGACAGGTTCACTGGCTTTTAGTCAAATACGTAAAAGAATCCCATATTAAATCTATCTCACAGCCGAATAATAGTACATTATGCAACGAGCCTATAATGGTGATAATTAAGACGTGAGTATGTTTATGAAACGAGCGCAAGCGAGTTTCATAATTTTCATTTTCATACGACTTTTTATGTTCGACCATATTTCTAACTTGAAATTATTCATAAGTATTCATGTTATTCTTATCTGACTGAGGAGCGGAACTGATCTTGTGCAATACCTCATAAATTGTGAGATGTGCGCAGACGCGAAAGTATTGATTTTTTCCGAGAAACAAATATCGACATTGACCTTGATATAATCTAGAGAGTAAAATAAACATTAACCTTAATATAACCTTGAAATTGGTTTAGACATTGAAAAACGAGATGAAAATTGAATTTATTTGAATATTATTTGCAATTAACGCTAATTATTATAGTAACAGAACTGACTTTATTTCAAATATAGGTGATTTATTGTGCAATTGGTGAAATGAAATTGCGGGAATGTGCTTTGTGAAAGGCTGTTAATTTGTGTGTTTTTTTTTTTTTCGACTGAGTTTAATATTGTATTTGAGATTGCAATTTTATTTTGGATTGATTCTTCAACATAACCTTCTGCGACAGTATTGGATTTCCAGCCTCCGTGGTATATCCGAGAATAATCGATAGGGGAGAGTCGGGTAGTATCGGACATCGGGTAGTATCTGACAGTGCGTTTCTTTCATCTACCACCATATGGTAGTACCTGAATGACATGGTTACGTTTCTCTATGCGACATCACAGAAACGTAACCACGTCAATCAGGTACTATCATCGTGTGGTAGATGAAAGAAACTCACTGTCCGATATTACCCGATGTCCGATACTACCCGACTCTCCCCTACTTGCGCTTCCATATTGCTGCAATGGTATTTTCTGATTGGTGGAACACCTGAACTTTAATGAATAGGTGTACTTTAATGAGGTCCATTAAAGGGCTGCTACCAGGTGTATAATTACTATATTTCGGCATGGTCGAGCATAAAGTTTATTTCAGTACAAAACAGAGGCAATGATTCTAAGACCTTTTTACATCCAAAGCTAGCTTAACGTATTTTGCTTGGAAAAGATCGAAGGAGTTGCTGCAGCCGGCGGGAGGGAACAAACAGGCCTCGTAAAGTCTTAATTGCTTGGCGAGGTGGATTCTCTCGTGATCCGTACAGAATGCATCTCAATGGACCACCCCGCCCAGCGGTGGTCATTATGGTCTTCTCTCCCAGCCGGCACGGTGAAGTCTTTCAGTACATGAGAGCAAATTGCGTAGGCAGAGTCTATTATAAGCTAGACCAAAGAGCATGCAACACGTTCGTGGAGCGGCCGATATTTGCTACACAATATCCCCACCAGCTTAGCTAGTGCTTACTGAAACAACCCCATTACAATTTTACAATCCTTGTTACTACAATTTATCCAGTTTACTGCATACAGTTTATGATCTTGAACCTCGTTTTTGCGATATAACCATTTCAAACACAATAAAACACTTCAGTTCAAAGACAATATGATCTGTTATAATATCTGAGGCACTGTTCGAAATACAGTGTGATTCGAAATTTTTGAACAAAATTTCTAACTGGAACAACCCGATTTATTTGTGGATATTATATCTGAATGTGGTCCATTTTAACAAGGTGGCCTCCTGAAATAAGTTCGAAACCTCCTCAAAATGTACATGCATTTCTGGATTCGCCCATATGTGCTACATCCCTTATTTATTTATTTATTTATTTATTTATTTATTTATTTATTTATTTATTTATGTATTTATTTATCTATGTATTTATTTATTTATGTATTTATTTATTTATTTAATCTGACAGGATTAAGGCCATAAGGCCTTCTCTTCCATCCCACCAGATAGCACATATAAATACAAAAAAGAAATGCAAACGCTGATGAAAAATAGTACAAATTAAATTAAAGCCCTATAAAGGGTCAACAGGGTCAAAAGAACACTATAGAGCTCTCATCGAGCTAATACAAGAAAAAAAGAAAGAAAAACAGAGATAGCAATGATGATAGTGATAATTAATAATAATAATAATAATAATAATAATAATAATAATAATAATAATAATAATAATAAATACATTGCATGTTAGTTGTCAATTTTACAACAGCATAGTTACAATATTTACTCTATGTCATGGGTTAAGCCGAAGTTGCGCAACTTGACAGGTGTTCAAAAAACAATTCCATGAGCTAGAATGTGACTTTTAATTTAAATTTGAATTTTGATATTGTCCGACAGTCTCTGACGTGGTCAGGGAGAGAGTTCCAGAGGCGTGAAATAGATATGCTGAAAGACGATGAGTAGAAGGATGTTCTGTGCAGAGGAATAGAGAGATTTAATATTCCTAACTATGTCAGGTGAAGAATACAATGCGTGCAGTTCTGCGTCGTGTAACTTTCACCATTATCCTGTAACTTCATCCCTCTTAGCCCCAAATATTTTCCTAAGCACTTTATTCTCAAACACTCTTAAGCTACGGTTTGTTTACGGCGATCATCGCCGGACGCACATTGCCGGCGATTATAAACGCTGGCGATGATCGTCAGGAAGTGGTTTCTTTACCAGTGTATATCGCTGTCGATTCTCATTTGTTTTGTTGCCATAACTCGATTCAATATTTCTACATGGCCTTCCCTAAATATCGATTATTGAACATGTATGCGGAGATGTGCGTCTTGAATTTGCTTCAGATGCAACCTCCAGCGATCCGCGTCGCGTCCAACGATCTACGTTGGCGATCATTACTGTAAAGTAAGCGTGCTCATTATTTTAACTGCTAGCATCTCCAGGCGACAATCGCCAGCGATGTGCGACAGGCGATGATCGCCTAAACAAACCACAACTTAAATCTTTGTTCGTCTCTCAAAGTGAGAGTCCAAGTTTCACAACTATACAGAACAACCAGTAATATAGACCTGACGGTTTTATAAATTCTAACTTTCAGCTTTTTTGACAGCATGAAAAAAATGATAATAACGGGTATTTCCCATATTTACTCTGAGTTTAATTTCCTCTCGAGTGTCATTTATATTTGTTACTGTTGTTCCAAGATATTTGAATTTTTCCACCTCTTCAAAGGATAAATTACCAATTTTTCATATTTTAATTTCGTACTATGTTCTGGTTACGAGACATAATCATATAGGTACTTTATCTTTTCGAGATTTACTTGCAAAATCTGTTTACTTGCTTCCAGTAGGATTCACGTGTTTTCCTTAATAGTTTCTGGATTTTCTCCTAAGATCCATTCAAACACTAAAATTTAATGACTAATAACACGAGTGAGATAAAGTAGTCGTTTGATCGGCTATACGGCTACGATGTGTGGCGTCGCGCATGCGCGAGTGAGGGCCCGCTGCGACTGCCGACCATTTTGAGCGTGGGCGAAAATTTCCGGACAGTATATCTCGAGACTCCGATTTGCTGGCGCACTGATTTTGATGCCAAACGAAAGATCTCGTCTAGATCTGTCAATTTAAGCCACGCAAAACCCAGATCGTGTCCCCAACACAGCCACACCCCATGTTTTTTTCCTTATGCTTTATTTCTTACAGTGACAGTGTGGGAGAAAGCGAGAGGTAGGCCTATGTAGAGAAAGATAGAGGAAAAGAAAGAAAGGGAAATGCAACTCCATCTGTGATAACGTTTGTAACATGCTTCCCGTATATCCCAGCTCTGGTTTACATGCAGCCTGCACTATGGACTCAGATAAAAGTTTGCCGGCAATGTAATGGATGTTATCGGCGATGCATAATGCATACGGCACGATGACGACTTTTTAAACGTTTTTGCTCCTGTTCAAAACGTCCGGCTGCTAATGGATTTCAAGGCCTAAGCGTAAAACTTGCAGCAAGTCGCCCGATGATATCCCGTCACTCGAGCTGTCAATGCTGCATTGCATTCCAGCGCTAAGCGATTTCTGCCTTTTATGCTGCATACGTGCTAATGCTCAATCACTGTACTAAACGATACATCGCCATGTACCAGTCTAAAACCATTTAAAGACCTGAATGTTCGCTCGCTAAAATTGAATGAAATTAACCATTTTCATTCCTTTACTTCTGGACACCTACAATTCTGCATAAAAAGTATTGTGAAAGTATGGAACTGAATACTTATCGCTCTGCAGCATGAATGATTTTAATAATAATAATAATAATAATAATAATAATAATAATAATAATAATAATAATAATCTATATATATATATATATATATATATATATATATATATATATATATATATATATATATATATATATATATATAATTTGAACTGGTAATGGAAATTATGGAAAAACGGCTGAACGGATTTTAATAAATGACCCCTCATTTTGAAGCTTGGAACCCAAAGTTTTTCAGAAAAATAGTCGTTTTCAGTGAAATGTCAATTTTCCTACATCATTTTCTTATTTTCCAAAATCAATCTGTCGTCAGTTTTGAGAACTAACTGCATTTTTAGCACATTTTAGAATAAAACAAAACACACACTACAATAAACAATAGGCTATTACACGAAGGCCATGCATGACCTGCAGGATTGCTGACATATTTAGAGCTCAAATTCAATTGGTTATTAAATCTTCAAGACTTACTAAAATAATTTACAGGTCTGATTCTGCGGTGTTCTGAGTACAGCCGTGTATTGGATATTCAAATCTACGAAACTTGAGGTGGTTTGATGACATTATTACCATTAGAAATTAAATATTATTATAGTTAATGCCATGATGTGACTATTTTTCATTAATTATGCATATTAAAGTTATACTGATGGTATGAAAGTGAAACGTTTTGGGGTTATATACAGTAAGTAGATGTAGAGAATATGTTAAATTAGATCTTCATTTCTAATTTACTGAGTAGCGGATTTATAATATATATGTATTATAATGGCGGTGTGGTGTAGATATTTATGTACGTCATTCTCTTCAGTATTGGCTCGAGAGAGAGAGAGCAAAAACCAAAAGGTATTAATTACTGATAAAATAAGAGGCCTACAAAATTTTGTAGTCTCTCGATCATTTCAGCAAAATCTCTTAGCAGAATACATTTAAAGGTAGTTCACGAAACATGGTATTCTTCATTGAAAATAAATCTGAAAAATTTTTATTTGAACGTCTAATGAACTTAGTTTGCAGCATTTGCTGCACAAGCCACTAGTAATAATAATAATAATAATAATAATAATAATAATAATAATAATAATAATAATAATAATAATAATTTACCCAGCATTTGTTCATATTGGGTTGAGGGAAAACATCGGAAAAAGCCTTGACGAGGTGACTTGCCCCGACCGGGATTCGAATCTGAGCCACTTGGTTTCGCTGCCAGACGCGCTAACCGTTACTTCACAGGTCTGGATTATTTACTTTCTTCTAATCGTGTAATAGTGAATTTAACTCCACTCGAGTTTGGATTTTCTATAGATAAATCAAAACCTCTAGTGAGATTACTGTTGATTATTTCGTTTATATGACGTCATTCCGTTTTTGACCAATGAAGTGTAATGAAAATTTGAATTTCAACCGATCACAGACATCGCGATAATTTTTGCAGCTAGATTTATCGCTATCAATTTATCGCATGGTCGTTCTTTTGTTTAGTCAGTGTCGCCAACTGTTTCCCCGTAAATCGATGGATATGAATCCATTAAGATGCAACTACACGGTTAAACTTTTCTTTCAAATTTACGCATTCTAGCAATGAATGCAATATTGATATTTGATATTAATTAACATTTTTATTCAATGATTCATTTATTCATTTATTTAAAACGGCGCACCATGTACACACAAAATCTTCTTGATTCTTTCAATATTCTTCCCAGATTTCATGCATACGCGCATGGAATATTGAACTGTGTAGATGCAGCTTTAGTTCCGTTACACACTACAGCGAGAATGCGTTTGTCGAGCTATGGAAAAATGCTTTCCTGTAGCACGAAGTAACGGTCGAAATAAGGCATAGTTGCCATTAGTCCCGCTCTCACAGGTAACCTAACTTAATTGTAGTCTATCAAATTTGTATTACGAGAATGAACTTAAACAATTAATAGAAAATCAGATGTTCAAATTTATGTAACGTCAGCGCGTAACATCAGACCTTGTAAAGTATTACATACAAGGTATCTGAACAAATTGCCTTCCGTATGGAGTAATAAAATTTGCGTTTTAATTATCTGTACAGAGATGGTGTAGCAACATGTCTCGCTGTAGTGTGAATACATAAGCATTGTTATAGTCGCGACGCTGTTATTCCCGTCGTGACTCCTCCTCTTTGCTTACGTCTTAGGAAGTGAAGGCTCTATAAAGTCTAAGTAGGTAGTATCGTTTGCCATTTTTGTTCTTTCGTTGCCGAGCTACCTGACGGGGTATCTATTTGCCACACCGTTAAACATTATCATGTCATAGCTCCTATGATAATAAATCAAACGCAATGTAATTGAGCAAATAATTAAGTGACAAATAACGTCCTAGTGTGCTTCCTGCGAACGCCAACGAAAGAGCCAAAAATGGCGGGCGATTATATTAAGTATTTATCGAGCCTTAAGAAATGAATAACGTCTTCATAAGCGAATCACAAGAGGCACACGTTTAAATGTAGCCGACCTCAACGTGATTGGCTGCCGGAAATTAGAGCGCCGGGACTATAGCTGTCTCCACACACATATTACATACAGTAGTTCATAATTCTCGGTGTAGTGTATAATGTACTAAATAAAGTGTGAAATCCTACTTCCACATCTACGTCTTGATCTTCTAATTCCATGCCCATTGTAAGCTACCTGAAGGAAATTACACTCCTTCATTCAGTTTGATAACTGCGTTTTCAACAATTCTTCATTTAATTAATGTATTAATCAGGTAATTATATTATAAAATGTTTAAATTAAATTATGATTTCAGCAGATAATGAAAACGTATTTCTGTTATAATAACAAGAGAAAAGCGCAGTGCATGTAATTAACACTGTTAAACCTGTATTCATTTTTCTCAATTGGCATGACTGAATAACATCCAATTTCTATATTGCAGTAATCGATATTCACCTATTTCAACTTCACAATGTCTGAATAGGTTAAGTATTCGTAAATATACAATTATTAACATTTTGTGAGCGAATTTTAGGGGTATATTCTTCTTCTTCTTCTTCTTCTTCTTCTTCTTCTTCTTCATCATCATCATCATCATCATCATCATCATCATCATCATCATCATCATCATCATCATCATCACTTCATGGTTTAGGCTTAGTGCCTGTTCCGTCTTCACATTTTATTCAGTTCCTCCTCTTCCTAGGACGTCCGACATCTCTTTTGCCTTTAGGTTGGTACTGTTGTATCAGTGCTGGAATTCTTTCGTTATCCATTCCAGACAGGTGTTCTTTCCACTTTTCTTTATAATCTTCAACTTTTTCGTTTATGTTATATATATTTAATTCCTTACGGATATCCTCATTTCTTATCAGATCCCTTCTTGTACATCCCTTTACTCTGGAAGAAACCTCATCCCTGCAGCCTGTAATTTACTTTTATCTCGTTCTTTAATTATCCATGATTCGCTTCCATATGTCAACACGGGTACCGCCATAGTTTTATGGAACTTTAGTTTTGAATAATTTCGAGGGAAAAATTGTTCCGGAGCCGGGTATCGAACCCGGGACCTTTGGTTTTTGGTACGTTAAACCAAAGGTCCCGGGTTCGATACCCGGCTCCGGAACAATTTTTCCCTCGAAATTATTCAAATCAACTTTACAGGGAGTTATACCTGAAATCTTGATTTGCAAACTTTAGTTTTGTTTCTTTTCTAGTTTTATTTTTAGTGTTCTATTTATTGTTCCGCATATCCAATGGAATTTGCTTATTTTGTTGTCAATATCTCTATCTACATCATAAGTTATATTACAACCTAAATAATCAAAATGAGATACTTGTTCTATGGGCTTATTATCAACTATTATTTTTGTACGAATTGGAAATTTACCACTGTGGGCCATTACTTTAGTTTTATGAGTTGATACGCTCAAATTATAGTTTTCTTTTCCTAGTAGGTGTAGTTTGTGAATGCCATATTGCAATTTTTCTTCACATTTTTATTTTATTTACGAAATAGTCCTAATGAATGTCACTCGAGGTCTGAGATCTGCCAGATAAATCTCAGACCTCTCGTGACATTACTACGGATAAATTAAGACGGCAATGTATGTATGTATGTATGTATGTATGTATGTATGTATGTATGTATGTATGTATGTATGTATGTATGTATGTATGTATGTATGTATGTATGTATGTATGTATTTATTCACACTGCAATGGGTATATACCCGGTGGCAGTGGTAACTAATTACACTCAATAATGACAATAATAAACTTATTAATTAAAAATACAATTAATAATAGTACTAATAATTAATACTAATAATAATAATAATAATAATAATAATAATAATAACAACAGGGAATATACTAAATTAAATGAAACGATCACTTAAAATAACATTTGAAATATTCTAATTTGTATCTTAAAACTAAGATCGAACTAAAACCCACGAGTATATGTTCATATCTGCACAAGTACCTTTCAACATTACACTCATTTCGCTGTCAACTCACTCACTGCACTGGAACTACGACACATTTCACTGATTCTATCCTGATTTCACCAACACTTCTAAAACATTTCACTGTTCAAATACTTTGCACTGCCACTATAAACTATAAAGCTTCACTGACAGGAACACGTTTCACTTACACAGCACACTTCACTGACACGACATACTTCTTCACTGATACAACACACTTCACTGACACAACATAATTCTTCACTGATACAACACTTCAATAACAACATTTTTTTTTTTTTACCTTGGGGATTTAGTGAAGTGAATTTTTATTGGCAGGCAGAGTAACTATCTCATGCCCCCATGTTTTAGATTGCTACCAGTGCACTTCATTAGAACCAGGTACCCAGCTTCGAAGCCGTTAGCCCTGTGAACTTACAGTATATTTATGTTCCCCTATTATCATAATTCAGGGTTTATATCTAAGAAATTAGCAAGTTCTTTGTGATAGTAGAAGAGAAAGAGTGGGGGAAGGGAAGTGGTCCGTGGCCCATCAACATATCATTTACACCCTTTAAGTACTGTGTGTAATTACCGTCTTTTAGTAAGGTCCTTAAGCCTATTTTTAAATACATTTTTGGTTGTTGGTAAAGCCTTTAGTAAGTCTGCAGGTAAAGCATTCCAGTCCCTGATAGTACGATTGAGAAAAGAAAACTTTCCAGTGTCCGTCCTCTGCCTTCTTTCCCTGAATTTATATGAGTGGTCGTTCCTTGAAGAGTAATTTGGTGGCTGCAACCTATTTTTTATTTCTCTCCAGGCAGGCTCACCTCTGTATGTTTTGATTGATTGTTTGTTTGTTTGAACAATCTCCTGGACAGTAATATAAACCAAGCTGGGATGAATTTTAAGACAGATGCCAGGAAGAATAAAGGGAAGAGTAACATGGACTTGACTTATATTAGATTTAAAACTACGCACAGACATGTACAATGTAACGTGGTGGCTAAATAATTGATATCTATTATATTTTCTTTTATTAGGATTTGTGAGATTGGTTGCGGTTTCTTTTTATTGCTGCCGGTGAAAGAGTTGTGTTTCGTACAACGCGTTACAAGATTAACAATAACTGTAAATCTGAAGTTGTCAAGGGAAATCTGATGAACACTGTGGAACCGGCCGTAAGTCATCTTACATTGTAGCAGGCATGATGGGAATTATCGCTCCTTCTCCGAGGCCCGTAGCGGGGCTGGTCACGGTCTTGTGTTTACGCGCTGATAAATGTCACATATTTCACACAAATAGGATATATCCGGCCGGGGCCCGAACACCCACAAATAAACCGAAAACCTTGCACACAGCGCCTCGGCTGCCAGATGGCGCAAGTTTCTCTCTGTGAAGCCATTGCGCCGTAAAGCAACTTTTAAGCACTCTGTTTATGGCCTGGCATTGAAATGCAGCGCCATTATCGTAAAGCACAAGAAACAGTAGCGAGTAGAAGACTTACCTCTGCCAGCCTGTAATGGCGATCCCTCTGAAGCCGCCCTTGAACTTTGGCCCTTCCGCGCTCATCACCTCCAGCCACCGCAGGTTGTTTTCCAAATGCCTCTTCACGTTCGGGATGTACAGCGTCTCTCCGAAGGCTCCTTTGAAAGCGCTGGCGGACCACACGTACGGGAATACCGCCGCGAACTTGTCCCAAACCATGCTGGGCACGAACCGGTACACGTCCTCTGCGTACACCCACACCTGCGTGCGATTCAAACACAGTATTCATTCACTAAAAAACAAACAGATCTTACAAGCATTGTTAGGCGCTTACGTAGGGCTTTTTTCTGTCTTCAGATTTTGGCACAAGCAAATATAGTCCGACCATCGGTTCTGTGCCCCCGTAAGATATACGAACTGAACCTTAATTCCTTTTCAGCCTCGGCAATTCATTTCTCCCTCTGTATTCCTATTTCTCTCTTTTCTACCCCTCTCCCTTTCTCTCCCCCCACTACTAAGCAATTTTGAGCCTTCTTGCGGGACAGTTTATTTGCACTTGCAGTCCAGTGTGGTCAACTCAACATGAATACTGTAACACGGAGTGGTGAAAGAAATGTTATTAAGCAAGTAATAGCATTTTGCATAAGTCAATCAGCGTCATTAGTCCTACTTAAATTAAATTATGAATAAGTAATAATTAACCTTACAGTATTATAAGCAATATTTAAGAGACATGACACTGTTTGACGGAAGTTTGGCAACATCCCTATTCGGCAAGGTTCGTGGCCTGCTGTTTGACGTAGTGGGAGAGAAACGGGTGGAATGGGGTGAGTAGAGGCGTTTTTCAAGAACAACGACAGCGCTGAAGGAGCATAGATCCGATGGTACGACAATATTTTGGTTTCAGTTTTCATTACTTTTTTTTTTATTTTGACTATTACACTTTTACTACGTCATACTACTTTCGACCAATAAAACGATACGAAAGGACGTTTTTCAATCAATCATGGCTGCTTATCGCACAATTTTATCGCGTCCCTAGCATTTGTTTCTTTGTTTGCCAACATTTCAAACTGCACTGGTCTGGACGTCAAATCACTCCAGTCGATGCACAGCAGTTTCAAATATGACTTTCATTGGCATTCAAGAACAAGAATTAATCAAGATCACTGGTCATACCTATGCATTTTCCCTGAAATCCTATTTACAAATAAATGAAGAGCACTATTCGGAAATCCTGAATAAGTTGAGGAATAAGCCATGTAGGCCTACATCAACGAGTTCACTTCTTTTACGCACACGTCCAATATAACATCAACTGAACCACCAACCACTAAAACATTCAAATTTGAAAATTGTACATTCAATAATTATTCCTTTTAAAATTATTCATGTTTATTTTTTATGTCATCGTCGTTAATTAAAACTTTTCTAACACTTGTATAGGCTATATTATTTAGGTTATGTTATAGCTTCTGCTATATGATATTATGGATAGTCACGTAGGATCAGAGATTGTTTAATATTAAAATTTATTGAAAATCATCAGTCAAGTGACGTTGATTACTGGGATTCGGATAATTGAAGTGGAATGCAACTGTTTTAATAAAAATGAAACTGAATCAACAAAGCCTTCTTGACTAGTAACACTGCCATCGTGATCTAGATCGAGAAGGCATTGCTAGTAATCGTGTACAGAGTTCAATGAAGATTCCATAGTTGGCACAACTGACAGCAAGGTAACAGCTAATCATAACACACTACTGCCATCTAGCATGCATCTAGCGTAATATTTGTAATGTTGAGATGGTACAGTAATACATTTGAAGACAGTTGTATTTTCGTAAGTCAATTAATATTTTATTGTATTGCAGTACTTCGTTAGGCCTACTTCTAATCTTTATATACTTTCTTCTAATCGTGTAATAGTCAACTAAATCCCACTAGAGTTTTGATTTTCTCTAGATAAATCAAAACCTCTAGTGAGATTACTGTTGACAATTGTTCTCTACATTTTGTTACCGTCACACATGTCTCGTAAATTAATGGTTAAAACCAATAAAATAATCGAGTGATTTTTGTGTGGCGTTCGCTATGGGCGAATCCAGAAATGCATATAGAGTGTTAGTTAGGAGGCCGGAGGGAAAACGACCTTTGGGGAGGCCGAGACGTAGATTTTTTTCAGTAGGTTATTTTACGACGCTTTATCAATATCTTAGGTTATTTAGCGTCTGAATGAGATGAAGATGATAATGCCGGTGAAATGAGTCCGGGGTCCAGCACCGAAAGTTACCCAGCATTTGCTCATATTGGGTTCAGGGAAAACCCCGGAAAACCTCAACCAGGTAACTTGCCCCGACCGGGAATCGAACCCGGGCCACCTGGTTTCACGGCTAGATGCGCTAACCGTTACTCCACAGGTGTGGTCGAGACACGTAGATGGGAGGATAATATTAAACTGGATTCGAGGGAGGTGGGATATGATGATAGAGACTGGATTAATCTTGCGTAGGATAGCGACCGATGGCGAGCTTATGTGAGGGCGGCAATGAACCTGCGGATTCCTTATTGTAAGCAAGTTTGTAAGTTCGCTAAGAATTTCTAGGACAGATAAAAAATGAGAGTATGTAATGAGAGAAAATATCAATGCTCAATACTCAAAAGACAGTAAAATGGTATGGACACGTAAAAACAATGACAGAAGATTCATTTCTAAACAAGAGACTAAGTTACAATGGCTTCATATGGCGGAAGAAAAAGAGAAAGATCCAATTTTTCCTTCCCAAGAAAACTGCAAACATCTGGAAGGAATGGTGAACGGGAGAAGAGTTCGGGGGAAGAAATCAGGCGATGCCACTGGCGTGGCTCATCGGTTAAGGCGCTTGCCTGCCGGCCTGAAGTTGCGTTCGGGAGCGGGTTCGATCCCCGATTGGGCTGATTACCTGGTTGGGTTTTTTCTGAGGTTTTCCCCAACCATAAGGCAAATGTCAGGTAATCTATGGCGAATCCTCGGCCTCATCTCGCCAAATATCATCTTACTATCACCAATTTCATCGACGATAAATAACCTTGTAGTTGATAGAGCGTCGTTAAATAACCAAGTAAAAAAAATCAGGTGATAGACGACATTAAGATATAAGGATCATATGCGGAGACAAAGAGGAAGGCAGAAAATAGGAAAAATGGAGAAAGTTGGGTTTAAAGTGAAAGACCTGCCCTTTAGCGGAACACAATGAATGAATGTATGAAGTGTTAAACGACTTCTTGCAAAATTTTCTGTATATAAATTAAAAAATAATATAGGCTAATTAATATGTTCTGAATTTGTGAAATCTAATTTCTCAAGACATACTGGTTTCTATAGTTGAGTTCCTGAGAATTCCGAAAAGCCTAACAACCAGTTTAATTAAAAATATAGCTCAGTTGGTATAGCGCTGGCCTTCTATGCCCGAGGTTGCAGGTTCGATCCCGGGCCAGGTCGATGGCATTTAAGTGTGTTTAAATGCGACAGGCTCATGTCTGTAGATTCACTGGCATGTAAAAGAACTCCTGCGGGACCAACTTCCGGCACACCGGCGACGCTGATATAACCTCGGCAGCAGTTACGAGCGTTGTTAAATAAAACGTAACATTTAATTAAAAATAGAAGCAAAAAGGACAACCCGGGCAACGACGGGTGCTTTCATTTATGGTCCGTCCCAGGAATCTACAGTAGAACTTGGTTATAATGACATCCAAGGGACCTTAAAAATTATGTTGTTATAAACGAGTGACGTAGTAACCGAGATTCACATTATCAATCTAGTGAGGTGGAAAATGAAAAATTACAAATTTAAATAGGCTTATTTCAGATTTATGTATTCACTTTTAAGCCTACCATGAACTTAAGAAAATACACGTAGGCCTACAATTATAAATCCAGTATTCTATATTAAAATAGTTTGTTCAGTATTCACCAAACTTCTTTACTTAGGAGTGAAGTAATCAGTCATTTTACTCTGTTGTCTCCTACTTGTCCAATACACACTTTCTAAATTACGTTCTACGAGTATGTTCATTATTTCAGTTACAATTTCACTGCTCCCTCCCCTACCTTCGATTCATTCTGTTCAAATGCAGCAACAATTTTATCCTTGCTCTTCTAAATCATTTGGACTGTGGAATTAATTAGACCAAACCCACGATAGCTGTAAGCTTTTTTAATTCCATTCTCAATTTGATGAATAATTACTTCAACTTTTTCTTCCAACGTTAAAACTTTTCTTTTAGTGCCATACTGCGTTAAAATGAGTGCACTTAGTAAAAAAATTCCCTGTCGAAACTGACCGCATACAGATATCCTTAATACCGCCTGAATTTGGACAGATTACAATGGGATGGGGAACCTGCCTGTCTTCCAGAAATCTATGACAGAAGGCGAGAGTAAAGAATATGCCAGGTTACCAGATTTCAACAAAATATTTCTTAAGATACTTTGGTTCTTAGAAAATCGTATTCTAAACTGAAGTTGAAAATGACGTTATATGCGAGGTAGACGCATATACGTTTGTCGTATTAAGCAAGGTAGGAAAGCATATGTCTTATGGGGAATTAGTTGGGACCACAGAATATTTGGCGTTATATGCGAGGTAGACGCATATACGTTTGTCGTATTAAGCAAGGTAGGAAAGCATATGTCTTATGGGGAATTAGTTGGACCACAGAATATTTGACGTTATATGCGAGGTAGACGCATATACGTTTGTCGTATTAAGCAAGGTAGGAAAGCATATGTCTTATGGGGAATTAGTTGGACCACAGAATATTTGGCGTTATATGCGAGGTAGACGCATATACGTTTGTCGTATTAAGGAAGGTAGGAAAGCATATGTCTTATGGGGAATTAGTTGGACCACAGAATATTTGGCGTTATATGCGAGGTAGACGCATATACGTTTGTCGTATTAAGCAAGGTAGGAAAGCATATGTCTTATGGGGAATTAGTTGGACCACAGAATATTTGACGTTATATGCGAGGTAGACGCATATACGTTTGTCGTATTAAGCAAGGTAGGAAAGCATATGTCTTATGGGGAATTAGTTGGGACCACAGAATATTTGGCGTTATATGCGAGGTAGACGCATATACGTTTGTCATATTAAGCAAGGTAGGAAAGCATATGTCTTATGGGGAATTAGTTGGGACCACAGAATATTTGGCGTTATATGCGAGGTAGACGCATATACGTTTGTCATATTAAGCTAGGTAGGAAAGCATATGTCTTATGGGGAATTAGTTGGGACCACAGAATATTTGGCGTTATATGCGAGGTAGACGCATATACGTTTGTCATATTAAGCAAGGTAGGAAAGCATATGTCTTATGGGGAATTAGTTGGGACCACAGAATATTTGACGTTATATGCGAGGTAGACGCATATACGTTTGTCATATTAAGCAAGGCAGGAAAGCATATGTCTTATTGGGAATTAGTTGGACCACAGAATATTTGGCGTTATATGCGAGGTAGACGCATATACGTATGTCATATTAAGCAAGGCAGGAAAGCATATGTCTTATTGGGAATTAGTTGGGACCACAGAATATTTGGCGTTATATGCGAGGTAGACGCATATACGTTTGTCATATTAAGCAAGGCAGGAAAGCATATGTCTTATGGGGAATTAGTTGGGACCACAGAATATTTGACGTTATATGCGAGGTAGACGCATATACGTATGTCATATTAAGCAAGGCAGGAAAGCATATGTCTTATTGGGAATTAGTTGGGACCACAGAATATTTGACGTTATATGCGAGGTAGACGCATATACGTATGTCATATTAAGCAAGGCAGGAAAGCATATGTCTTATTGGGAATTAGTTGGGACCACAGAATATTTGACGTTATATGCGAGGTAGACGCATATACGTATGTCATATTAAGCAAGGCAGGAAAGCATATGTCTTATGGGGAATTAGTTGGGACCACAGAATATTTGACGTTATATGCGAGGTAGACGCATATACGTATGTCATATTAAGCAAGGCAGGAAAGCATATGTCTTATGGGGAATTAGTTGGGACCACAGAATATTTGACGTTATATGCGAGGTAGACGCATATACGTATGTCATATTAAGCAAGGCAGGAAAGCATATGTCTTATGGGGAATTAGTTGGGACCACAGAATATTTGACGTTATATGCGAGGTAGACGCATATACGTATGTCATATTAAGCAAGGCAGGAAAGCATATGTCTTATGGGGAATTAGTTGGGACCACAGAATATTTGACGTTATATGCGAGGTAGACGCATATACGTATGTCATATTAAGCAAGGCAGGAAAGCATATGTCTTATGGGGAATTAGTTGGGACCACAGAATATTTGACGTTATATGCGAGGTAGACGCATATACGTATGTCATATTAAGCAAGGCAGGAAAGCATATGTCTTATGGGGAATTAGTTGGGACCACAGAATATTTGACGTTATATGCGAGGTAGACGCATATACGTTTGTCATATTAAGCAAGGTAGGAAAGCATATGTCTTATGGGGAATTAGTTGGGACCACAGAATATTTGGCGTTATATGCGAGGTAGACGCATATACGTTTGTCATATTAAGCAAGGCAGGAAAGCATATGTCTTATGGGGAATTAGTTGGACCACAGAATATTTGGCGTTATATGCGAGGTAGACGCATATACGTTTGTCATATTAAGCAAGGCAGGAAAGCATATGTCTTATTGGGAATTAGTTGGGACCACAGAATATTTGGCGTTATATGCGAGGTAGACGCATATACGTATGTCATATTAAGCAAGGCAGGAAAGCATATGTCTTATTGGGAATTAGTTGGGACCACAGAATATTTGACGTTATATGCGAGGTAGACGCATATACGTATGTCATATTAAGCAAGGCAGGAAAGCATATGTCTTATTGGGAATTAGTTGGGACCACAGAATATTTGGCGTTATATGCGAGGTAGACGCATATACGTATGTCATATTAAGCAAGGTAGGAAAGCATATGTCTTATGGGGAATTAGTTGGGACCACAGAATATTTGGCGTTATATGCGAGGTAGACGCATATACGTATGTCATATTAAGCAAGGTAGGAAAGCATATGTCTTATGGGGAATTAGTTGGGACCACAGAATATTTGGCGTTATATGCGAGGTAGACGCATATACGTATGTCATATTAAGCAAGGTAGGAAAGCATATGTCTTATGGGGAATTAGTTGGGACCACAGAATATTTGGCGTTATATGCGAGGTAGACGCATATACGTATGTCATATTAAGCAAGGTAGGAAAGCATATGTCTAATGGGGAATTAGTTGGGACCACAGAATATTTGGCGTTATATGCGAGGTAGACGCATATACGTTTGTCATATTAAGCTAGGTAGGAAAGCATATGTCTTATGGGGAATTAGTTGGGACCACAGAATATTTGGCGTTATATGCGAGGTAGACGCATATACGTTTGTCATATTAAGCAAGGTAGGAAAGCATATGTTTTATGGGGAATTAGTTGGGACCACAGAATATTTGACGTTATATGCGAGGTAGACGCATATACGTTTGTCGTATTAAGCAAGGTAGGAAAGCATATGTCTTATGGGGAATTAGTTGGGACCACAGAATATTTGGCGTTATATGCGAGGTAGACGCATATACGTTTGTCATATTAAGCAAGGTAGGAAAGCATATGTCTTATGGGGAATTAGTTGGGACCACAGAATATTTGGCGTTATATGCGAGGTAGACGCATATACGTATGTCATATTAAGCAAGGCAGGAAAGCATATGTCTTATTGGGAATTAGTTGGGACCACAGAATATTTGACGTTATATGCGAGGTAGACGCATATACGTATGTCATATTAAGCAAGGCAGGAAAGCATATGTCTTATTGGGAATTAGTTGGGACCACAGAATATTTGGCGTTATATGCGAGGTAGACGCATATACGTATGTCATATTAAGCAAGGCAGGAAAGCATATGTCTTATTGGGAATTAGTTGGGACCACAGAATATTTGGCGTTATATGCGAGGTAGACGCATATACGTTTGTCATATTAAGCAAGGCAGGAAAGCATATGTCTTATGGGGAATTAGTTGGGACCACAGAATATTTGACGTTATATGCGAGGTAGACGCATATACGTATGTCATATTAAGCAAGGCAGGAAAGCATATGTCTTATTGGGAATTAGTTGGGACCACAGAATATTTGACGTTATATGCGAGGTAGACGCATATACGTATGTCATATTAAGCAAGGCAGGAAAGCATATGTCTTATTGGGAATTAGTTGGGACCACAGAATATTTGGCGTTATATGCGAGGTAGACGCATATACGTATGTCATATTAAGCAAGGCAGGAAAGCATATGTCTTATTGGGAATTAGTTGGGACCACAGAATATTTGACGTTATATGCGAGGTAGACGCATATACGTATGTCATATTAAGCAAGGCAGGAAAGCATATGTCTTATTGGGAATTAGTTGGGACCACAGAATATTTGACGTTATATGCGAGGTAGACGCATATACGTATGTCATATTAAGCAAGGCAGGAAAGCATATGTCTTATTGGGAATTAGTTGGGACCACAGAATATTTGGCGTTATATGCGAGGTAGACGCATATACGTATGTCATATTAAGCAAGGCAGGAAAGCATATGTCTTATTGGGAATTAGTTGGGACCACAGAATATTTGACGTTATATGCGAGGTAGACGCATATACGTATGTCATATTAAGCAAGGCAGGAAAGCATATGTCTTATTGGGAATTAGTTGGGACCACAGAATATTTGACGTTATATGCGAGGTAGACGCATATACGTATGTCATATTAAGCAAGGCAGGAAAGCATATGTCTTATGGGGAATTAGTTGGGACCACAGAATATTTGACGTTATATGCGAGGTAGACGCATATACGTTTGTCATATTAAGCAAGGTAGGAAAGCATATGTCTTATGGGGAATTAGTTGGGACCACAGAATATTTGGCGTTATATGCGAGGTAGACGCATATACGTTTGTCATATTAAGCAAGGCAGGAAAGCATATGTCTTATGGGGAATTAGTTGGACCACAGAATATTTGACGTTATATGCGAGGTAGACGCATATACGTATGTCATATTAAGCAAGGCAGGAAAGCATATGTCTTATTGGGAATTAGTTGGGACCACAGAATATTTGACGTTATATGCGAGGTAGACGCATATACGTATGTCATATTAAGCAAGGCAGGAAAGCATATGTCTTATGGGGAATTAGTTGGGACCACAGAATATTTGACGTTATATGCGAGGTAGACGCATATACGTTTGTCATATTAAGCAAGGTAGGAAAGCATATGTCTTATGGGGAATTAGTTGGGACCACAGAATATTTGGCGTTATATGCGAGGTAGACGCATATACGTTTGTCATATTAAGCAAGGCAGGAAAGCATATGTCTTATGGGGAATTAGTTGGACCACAGAATATTTGGCGTTATATGCGAGGTAGACGCATATACGTTTGTCATATTAAGCAAGGCAGGAAAGCATATGTCTTATTGGGAATTAGTTGGGACCACAGAATATTTGGCGTTATATGCGAGGTAGACGCATATACGTATGTCATATTAAGCAAGGCAGGAAAGCATATGTCTAATGGGGAATTAGTTGGGACCACAGAATATTTGGCGTTATATGCGAGGTAGACGCATATACGTATGTCATATTAAGCAAGGCAGGAAAGCATATGTCTAATGGGGAATTAGTTGGGACCACAGAATATTTGACGTTATATGCGAGGTAGACGCATATACGTATGTCATATTAAGCAAGGCAGGAAAGCATATGTCTTATTGGGAATTAGTTGGGACCACAGAATATTTGACGTTATATGCGAGGTAGACGCATATACGTATGTCATATTAAGCAAGGCAGGAAAGCATATGTCTTATGGGGAATTAGTTGGGACCACAGAATATTTGACGTTATATGCGAGGTAGACGCATATACGTTTGTCATATTAAGCAAGGTAGGAAAGCATATGTCTTATGGGGAATTAGTTGGGACCACAGAATATTTGGCGTTATATGCGAGGTAGACGCATATACGTTTGTCATATTAAGCAAGGCAGGAAAGCATATGTCTTATTGGGAATTAGTTGGGACCACAGAATATTTGGCGTTATATGCGAGGTAGACGCATATACGTTTGTCATATTAAGCAAGGCAGGAAAGCATATGTCTTATGGGGAATTAGTTGGACCACAGAATATTTGGCGTTATATGCGAGGTAGACGCATATACGTTTGTCATATTAAGCAAGGCAGGAAAGCATATGTCTTATTGGGAATTAGTTGGGACCACAGAATATTTGGCGTTATATGCGAGGTAGACGCATATACGTATGTCATATTAAGCAAGGCAGGAAAGCATATGTCTAATGGGGAATTAGTTGGGACCACAGAATATTTGGCGTTATATGCGAGGTAGACGCATATACGTATGTCATATTAAGCAAGGTAGGAAAGCATATGTCTTATGGGGAATTAGTTGGGACCACAGAATATTTGGCGTTATATGCGAGGTAGACGCATATACGTATGTCATATTAAGCAAGGTAGGAAAGCATATGTCTAATGGGGAATTAGTTGGGACCACAGAATATTTGGCGTTATATGCGAGGTAGACGCATATACGTATGTCATATTAAGCAAGGTAGGAAAGCATATGTCTTATGGGGAATTAGTTGGGACCACAGAATATTTGACGTTATATGCGAGGTAGACGCATATACGTATGTCATATTAAGCAAGGTAGGAAAGCATATGTCTTATGGGGAATTAGTTGGGACCACAGAATATTTGACGTTATATGCGAGGTAGACGCATATACGTATGTCATATTAAGCAAGGCAGGAAAGCATATGTCTTATGGGGAATTAGTTGGGACCACAGAATATTTGACGTTATATGCGAGGTAGACGCATATACGTTTGTCATATTAAGCAAGGTAGGAAAGCATATGTCTTATGGGGAATTAGTTGGGACCACAGAATATTTGGCGTTATATGCGAGGTAGACGCATATACGTTTGTCATATTAAGCTAGGTAGGAAAGCATATGTCTTATGGGGAATTAGTTGGGACCACAGAATATTTGGCGTTATATGCGAGGTAGACGCATATACGTTTGTCATATTAAGCAAGGCAGGAAAGCATATGTCTTATTGGGAATTAGTTGGGACCACAGAATATTTGGCGTTATATGCGAGGTAGACGCATATACGTTTGTCATATTAAGCAAGGTAGGAAAGCATATGTCTTATGGGGAATTAGTTGGGACCACAGAATATTTGGCGTTATATGCGAGGTAGACGCATATACGTTTGTCATATTAAGCTAGGTAGGAAAGCATATGTCTTATGGGGAATTAGTTGGGACCACAGAATATTTGGCGTTATATGCGAGGTAGACGCATATACGTTTGTCATATTAAGCAAGGTAGGAAAGCATATGTTTTATGGGGAATTAGTTGGGACCACAGAATATTTGACGTTATATGCGAGGTAGACGCATATACGTTTGTCATATTAAGCAAGGCAGGAAAGCATATGTCTTATTGGGAATTAGTTGGGACCACAGAATATTTGACGTTATATGCGAGGTAGACGCATATACGTTTGTCATATTAAGCAAGGTAGGAAAGCATATGTCTTATGGGGAATTAGTTGGGACCACAGAATAATTGACGTCATAGGCGAGGTGTCACACAAAACGAGGTCGCTATAACCAAGTTCTACTGTATATAGAGACTTGGCGCATATGAGGGCGGAGTATATCTTTGCCGGAATGTATTGCGGGCAGCATCAGCTCGAGGCCGCTAAGGGGTAAAATGCTCGTGGTAGGATAGAAATGATCCCCTTCCTGCAAGCGATTGGTACCTTCGTTCAACCAATGCCTCCCCCCAGAGCGGTCATTGGTCCTGCCCTTCCACATACGACTTGGGCAGAGGTCTTAATTCGTATTTCTATTCTACAGATCCCTGGGACGGACCGTAGTAATGTACGAGCAATAACCAGTTGGAACATGACAACAAAAATTGTTGCGAAACACGTAAAACGTATGAGAAAAATATGTTCACCCACTAATTTTTTAATCTTATATCCATTTTGTCATATACGACCATAATTTCTGTCTTATTTTCTGAATGGACGAGTCCCTTTTTTCAGAACAACAATTTTTACAGAAACTATGAGGCGCAATCTTATGTTCCAAAGTACATGTTTGCCTTCTTGTCTCGCACAAACTTACGAAACCCAAGAGGCTTACGAAGTTCTATCTGCTTATCAGCCGAGCATAAATTGAACCAATCAGATTTTAATGACGGGTTTAGGCTCGCCGTATCCTTTTCATTACGCGCCCAGCAGAGTTCGCGTCCGTCGGAAGGATGAACTTCACAATAACTCCGGGCCTATTCTTCTGCTCCTTGATGTAAAAGAACGGCTTATAACCTCTCCCTTATTGCCAACGCTTCATAGGATAATTTTTATATGAAGGCTGAAAAAACTCATCGATATTCTTAGAAATACAGGCTTATAAGATGACTACGAAAATACTGAATAAAAAGGGAATCAAGTTCAATAAAGAAAGTTACATAATGAAGTTCTTAGTTGTTTGTACTAGTCAGAAAATGTACTGAGCGTTGTAAATAGACTACAAGAAGTGACATGCGTTACTATGGAAGACATAGTAAAGGTGACATACTTCATCATTATTCATTCTATACCAGGCCTGCACAAGGTTTGCGCTCTCCGAGCCGGCTCACAGCCCATAAACATAAAATCCTCTCTAAAAATCAGTTTGGTTTCCGCAATAATATTTCTACTGATGATGCTCTTATTAATGTTACTGGAAAAATTATCAATGAACTAGATATCGGAAACAAATGTTTGGGTATTTTCTTGGACCTACGGAAAGCTTTTGACACTATCAATCATAATTTACTTTTGGACAAACTGCATACTATTGGAGTTAGAGGTATAGTTTTAAAATTATTCCAATCGTATTTTAGTAACAGAAGGCAAATGACCAAAATTGAAGATCAATTTAGTGAATAAAAATATATTTATATAGGTGTACCGCAAGGAACAATTTTGGGGCCTATTTTTTTTCTAATATATGTTAATGATCTGCTAAATATAAATTTAGAAAAATTTAATGGATCTATATATTCATATGAGGATGATACAGTAGTTATTTTCAGTGGTTTTTCTTGGCAGGAAGCATATAGAAATGCTAATATAGGTGCTAACATTGTTAAAAATGGCTTAATTCCAACTTCCTTTCTTTAAATATATCTAAATCAACTTTAGTTCCTTTTTCGTTAACAGCTGCCAGTGTTCAAAATTTAAAATTTGGCGATAAATATAGACTAATAATACACAGTGAAAATTGTTTAGATCCCAAAAGTTGTAAATGTCCACCTTTGAAAGAAGCCACGTATGTCAGATATCTGGGTATCATTATTGATCAGAATTTAAAATGGCCTCATCACATTACTTATCTTTGTAAGAGGCTTCGTAAAACAATTTATAAATTCGTTAATCTTCGATGCTACTTACCTATTAGAGTTCTACGAAATGTTTATTTGGCCATTATTCAGTCTATCATTCAATATGGTATAATTGTTTGGGGTGGAAGTACAAAAATTAATCTTAGTCCGTTAAATTTACTACAAAAACGAATAATTAAAATTTGTTTGAAGAAACGTTTCGATTATCCAACTAAATTAATTTATTCTGAATTTAATGTATTTAATATTGAACAAATTTATAAGTATACGCTGTTAAAATTTTATCATAAAAATCGTAATAAGTTTGTATTACAGACACACAATTATGACACAAGACGAAATATTAATTCAACATTAGTAGAACCTAAATGTCTCACATCTGCTGGTCTAAAGCATAGCATAAATTTTGGCCCTCGGTTGTACAATGCTTTAACTAAATTACACCCAGAACTTCTAACATGTAACCCACTAACATATAACAAGAAAATTAGAAACGTGTTAATATCTTCAATTTGATTAAATAAATTTATAGCCTATATGTATGAATTAATCAACCTATATTATATTTGTATTCTATAATTTTGAAATATATATTAATCCTACTTTTCACGTGCGATATTATTCTTCTCTATTGTTAATATTATATTATATAACTCCATTGCCACTGTAATTATATTTTAGTTCCTATTTTATTTTACTTATTTATTTATATTATTATTTTTTATTTTAATATTATATCTGAACTGCGACCAAGCACGAGCGCTGCTCATTCGGTCTCAAATTTTGTTAATACTACTGTATCTTCTTTTTATATTGCTTGTATTATTTTATTTGTATTTCTCTTTGTTTGTTTTGTAATTATATTTATTTATTCTGTATATTTGAATTTAAATAAATAAATAAGCGGAATGCAGATATTAGCTGCGCTCTGTATAAGGGTGGACTGGAAGAAGGGGTGATCTCGTACAAAATATACACAAAAGAAAGTACTATTACGAGTGTACATGAAATGAATTCCCGTTCATTGTTTGCAAGACTATCTTGGACTATTATTATTTAATAAAGAAATATTTATTTTACAGAAGTAATAGAAATTCTATAGCTACTTAAATGTACAATATCATTTTGTTATATTTTTATTTATCAGTACATGAAAACGGGGTTTTATGCTGTTGGCAGCTGAAAGGAACAGTAGCCTACTGATCGTAATGAAACATCAGTTACAGATGTTCGATGTCTGCCTTTATTAAAGTTGATTATAGAAAACGTTGCTCACAAATATAAATGTTGAGCCAAACATAGCAATCATTTTCACAGTCAGCCTGTGTAGTCGTGGATATTATTGCTAATGTTTAGTCTTGTAAAACTCAACCAGGCTAGTAGTATTATTCAAACGATCTTTAGCCCTTAGGTCACATTAAAGATCAATAAGTCCGAGCTGTAAATCGTTAAATGTTAAATGTTATGTTCCGTCTTTTAGATTCCTCCATACTGTACTGTAGCAGTAGGTAAGCAACGTGAAACAGTTACTGAGAATAGGCCTACACACTGCACTCCACTAGATAGCTGAGTGGTCGTTTCCCTCTCCCCTACCTGTAGCAAGTCTATGTCATTCTGACGTATCTTCCTCTCCGTTTCGGCGAGCGGTAAACACAGCTCTCCCGCTCCGAAGGAGCGCGCGCGCTCGTTGAGCGCTGTTTGTGCAGGCCTGCTCTATACAATTTAATTCCTCGCGTTAAGCCATTACTGTTATAAATAAACACATTATTAAATTATACTTTAATATTTGATCTCTATTATCAGGCCGTACATCTCTCTTCACGATCTCACAGAGGAAGAACAATTGTTTGTATACATCTGAAGTCTGACTAGTGTAATATGTAAGTAATCGGTAATGTATGCAATGGAGGGGGAAAGGAACTCGCCACTCTACCCCATTATCTCCTGACCTAGTTGCCTCATAAGTGGTGCCATGTTGGTATCACTTGTCAGGTTCAGACCTGTCTTCGGACAGCTGACTAAACAATTCGATATCTGTTACCTCGCTCGACATTAGCTGATTTAGGCTGTAGGGTAAAGGTTGGTACATTGTGATACTAATAATATTATGATAGTTCTTTTTGAGAATTTTTTACAATTTTAATGAGCGAGATAAGGACCGATTTTGTGCAGAAAATTGTCCACGAACATTCCTCTAATACGTTCACGCAAAAAAAAAAAAAACGATCTTCGTCTCGCTTAGTAAAATTGTAGAAAATTCTCAAAAAGAACTGTCATAATATTATTAGTATCACAATTTACCAACGTTTACCCTAAATATGAAAGCAGGCAGAGGCTTATGTTCACAAAAAGCAGCTTTTAATAGGAGCGAAGAACTAAAGAAAGGAAGGAAGAGATAAAGAGACAGAATAATATAATATAATAGCTACATAAAACACAAATAAATAAATAAAAATAAATAAATAAATAAATAAATAGCCTACGTTATACTAAGTGAATAAATAAACAAAAATAAATAAACAGATACTTAAATAAATAAAATAAGTACATAAATAATAAAATAAATATGTAAATAAATAAATAAATAAATAGCCTACGTTATACTAAGTGAATAAGTAAACAAAAATAAATAAACAGATACTTAAATAAATAAAATAAGTACATAAATAATAAAATAAATAAGTAAATAAATAAATAAATAAATAGCCTACGTTACACTAAGTGAATAAGTAAACAAAAATAAATAAACAGATACTTAAATAAATAAAATAAGTACATAAATAATAAAATGAATAAGTAAATAAATAAATAAATAAATAAATAAATAAATAAATAAATAAATAGCCTACGTTATACTAAGTGAATAAGTAAACAAAAATAAATAAACAGATACTTAAATAAATAAAATAAGTACATAAATAATAAAATAAATAAGTAAATAAATAAATAAATAAATAAATAAATAAATAAATAAATAAATAAATAAATAAATGATAGTAAATAAGTAAACAAATTAAATAAATAAAGAAATACATAACTAAATAAACAAAGAAAGAAACAAATAAATAAATAAGTAAACAAATAAATAAATAAGTAAATTAATAAATAAACAAATAAATAAGTAAGTAAATAAATAAGTTAAAAATAAATAAGTTCAAAATAAAAAAAAAAACTTTCGGAAAATGGACAGAGGACCGAAAAACAAGCAAAATAGTTCATGTTATAAAATTTCAACATATACGGGCATAATTATAATGCAAGAAGAACCATATTTAAATTTTACAGAATACAAAAGTTCAACGGCTACTGGTATGGAATATGGCTTCAACTACGGCTTAAAACTTAATTACAAATTAATTTCTCAGTACCCTCTTTTAGCTAACATAAGTATGATTAAATTTAAATTGAAAATTAAAGAAATTATTAAGGGATCTTAACATCGGGTTAGATAATGAATTGCTCAATATTAGTCTTATATTATACTTCTGAATATTTTTATTTTATCTTTTTTATTGGGTTATTTTACGACGCTGTATCAACATCTAGGTTATTTAGCGTCTGAATGAAATGAAGATGATAATGCCGGTGAAATGATTCCGGGGTCCAGCACCGAAAGTTACCCAGCATTTGCTCGTATTGGGTTGAGGAAAAACTCCGGAAAAAACCTCAACCAGGTAACTTGTCCCGACCGGGATTCGAACCCGATCCACCTGGTTTCGCGGCCAGACGCGCTGACCGTTACTCCACAGGTGTGGACTTCTGAATATTGATTATAAACGTTTTCAGTTGTGATTGTTCTGTTTCATATGGGCTGTTATTGTAATCTGTGCTACTTTATTGCTTATATTAATTGTTTATTTTGTCTTCTTTCTCCTTATCTACAGGGCGGTCTCATGTCATCTTTCAGCCGTACGTCCAATAGATCTATATTCTTTTAACATGGTCGCTCCAATTTCCCCCTAATTTTCCAATGTACTCTATTTCTAGCACTTCCAAGATGAATACATTCTTTCCAAGGTCCAATTTTGAGTAGCCTAACCAGGAGTCCGTCTCATAAACCTAATTTCTAGAGGTGACATTATTTAACGAACAAAATATTAACGCAAAGGGTAAAGTAGGCACTCAGTATTCAGATAGAGGTAATATTTTCAAGGCCTTCTAGAATCTTACACCGCGCTATGATCATAACAACAGTTAAAAACCAGACTAACACATTGCTAAACAAATGTTTTAACTATTTATTTATTTGGCTACTAGGTTAGTTAGCGTCGAAGGGATTGGTGATGGTGAGTTGGTATTTGGCGAGATGAGTCCGAGGATTCACCATAGATTACCTGACATTTGCCTTACGGTTGGGGAAAACCTCGGAAAAACCCAACCAGGTAACCAGCCCAAGCGGGAATCGAACCCGCGCCCGAACGCAACTTCGGATAGGCAGGCAAGCATCTTAACATGTGTTAAGGCATTTGTTTAAGGGGCGGCAGAAATGAAATGTTCGAACAAAACTGAAGAAAAAATAAAAATTTGGTTTTTTCAATTTTTATTATCTTTATTTTCATATTCCGATGTTAGTTTTTGATTTTGTTCCCTTTAAAAGTATTAAATTAAAACCAAGATAACTGTATTACTATATTATTCCCATAATAAACTAATACTTATCATTATTTATATACCTTCTCTGAACATATAAATAAAAAGAAATATTGACAATTTCTTACAATATGGTGCATGGAGCATTTTATATCAAACGATATAAAGTTTTATAAAATTATTAATATATACAGAACTATTGTACTTAGAAAGTTGAAACTTGGTATGTCCATTACTAATATCATACTTAATATCCATGATCAATTTCAACAAATCGGATAAATTTTGTGGATTTTGAAATATTCACCTCTGCTTCCCCTGAACAGACGTTGACGAAATACGAAAGTGACCATAACTGTCACTAAATTTTCAGCTGCTCTAGTTTGCCTTTCAGGCCAGTTGAGGAGTCATACAAGTCCATCCAATTCTGTCTCTTGGGATCGCTTCACACGTCTGGTTCCGTAACACTCGTAATAGTACTACTGAATTTATTCATGACATATGGCCACTCAAATGGTTGCTATCCTATTAGGCCTATATACACAACACAGGAATAAAACTAACTTAATTGCTGTTGTAATGTTACAAGTCTGTGGCTACTTTGATGCAGTTCATTAAGTTGTGCTAGAGTAATAATCCACTCCAGGGAGTTGGTTGGTATCAAGTTTCGCTTCTCAGTGCCGTAATGTACGTGAGAGGCAGCCGTCGCCCTTAGAAATTTAATGTTACTCAGTGTGTTACAGCCTTCTCTCAATACAGAGAGGATGTCTTCACTGCTTCAACAGTAGGAAAGATCATTAGTTCAATGACTACAGACACTCATTCACTTTCTGATCAAGCTACAAAACCAGCGGTCTTGGGTTCCATTCTCGGCTGAAAAAGATGTTGGTCTTTAGTTGTGACCTTTTCATGTTGATTACCTGACCAAGGACACTAACTACTTATTGTATTGTATTTATTAACACTCCATGGTATCAATCAATCAATCATGTTTATTTGTCAAAATTATATTATCGTAATTATAGACAATGGTCAATAAAACAAACAAATTAAAATTCCATGTTCATATGGCTGTCAAAAAATTCATTTATACGATAAAAAGGTTTATGTAAAAGCCATTTTTTAAACAACTTTAAATCTAAATAAGCTAACTGAGTGGGCATTCTTAGGCAATCTATTTAACATATCTACAGAATATATATTTTGATGTACCGAAGCACATATGATATTTCCATGCAGATATTCTGCGTCATCATATGAAGAAAGATTGATGGAACGGAGAAAAATTCTCTCCGGCGCCGGGATTTGAACCCGGGTTTTCAGCTCTACGTGCTGATGCTTTATCCACTAAGCCACGCCGGATACAACCCCGACGCCTCAACACATGTATGGACTTCGGTCCTGCGTTCATAGACATCTATGACGTAGTGCTGAGGGCGGCCACTAGAGGGAACCCAAGAGATGGAGCTTAATCTGAGACGATTCTAACCGGCGTCGGGGTTGTATCCGGCGTGGCTTAGTGGATAAGGCATCAGCACGTAGAGCTGAAAACCCGGGTTCAAATCCCGGCGCCGGAGAGAATTTTTCTCCGTTCCATCAATCTTTCATCATATCTACAGAAATAACATTGAACCATTTCTTAGTCTTTGTCACCCTGACCGTAGGTGTTACAATATAGTGATTATTTCTAGTACAATATTTGTGGAGCTGGGATTGAAAAGCATGACTATTTCTATTAATCTTGGTATAGACTAAACAGTCATAAATATATTGATTAATTACAGTAAGAATATTAGCATTACGAAATAAAGGTCGACAATGAGCATTAGAAGATGAATTAGTAATAATACATAATGCTTTTTCTTATTGGGTTTTTTTACGACGCTGTATCAACATCTAGGTTATTTAGCGTCTGAATGAAATGAAGGTGATAATGCCGGTGAAATGAGTCCGGGGTCCAGCACCGAAAGTTATCCAGCATTTGCTCGTATTGGGTTGAGGAAAAACCCCGGAAGAAACCTCAATCAGGTAACTTGCCCCGACCGGGATTCGAACCCGGGCCACCTGGTTTCGCGGCCAGACGCGCTGACCGTTACTCCACAGGTGTGGACCATGATGCTTTTTTTCTGCAAGATTAGAACACTATTAACATTAGCACAAACGAATACCATAATGAAATAGACTATGGAAAAATGCATAATATGCTTGTTTCAAATATATACTAGACACTAGAGCTTTTAATTTACACAAAAGATAAAGTACACGAGTCCACACCAGTGGAGTAACGGTCAGCGCGTCTGGCCGCGAAACCAGGTGGCCCGGGTTCGATTCCCGGTTGGGGCAAGTTACCTGGTTGAGGTTTTTTCCGGGGTTTTCCCTCAACCCAATACGAGCAAATGCTGGGTAACTTTCGGTGTTGGACCCTGGACTCATTTCACCGGCATTATCACCTTCATAACATTCAGACGCTAAATAACCTAGATGTTGATACAGCGTCGTAAAATAACCCAATAAAATAAAAAAAATAAAGTACACGAGATAACCTTTTGCACACAATTGCAATGTGACCCGCCCAAGAAAGCTTTGAGTCTAATATAATACCAAGAAGTTTAACTTCTGAAATCATTTCATCAGGAACATGATTTCATGAAAATAATATCCGCTGAGTTTTAGATCTATTAAGTTTCATTTCATTGGCTTCAAACCAACCGGCAGCATCACATAAATAGGAATCCATTAATAAAGACAGATGGTGTATGTTATACGTAGTAGACAAAAAGGAAGTGTCATCAGCAAAAAGGACTGTGTCGCACTTTATATTAAAAGATAGATCATTAATCATAATAAGGAACAGTAGAGGACCCACAACAGATCCTTGAGGAACTCCAATATTAACATTAACAGCATTAGAAAATTCCCCATTAATGCATGTAATTTGAGTACGATTATTTAAATAAGATCTAATGAGGTCCAATTCTATGCCTCTGACTCCATAGAAGTGAAGTTTGGAACAAATGGTTTCATGAGATACACAATCAAAACCCTTGGACAGGTCACAAAGTGTAGACATGGTACTTTCATGCCTCTCAAACCAGTAACAACAGATTGCAATAATAATTAAGTGCATCAAGGGTGGAGAATCCTGATCGAAAACCATATTGTGAATTGGAAAATAGACTATTAGATTCAAAATGCCGAGTCAACTGCTTCTTTTTATGATAATTTCAATTATCTTAGAGAAAACAGGAACTAATGATATCGATATTGGTATTCGTACATTGCTTCACAGCTAGAATATGGAAGACGTCAAAAAACTTAACCCATATATGGCCACAGGGTCGTTAACGACCCACGTCATATTTTTATTGGTTCCTTTAATATTTGTTTAAATTTTAGGTTGGACACCATCATTATGTGTTTGATAATATATTGGCAAAACTTTAGTTTGTGCAATTGTTGCGTTGTAACACTTTGCAATGCATTTTAACTGAAAATGTGTAACACTTAGTTTGGTTATAATGCACGTCAGCAAAGAAATGTAAGTAGACACTTCATTGTTAAGTATTTTAGTTCTGTTATTGTTTTATTACATAGGAAAAGCAGTAACCAATATGATTACATAATGTGGAGTCATGAATTGTATTCAGTAGAGGCGTAATAGTGTAACAAATTTGGGTGGGTCGTTTTCGACCCTATGGGCACATAGGGAACCTTTCGTACATTTTGCTAAATTTTCTAATAATATTATTATTGATAATTATTGTGAGCAGATTTTCTTTACTGTCATATTCTCTATTAAAAATTTACGAAACATTTACGATTTATAAATACGTGAAGTAATTTTTTGGGAAAACTACTATCCTGCTAACAGAGCTAACAAGCAAACATTCTAATGAGGGCAAATAAAAAAGTTAACTTGTTTTTCTTCCACCATGTTAATAATGTCAAAAGAAGTGCTTATACAAATTTTGGCCACTCGACCACAATTACGAGGCTGTCCAGAAAGTGATTTTTCCCTGGGGCCGTTTACAGAAAAAAGCACAATTGTATGGAAAGACTTATTGAAACAGATACAGCAATTGTTGCGCTATTTGTCAACATATCCCCAACTGGAATTGAGACATCTGTGACACCATGGGATCAATTTTTGTATCTTTGTGTCGTAGAAATCAGCCGCTTGGGATCGGAAGCAGCGTTTGATAGCCGTTTGCAAGTCTCTGTCGATCCCATGATATGACAAATATCTCAATTTCGGTGAGAATGTGTTGAAAAATAGCTTGCAATTGCTTTGTCTGTTCGATCATCCAGAATAGAAGTGGAGTGAGGCTGACGTCATAGTTCCCCTACTTGCGGGTTCTGCAGGCCTCCCCTGTTACACAGCACCCACCTGGAATTTCTGAGTAACACAGATAGTTTATATGCATAGTAGTTTTGTACGTATGTCCCTTTATATTTGTATATTCAAAATAAATTTTTGAGTTATATTAAGCAAAGGAGTTATTTTTTTTATGAAATATGTCCAACAGATTTAGTAAATAATCGTTATGATGAGTTTACTGTAATATGCATCAAAAGGTTGTTCATGTGCCCACAGGGTCGTTTTCGACCCACGGTTAAATGGGCACTAATGACTATATAAGCGGAGATTTTGCATTGTTATTCTCTTACTATGCTTTACCTGCAGACTTACTAAAGGCTTTACCAACAACCAAAAATGTATTTAAAAATAGGCTTAAGGACCTTACTAATAGACGGTAATTATACACAGTACTTAAAGGGTGTAAATGATATGTTGTTATTGAAGAGTTGTATCAGTGAAGAATTATGTTGTGTCAGTGAAGTGTGTTGTATCAGTGAAGAAGTATGTCGTGTCAGTGAAGTGTGTTGTATCAGTGAAGAAGTATGTCGTGTCAATGAAGTGTGTTGTATCAGTGAAGAAGTATATTGTGTCAGTGAAGTGTGCTGTGTAAGTGAAACGTGTTCCTGTCAGTGAAGCTTTATAGTTTATAGTGGCAGTGCAAAGTATTTGAACAGTGAAATGTTTTTGAAGTGTTAGTGAAATCAGGATAGAATCAGTGAAATGTGTCGTAGTTCCAGTGCAGTGAGTGAGTTGACAGCTAAATGAGTGTAATGTTGAAAGGTACTTGTGCAGATATGAACATATACTCGTGGGTTTTAGTTCGATCTTAGTTTTAAGATACAAATTAGAATATTTCAAATGTTATTTTAAGTGATCGTTTCATTTAATTTAGTATATTCCCTGTTGTTGTTATTATTATTATTATTATTATTAGTATTAATTATTAGTATTATCATTAATTGTATTTTTAATTAATAAGTTTATTATTGTCATTATTGAGTGTAATTAGTTACCACTGCCACCGGGTATATACCCATTGCAGTGTGAATAAATACATACATACATACAAAAGGAGTAACATTTGTGAAAATGAAGACTTTTTTCAAAAATAAAAGTTACGGGCATATATGGGTTAATACTATTATAAAGTCTTAATTTATAACCACAGTCTAGTTGAAATAACCGAATTTTAATATTGGTGAAATTTTAAGCAATCCTAATGACTGGGCTATTAGTTCATGCTACTTTGATCCTGTCATGTTAATTCATTTATTTGTGATAAACGAATAAAAATTGGGACAAAAATATGGATCGTTCTGTATATAATTAACATTTGAATATTTCACGTGCGTTACAATTAAACCAATCGTAAAATTTATTATCAAGTAAGTCACGCTTCCAAATGTAAAAGGTGTTACTTTCAGACTGCTGGCGAGATTGAGAAGAAATTACGTTGTTCATGATAAATCATAAAAGCATTTTTTATCGATGTCTGATAACATCGCAGAAACATCTGCACACTTGGGTATGATTAATGGTTTTACTTCTGGATTTCATAAACTAACGTTTAATACAACAAGTTTCTGCCTGGAACACGTTTTTCTTTTTGTTTCATTTACCTCAGACAATCGTGACTGCAGCATATTAGGAAGCCTGACTTGACTTAAAGGTCATTAGTACAGGTGAACGGTCGGTCTGGATATCGGTGATGGAGTTTACAACTTCTATCCGGATTTCTTGTTCATTTATTTTCAATAAAGAAAGATGATGGAATCTATTACAAAGTTTTACAAAGTTCGAAGTGTAGAGTACTTCAGAGAAGTTATTTTATAACTTCTGTGCTGTAAACGAACGTCATAAAGTGTATAATTAGATCACTGTGTTCATTTCTGGTAGTGTAGAATTCCAGTTATGAAATAAAGTTCTTTTATTTGATTGTAATATGAATAGACGAGATTGTTAAAAGTTTAGTTTGGCTATATTTATAATTTCTAAGTTCTAAAACAATTTAATCAGACACGAAAATGTAATTTGCGCAGACTGGCTTTTATATGTAAGCAGTGGCGGTGCGTCAATAGGAGCACAAGAGCACGTGAACACCTTGTCTCCATTAATGCACGACTAGTTTTATTATTTAATACCGTATTGGCGTAGTGGGGATGTATAATATCAGGATCGAGTACGTTAAACTTCCCGCACCTTGCATAAACTTCTTATGTAAACTTGGCAACATCCGTTCACGTACAAGCCGTGCTCTTTTCAAGAAGGTTACAGGAATTTCACGCATGCGCGGGAGAAAATTGTCTTTCGCTGGCCGCTTACGACTCGTCAAGAGCACAAAGCATTAAGTGAACAGTGAATCTACCTACAGTTGTCAGGTGCATCGATGCCTATCGTTTACGTGCTATATTTCGAGGAGAAAATTTAATTAGTCTTATTTCAGCCTGCAGGTGTCAGCATCTCACTGTCGGAACGTTTACTTTATGTGGATGTGTTTACAGTGCTGCTACGAGAGTGTAGTTTGTGAATTACTATACTTCAGTGTCGGCATATAGCATAGTTTGGCTTTGAAAGACGTGCTGGCTGAATGTGATGGTGGTATGAATTTAAATATATATATGGTGGTCTATATTATTTAAGAATAACATTTACTGGCATGTATTTATAGTAATCAATCTCTCCGAATGGGATTACAGTACAGGTATAGGCTATAGTGTATCAGTGTGTTTGAATCAAAATATATTACTGAACACACGCTTTTGTAAATTGTTATATGTATTAATTTTTAACAAACGTAAACAATGAACTCTGTTCAAGTAATTTTGAACAGTAAAGAACTGGGTAAACTGGGTTACCAGGAAAAATTGGAAATAAAAAGACTTACTTACTTACAAATGGCTTTTAAGGAACCCGAAGGTTCATTGCCGCCCTCACATAAGCCCGCCAGCGGTCCCTATCCTGTGCAAGATTAATCCAGTCTCTATCATCATACCCCACCTCCCTCAAATCCATTTTAATATTATCCTCCCATCTACGTCTCGGCCTCCCTAAAGGTCTTTTTCCCTCCGGTCTCCCAACTAACACTCTATATGCATTTCTGGATTCGCCCATACGTGAATAAAAAGACTAGGTTTCATTATTATTATTATTATTATTATTATTATTATTATTATTATTATTATTATTATTATTATTATTATTATTATTAATATTTTGAATTTATATACGGTTTTTTTCGACAGTGAAACATTGGAATCATGACATTTCATACTAGGCTAAAAACGTACGATTTCAAATTCTCTTCGATTTTGGAACACAAAATTGTGAACACACATAATATTTTATCACGAGCCGCCACTGTATGTAAGTAAATTTGTACGGAAAACTTGCGTGACGTATGAACGTCAAATTTCGACTCGCGCAAAATTAGCATCTGAAAGCAAACTAACATTTTCAGTTTATTTCGGCGGGACGAATATAATGTAATAGTTCATTACACCACGAGTATCATAACGTTTCATATTACATTACGAGATTGTAATATTGAGTGTTAGAGAAGGCCGTATGGCTTTAACTCTGCCAGGTTAAATAAACCATTATTATTATTATTATTATTATTATTATTATTATTATTATTATTATTATGAAGTTACGATAACGACATATATCGTACCACGTTTTATCCACTTTGATAAAAATTATTATTTTTTTAAATAAAAGTAAGTAATTATTTTTATTAGTTTTGAACATGTATTTTGTGGAGAGGCGATTGTATTATTATTATTATTATTATTATTATTATTATTATTATTATTATTATTATTATTATTATTAGGGCTAGGATTTTGATGAAATTGCATATTTTTTCTAGTAAGCCAGAAACATAGCTGCTTTAGTATTTATGTGTTATGTGATAAACTGAGTGTTTTTAAGACATATTTGTTAGAGCATTTTTTTGTATTTTTTGCCTGTTTCAACTCATAAGAGCACCTTTTGTTTTATTCGGTCATTTTTTTAGGCATTTTCATTTGATTTTGGCTATAAATCCCCATTATTAATGTAAAATAATATCTATTTCCTTTGATATTTTCTTTACATATTTTGTCCATTAATACCCATTATTTTGTATAGTATTGTAATCGTTTTTCTACACAAATATTGCCATTTTAACGTAGTACACCCCATGTAATGGATCAGTCCAACCACCCCTTCAATATAGACTCCTCTATACCTGCTAATTCCGGATAAGAGTGGCCTTGTGGTAGACTACACGGAAACTAAAAGTCAAGTAAATCCATGGTGCTACAGCCCATGAAGGGCCAAGACCGACCAGCCGACTGCTGATCTTACGTCCACATGGCGACGCAGAGGTGAACGATCATATATGGAAACTGTATCAGATAAAATAATTATTTAAAGTGTACTACGTAGAAAAAAATTATGTAAAGTGTAATTTATTTATTAGTCTAAGTATTAAGTAATACAAAACCTCTTTTCCTACTAAGGCAATTATGTAAGATCAATTTTTATGGCATTTTTTAAAGGTTTTCTTTGGGTCATAAATGCATTGTTTTTAGGACATTTTTTCATAATTTATAGGTCATCAAAATCCTAACCCTAATTAGTAGTATACAGCGGAACAGAAGTCAAATAAAAGTCATGTTTACGGTTTACAAGTACTGTACGCATAGACTATGGCATGAGGTGTGCACGCTTCCCAAGTAGGTACAACACGGTATCGTCCGCAGAGAGCACCACGCGAACACCGAAAACAACTGCAACTCTGCATTCTCAGGCAGTCCTCGTCCCTACGTGAACAGAGAATATTGAGATACGTAAACATATTCTTAATTTGTGTTCAGTGAAGTGATCATAGTGCCGAAGAAAGATGTTAAAAAACAGGGCGTATTTTTTAATACAAGAATATGGTGTCCACATTTTTAGTAGTGATACTGGTGAAACGATTAAATGTGGGTTATGTATGTGTGCATTAAAAAAGATAACAAAACAATCGATAGAACATCAATGTAATACACAGAAACGCTTGAAAAATGTTGCTCTATGTTAGAAGAAAATAAGGGTTCAAGTTCAAATTCCGCCTCAAATACATACTAGGTTCAAAAAGTTCCCGGAATTTGCTAGCATCATAGAAACAACGTACCTTAAACACTATTCTACAGCATTTCCTTCAAAATAGTTGCCTTCCGCAACAACACACTTTTGCCAACGCGTGTAGAGTTCCTGGAAGCAGGCCTGGAAGCCATTTTGTGAAACCCGTCTTAGTGCTCTCGTCGCGTTTGCGATAACCTCTTCAGCATTGAATCTCCGTCCTTTCAGATGACTTTTCAGACGGGGAAACAGAAAGTAATCAGGTGGTGAGAGATCAGGAGAGTATGGTGGGTGATCCAAAGCAGTTATGTTGTGCCTGGCAAGAAAATTCTTTACAATAATTGCGCGATGAGCAGGTGCATTGTCATGCATAAGGAACCAGTTGTTTTCTACCCACTTTTCTGGACGTTTCCTTCTCACTGCATCCCAGAGGCGACGGAGGGTTTCTATGTACAATTCTTTCGTTACAGTACGACCTTCTGGAATGAACTCATGGTGCATGAGACCCTGAGAGTCGAAGAAAACTTCCAACATAACTTTGCTTTAAGTGAGCTTAAATGCGACAGGCTCATGTTAGTAGATTTACTGGCATGAAAAAGAACTCCTGCGGGACAAAATTCCGGCACATCCGGCGATGCTGATATAACCTCTGCAGTTGCGAGCGTCGTTAAATAAAACATAACATTTAAAATAACTTTGCCTTTGGAAGTGTGCCTAGGAAATTTTTGCTTCCGAGGAGATGTTTTCGATTTCCACTCAGATGACTGTCGTTTAGGGACTGGGTCGTACAAGTAGCACCAGTTTCATTTTGTTTAAGAAATCACCATCTTCATCAGCCATACTGATCATGTCCCCAGCAAAACACAGAACTTGATGTTTGTACTTTGCTCTGTGGACATAATTACAAAATGCGACGAACAAACGAAACACTATGATAAACAATTGCCTACAACTCAAAACCAATAATTGCCATTATCAACAAACTTTAAGGAAATGACATCATGAATATTACCAACAAAACAAATGTATAATATCCCTTGTTATATATTAATACGAAAAATGGTAGTAAAATTCCGGGAACTTTTTGAACCTAGTAGTATGACATATGACTTTTTCCAGGATTTACAGATTTGTAAGTAAGTGCGGCATCCTTAAACGATACAGTAAAATTGGCCAACAAATCCTAATCACAGTTGAAAAATTCAATTATGTAAACTAAAGCACAACTTCACAACCTGACCTTCAAAACAAAAATGACAATCGATAAATAGCCTAAGCCCATAGCAACCGGAGTAGCAACACACGAAACGACAGTGCATTGAACGTAATCATTTCCCTTTGCCTAACACCTTCTTGGGTTAAATTCTAACAACTGTATCTCTGTACCCAATAAAAATTGGACACATTTTATATGGAATTTTTTATTAGAATTCGTCTATACTAAAATATTTACAATTCCTCCTGAAACACTCTGTATAAAGTTTTTTTTTGTGATGCAGGAAACATTGTTACTAAACGTAGAGCGGCACTTAATTCGGAGCATGTGAATGCACTCACATGTTTAAAATCATGGATGAAGCAGTATTAACTAGGCGAGTCTTCATATTTTTTTTATTTGTGTTTGTCTCAAAAATCACCGGGAAAATTGACACAATAAATATTATAAGCCTACATAATACATATGTCAGTAAATAACTAAAATAGTATTCATATATATTTTGATGTACCGAAGTACGTATGATATTTCCTTGCAGATATTCTGCGTCATCACATGATGAAAGAGTGATGGAACGGAGAAAAATTCTCTCCGGCGCCGGGATTTGAACCCGGGTTTTCAGCTCTACGTGCTGATGCTTTATCCACTAAGCCACGCAGGATACAATCCCGACGCCGTTTAGAATCGTCTCAGATTAAGCTCCATCTCTTGGGTTCCCTCTGGTGACCGCCCTCTACACTACGTCATAGATGTCTATGAACGCAGGACCGAAGTCCATACATGTGTTGAGGTGCACTCAGATGAGTGACTGATTGGCCGGGATCCGACGGTATGGGCGCCGTCTTAAATCACAAAGTGATTTATTACGCATATCACATATATTTTGATGTACCGAAGTACTTATGATATTTCCATGCAGATATTCTGCGTCATCACATGATGAAAGAGTGATGGAACGGAGAAAAATTCTCTCCGGCGCCGGGATTTGAACCCGGGTTTTCAGCTCTACGTGCTGATGCTTTATCCACTATATCATACGTACTTCGGTACATCAAAATATATATGATATGCGTAATAAATCACTTTGTGATTTAAGACGGCGCCCATACCGTCGGATCCCGGCCAATCAGTCACTCATCTGAGTGCACCTCAACACATATATGGACTTCGGTCCTGCGTTCATAGACATCTATGACGTAGTGTAGAGGGCGGCCACCAAGAGGGAACCCAAGAGATGGAGCTTAATCTGAGACGATTCTATACGGCGTCGGGATTGTATCCGGCGTGGCTTAGTGAATAAAGTATCAGCATGTAGAGCTGAAAACCCGGGTTCAAATCCCGGCGCCGGAGAGAATTTTTCTCCGTTCCATCACTCTTTCATCATAAAATAGTATTGTTTTGTAATAAGATTATCAAGATGCAGTATATACAGATATAAAACATTTCATACTTATATTTATCACCGAATACAAATTAAATTTAACAATAATTACACTGGTCGACATAATTTAACATATTTTTTTATTAAAGATAAAGAATGTGTGATCCTTAGTGTATTTTTCGTGCTGATTTCAAATCTGTTTTCAAAACTTTTCTGTTACCCAGGATTTTTGAGTAATTATATGAAATGTATTTCAAACTTTACTTAAAATCAATTTATTTACCTGAAATATGTGTGAAATACATTTTAAGCTATACTTCGCTTGAGAAACATCTCTTTTGAGTGTCCAGCAGTAGTCTGACAGAATATTTGGACTCCATTTTTCCTGGTAGCGCTTTTCCAGTTCAGAAAAATCCTGATGAAATCGCTCTCCATGTTCGTTGCTCACTACCCGAAGGTTATGACGAAAGAAAAAATAGATAAAAATCCAAGAAGTTATTTTGAGAGATTTGACACGTTATAGTTCTGAATCAGCTCGCTGACAAGTTCTCTGTAATCCTTTGATCTGTGGTTCCTAGAAAGTGACAGTCTGTTGAATGATCCTTAGGTTTCCGGCATAGCATTGGAACTGGAAAAGGCATAACTTATGACGGGATCCTTTTAGCCAACCAGTTAATAGAATCAAATGGAGCGCAACAGATTTCAGGGGCCCAGTTCCTGTCCTCACCTATTTTGCAATCAAAAGAACACTCGTAAGCCCTTTTAACTAGTGTAGTAAAATTCAAAGTTAACTAACCACAAACGTAACAAAAATTATTTATGTGATTTATACAGTATTTGGAAGTATGTTTCACTTTATAAGATACTTTTACCACACTTATTAGGACAAAGAAAACACGGGTTATGAAACTTGCTTAATGAATAAGTTCCAACTCAACTGAGAATTAATACTAACTCTTAAAATCTTATGAGGAATAAAAATTATTTTTATGAATTCTGACTTCACAGGCAGCAATGATTTAAAGTTATAGCTCAATTGTTAAAGCAATAAAATGGAATATATGAAATATTTTATTTCCATTAGCATGTTAAGGACTGTATATACTTACTTACAAATGGCTTTTAAGGAAACCGAAGGTTCATTGCCGCCCTCACATAAGCCCGCCAGCGGTCCCTATCCTGTGCAAGATTAATCCAGTCTCTATCATCATACCCCACCTCCCTCAAATCCATTTTAATATTATCCTCCCATCTACGTCTCGGCCTCCCTAAAGGTCTTTTTCCCTCCGGTCTCTCAACTAACACTCTATATGCATTTCTGGATTCGCCCATACGTACTACATGCCCTGCCCATCTCAAACGTCTGGATTTAACGTTCCTAATTATGTCAGGTGAAGAATACAATGCGTGCAGTTCTGTGTTGTGTAACTTTCTCGTTAAGGACTGTATATGGCAATAAAAAGAAATATATTTTTCTAAAATTACAAAAAGAATTGTGGGTAGTAGAAAAATTCTGACTTCGTTTTTGGAATCAGCAGACGAAATTACATAAGAAACAGCAGAAATTGTACATTGAACAAAATCATTGTTGACCAGTATACTAAAACTTTTTTCAAATCTATCTATCGTTAATCGATTAAGGCCCAATTGTATAAAACTCTCTGACTAAAGATCAACTTTGATCGAAGATCGAAAAGTGAACCGAGTTCAGACACTTCTTCTATTGTATAAAACTTTTCTGCGATCAAATTACCTTGGTTCAAACGCAATCTAAGTTCACGTGAAAAGGATTTGGCAATATCGCATAAACAGGTGAAATAAGTGATGCGCGGACCATGTTATACAGGTTTGTTCAGTGTTGCCAATCTAGCGACTTTAACTCTTTTTCAACAACAATTTCTTTTAACTTTTATATTGCTTAAATAGGGATTTAGTGACCTTTTTAGAACCCCATAGTGACAAAATTTAATCTTTCTTTGTTGATAATGAGAAATCTAGCTACTTTACAACTACTTTTTGGCGACTTTCCGTATTACACTCTGTTGGAGACACTGGTTTTTTGTGCAGTGTAAATAATGGCGGACAATAAGAAGAAGGTTGACTGTTCTCCAAGTTGTTATCATGTTATGGTGTTTGATACTGCTAAACATAATAAAGCTTTATAAAAAGACAATTTTCGTTTAGTAATACAGTTAATTGAACATTTATGAATGTATCTATCACATCCATTGGTTGTTATAAACATAATATAATTATAGGTTATGTTATTTGATACTTCTGAACACGATAGAGCCTTGTAAAATATAAGAATGTTTGTGTATTAAGGCAAGAAATTGAAAGAAATATATATAAATGTACCTAACATATCTATTAATATTAATAATAATGGATATTTTATTTGCACAATGTCACTCGTATATTTCAAACAGAAAAGAAATAACTGAACTTGGATCATGTAACTTAATCGGAGAAATTTCTTCAGTCAAAGTTGACATTAGTTTAAGACAGATTAATCTCTGATTAGACTTTATACAACACAAAATTCCAAGTTCAGCTAGAACGAGGATCAATTTAACCTCTGATCTAAGATTAAATGGTTTATACAATCGGCCCTAAATGTTTTGATTGATCGACAGCACTACAGTTCGCGCTTCCTTGCAACTACCGCGTGCAGAAACATGCAGAGAAGACAGGTCATTGCTCACCATAGGCTCGACGAGTTCTCCGATGCGGAACTCCTCGAGGCTCTGCGGAGACAGGTGCCGCAGCATGTCGTCCCAGATGATGGGCGTCACGGCGCCGTAGCGGTTCCTCACGAAGCTGGCCACGCGCGCCACGTGCGACAGGAACAGCGTCTCGCGCATCTGCGAGCGACAGCGGCGGCACTCGCCCATCTGGAACACCTCGTCGCAGCCGATGTGGAGGAAGCGCGCCCCCTGGTGCACCTCCATCACCTGCAAGCAACTTGCTCCATTGTAGCATCACAGTGTTTACAGTAATGATCTAATACATAGTGTTGGTATCTGAAAACAACATATTAAATACTAGCCGTACCCGTGCGCTCCGCTGCACCCGTTAGAAATAAATATAAAGTAATTACATAATTAAAATAGGACATTTGATCCAGGGAACATTCGTGTTTGATAGAAGGATAAATCGTTTAATATGTTACTTAATTTAAATTGCATCCAAATAATTAAAATGCGATCATTTTGGTCCAGAGACACTCATTTGGTGCAATGACAATTCCTTTAACCTGTTTCTTAATTTTTATTACATGCAACCATAATTTAATGAACATTGACATCATTTACATTTAATGTGTATACTTTATTTTACTTGCTATATGTTTCCATTGAATTATGGTAATAACTTAATTTTAACCCTTGTTGTTTTCTACGTATTCAGTAAATGGCGCTTGGCCCACTATGGTTGTGAACCCTTCAAATAAATTATATTATATTATTATATCAGAAGTTACTGTAATAACATTATAGTATTATGTCCATCTAGAGGAACTACACTTTCCAATGGTGAAATAATAATTAATAATACAAATCGGTTAATTTAGCTTCCGATATCACTTCATACAAACACAGAAACATTCTCTGTAGGCTATCTTTCATAGCTTTCGATTGTTGTTGTCCATGGCCCCTTATAGACCAAGTCATTTGTTTTTTATTTCGTTACACGGCCTTAGATGGCAGTTATTTTAATTTTAAAACTCATTTATCTCATTAAATATCAGTCCTATCAAAATTTTTCAAGGAATAAAACCTATCGGAAATGATTTTTAAAGAAACTTGTGTTATGTAAGGTTTTTCACAAAAATCAATAATACGAGAGATATTTCGATTTATTTAATTCAGGTCCCCTTATAACCCCCCTTTAAATAATGTATTTTGAATGCCATATAGCCTAAAATCTAAGTTACAACGAACTTAATTTATATTCCAATTTTCATCGAAATCCGTTCAGCCATTATCGCGTGAAAAGGTAACAAACATACAGACAGACATACAAACAAATATTTCAAAAAAGCGATTTTCGGTTTCAGGGTGGTTAATTATATATGTTAGGACCAATTATTTTTGGAAAATCGAAAATTACCAGAAAAATTTCGGCTACAGGTTTATTATTAGTATAGATGTAACGGGAAGAGAGTTTGGAAATAAAATTCTTAAGGCACATGTCTGGTACACGATCTTTTTTAAACTAATTTTCTTTCTCCAATGACATATCAACTTCTGTTTTAAAAAATCCTGATATATAATTTATTTCCAAGAAATAGTCTGCCCAGGCATCCTGGGTTGCCAAAAACACAGAATAACACTCATCTATACTAATAATAAATCTGTAGCCGAAATTTTTCTGGTAATTTTCGATTTTCCAAAAATAATTGGTCCTAACATATATAATTAACCACTCTGAAACCGAAAATAGCTTTTTTGAAATTTTTGTTTGTATGTATGTCTGTCTGTCTGTCTGGATGTTTGTTACCTTTTCACGCCATAATGGATGAACGGATTTCGATGAAAATTGGAATATAAATTAAGTTCGTTTTAACTTAGATTTTAGGCTATATGGCATTCAAAATACATTATTTAAAAGAGGGGTTATAAGGGCGCCTGAATTAAATAAATCAAAATATCTCGCTTATTATTGATTTTCATGAAAAATATTACATAACAAAAGTTTCTTTAAAAATAATTTGCGATAAGTTTTATTCCTTGAAAAATTTTGATAGGACTGATATTTAATGAGATAATTGAGTTTTGAAATTAAAATAACTGCCATCTAAGGCCGTGTAATGAATTAAAAAACAAATGACTTCGTCTATAAGGGGCCTTGGACAGCAACAATCGAAAGCTATGAAAGACAGCCTACACAGAATGTTTCTGTGTTTGTATAATATAATATAATATGTAATATTATATAATATAATTTAAGTTATTTGAAGGGTTCAGAACCATAGTGGGCCAAGCGCCATTTACTGAATACGTAGAAAACAAGGGTTAAAATTAAGTTATTACCATAATTCAATGGAAAACTATAACAAGTAAAATAAAATATACACATTAAATCTAAATGATGTCAATCTTCATTAAACTATGTTTGCATGTAATAAAAATTAAGAAACAGGTTAAAGGAATTGTCATTGCACCAAATGAGTGTCTCTGGACCAAAATGATCGCATTTTAATTATTTGGATGCAATTTAAATTAAGTAACATATTAAACGATTTATCCTTCTATCAAACACGAATGTTCTCTGGATCAAACGTCCTATTTTAATTATGTAATTACTTTATATTTATTTCTAACGTGTGCAGCGGAGCGCACGGGTACGGCTAGTTAGAATAATAACGATTACAGTAAAATAGATGAGTCAAATTGAAATGTGAACTAGGAGCTTAAAATATAAGAAATAATAAATTTGTACAGATATTGTAACAATCACACACTAACGGACAGAAAGGGGGGGGGGAAATTATAATATTCCGTATAAATGGTTTTTCAGAATTGCCACAGACCCTTTAATGCTAGAAGTAATTATTTTTGGAATGATGTAATGGATTCCAAATGTTTTGATAGTGTTTACAGTTGATTGTGGGATGGTGCCCCTCGCTCCGATCATTAAACCATGTACTTCCCAGGTGCCTTCCATCTGATATTTTTTCTCGAAAATACGGAATAGTAGGCTCATAAATTTGTTGTTTCTCTTTGTTGACCTCAGATCTATATAACAGTTATATTACCGGTTATTCTGTATAGTTGTGAAACTTGGACTCTCACTTTGAGAGAGGAACAGAGGTTAAGAGTGTTTGAGAATAAGGTGAGGAGGGATATCAGATGTGCATCTGTAAATTTAGAGCGATCGTCGCTCTTGCTCAAGTTAATTTAAAAAAAAATTATGGTTTATTTAACGACGCTCGCAACTGCAGAGGTTATATCAGCGTCGCCGGTGTGCTGGAATTTTGTCCCGCAGAGTTCTTTTACATTCCAGTAAATCTACTGACATGAGCCTGTCGCATTTAAACACACACAAATGCCATCGACCTGGGCCGAGATCGAACCCACAACCTCGAGCACAGAAGGCCAGAGCTATACCGACTACGCTACCCATGTCGACAAGTTAATTTTCGAGAAAGTATGTAGGATCAAACACAAAACTCACACGTGGTTTGCGATTGCTTTCAGTTTTTCTATGAGCCTACAGTCAACTATTTCAAGCTGAAATATGCCTTAATCCACGTTGAGGTATTCGGCTTGCTCATAGGTGCTCGAGGGACTATACCAGCTTTTTTCGAAGAATTTCGACGGCAGTTTGCTCTGCCAACATCTCTGAGGGATGACATTGTGATAATTGTGTTAAAAAAATCCTGCCAAATCCTAATTAATCACATGGTGCCACATTAATAGCAATTGTAATTTTTCACGCCCTTTTCTTTGTTTCTCTTCTTTAAAATTTAATTGATTAAAGTTCTCGTTAACACTTTGTTGGTTGTTGGTTCAAGAGACACCGAAAATGACGTGACATAGCGTTGAAACGGGCCGTCTGTCGAAGGTATATGCCCTTTTTTTTTTTTAAACAATTTTACACTTTTTTAACGTAAGACTAAGTAAATTTTATGGTAAAATTTAATATCTGTGTTTACATATGTATAATAGTTTTTTGAGGATGTACTGAGTCCGTAAGGGCTACCCTCAATGGGGGGAACAGTTTAATATTATTATTTTTATTATTATTAATATTTGATATTTATTTGTCAGGCAACTTTACAATTCATAGTTATAGTGGACCTTTACATTTCTGCTTTTTGATCCACCACCCCTTTAATATATGTATATCACTCTTTTATGTTAATATATTCATTGCCAAGTATTTTCTGATTACTTGCTATTCTTCTGTTTTAATTGAATTGCTATCTATCTTTCTCTAACTATCCTCTTCTATTCTCTTTCATACCTAGATTGTTTCCCTTCAATTTCTCGCTTTCCTATTAAATACTGTATATTTCTTTGCTTAATTATTTACATTATTACACTTTCATTCCCTATTCTCAAATCTACATACTCTTAATCATTCTTTTCCAGCTATTTTATACTCAATCATTTGTCTACATTTCCATTTATCTATTTTACGGCACTTACATCACTTATTATTTCCCTACTATTTTATTCTCTATTTATTTACATACTTATCTCTTTCCCTTTTCTTCAAACCCTCTTTTACTGCCTATTTCCGTAAATTTAGCCTGTATCTATAATACTCCTACAGTTATAGTACGCCTGATGCTACTTCCAACATTTTTTTTTTAATTATTAAAATGAGATCTGTAGTTATACTGTTACTATTATTTTTGTCATTGATTAAAGTTCACGTTAACACTTTGTTAAATCATAAAATTTACTCTGTCACACGTTAAAAGTGTTAAAATTGTTTAAAAAGGTATTTGTTTACAGTCGAAGGTAAATACCTTTTTAAACAATTTTAACACTTTCAACGTGTGACAGAGTAAATTTTATGACTATTATTTTTGTCTTTGTTGGTCTGATTTGTAATTCCTTATTTTACTGGTTTTATTTCTTTTGAACTGGGTTTATTATTTAGAAAAAAAATTAATATAAAAGTCATAAATTGAAAATGATAAGTAATTTATTTTCAGTATTTGACCCATCAACAAGTACAGACGTGGACAAATTATTAGCAAAATTGAAGATTTTTATTACATATTTTTACAAAATGTGATTCTTCAATTTAGACTACAGTTGACATTTTTGCGTATTTCCAAATTATTAGCAAAATTTAAGATTTGTATTGTATATTTTTAGAAAATTTAACTCTTCAATTTGGACTATATTTGTTATTTTTGCATATTTACAAATTATTAGCAAAACTGAAGGTTTTTATTATATATTTTTACAAAATTCGATTCTTCAATTTGGAATACAGTTGACATTTTGGATATTTCCAAATTATTAGCAAAACTAAAGATTTTTATTTTATAGTTTTACAAAATTTGACTCTTCAATTTAGACTGCAGTTGATATTTTTGCTAATTTACAATTTATTAAGGAAATTGAAGATTTTTATTATATATTTTTACAAAATTTAACTTTCCAATTTAAACTACAGTTGACATTTTTGCATATTTCTGTCTATTGTAATGACAGAAATATGCAAAATTGTCAACTGTAATCTAAATTGAAAAATCAAATTTTGTAAACAGAATTATCATAAAAATCGTCAATTTTGTCAATAATTTGTCCACGTCTGTATAATAAACCCCCAAAACATTGATTCATATGAAATATATAATTCATTTAATTACACTTCCAAATTCTCTCTCTTCCACTCTTCATTTTTTCAGATGTTCTTTCTCAATTTAATTCTCTTTTATTAATTGTTTCTATGTCTATCTTTCTACACGTTTTGAATACAGAAATACTCATTTTCCCACTGCTCTTTAAACTGGTACTTTCCGAACGACACTGCGTTGAATTCCACCACTAGACAATGAATATAAATAAACCTGCGCTTCCTTATCATGTGAATGACCGTGTGGGGCTGAGGGAAGGGCTAAATGACATAATCCGGCTTGTGACGTGTGCCACAACTTGGGCTCTCACCTGCTCGATCATCTTCTCCACGAAGTCCATGGAGGCGTTCAGCGAGGGGCAGAGGGCCTGAGGTGACTCCGGCACTTCTCGAAGGCTCTCGAACTCGGGGTGCTTGAGGGCGAACTCCACGTGTCCGAAGGTCTGCACGAGGGGAATCACCTCCAGCTCCGAGCCCCGGGCCGCCGTGAGGATCTCGTCCACGTCGCGGCGGGAGTAGCTGTTGCCGGCCGCGATGGACGCCAGCGGCCCCGTGAAGGGGAACATGTCCTCCCACTCCAACAGCACGCCCGTGGCGCCCAGCTGCCGGACCAGCGGGAACAGCCTCTTCAGGTAGCTCACCTGCCCACAGAGTGATCGGCTTCAAAACATTGCTTTTGTATTGTATTGTATTTATTAACATTCCATGGTATTCATACATTGCTTTAGAGCTAGAATATGGAAGAAGTCAAAAAACTTAATCTATACTAATAATAAATCTGCAGCCGAAATTTTTCTGGTAATTTTCGATTTTCCAAAAATAATTGGTCCTGACATACATAATTAACCACCCTGAAACCGAAAATCACATTTTTGAAATTGTTGTTTGTATGTCTGTCTGTATGTTTGTTACCTTTTCACGCGATAATGGCTGAACCGATTTATATGAAAATTGGAATATAAATTAAGTTCGTTGTAACTTAGATTTTAGGCTATATGGCATTCAAAATACTTTATTTAAAGGGGGGTTATAAGGGGGCCTGAATTAAATAAATCGAAATGTCTCGCTTATTATTGATTTTTGTGAAAAATGTTACATAACAAAAGTTTCTTTAAAAATGATTTCCGATAAGTTTTATTCTTTACAAAATTTTGACAGGACTGATATTTAATGAGATAAATGAGTTTTAAAATTAAAATAACGATGCCACCTATTGGCGTGCAATGAAATAGAAACAAATGACTTCGTCTATAAGGGGCCTTGGACAACAACAATCGAAACAGGGGTCTTAGACATCAACAATCGAAAGCTATTAAACATAACCTACAGAGAATGTTTCTGAGTTTGTATGAAGTAATATCAGAAGCTAAATTAACCGATTTGTATAATTAATTATTATTTCACCATTGGAAAGTGTAGTTTCTCTAGATGGACATAATGCTATAATGTTATTACAGTAACGTCTGAGTAAATCGAGGACAGGTAAGATTAAAATAGCTTCTTATGCACAGAAAATTTGATAGGCTATTTTGTACATTCGTTTTCTGTATTTCCTAAAATAATATTTATGTACACGCTCATTTTAATCTCAGAGAATTAACGAACAACGAGAGTGTATTGATTTAATATGCAGTAATAGTACGTTAGCTTAGCAATCCATTATTTTATAATTCAAATTTTAACTATGCTCAATTGAATCGTGTTAAAATACATAAAATATATATGCAATAAATGCAATGCAAAAAAATTGGGTAATGAGCGAAGCAGATTATCTTCCGCTGTTGTAAAAGTTGTTCCCTGGATCAAACGTCCTATTTTAATTATGTAATTACTTTATATTTATTTCTAACTTGTGCAGCGGAGCGCACGGGTACTGCTAGTACTATTATAAAGTCTTAATTTATAGTCACATTCTAGATGAAATATATACAGAAGAGATTTACAATATAGTCTACTAGTACAACACAAAGTTTTAGTACCAATTTCATGAAGTGTTGTTGAATGTCATGAATTCACCTACAGAATAGAAGGCGTGAGAAATTAGGTACTTCTTTAATTTGGCCCTAAATAGTCTTATGTTTTGAGTTTCATTTTTTATATCGATAGGGAGGCTATTAAAAATTTTTACTTCCATAAAACGCACTCCTTTTTGATAGCATGATAGACTTGCCGATGGAGTATGAAAGTCATATTTTTGACGTGTATTTATGCTATGAACTGTTGAATTAGTTACAAAGTTTTCACGATTACATACGAGGAAGATTATTAATGAAAAGATATACTGACAAGCCATGGGCATTATTTGTAGTTTTTTGAAAATAGTCCTACAAGATTCCCTAGATTTGGCACCTACTATTATTCTAATTACTCTTTTTTGTAATAGAAATATACTGTTACTATCTGTGGAATTTCCCCAGAATATTATTCCAAAACTCATTATCGAGTGGAAGTATGCAAAGTATATTGTTTTTAAGGTATTGATATTTACTATCTTTTGCATAGATCTAATAGCAAAAGAAGTTGAATTCAGTTTGGGGATAATTTGGGTAATTTCTTTAATATGATTTTTCCAATTTAACACATTATCGATTTTTAAGCCAAGAAGTTTGGTTGTTGTTGTTGTTTCTGATAGGGATCTATTGTTAATTATTGCGCTAGAAATTTGCGAGGTTGAATTTGCACAGGATTTAAATTGAATTATGTTAGTTTTGTTACAATTTAATACCAATTTACTGACTGAGAACCAGTCACATATTTTGAAGAGAATTTCCTCTGTTGAAGATTGGAATGTGTTGGAGTTATTGGCTGTAATTACTATATTTGTGTCATCTGCAAATAATATGGGATGACCTACATCTTTTATTAGGGGGGCAAGATCATTTGTAAACACTAGAAAAAGTAGGGGACCTAATATTGATCCATCAAAGAAGCCACTTATTATAGCCACCAGTCGCAGCCTCTAATCCCACCTCAAAATGATATTCTTTTGTAGTCACAGTTATGTTCTGTATTGTTTAAGGAAGCCTGAAGACTGGCATTTTTCACTTTTAATTTAATTAAATTTGCCGTTCTTTCTGAATCAGAATATTATTCATTAAAGTAATCAATTAGGGTAGACCAGGGTAACTGTAAACATTGAGAATTGTAAAAAAATGTGAGAAATACAAAACTGTCGATATAAAAATTTTAATTCGGGGAAATATTTAAATTAATATACTGGCTAACCTACAAAGCAGTTTGACGCCAAATAGGAGTAACTGCTTAGTTGTGAACGAATGTTTTCTAAGAGTCTACAAAAAAAGTTGAGATAGAATTTTGCTTCGCCTTCATTTTTGGCATTGTAAGTAAACGTACAGTGCTATTTTTTAAGAATATGTTGTTCTTATGAGTAATGTATAGTAGTTAACATTCGTTACAATGGTTTTGAGATCTCCCATAACCTCAGTTCATTAAATTATGACGTATTTGCCCATAGTTTTACTGTGGTTACATTTCGTACTTTTCAGTACCGTAATCAAAGAGACACCCACCCAACTACACTGTAGAGGATTTATAGAGGGTTGTCACAGATGTGAAAAACAGTAACTACAGTTATCGTGAAGCTCAGGAGAGATACTGAGTTCCTATATCGTCATATATCAGGTTAAAGGGACGAAATGTACCAGTGACCAAAATTTGAGTTGGAAGGAGTACAGCTCTTTCTTGTGAAACAGAACAAAAAATGTCCAGTGTCTGACAGCCAGTGCGAAAATTGTTTACAACTACCCCCTTCTCAAAGGGGTAAATGTAAACAGGTGGGGTAAATGTAAACTAGCAATTAAAATATGAAAAAAGTCAGCCTTATTATTTTAAACCCATTTTCAGGGAAAAGAAAGATCTGAAAATAACACAACGTTTCTTTGTCATGCTTACCGTTACTGAGGGTTGTGTAGTGTTTAAATATATTTGAAATCAGTGAAAAGTGTTTACAATTGCCCTGGTCTAACCTGCGCCCTTTAAGCGGCATGTCTGAGACATTTTAGACTATACAGAGTGGCCCACCTTCACCTTCGTTAGCGCGTGAAATATTTCAGATATACACAAACCGACAATTACAACTTAAATTACATCGAAAGGGGACATCTGATACACGTAACGAATTTTTTGTGCATGAAATACTTTTCAAGATATTAGAGTCAACTTTTTTTATTTTTATTTTTTTTAATGGGAATCAACTATATTTAGTATTGGAAATGTTAAGTTAGCTCTGTCTAATAACAACTGACTGTTGGAATGTCACTGGTAAAAGTAAACATAAACAATGTCTGACCAAGGATCGAACAGAGGGATTACAATTCTGATTAGAGTTGTGTGTCAATACTTTTATGTCTCACTTCACCATGTGCAACATTTCCATAATATTAAAATCTGTAGTACATTATGATTGTGATTTAATTCACGCACAAATCTAATCAGAATTGTCCCCCCTCTGTTCGATCCTTGATCAGACATTGGTTATGTTTTCTTTTACCCGTGACATTCAGTCAGTAAAGTAGCCAGTTGACATTAGACAGAGCTAACGCTAACAAGAAATCTCGTTGGACTTGAAAATGATATCACTGTGTGTGTATCGAATGAAGAGTCCAGATTTGAGAAGCTACTGCCTGAAAAACAGGCACAACTATCGCTTTAACTGTTATTTATTTCATAATCACTGAAACATTAGTTTGATTTTCATGTTTAACTTCATGTTTCTCCATACAAAATAAATTCTCAGGCATTTTCTTTTATTTTGTAAATCATCTCGCGGCCCCCTAAGCTCTTTACACGACCCCCCCCCCAAGGGGTCGCGACCCACAGTTTGGGAACCATTGACCTGAGGGATTCCCCATACTATCCCTAATATAACCATTTTTATTTGCTCAGCATAAAATTCAATATATTTTGCGAAGTGAAATAAGAAATGTGACCTAAGTAGTACCGTCATTTCCCATAACTATGGTCCTGGAACACAACTATGGTCCACGATACAACTATTCAAAGAACATTGTAGAAGTAACATACTGTAGACAGTTCGTAGATAGCTGCAGTGACTTGACTTCAAACTACAGTACAACAAAAACATAGATAAACGAGATACTATAGATTGACAAATCGAACTGAAACCCTGACCGAGTTACTACGTGAGCGCTGGCTGTCTTGGGGAGGAGCAAGTGAGAAAGCACGGGGGGAAGGGAGAGAGCACTATGCACAATGTACTTGCAGGTCCACTCAGAGTTTGTCAAACCTGCTAACAAAAGCATTAAAAGGTTGACTAGATGCCTGCAGTGCTAGCATAATGGAACCTTCCTAGCCGAGAGTCGAGGCAAAAATGAAGAATCCGTTATTGTGGTAATACTGGAGAGTGGTTCTTCTATTGGTCGCGATGCTCACACACACCCTCTCACAAGGGAAGGGTTTCGGCTCGAACAGGAATTTCGTATCCAAAATTTGTATACAGGCCCATCTTTACATCTCTGTAAAACTCCCAAAAGCATTCGTTTGTGTAATGTGTGGTTTGTCTGTTAGAGCACTGTACAAGTTGAGGGGTGGGGAGAGCACTGCACAAGTTAAGGGGATGGGACACCTTACCAGTAAGCCTAGCCTAGCCTAGACGCTAGTGCGAGTGGTAAAATGTCTAAAGTCCATTTAAGAACATTCTTCTCCAACGTTCTGTCTGAAAATATTGCAGCTAATAAAAAATGTACACTGTTGTGTGAGTCACTGAATGTGCACAAGGACGCAACTTTAATAAATTAATCATTCCAAGGCTAGGGCATGGAATGTATGATCATTCCACCTAAAAAAAAACTAAATATATCTACTCTCTGAATATCTATTTCCTTAGACAATACAAAAAAATATGTTCGGAGGATTAACAGATTACATAAGGACTCTTGCTGAGAATCCAGAACTTAACTTGGAAATCGAGTGTTTATAATGAAAATGCACTCTGTTATTCATAACCAGTTGTCTGCTCCAGTGTACCGCCCTATGCTTCAGTATTCCTGGCAGTCAGCTGGTTACGTGAATCCTGAACAAGTCTCCGACTTCAAAAATGTAATTCAGGTGGCATTTGATTTTTCAGCACTGGAGTGTGGTTCAGAAGATTGTTCAGGGTTGCTTCTGTGTGTTGTGCTTATTGCTCTGCTCCATGCTGTTTCATGCATTTTATAGAGAATCCTCATGTACATTTTTAAAGAAGTGTATTGACCAATACCAACCAAACGGAGAGTTACACAAATGAATGCTTTTATGGTCTTCATCACCATTGTGAGGTAAGCCTCTATACAAATTTTTAACCAAAAATTCCTGTTCGAGCCGAAACCCTTCCCTTGTCAGATATTTACGTGGTGATTGGTGAATGAATGACGAGGAGCGAGGGAGAGAGAAGAAAGAAAGAGAGAGATTCCAGAAGTTGGCGTGTTTTACGGGGTTTCACTTCAAGTTGTCAAACTATACGTTACGGAGTACAAAATTTGAATGGTTGTATCGTGGACCATAATTGTGTTATAGGACCATAGTTATGGGAAATGGTACCGTAGGTTCTTTCCTCACATAAACGGACATGAAACGTACCTTGGGAGGCGCTCCCTTGAGATCAAAATGAACGAGCCTCTGCTCTGGAACGTAGGGTCTCCTGGGGTCCAGGTTCACGTACGGAATCCCCATCTGGTAGAGGCCTTGCTGGTCGTAGCTGTTGTACTGCAGCACGGGCTGCAGGCCAGGCGTCGAGGCCTCCACCACGGCCCTCTGGACGTCGCCGCCGAACTGCTCGATGACGGCCTTCCTCCCCGCCACCTCCTCGCGGCCAGGCTGCTCCGCCGGTATGCGGGCCATCGACAGGATCGCCTTCGAGAAAAACTGATTTTTGGGCGCCGCATCTTCGGCCTCCGGATGCGACGAAGTCACTAACGGCACTTTAGCGTCCGCCTGCACGAACTTGACGTTCTCCCCCCCTAGGCTCTGCTTCAGGGCGTCGCCGTCGTCGAGGGCGTTGCCGCCCCCTTCCGGGTCCGAGAGCCGCGGCAGCTGCAGGTCGTTGCTGAGCTTTGCAGCGCCTTCCTGGTGGTTCCGCAGGGTCCTCTGCAGCGGGGACTTGTCGTCGTTGGTCGGCTCTTGGCTGTCGTCGAGTTTGGCAGGCTCGGGCCGCGACGCGGCGTTGTACTGCAGGCAGAGGACGAGCAGGACCAGTCCTGCGGCGAGCCCCAGCAGCGTGGACTTGCGCCGCCACGCCGTCAGTCCAAGGCGTCCAGCGTAGGACGCCGCCAGCCCCATCCTGCCTAGCTGCAACGCACAACAGCGAGATATTTATTTATTATTACTGATATGTCATACTCTAGTCTAGAGCTTATTAACAAGGGTACACAGGGTGAAAGTAATATAAGAGTCATTCCATACAACACTTTAAGAATATGCCAGCGATGTCATGAATTTTGTTGGGCTTTTAATATAATAATGTTATTATGAAAGTAAATTAAACTGCCAACTATGACCGCCATATCATTAATATTTTAGTCATAAGGATGACTGAAAAATGGGTGGCAGTTAGGGCCTACATGTTATCCATCATTTAAAATATTCTAGACACCCTATATAAAGTGTCATCGAAACTAAACCGACGCCATTGTAAACCTGAATAACCATATTTTAATACCTTAGGTAGCTACGCATAAACATTTCGCTAGCCCGCGCTATGAGCGTGCTAAACTAGCCCCGGCCATCGACTGATTACTTGTAGGCCTACAGGATTCACATCACATCACAAATCACATCACATATCACATCACACATCACATCACACCACACATCACATCACATCACATCACACATCACATCAAATCACACATCACATATCACATCACATCACATCACACATCACATCACACAACACATCACATCAAACTTCACACATCACATCACACCACATCACACATCACATCACACCACAGATCACATCACATCACATCACATCACATCACACATCACATCACACATCACATCACATATCACATCACATCACACATCACATATCACATCACACAACACTTCACATCACACATCACATCACATCACATCACACATCACATCACATCACATCACATCACATCACATCACATCACACCACACATCACACATCACATCACACATATCACATCACATCACATCACATCACATATCATATCATCATATCATCATATCATATCATATCATACCATATCACACCACATCACATCACATATATCATATACCATATCATATATCATATCATACCATACCATATCACACCACACCACACCACACCATATCATATCATATCATATCATATCATATCATATCATATCATATCATATCATATCATATCATATCATATCATATCATATCATATCATATCATATCATATCATATCATATCATATCATATCATATATCATATCATATCATATCATATATCATATATCATATCATATCATATCATATCATATCATATCATATCATATCATATCATATATCATATCGCTAATACTGGTTTATGAATACCAGTTCGCTGATCATCTACCTGAAGCCCGCACTTAGAATGTCTGTAGACTAATCCGAATAAAATTAAGGTATACTCATAAAAACACCTCACTGAAAGAAAAAGAAATAGTTTTATATTCGAATGCAACAAATTAAATTCATGTGAATTTCAGTCGTATTAAAGAAAATCTTACTCCTAATCCATCTCCCAAGTTTTATGACTTTATCTAAAAAAACCTGTGAATAATTAAATTAATAAAATTATTAATTTTTGTTCCGACGGTTGAAAATCGCTTGCTACGTGTGGCGGCCGCAGCGTTCACGAGACTTCATAACGATGAGTAAACTCAAACGTCCGTCTCCCTGACCTTGATCGCGCAACATTCTGTACAACGGGAAAGCCTACCTGCTGAGCTCCTTTGTTCCGGTGAGTTATTTTTATTAAAAACTGACATGACATCTAAGTCACCATTCTGAAATTTTCACAGTGGAATGAATATACCCTAAAGAATTACACACATGTATTTTCGTCTGTAAAAATGAATTGCATTTTGTGTTCTATATTTTTTAAAATTATTTTACGGTGGGTAACTAGCCTATTTAAAAAATGGTGTATGTTTTTCATTTTAAGGGCATTTATAAACAAGGCTCTCTTTTTCGAACTGCATTAAAATCATTTTTCTATCTTTCTTTATATAGTAAGAAAACTTGAATGAATGAAACCATGTTCTTTATTAAACCAATATTTTAAATTCTGAATGCTGCCAAACTATGAAAGATATAAATACAGTATTGCTTGAAATTCATATTTAGAACATACAAAATAACCTACAATATTTTTAACTTTTGAGACATCATGGTTCAAAAACATGCTTTCTTGCATGGAATGACTCGTAACTGAAGATTTCAACAGCTTATTCCTTGGATAGAGTACAAAAAAATTATAATACCGTATTAGTCCCAAAAATATTTTTCTTATAACATTTATTTTTTCCTCACAATGTTAACACTGTTTTCATTGATAAGCACTATCCGTGCGATTCTGATTTTTTACTCTTATCATTACATAAACTGATAAGGAATGATTAATCCCTTTGCAGTTTTTAAATAAAATGGAGTACTATTTTTTTTTGCAAATTAAGTAAATAAATTAACGCATGTTGTTATTTCCTGTCATTAGAAAGTCTGATAACTAGGGGGCGGATGTTGATGACCTAAAAAATCTGCTTAAAATGATCATTAAAATGCCATTAAACTAACGGAAAAATGACATAAAATTAAAAGAAAGTGACATTTAAATGTTATTCACCGTACTAGCACCACAATTTCTAAAAAAAATTAGTCATCTTGTTTCAATGACTGCCCTGCAAATCTCGGAGAGAGGAGGCAACATTCTGGAATTTGGCTAAGATAAAGGGAAAGAACATGCAACAAAATGAAGGTTTTAAGGGAAAACTATAGATTTTAATAAGGGTTTACAATGAATTTCAATCAGGGGTGGTCCATGTCAGTGCCTTCATTCTCCGTCCCCTCCTCTTTCCGCGCTTCACTTTTGTTACCAGATCTACCAGATGAGGGAGTGTGAATGACAAAAGAAATTATGGGCGTAGCGTGAATTCTTGCAATCTTTGTGTTAAAAATACTGTCTACTACAGTACCATGTTGAGGACACAACGTCCTGTCTAGGACACGGTGAAAGTTTCCCCCCTTCCAAACATAAATTCTAAAGACACCCTCGTACCAACAAAAGAATAGTAGCGGTCAAAGCCCTTACTTAAACTAAGCTAAACTATCATTTATATGTTAACACGTAAATTTTTGTTTTAATGTACAAATCGAATCAGTATTTGCTCGTTTCATTTCCCTTTATCTTTTATATTTTGTTCATTCCGGATCACAGTGGTCAACCTCACTTGAGGACAGATGATTTGAAATCTTAGTAGCAAGCATTTTATATCACTTCCCTTGTGTGAAGTGAAGCCTTCAGTGGAATGAGGGATGGACTTGAGAGTCTGCCCAAACTATAAAACTCAAACTTCACTGTTATTCACTTATTCAGTCGGTAATTACTACTGATCTATGTGCTTAGAAAATGACTTAACAGACCTATCGGTAAAGAAGAAAGTAAAATGCATTCCAAATAATCTAAGAGTTCTTCAAAGTATTAAAAATAACAAAAAAATTGTCGAAAAAAATATTGAAATGACCTATTAGTTCAAAAACGTCAAAAAATGCAACATAAGAAATTTTTTTTACGTTGATATTAACATACAAAGGATTTCTATAATAATAGGCATCGTCCTAATGTGAAAAATAAGAACAGTGGGTTCACTAAGGTACGGAAATCAGCCGTTCAAAGTCCCTTACGGTGACTGAATGGTCAGAACTTCAGCCTGTCACAAGGACGGTCCGGGTTCGAGTCCCGGTCTGGCCTGGGATTTTTCGTCGAAAATCTATAGTGATACTTGTGGCGGGCAAGGTCGCACTTGGAGTTTTTTTCGGGGTTCTCCCGTTTTTCCCCATATTAGGCATCTACATAATTCCGTCAACATTTCTCCATTTCGTCATCATTCCACAGCATTCTCCGAACACCAACTGGCGACGAACGGAGGGGGCTGGCCTAGGGTAGAAAGGAGTTGCCCGCTTGAAACCTGGGTACGCAGCAAACCTTAGTGTAGTCAACCGATATGGGTTTGGAAATGTGCCTAGCTTGAGAGTTAGCGCAGTAGATCGTAAAAGGTCGCAGTGCTGGGTCATAGTGTCCCCTTCCGAAAAAATACATTCCATTTCATTCCTTTGTCACAATTATAACTCTATGAAGTTTTTCTACTGTATATTCTGTATGTAAACACGGACACACACACATACACACATATTCATTAGAATTCTGTACACTACTCAGAGAAACTGTATTTCCAGACATCGTTATAACCCTAATTTGATTACAGTATAGTCGTCACAGTGTAGAAATCTACTCTTAAAAGTGACTCAGATGTTAAACAAACGTGTTTAGTTGCTACATTCATAGAGCCATGAAGTTTAAGGCACCACATAACTAACTGCAGAACGAGCATCTACTATACGTTATTGATGCGAAAGTTTCTTCAGACTATGAACTGCGGTAACGAGCTTCGACTATGCATATCATAAAGTACGAACTGCTTCTAAACTATGGATAAAGGATGTTAAAAAAGCATGCAATATTTTGAGAGATGATAGCCTAGTACTCAATAAACCAAACATTAAAATTAATTAATATTTGAGGAGAAAAATTCGCTCCGGCGCCGGGGATCGAACCCGTGTCCTTGGTTCTACGTACCAAGCGCTCTGACCACTGAGCTACGCCGAATTCAATCCACATCACATTTCGCTGCTAAATATTATTAATTTTCTAGATTAGCTCCATGAGACTGTCCACACTTGTGGAGTGACGGTCAGCGCGTCTGGCCGAGAAACCAGGTCGTCCGAGTTCGAATCCCGGTCGGGACATATCACCTGGTTGAGGTTTTTTCCCGGATTTTCCCTCAACCCAATACGCGCAAATGTTGGGTAACTTTCGGTGTTGGACCCCGGACTCATTTCACCGGCATTATCACCTTCATTTCATTCAGACGCTAAATAACCTGAGATGTTGATACAGCGTCGTAAAATAACCCAATAAAATAAAAAATAAAATCCATGAAATTTGTGCATTAAAATTCAGTTTTAAAAGAATTCGCGTAATTCGTAAAAATCACACTCCTATTCATTATTCTTGGTATCAATGTTGACAGAGTCTGTCAACTGTGGATACACAATCTCGTGCTAAAAGTTTGACTACTAGTCCGCACCCCGTGTGTCGCTGTCCCTCCCGCAATGTATCGCCGGAATCCGCAGCGGTGGCGGGTCACGCTCACCTGCGTCCCTGTCGCAACGCCGCGGAACAACAGGCATTGACCTCCGCAGACACCGGATGGAGGAAATTCGATATTCAAAACTGTCCGCAGCCTCACCTTACTGAATATTTGAGTCCAGCGCTCACACGTCTGGACCGAGACGCTGTCTGAATGCATCCTGCAGTAAGCTACCCGCTAACAACTGGTGAAGTATTTCAGTTAATGGTTCACCTCAACATACAGTACGTACTAGCAGTAGCGGCTGGTGGTCAAAATAATAAGTGTGCTACAATCTCTATATAAGTCTACTGTATACACTTATATGTATTTATCTTAATTTGAGACTGGCCTAGTGACGAAATATGGAGTCCATATGACGTTCCTTCCTACTGCAGAACTATTGCAGTTAATGGTTCACCGCAACCTATGTACTAGCGAAGAAAGTAACAGATTAACCAGACGAGATGGAAAGGAAGAAGAACCGAAATGAAGAAAAGAAGTGGAGGAAGAAAAAATAATGAAGAAAAAAGAGAAAAATTTAGTGTACTAATGAATAAGTGAAAGAAAAATTAAAAGAAGAGAAACTGGGTATAACTAAAGACAGGAAGAAGCAAAGATAGAAGGAAAGAATAAGACATTAGTAAGAAAGGAAATAAAGAAAAACGAAGATAAATAAACGATAATAGAAAAGAGAGAAAGAAAGGAAGATAATGAAAAAAGAGAAGCTGAAAAGAAATGGGGGAAGTAACGAGAGAAAAATATAAAATACAGGATGTAGGAAGGAAACAAAAGAGACGGGACGGAATGGGGAAAGAAAACAAAAACGAAGACAGCAAGCAATGGAGAAAGAAAACAAAACGAATACAGCGAGGAATGTGGATAGAAAACTAAAAGAAGATAGCAAGGAATAGCGAAAGGAAACAAAAATAAAGACAACAAGGAATGTGGAAAGAAAACAGTAAAGAAAGCAAAGAATAGGGAAAGAATACAAAGAAGACAGAAAGAAATTGAAAAAAAGAAAAAAGAAGACAGCAAAGAATGGAAAAATAAAACAAAAGAGAAGAAATCAAAGAATAGGAAAAAACAAAAAAGGAGAAATAAAAAATGGAAAAGAAAAGAACAAAAAAGAGGACAGCGAGGAATGGGGAAAGAAAACAAAGAAGACAGCATAGAATAGAGAAAGGAAACAAAAATAAAGACAGCAAGGAATGCGGAAAGAAAACAGTAAAGAAAGCAAAGAATAGGGAAAGAAAATAAAGAACACAGCAAGGAATTGAAAAAAAGAAGAAAAGAAGACAGCAAAAAATGGAAAAATAAAACAAAAAAGAGAAGAAATCAAAGAATAGGAAAAAAACAATAAAGAAGAAATAAAAAAAAGGAAAAGAAAAAAAAAACAAAAAAGAGAACAGCAAAGAATAGGGAAAGAAAACAAATAAGACAGCAAAGAATGAGGAAGAAACATAAAAAGAAGACAGCAAAGAATGGAGAAATAAAACAAAAAAGAAGAAATCAAAGAATAAGGAAAAACAAAATAAAAAAGAAGTCAGCATGAAATAGGAAAAGGAAAGTAAAAAGACGAAAGGACGTAATAGTAAAAAAAAACGAGAAAAGCAAAGACTAGGGAAAGAAAACGAAAAGAAGACAGGAAGTAATGGTGAAAAGAAAAACAAAAAGAAACACAAATAAAAGATAGAGAACGATGAAACAAAAAATAACAGACAGAAATGAATTCGAAATAGAGAAGGTAAGAAGAAAAAAGAAACGTAAGATGAAGCAAGGAAAGAAGAAAAGTACTGTATGAACACATTACGGATTTAAGACAAAAGGGTAGAAGACTAAGGAAGAGTCTGTAGGTACATTATATATTTTGTCTTAATTTTGGAGGCGTTGTCATTTCTTTAGCTTGCCTTGTCAGCGGTAATTTTTCAAGTTATTTCCAGTCCCAAAAAATCATCGAAACGTGCAGAAGCAATGAAATTACTTCCAAAGTTTATAAGAGCAGAAAGCCCTAGGGAATTTATGCAACTCGAAATTCATCCCTTTAAGCACATCTGTACAAGTAGAAGCCCGCATCTATGAAATGTAGTTCACTGTAATCTTCCCATCTGAGTCTGAATGAAGCCTTCCTCTCTGTTACGGATCTTCACATAAATCTGTCGATCCCATTCAGACGGTGCAACCACATCTATGGAATCCACTGCAATGTTAACATTTCATTTTATGGCTTGACTTTCTATTCTTCTAACCGCTATTCTGCAGACGCTGCGAATTTCGTTTCTTCTTAATTTCCGTGGACATCTTGGCTGTATTTAAAACTGCCAATAACATTTTACAGTGGTTGTTACGTAATAGTCTCATTTTTACTGAATATTATCCGTCAATTTCTAATCATTTCACGTTAATGAAATGTGCATTCTTGATAAGATCGACGTATCTTATAATTATTACTTTAATACCTTCATATTAATTAAGTCTGCACTGTAAATAAGATCCCGTATTTTCTAACCATTTTAATAGCTTCAAATTGATGCAGCCTACATTATAGATAAGATCTCCGTATCTTATAATCACTTTAATAGCTTCGTATTCTGGAGCCTGCATTCTAGATAAGATCTCCTATGTTACACTTTAATAATTTCATACCATTGAAATTTGCATTCTAGATAAGATCGCCTTATCTTATATCTTTAATAGTTTCATATTGATCAAGTCTGCATTTTATGTGCGATCTTGTTTTGTAATCACTTCAGTATCTTCATATTAATGAAGTCTGCATTCTAGATAGGATCTCTGTATTTTAATAATTACTCTAATAGCTTCGTATTGAAGAAGTCTGCATTTTATATTAAATCTTCTCGTCTTATAATCACTTCAGTAACTTCATATTAATGAAGTCTGTATTCTAGATAAGATCTCTGTATTTTAATAATTACTCTAATAGCTTCGTATTGAAGAAGTCTGCATTTTACATTAAATCTTCTCGTCTTATAATCACTTCAGTATCTTCATATTAATGAAGTCTGCATTCTAGATAGGATCTCTGTATTTTAATAATTACTCTGATAACTTCGTATTGAAGAAGTCTGCATTTTATATTAAATCTTCTCGTCTTATAATCACTTCAGTAACTTCATATTAATGAAGTCTGCATTCTAGATAAGATCTCTCTATTTTAATAATTACTCTAATAGCTTCGTATTGAAGAAGTCTGCATTTTATATTAAATCTTCTCGTCTTATAATCACTTCAGTAACTTCATATTAATGAAGTCTGCATTCTAGATAAGATCTCTGTATTTTAATAATTACTCTAATAGCTTCGTATTGAAGAAGTCTGCATTTTATATTAAATCTTCTCGTCTTATAATCACTTCAGTAACTTCATATTAATGAAGTCTGCATTCTAGATAAGATCTCTGTATTTTAATAATTACTCTAATAACTTCGTATTGAAGAAGTCTGCATTTTATATTAAATCTTCTCGTCTTATAATCACTTCAGTAACTTCATATTAATGAAGTCTGCATTCTAGATAAGATCTCTGTATTTTAATAATTACTCTAATAGCTTCGTATTGAAGAAGTCTGCATTTTACATTAAATCTTCTCGTCTTATAATCACTTCAGTATCTTCATATTAATGAAGTCTGCATTCTAGATAGGATCTCTGTATTTTAATAATTACTCTAATAACTTCGTATTGAAGAAGTCTGCATTTTATATTAAATCTTCTCGTCTTATAATCACTTCAGTAACTTCATATTAATGAAGTCTGAATTCTAGATAAGATCTCTCTATTTTAATAATTACTCTAATAGCTTCGTATTGAAGAAGTCTGCATTTTATATTAAATCTTCTCGTCTTATAATCACTTCAGTAACTTCATATTAATGAAGTCTGAATTCTAGATAAGATCTCTCTATTTTAATAATTACTCTAATAGCTTCGTATTGAAGAAGTCTGCATTTTGTATTAAATCTTCTCGTCTTATAATCACTTCAGTAACTTCATATTAATGAAGTCTGCATTCTAGATAAGATCTCTGTATTTTAATAATTACTCTAATAACTTCGTATTGAAGAAGTCTGCATTTTATATTAAATCTTCTCGTCTTATAATCACTTCAGTAACTTCATATTAATGAAGTCTGCATTCTAGATAAGATCTCTCTATTTTAATAATTACTCTAATAGCTTCGTATTGAAGAAGTCTGCATTTTATATTAAATCTTCTCGTCTTATAATCACTTCAGTAACTTCACATTAATGAAGTCTGCATTCTAGATAAGATCTCTGTATTTTAATAATTACTCTAATAACTTCGTATTGAAGAAGTCTGCATTTTATATTAAATCTTCTCGTCTTATAATCACTTCAGTAACTTCATATTAATGAAGTCTGCATTCTAGATAAGATCTCTGTATTTTAATAATTACTCTAATAACTTCGTATTGAAGAAGTCTGCATTTTATATTAAATCTTCTCGTCTTATAATCACTTCAGTAACTTCATATTAATGAAGTCTGCATTCTAGATAAGATCTCTCTATTTTAATAATTACTCTAATAACTTCGTATTGAAGAAGTCTGCATTTTATATTAAATCTTCTCATCTTATAATCACTTCAGTATCTTCATATTAATGAAGTCTGCATTCTAGATAAGATCTCTGTATTTTAATAATTACTCTAATAGCTTCGTATTGAAGAAGTCTGCATTTTATATTAAATCTTCTCGTCTTATAATCACTTCAGTAACTTCATATTAATGAAGTCTACAGTACATTCTAGGTAAGATCTCCGTATCTTATATTTAATTTATTTCCTTCATATTGATGAAATCTGTATTTTAGACAAGATCATCTATATTTTAGATAAGTTATTCTTCATAATAATATTTTTAAATGCCACTGTTTCATTTTAAATCCAGAAATGAAGATTTTTTGCAGAAGCAATCAATTTTCGCGAAAAATTTACTGCCATAAGTCAGTCAAATTTATCACTAATAACAATAAACCTGGCCCTGGTTATATCCCAGATCACATATAGATTGCTCATTCCTATGTTAAAATCGGTTGCACTTTGAAGAGAACAAACGCCAGGATCGCCACCCGTCCACCGTAAACGAACACGAGATGGCAGTACAGTCGCTAATGCAATTCAAATGGGAGTTATGACGTGACTCTTTATGTAACAACTAGATGGCAGCATAGTAAACCTGACAAAAGTTGTTACCGTCAAAGCCTATAATGCCAAGCAATCTGAGTATATACAATCTAGGGTTATATGCAATGCATCATTTTGGGGATGAAGACTGCAACAGTGAAAAATTTTAATAAATGGATTTTCTAGTTCATTTTGCAGTAGCCAATTCGACAACACTGCTCTCGGACTGTGGATATGAGGGAGAAGAGCCAAAACGTTAGGAATATCTTTGAAGCAAGTATTTCAATAGCTGATACTTTATTTAGTACCAGTATCATGAATTACGGAAATCTATGTTGTCAACATTTAGGAGGACGTTTACAGGAGAAAACAAGAGCCGATATAACAGAAAAGAAGACAAATATTCGCTATAATTAGTATCCGGAAATACTTTATTTTGTAACTATATTTAGAGCAATTAATTACTCTACCCCTGACGGGAAATAGCTAGTAATTTGCTAGTTTTGTTCAAAGAGCCGTGCAGCTCGGTTATCAACATTTAAGCGTAATTTGTTACAGCTTCCTTAGAGCAAACTTCATTTGAAATTTCAATTATCCTCGTAGCCTGGTTATTAGGGCTGATTGGCGGCAGTGTTTCCACCTCATTTGCCGTACAGGCCTGTCCCATGTAAGTTAGTGAGAGCTTAATTCTGCATCTGATTCCGCTCTAATTGTTTACCAATTACGTGCAGGACAGCTTACATCATTAATGAAGTTGCAGGCTAAAACAGAATTACTCCTAACGGAATAACATCCACTGTTACAATTACACTACAAAAATCTACGCTGATTAATGTGAGTGATTCTGGGAAAATTCCAGGCCGGCAACCCCCAACGGGCCACGTTATTGTGCAAACTGCAAATCCCTCCATTTGCACACTTTGTTCGTAGCTTTCCAGTTTTTTGCTCATAATTTACTTACGAAGACGGCTCGTTCTGGATTCTCTAGTGGCTACCGTGCGTGACTCTTGAACCAAGTATCCAGGGTTCAAACCTGACTGAGGGCGATCAAAACCTCCCTCTTTTAGATGAGGGTATCGAAGTCAGCACTGCAGGACAAAAGTAATTTATTATCATCTCTCAAATTGACTGAGCATATTGTGAATTAAATCAATGGCTTTCAAAAACACGCTTTTCTCTCGAAAAGGAAGTAAAAACGAGCAAAACTGTATTAACTTTTGTTTGAAATATATCAAAGAATAACCCCCTGAAATTAATGATATTACTTACGGTTCAATCAGTATAAAAAGTACAAAAAATTACCAGAATAAAGTCCCTCTGTTAAGCCACATCGTCTGCATAAAAATAATTTTGAACTGAAATACCTTGAAAACTTGTTACATAAATTTAAATGTAAATTTTAAATCTTACTTATTTACCTAGAAATCGTATTGTGGTCAGTCTTGTAGAGCTATATTTTAGCTGTTGACAACTGAATTAAGCAGGAAATTCTGGATTCTGACAAAGCTAATAGCCACTATTTCGATTAATTAAATTATGCACCTAAATTAATGTTTCAACACTGAAATTTATTTGATCGTAATAAACAATAAAGGATTTTGTGTATAATAATTTGCAAATATGTATCAGCTATGTACAGTAGTGGCAAAAAAAAACCGGACCGACCCTTGTAGCTGATTTCAGAGCCTTGTTCACTCCAGAGCACGATAGAGTGGTAACTAAGACTTTAGTGGTTCGAATCTTGCCTGGGAAGGAAACTTTATTTTTGGTCCTTATTCAAATTTATTCCCAGTACTTTTCGATTGCAGCGATATTTTACTACTTAATTAACTTATTATTCCCAGAACGTGAGTTTTACCAGCAATCGAAGAGTATTGGGAATAAATTTGAATAAGGAACAAAAAAGTTTCCTTCCAGGCAGTATTCGAACCACGAAAGTCTTAGTTACAAGTCTAACGTGCTCTGGAGTGAACAAGGCTCTGAAATCAGCTACAAGGGTCGGTCCGGTTTTTTTTTTGCCACTACTGTATACTGAGAAAAAATTGCCCATTTTCTTAATTTTTCAGTGCTTAACCGTTTGTAGGGCCAAGACTTACGAAAACAATTTTTTTGTACCTGTAAATGATTAAAATGGCAAAAATTATGAGATGTCTTGGAAATTAAGAATAAAATATTAGTCTGAATTTTTGGACAAACCAGAGGTTATAAATGTAAACAAAAAGAACAAGGTATTGACACAAAACGAATTAACTTCATCACCCTTTCGTACAAATGCATGCTCTAGGGCTCAAACTGGACCTTAAGAACCACGTAACAAATGCAAGTGAAGGAATTTTGAAAACATTTTATTAAAAATTTTTAAAAACTATAAAATATCACTTACAAATATTTAAAAAAATAAATTAAAAATAAATCATATTTCATACAAAAATTAATATATAAAATTTCCACACTCGGAACTGTTCACTAAGCTATGTTACACGCTCATCCTGTACAGGACCTAAGAGTTATATCGCCCTTTCAACTGAATCACCTTCGGACGATTTTGAACCCGTGAACTTCAGCTCCAACTGCTAGCATGGTAGCTGCAAGAAGACAGAACCCACCGGAAAACGAACTCTGGTCCCTCTTAGTCAGAGGCTATCGGAGACTGATCTGCGACTGACCTTGTTGCATGCAACTGCTTAAAAAAATTGACCCCTCTTGTAATGAGAAGAGCGTATTCAATGGACGACAATTTAATTAGCAAAGTGAGGCCTGTTTTTCCATACAAAGGCATGCAGTCAGTCACACGAGTGCGCGCCGAGTGGAATTACAACGGCGAGACTGCGCGCGCACTCAAGATCGACTTCGTTAATTTCAATCTGCGGTCACAGTCAGGGAGCGCGAGAGAGGTCGTGTGAGGAGTGCTTGACCTCCGTGAGCGTTTTGGAAATCTCCGCTTCAGAGACAAAACACTCACTTTTAAACGAGGTTGAAACCGTCACCACCACAAAACACAATTGATGTCATCATCATCATCATCATCATCATCATCATCATCATCATCATCATCATCATCATCATCATCATCATCATCATCATCAATCAGATGACCTGGTTGCTTTCTATTAATTCTGTTACCTTGCTATTTTTATTCGCAGACTTTTTTCTTATAATTTTTCATCTCGGTTGTTTAACAATTCCGTACTAATTGCAACGTTATCTAGCATGGATAGAACTGGTAATGACCAGCGTTGGAAGTTAATGACCTACAAATCACAGAAAAATGATCTTAAATTTTGGAAAATATGACATTAAAATAAAAAGAAGAGCATGATATTAATAGTAAAATGCAGTGAAAGCCCGATATAGCGCGGTCCGATTTACCGCGAATTCGTATTTAACGTGGGGAAAGTATGTCCCCCAGTAAAAAACATAAAATATGCAATACATTTAGTGGAAAATGTACAATACATTTAGTGGAAAATATGCAATACATAAACGGTCTTACTAACAAACCGTGTATAGTTTTTATACGAGACTTATGCAGAGTTGAGACAGAAAACGTTACTAATAAACCGTGAATAAGCTATGGACGTATAAACATGCTGTAACTATACAATGGGAATTGCTTTGCAGTAGTTATATACACGAAACTCCTTGTTTAAGCGTTGTATATAGAGAAAAATGGCCGCCCCTCTAACAGCTGTTCGTATCGGCTGTCATTTTATACTGATGGTTGCCTTGTAACCACAGAAGAACAAACCTAAGAGCACATAATAATAAGAATAATATTGCTGTAGCTTGTACTCTTTGACCAAAATATAGTGTGGTAATCGATCAGAGCCAATTGTACTATCGATACTTAACGCGGCACACTAGAGCACTCTACCGGATGCAATAGAGAACCTCAGATATTCTATTAGCTTTCGTAACGAAGTAATGACGAAACTATGACGTAGCTGTGTAACAGTTATACTGTTATACACGACGTATGTAGTGATTACTAGTAAGGAATTTACACACGACTTATAAACGAGCTACTCATTGTATAAGTATAAGACAGTTAAACGTTTGTATATAGAGTTTTTATTAGTAAGACCGTTAGTGAAAATGAATCTAAAAAAATCAATGTAAAAGTTACTACATAAAGCGTTTCTGCAGTATAACGTGCTGCATCAGCAGGTATATGCACAACCCTTAGTGGACAATGACTTTTTCTTCGGGGCTGTAAAACTGAATTCCAAGGGATTTTGCAGGCATAACCGAGAACAATTAGTGCCTCAAAAAGTCATGAATGCATTTTGAAATTGACAGGAGCGAGTCGTTTCAAAGTGCGTAACCGATGAAGATGCGGTATCATAAATATTATACGGAATGGAAAGGGTGGTGAAAATGAAAAACAAAAAAGACGATGAAGATGGCGGTGATGAAAATGTTGTAGAAGAGAAAGACAATATTCCAAGTGTTACTGAAGCCAGTGGCGGTTCCTCGGGGGAGGGAAGGGAGGAACGTCCTCCTCACATTTTTCTTCTTTTGAAAGTAAATACCAAATTAAATATGTGCCTTTAAATTCGAGGAAGATTCGATAATTTTTAAGTTCACAGCTGTAAGAAAACCTCGGTTGATCGAGTTTTAAACCACGCGCACTCATGTGCTGCTAGAAAAGTGTGAGAAGGATGCGAGATTGTTTGTGTGGAGGAAAGTCAGTCCATTCCCCCTTTACTGCAGTTAACACACATAGACAAAAGCGCGCAAGCGGCCAGAGAAAGAAGCAGAGTTTTAAAGCAAGTAAATGAACGGAGAGGGAGGAGATCCTCCTCTGAATCAGCGCATGGGCGGGAAATAGAAACCGACTGGTCGTGCAGCAAGCTCGCTACCGCTGCCATCTAACGATGCTGCATTCAACCAGACTATAACACATCTAGGAGGAGACACAATAAAAACAGTTTTAACGCAAAGCTATGAAAGACACCATATAAACTTTTTTAAAAATTACAAATCAAAATATATTAAGCTTATTCATTCCACTTTATATAAGCTATATTCATGGCTTGAAACTTTCGAGGATATCTGGAAGTTGAAGTTGGATTTATATAAAACAAAGGGGAAGTAGTTCTAGTTAGTATCGCAGATCTTTTTGGCCTCCGAAATTCACTTCCATTCATTGCCTACTAGACAGGACAACAGCCAAGTTGTCAGTTTTGTACAAATATATCTCAAATTGAAGGTACTGCAAACTACATTATTTTTAACATAAAAAATTGATCGGCCACCGGCAGCTTTGAACAATAATGGTAGTATGACTTTACAAGAGCTGATATTCTTCAAAAGCATATGATGCTGAACTTGTAAAATGTACATGTGGCAACACAGACCACGTAGGTGGGTGCAGTGTTCTCGCTTTCCTAACAGATTATTTCTCATTCCAATTTCCGTAAAACGGTTCCTGTTACGTGTTAGTAGCTGGTCTCTTCCAACACGTGTGATGCTGTAGTGTGCGTGAAAAATGCTGCGAGGTTGTGAATTTCCTTGTAATTGTTAATTTGTGCAATTATTCAACAATGAATGGAAGTGAAAACATATTATATTTTGGACAATTTAGGAAACTCCGTTTACAAAAACAGATTATTGCTATACAAAAGGGAAGGCCAACCCTAACACTACCTGGTCTTACATGTAAGCATGTAGGCTAATTTGTAGCCTGTTTCTCTTAAGAAGGTGTCATTTTGCGCTGTTAACTTCTTTCCTCCTCTTAAGAAATATGCAGGAGCCGCCACTGACTGAAGTGATATCTCATCTAAAATGTAATGTCTTGGTTCCAAAGACAAAGTGAATCAAACAGTGTTCGTCTCCTCCAACTATCTAATATAAAACAATACAGGGAGAAGAAACGCAGTGGCTTAATGTGCCAAACAAAACTTACGGACTTTTTATGTCAGTGTAAAATCAGGACAGTTTATAAACAGCGAAATGAACTATTCCTAAAAACAATACAATAACAAGTTTTATGGGATAAATGCATAACTGTCGAGTGTCCAGTTTATATTGCAGTACGTATTGCATTATTTAAATTCATGTCTAGAGTTATAATACATTAAATTATCGGCTTTACCATTTCCATGTCCCTTGTCATTTCCTTAACACATGGCCTATAATCACTTCTGATATATCGCGGTTCAGCTATAACTCGGGGGTAAAGTATGTCCCCCAACAGCCGTGGTATATCGGGCTTTTACTGTATAAACAAAATAGTATACTTCCATGTGTTGAAAATACACTGTCACCAAATTAGTCACTAACTATTGCAAAAAAAAAAAAAAAAAAACTTTGTTCCCTTTGTTTTACGTTCGAAATGTTTAAGTTTCACTTGTTTCATACAATATTCTGACTGCGGGCACTGCGGCTGCAGTATTTGTTCTATTGTGTTGAATGGGAAGAAGCACGTAACACACGTGATGAGAAGTTAAGGCTCATGCAACCATAAGGAAAATTCTTGTAAGACGCAATCCAATTGCGTAAGCAATCTGCAGCAGGTTCTCGAATATAGACTACAGTAAAAATGTTCGTTCATAAGCAGAAAAAGGCAAAGATGCAACAAAAATTAGATCATTTCCTAAAAAATTATAAGCATTCGTCGTTGTTGTTTTTTAATGCCAGGTGTTTGACAATAAAGTCTTTTGACCTCTTGCACTCCAATATTTTTCAAAGATATTATCATGGTCAGCCACTGAAGCACATATTTTGAGATGTTCTGAATCCATTTCTTGATTTGAGTTGCACAATGGGCAGTTAGGGGACTGATATATTTCAATTCTATGCAGGTGTTTGGCCAAGCAATCATGGCCTGTTGCCAATCTAAATGCAGCTACAGACGATTTTCGTGGTAAATCGGGAATTAACTGTGGATTATGATGCAGAGAGTTCCATTTTTTCCCTTGTGATGGTGTAAGAAAATTTTGTTTGTTGAAGTCTAAGTATGTAGATTTAATAAATCTTTTCACAGAGTAATATGTAGATTTAGTAACAGGTCTGTAAGTAGCAGTGCTGCCCTTCTTTGCTAAAGCATCCGCATTCTCGTTTCCCAGGATTCCACATACAATTCTTTTATTGAGCGATATTAATTGAAAGAGCATTTTAGTTATTTCTGCTGTTTGAGATGAAGGTGTGTGTTTAGAGACTATTGATAGAATAGCTGCTTTGGAGTCTGACAATATAACTGCACTTTTAAATTTATTGATGTGCCATAGAAGATTCCTGAGACTTTCCCTTATTGCAATGATTTCTCCATCAAAACTTGTTCTTCCATAGCCAAGAGATCTATAAAGTGAGAAGAGACAGCACGTAACACCTGCACCGGCACCTTGTTCTCTGGAGATCAAGGATCCGTCGGTGTGTAAATGAAGCCAGTTTTGTGAAGGGTACATAATATTAATTGTCTCTAAAGACAATTGTTTCATTACTTCTGATTTTAGTATTTCTTCTGTTAAATTTAGATTATACTCTATATTTAATAGAGTTAAAGGGTTTGGCTTAATTTGTAAGTTTTCTTTTAAATTCGGGATGTTGATTTTCTGTTTTAATTCTTGAACCACGAATATGAAACTTTTTAGAGTTTTTAATCTACAGAGAGGACATTCGTGCTGCTACAATAAACGTGATAATATTAATTTACTACAGCATAGGTGGCATGTTTTAATGGCTGAAGTTTTATTAGATTTTTAGGGTATCAATTCCGGGCCTCCCTGATTGAAATCCGGCGTCTTTCAACGCTGCGTGTGAAACATTGCGGGTGGCTCGTTGAGGGCTGAGCGATCGCTTCCAGGTGGCGAAATGAACGACTGCCAAAGTTCAGAAAGGGCTCACCCAACGCCCAAATGAGAATGTCCGATAGGTTACGAGGCACGATAGGTCAACCCGACCTGCCCGCCGAGCTGCCACGCCGGTTCGATAACAGCACGGGGGCGCTGCGTGAGTGGGGGGGGGGGACTTGTTAATACAATAAAGGGGATGGAAGCTGAGTTGGAGCATTATGAAGACGTGTCGAGCTCATAAACAACCCCGCTAAACTGGTAATAAAGGAATTAATGTTGCATGCTGTTCAGATTGGGATAAATTCCTGAAACATCCAGGCGCCTTGCTGTACATAAAAATGTATTCCGTACGTGACACGACAAGGTAGTTCTGAAGTACATTATGCACTTCATCAATAACCACACGGTTTATATTTACACTTGTTTTGTCTTTATTGTTTTGAATAAACTTTATTTATTCAGCTTCCTCCATGTGGAGGTTGCCTAAGAGATACAGCTTATCATCAAGGAGCGGATTCCTATGTAATTAAATATTCTTTTGCGTGTGATAAAACACAATTAACAAAGTTAAAAATTCCGAACATGAAGTTTCAAGTTTAAAACCAGAATTTTATTTCACATAAAAACAAATATTTTCACAAAAAAATTATGTAAATACATATTTTCAGGAAATCTATTATAAACACATAAATCTTGGAGTTTTTTTACTTAAATATTTTTTTACAAGAAATTTTACATATTTTAAAACTAAATCAATTATATCACTCAGAAGTACGTTATCTTTTTAGGAATTCTTGGTTGCTACGTGTTTCTAAGCGCTGTGTGGTGTATCCGTGATCCATTTTCGTAATAGTATCGCCTCAAGTTCTGAGAACTGCTAGGCAGCATATCAGTGTTATTATTAGAGAATAAATTAATATGGACAAGGAGGAAAGATCTTGCAACACATAATTAGGAATGTTTATTGTTGCTGAATATGATTTCATTCCACGCCTTGTTTGTGAAACACAACAGATAAGAGCTCGGGTATGGACATTATTTAATTTAAACAAAAATCTCGCCTCTCGCTCATGTCTACCAAGTAAGGCAATATATCTTCTTCTGATTCACTGTTATCGGGCTTCGTCAATCGATATCCTTCAAGATATACTGAAAGATGGTTGTTTAAGAAACGATTTGGCTTTACTACTAGCAAATCGAATTTTTTTGTGTGACAAAAAAAAAAACTCGAAACATCCAAAAACCTCTTGTCTGAAACAGGGAGGTGCGTGCCGTGGAAATTAAACTAGACTCGCTACCAGGTTCAGAAGTACAAGTACTAAGGGACAAATTCCAGAATGTGTTTGGGAAAAACAGTGGATATAAAAAAATGTGTAAAGTTACTCAAGTATTGGAGGGTGTGCCTGTAGGTGAATTTGACGGTGTTTGTGTTCGTGACATTTCTCTCTTTAAATATGCACGTCTGACGTCCTGTGATGTGGAAAGATCGTTTTCACAGTATAAGTCGTTGTTCAGATATAATCGGCATATATTTTTGTGATGGAGAATTTGGAGGTGACCTTTGTTGTTCACTGCAATTCTCGGCGAACTACTAGCACTCAAGTGTGGTTGGTGAGTATCTAGTAACTTTTTTTTTCTTTCCAAGCTAAGTAAGGTATTTTTGTCATATTAATTTTTTTTTTTATTTTTAGCAAATATTTTCGTACTTTTTAGCACATAAAATAGTAATATGCGTTACAAGAGCGGTATGTTGACGTTTTCATGTTCGAGGAAAAGAATGAAAAAGTGAAACGTAGTTGAGCTTTTTTAATTTCCGAGAACATGAAAACAAACATACCGCTCGTGTATCGTACATTATTTTGTGCGAAGATCGTTTATTACATACCTGAAAGAGGAATTTCTAATTAGTTGCAATGAAATCTCCATCTTGGTTTCTGTTCAATGACGGCAACTTTGGAAAACAAATATATCTATCTTCAACATTGTTTCTATAAAATGTTTTCTGTGTTTACTATACTGCAGCAGGCCGTGATATACGTCTGTCTTTTTTTCCCCCCCAGTCTATGATGAGTCTGGAATCTTGTTGATTTTTTCACGGCTTCCTTAATGTTACTTGCATTACAAATGCAGAAACTTTTGTGGTGTTGTAGAGTTTACTTGATTTTGCAAATATTGAAAAACAATAATTAACAGTGCAATTTAGGTGAAATTGCAGTGGTAAGTTTCCAGTTTATAATTATTACTATATTGAACGTCTTTAAAAATAATATGTTAAAAGCCTAAAGCAGTAAAATGAATATGATGCTTAAGCGGTAAGAATAGGGAAATTGTTATGTGTGTTACGTTGGGAATACTGAATGTGGTATTTCACACTTACCGCGTATTGGTTGTGTGCGGAAAGCAAGCAAATACGCACGATCTCGCACAAAATAATTATATTTACATTTTTTTAGCACATAAAAATCCGCTCCCTACTTATCATATATGCTGTCCTGGGTCCGTCTCAAAGAGCGAAGAACTATTCACTCTCTCACTTTACTCTTCAATATTCTTCAAACCTCTAACCCTAGCTACCTAGCTTCTCGTTTTCAACATTTGTCCTCATATCACGAAATAGATACTCGCTCACAACACCATATCACACTCTCCATTCCTAAACACAGAACATCCCTCTACTCTTCATCTTTCACCGTCTCTGCAGCTCATCTCTGGAACTCTCTACCACAACATGTCAGAGACTGTCGGACATTGTATAGTTTCAAAAATAAATTAAAATTGCACTTTTTGAATTAGATTCCTTTCAGTTATAAGCCCTTTTTTCTGCGATAGTTTTGTAAAAATATAGGCTATATATTTCTTTCCTTGCTTTCCTCTTTTTGTTCTCTTTATCAGCCGATGAATTTATTATCATAGCGTTTTTATCGTGAATTTTATTTAATTTTCGTATTTCTTTTCTTTTTTATTATCATTTTATTATATTCCATTTTGATATATTCTTCCTTACGTTCTTCCATATTAACCATTTGTACTAAATGAGTTGCTTTCACTATATTCCAATGTATTTTACTTTCTTTCTTTTTCTATTATGGTATTATTTTCATGTTGTTTAGTGTCGATTTTATTATGCTATTATTATTATTATTATTATCATTATTATTATTTTTATTATTATTATTATTTTGTAATATGTTAGTATTCTGTTCTTTAACTTTTGTTAAATTTTAACTGCTTGTACAGCATACTTTGTGACCTGGTAGAGTGTAAGAGAACGCCCTATGGCCTTAACTCTGCCAGTATAAATAAAGAATTATTTTTAGTATTATTATTATTATTATTATTATTATTATTATTATTATTATTATTATTATTATTGTGTTTTTTTCTTTAGTATTAATCGACTCTAGAAATGTCACATTTCTTAAAAATTTTGGTAAATAATGTTTTTGTCTCATCTGGAAGCTCATTTCTTCTAGTTTTTAAAAATATATAGGCTAACTTGTACCCATTGTCTCAATAATTTCGTAATTATTTCGGCATTTATAATACGGGATGGGCAAAATAAAACTGGCCCGCGGAAAATATATATGAAATATATAAATTTATATGTATAAGACTGACGTGGAAATGACCCTGACAATGCAGCACATCGTGATTTCGATGCAACAATGGGTTGCTGTCACATGTCCGCGCATGTGCATCTCCCGCATGCTGTGTCCCGAGCTTCGCTGTGTCATTACGTTGCAGATTTTCCGGGCTAGTTTTATTTTGCCTACCCTGTATAAGCGCACTATAGTTTCCAAACCTTACACCATCTTCAGTGTCTATTTTCTCCTATTTCACATTTTCCGACATAAAATAGACTTCCAATTGGACAAAAGACTTCATTGAGGTACCAAACTGAAACTTACGCATGTGGCTATGTTGTAAACCAAAATTATGATTTTCAATCGATTATAATTGTCTTATTCAATAAATAAAAAGATATATGTTATTTTGAGTGTACATAAAATATGAATGAGTATTTAATGAAAACAGTTTTGTTTTATAAGGACGTACATTCTTTATTATTTTTAATTACGTAAAAAGTAAAAAAAAAAAAAAAAAAAAAAAATCAGCAGATAATGTGAATATTAAATAAGCTTCATGGCATTAAATTTAGACTTAAAGAGGTTATAGCGTAATAAAGAATATTAAAAACCAAACAATTTGTGTAATTAATTCATTGAATACTTTACATTTTGATTTACAGTAATTTCATCGAAATAATGTGAAGTAACTAGATCATCAGCTAAACAGAACATTGAGTCAGTCCGCAAGACGGAAGAGCTTTGCATACTGTCTACAGCGCCAGGCGTTGAGAAGCAATAAATTATTTCCTATAGAGCAGTGGTCGTCAGCACTCGCTGAAATGTCAAAGGGTAAGCGGAGCCGTCCCGTGTGTCCCGTCGTGCAGCAGGAAGAGGTAGAGAGCATACCCCCTAGCAGCTACGAGTGCACCATGGTGCACAGTGTTCTCCGCGGGTAAGCGACGCTAGCCCCAGGGTGCTCTGTGCTGACGACCGCTGCTATAGAGCATATGACGTTAAGAAAAAAGCATTGGTTTTATAGGCCTTCTAGTACAGTGTAGAAGCGTTTCTATGGCAACTGGTAATTTGTTGGAAGAGCCCCATATGCTCAATGCTTTTTTCTTAACTTGCAATTCTCTATAACCGGTTGGACAGGACTCTAGTCCAAACACATAATGCTCAACAAGTTTTATCCATCACCAAATATGGTATTATGAGAAGAAATTACAATACCATACAATTCACAGATCTTTTAATAGTTCAATTAAAAAGACAGCGTTTAGATCAGTCTTATGTTATCATTTGTACTAAAAATAATTTTGTTTGCAACGTGCATCAAGGAAAAGTCCTGCATGTTAATTACAGTAGAACCTCTATTATCCGTGGTAATGAAGGGGATGGACTGAACGGTTGATCGAAAAAATCGGATAGTCCGTACCATGAACAATTTTGTAATTTTCTCCATGCTCTTGTATTTAACTCTCTATGTAGAGCTTAATCTCAGACGATTCTAACCGGCGTCGGGGTTGTATCCGGTGTGGCTTAGTGGATAAAGCATCAGCACGTAGAGCTGAAAACCCGGGTTCAAGTCCCGGCGCCGGAGAGAATTTTTCTCCGTTCCATTATTCTTTCATCGTATGATGACGCAGAATATCTGCATGGAAATATCATATGTACTTCGGTACATTAAAAATAATATATATGGTATGCGTAAATCACTTCGTGATTTAAGACGGCGCTTATTCCGTCGGATCCCGGCCAACTAGTCACTCATATCGAGTGCACCTTAGCACATGTGTGGACTTCGGTCCTGCGTTCATAGACATCTATGACGTAGTGCAGAGGGCGGCCACTAGAGGGAACCCAAGAGTTGGAGCTTAATCTGAGACGATTCTAACCGGCGTCGGGGTTGTATCCGGTGTGGCTTAGTGGATAAAGCATCAGCACGTAGAGCTGAAAACCCGGGTTCAAGTCCCGGCGCCGGAGAGAATTTTTCTCCGTTCCATTACTCTTTCATCGTATGATGACGCAGAATATCTGCATGGAAATATCATATGTACTTCGGTACATTAAAAATAATATATATGATATGCGTAAATCACTTCGTGATTTAAGACGGCGCTTATTCCGTCGGATCCCGGCCAACTAGTCACTCATATCGAGTGCACCTTAGCACATGTGTGGACTTCGGTCCTGCGTTCATAGACATCTATGACGTAGTGCAGAGGGCGGCCACTAGAGGGAGCCCAAGAGTTGGAGCTTAATCTGAGACGATTCTAACCGGCGTCGGAGTTGTATCCGGTGTGGCTTAGTGGATAAAGCATCAGCATGTAGAGCTGAAAACCCGGGTTCAAGTCCCGGCGCCGGAGAGAATTTTTCTCCGTTCCATTACCCTTTCATCTCTATGTAGAGGATCAGAAGTTCACTAATTTAAGACTGGTTGTCAACGACGGGTTTTTAAGAGACTAGAAAGCCCTTCGTAATGACTGTCTCAGGAAAGATAGGAATAAAAGAGTTGCAGATTTACGTACTTTTTACACTTTATCCTTGTTTTTTTATTAAATCGCGCAGTTAAAATTTAAATCTCATTTTCTGATGCGAGATGAGCCACAGTTTCTCTTTCTCAAACCATTCAATTATTTTCATTTTTTTTTTTTCGATACTTTGCACAACACGTTTTCTGTTAACACCCGTGGAAGGCATTTTATATACAAGTTATATTAAAGAACGACAATACGAACAGTAGACAATGCTGTGTAACATAGAGGCTTGTAATAACACTCTCTAGCAAAAATATATGTAGAACCTACTAATATGATGTACAAAACAGATCTTCATATAAGTTATTTATTTCTGAAGAAGAAAAAAAAAAGAGCAAGAAATGGACAGTCGGATAATCCGCCAATCGGTGAACAGGGTGACGGATAATCGGGGTTCTACTGTATTATATTATGGAAATTGTATGGGACAGAAATCTTTGAGTTAGGTTTAGTAAGTATACTTAAGTTTCTCCTGACATTGCTCCATTAATGTCTCATGAATTCATTACCAAAGCTCGGAACTTGGGGACTTGTGTCGTGTGCATGAGTAAGGTTACAGGTACAGCGTACACAAAGCTCACGCTGCAAGTGCTCAGGGACAGTCGTGTGTACTAAGAAAGTGGTCACAACTAATGACAGGAAGACGGACGAAGAAACTGTTATGTCGAAGCCAATGATATTCAGAGATAATTGAAGGTAAACGGTCTGTTTGAGGAATTAGAAAATACGTGTTATTCCAATGGGTATTATAGAAGTTTGAAAATACGTTTTTTTTTTAATTCTAGATACAGAATTTCGTGGAGAATTCGGAGGAGATACATAATTTTTTTTCGAATGGAAAGTTTATATTTTGTAAGTTGTGCCACACACAAACTAGAGGCTGGAAACGGAATTCATTGAAAGGCATTGCAGTCCCTCAAATTGTAGAAAAATCTGTCCATAGCCATGGATCGAGACGTAGAGGGACCTGCCCTAGTAGTGACACACTAATTGAAAACTATTTTCGAGAAAAATTTAGGATATACTTATCTTTCTCAGATACGAGATCAGCTAGCAACTGCTGAAAATCGAACAGAAAACAGTAACAGTGAAAAAATTCAGTATTTTAAGTCTACTACCGAAAAATCTTCGAATATAGGTAGTCATACACTGTAATAAAATGTACACAGCAGAACAGTAAATTTGATATATTTCTCATGTTTATTTTTATTATATATATGCTATGAAATTACGTGTTTCAACCTACCATAATATTATCAATATGTTGTTGCAGCCAGAAACCGCTTTTGTAGCAGACCTGATAGTACCTCCGTGCTGGAAGCGGGAGTTTGTTGACATTGAAGTCCGGTCGCTTAGTCACGTGCAAAGACACAAGTCCCCAAGTTCCGAGCTTTGTTCATGACCTTATCGTCTATGAAAACTATCTTGTAATTCATAATTCAAGAGGGACATTAAAAAATAATGATTAAGCTGCTATATTGAAATGTAGTTCTTGGCAAGTATTTTAAATAACTAACTACGTTTTTGGAAGGGAGCGCTATCCGCTCCTTGAAAGCAATCACTCCAGTAATCAATAACTTATTTCGCTGAAACTTCACTTAGTTTCAGATTGGTTCTTTATCGATTGATGGAATCTGATTTGATTGCTAGTTACGCATTCCCTTTCCAAATGACAATTACAGGCAAAACGCAAATGCTTTTTGTTACTCTTCTGTAACTTTGTTGTTGATGTAATTATTGCGTTTCAACTCAATTTTGTGTTTCGCTGACTAATAATTCTACACTGTAGTCCATTATCTCCTCGTGGAAAAAAGTGCCGGTCTCGTTAAGTCCGAACTGTCCACTGTAGAACGCCCGCCATTCATTTGCCACTGTCGCGTTTCTCATTGATACAGTTCGTCTGGCTAGTTTCATCACGCCGCTGATTTCGGTGTCTATTACACCAATGCAATTTAGCCTGGCCGCCAGTAACGCTTCACACCAAATCTGCATGTTATGTGCTACTCGTTGTCAAGCCATCAGCACTTTTCAACACATTTATATTTTCATTTCCTTCATTCCGTTACAAGCACACTGAGTGCCATTAAATGATATACCATGATCAAGAGAATTTCAACAATGTCTACTCTTTTACAATTGTCAAACAGGCTATTTTCATGTGATAAACATCAGTAATAGCTGATATTCGTCAAATTGGCGACTGTCAAATGTTTAACGATTGCAAAAGCTTATTCTTCATTCCATAAACATTCATAATATCTGACATTCGTCAAATTCACGATCAAATTCAATGTTTGTTACATGTTTAACGATTGTCAAACAGTTATTTTCATGCGATAAACATCAGTAATATCTGATATTCGTCAAATTGACGACTGTCAAATGTTTAACGATTGGAAAAGCTTATTCTTCATTCCATAAACATTTATAATATCTGACATTCGTCAAATTCACGTCACATGTTTAACGATTGTCAAACAGACTATTTTGATGCGATAAACATCAGTAATATCTGATATTCGTCAAACAGACGACTATCAAATGTTTAACGATTGCAAAAGCGTATTCTTCATTCCATAAACATTTATAATATCTGACATTCGTCAAATTCAAGTCACATGTTTAACGATTGTCAAACAGACTATTTTGATGCGATAAACATCAGTAATATCTGATATTCGTCAACAGACGACTATCAAATGTTTAACGATTGCAAAAGCTATTCTTCATTCCATAAACATTTATAATATCTGACATTCATCAAATTGACGATCAAATTCAATAACTGTCACAAGTTTAACAATTGTCAAACAGGTTATTTTCATGTGATAAACATCAGTAATATTTGATATTCGTCAAATTGGCGACTGTCAAATGTTTAATTGCAAAAGCTTAATCTTCATTCCATAAACATTTATAATATCTGACATTCGTCAAATTGACGATCAAATTCAATGACTGTCACATGTTTAACAATTGTCAAACAGGTTATTTTCATGTGATAAACATCAATAATATCTGATATTCGTCAAATTGGCGACTGTCAAATGTTTAACGATTGCAAAAGCTTATTTTCCATTCCATAAACATTCCTTAAATTGACGATCAAATTCAATGATTGTCACATGTTTAACGATTGTCAAACAGGTTATTTTCATGTGATAAACATCAGTAATATCTGATATTCGTCAAATTGGCGACTGTCAAATGTTTAACGATTGCAAAAGCTTATTCTTAATTCCATAAACATTTATAAATTTGACATTCGTCAAATTGACGATCAAATTCAATGATTGTCACATGTTTAACGATTGTCAAACAGGTTATTTTCATGTGATAAACACCAATAATATCTGATATTCGTCAAATTGACGACTCTGTCAAATGTTTAACGATTGTAAAAGCTTATTTTCCATTCCATAAACATTCCTTGAACCGACGATCAAATTCAATGATTGTCATATGTTTATCGATTGCCAAACAGTTTATTCCCGGTCAATCAACGTTTCTAAATTAGTAAAAATGACAATCAAATTTGATTAATTTCAGACATTTGGCAACTGTCAAACATTTATCTTAATTTCTTTAATGTTAGCAATCTGCCATTCGTCGAACTGATCGGTCTGTCAACTGACTTCATTATTATCCTCAAGGTGATGAAGAAATATTTCACAGTACCGGTACACTATTTTAAAGCTAAAACAGAAAACAAATAGTGACTTTTTTTCTCAATTTTCTTTCAAATTTCGTAATCATTTTAGTAAAATTCAAGAGAATTTTGATGCAGAGGTATTGTGTGTATATTCAGTGTCAAGAAAATATAACATGACTCCCTAATCTTTATGGAAAAAGAAAGTGAATATTATTTAATAAATAATTACAAACCTGTATCACTAAATTGGCTACCAAAACGAGTCATATTGAAAATTCTGGACAGATTAAAAAAAAATAATAAAATTAATACACCAGCTATAGAAATCAGTCTACTTCACACAAATTACTATTGTTTTTCTAAGATTTTACGAAACATGTTTATTTTTTTAATCTCAGTTATTGTTAACTTTCGTAATGAAGTAATGACGAAACTGTGACGTAGCTGTGTAACAATTATACTGTTATATACGACGTATGTAGTGATTAGGAATTTACACACGACTTATAGCCGAGCTATTCATTGTGTAAGTATAAAACAATTGAATGTCTGTATAAGAGTTTTTATTAGTAAGAACGTTATTGTTTTTGCAATATTTAAACGCAACAAATACTTTTGGACCAAAATCTTGATAAAAATTGAGAGCGTGCATATTAATCCTTGTCCTTCCAGAAGTATCTTTGCAAGGAGAATAATTATTGTACTCTCATATTGCGAATGACTCGATAATCGCTGTTACTCAACTGTTGGGAAAATGAGTAATTAGCTACGTTGTACGATCTCTGGGATTGGCAGATTTAATACGAAGCGATTTCTATCTGCGGGATTAATCACGCGATCAAGTGTATGCGAGCAATCACCAACGCCCTCCGGCGACAGAAAGCAATGATATCCCTCGTGGATAGTAAATTGTTCGCTATAGAATTACACGTGCTGTAAAAGCAATGACAAGGTACAGTATTTCACAGTGACAATTAATTTATAACATAAAACGATGATAATAAGCATATCAACTACACATATTAGGCACATACTGTACTTCTTCTGCCTCCAATCTAGTTCACATAATAAGGTAGGTGTCCCTGATATGACCACGCTAAGGTTTGAGAATTTTTCTAGCCGCCATTTTGAAAAAAAAAATGTAAACCACTTTTTTCTTACTCGTTCTCAGTCTAATGGACTTTCTTAAAACAATTTCCTTTCCCCATAAAAATAGCTTTAATTGTCCAAAAAGTCCCAAATTCCAGAAGTCTACCTAGTGGCCATATCAGGAACATGTGCACATGATATGGCCACCCTTGTTCCATGTTCTACAAATCGTGATTGTTTTCAGTTTGATAGCGCAGTTGTGCTAAAATTAAATAATTTTGGTATAAAATGAATAAACATGACACTCAATAATCTTTTTTATAATTCAAAAGCGTACTCAAAACAGGTTTTTCCATTAAAAAAATCAAGTTGTTTTTCTTAAAATACAAAATTTTTGCTTAATTCCAGCTATAAGGCATGCAAATTTATCAGGTGAAAAAAATAAAAGTGAAATGAACTTGATATGGCCATATCAGGAGCAGGTAAGCTTTCACGAAAATCGTTTGATTATGAACAACTCGTAAAAGATACGCCATCAACGACAACACCAATCAACAGAACATTAAAAACTGAATGGAGTACTATGGTTTTCATGAAACAAGTCTTTGAAAAACATGCATAAAACGAAGGAGACTTACCAGAGAAAAAATAAGAAGAGGTCACATGAAAACCGCAAAACAGGCAACTGACGCCATATTGCTCAACCTGACTGGATGGAAAACGATCAAGTAACATACCAGGATGCCCTTTCACTGGATCCTGCTGCAATTTAGCGGATTTTTTTGTTAACTAACTCACAATAGGGGGGGGGGTGGCCATATTAGGAACATGGCCAAAGAGCACCCACCTTAGATAAGGTGAACAGTACGCTAGCACGTCTGGCTGCGAAACCAGGTGGCCCGGGTTCGATTCCCGGTAGGGACAAGTTACCTGTTGAGGTTTTTTCCGGGGTTTTCCCTCAACCCAATATGAGCAAATGCTGGGTAACTTTCGGTGTTGGACCCCGGACTCATTTTACCGGCATTATCACCTTCATCCCATTCAGACGCTAAATAACCAAAGATGTTGATAAAGCGTCGTAAAATAACCTACTAAAAAATAGTACGCAAGAAGACAGAGGACGGACACTGGAAAGTTTTCTTTTCTCAATCGTACTATCAGGGACTGGAATGCTTTACCTGCAGACTTACTAAAGACTTTACCAATAACCAAAAAGTATTTAAAAATAGACTTCAGGACTTAACTAGTAGACGGTAGTATATTATGCACACTATTTAAAGTGTGTAATTGATGTTTTGTTATCTGAAGTGTTGTATCAGTAAAGAAGTGTGTTGTGTCAGTGAAGTTTTTTAGTTTCTAGTGGTAGAGCAAAGTATTTGAACAGTGAAATGTTTTTGAAGTGTTAGTTAAATCAAGATAGTATCAGTGAAATGAGTCGTAGAACCAATGCAGTGAGTGAGTTGACAGCGAAATGAGTGTAGTGCTGAAAGGTACTTGTGCAGGTATGAACATATCATGCTCGTGGGTTTTAGTTCGAACTTAGGGTTAAGATACAAATTAGATTTAATTTAAATGTCATTTTAAGTGATCGTGCTTCATTTAATTTAGGATGCTCCTTGTTAATTTTATTATATTATTATTATTTATTATTATTAGCATTAATTATTATTAATATTATTATTATTTATTAATAATTGTCATTATTGAGTGTAATTGGATACCACTGCCACCGGGTATTTACCCATTTGCAGTGTGAATAAATACGTACATACAATGTCATTAATTTAAGGGGGGGTTATCCTTTCCGAGATAAAAATTGTTTTATATGAAACATTTCCTAAAATGTTTTGAGAAAACCAATGATTTAATTCCAAATATGCTCAATCAATTTAAAAGAACATAGTGTGTTATGATAATAAGTGTTTAAGGGATTTTTGTTTCGTCCTTTAAACGTGCAGAAATTTGATCCGAACAAATGTAACTTTTAGTTGTGAAAAATAATTTTAAAATGCTACATTTGTTCTGCATGTCTAAAGGTCAAAAGTAAAATTCTTTCAATCATTATTATCATAATATTCTGCTCTCTTGAATTGACTGAACACATTGGGAATTAAATTAACGGATTTCACAAAACACGCTATGAAATGTTTCATATAAAACAATTTTTATCTCGGAAAGGAAACAAAAACGAGAAAAATTGTCCTATACTTTTCTCCAAGAATGACTCCCCGAAATAATGACATCACTTCCGATTCGTTCTGTAGATGTTTTTGAAACGTAACACAAAATTGCAATTAAAATTAAATAAGGTGGTTCTGGACACATCAAACCTTGTATCTAGAAAGGAATATTATATATAAACAAAATATTTTTGTGCGAGATCGTGCGTATTTGCTTGTTTTCCGCACAGAACCAATACGCGGTAAGTGTGAAATACCACATTCAGTATTCCCAACGTAACACACATAACAATTTCCCTCTTCTTACCGCTTAAGCGCGACATTCATTTTACTGCTTTAGGCTTTTAACATATTAATTTTAGAGACGTTTAACATAGTAATAATTATAAATTGGAAACTTACCACTGCAATTTCACCTAAATTGCACTGTTAATTATTGTTTTTAAATATTTGCAAAAATTAAGTGAAGTCTACTACTCCACGAAAGCTATTGTATTCCTGATACAACTAACATTAAGGAAGCCGTGAAAAAATCAACAAGACTCCAGATGCCGATGTTATTACTGCAATATGTTATATACATAATAATGTTAAAATATTAAAATGAAAAAATAAATCATTACATAACCTTACCGTTTGTTTTAAGTTCGCATTTATAGACTGGGGGGGGGGAAACAGACGTATATCACGGCCTGCTGGAGTATAGATATTTTTGTTTTCCAAAGTTGCCGTCATTGAACAGAAACCAACATGGAGATTTCATTGTAGCTAATTAGAAATTCCTCTTTCAGGTATGTAATAAACGATCTTCGCACAAAATAATGTACGATACACGAGCGGTATGTTTGTTTTCATGTTCTCGGAAATTAAAAAAGCTCAACTACGTTTCGCTTTTTCAATCTTTTCCTCGAACATGAAAACGTCAACATACCGCTCTTGTAACGTATATTACTATTACGACTGTTGTGAGAGTTCTGACGTCAACGATAACATTTTTAAATGTCACTATAGTTTTCTTAATAACATCTAAGAGTGCATCTTTAAGTAACACTTCATTTGTTTTGTACAGAAGCATTATGGTTATGGTTACTATAGTAACAATTTTATTATTGATAGGCTATATTTTGTTAGTCTCTGTATTATGAAAGCAGTTTTATTGATGAAATCAACACAAAACTGGACGTTTCCAACAGAAAATTAGAGAAATTGGGATCCTGATGATGATTGGTGGCAGAAGACGTACACAACAAGAGGTACGCACACTTTTGAACGAAACTCATCCAAATCGGACACCTATTTCTCACTAAACTAAAAACACAACTGAAGAAAAAATTCAAAGAATGAGTGATGGGAAGATTTTTGTGCTCAAGTGAGGACTGGATAGAATATAGGCCTATATCATCGTACTCAAATGAATACTGAAAGGTTCTTATACACAGATGAGTACTGCAGAGGTTTTTGCATTCAGGTGAATACTAAGCTTAGTTTTAGCGGTAAAATGAGTACAGCGGATTTTACCTACGGGTAATAAGGTAGGAAGAAATACTGATCTTCATTTTTTTTTGTATCGACGTTAAAGTATAGATGCAATATCAAACTTCACGTGATTATATGGCGTACACACCTAAAAAAAATTCACTCATTGCATCTTTAAAATAAAAGAAACGAACGCACATAAAAACACAACACGGAGACACAGAGATACATGAATTATTATAAGAAGAGGTGTCAAAGAAATGCTATCCACAAACGTAAAACAAGTGTCGCATTTAATCATTTTAACGGCCCTGTGAAATGGACGCAATGCTAGAAATCGGGCTGCCATTTATCTCTCGGCGTTATCAGCATCAAGCACCGATAGCGAGACGTGAAAAATCGCATTTACGGAACACGAAGGTTCATATCTAAATGTTGCTACGCCACTTCGTCGTGCAGAAATCCTCAGAAGTCCATAAAGTCTTCTCATATTATTCAAGTACAGAATTCTTTCCACTCTTTCTTGTCTAACTATTGACTTCATTACGACTAAGAGAGATATATAGACATATCCCTAAGTAAAAGTTATTATTCAATAGGGATACCACTTTATAACCAGCCATACTGTGATACAAAAAAACTTGTACATCTTGATTATACAACTTTTAACACTATATCACTGAGGAATATAAAGTGTAAAGTTATTTTCTCGTGTTACTGTACTAGGTTTAAAGTTACCTTAGTTGACTAGTTTCGGCCTGGGGCCCATCTTCACAACTGGATGGTCTTCGCGTCTTCTGTTGTTTTCATTCCCTGTTGGGGGTGCATTTGTGTAGTGTAATGTGGAGTCGAATAGTGAGTGTGTTCTGAAATTGAGTTGTGTGTTGAGGATTTGTTGGGGGTGTTTTTTTGTGTATCTGTATATTTCGTATTGTTCAAGTGTGTTTAGTTTCTGGTTTTTCGGTTGGATATGTAGAATTTGCATATAGCTGTGTCTATGTCGCTGCAAGGTGTGGTTGGCGATTGTGATGTGTTCTGCATATGTGACAGTGTTTTGTGTTCTGGTTATGGCTGTGATGTGTTCTTTGTAACATGTTCGAAATGATCTCCCTGTCTGTCCGATATACAGCGTGTTTCCGAGGTGGTGTTACAAACTTTCAGGGATGATGACGAAGGGCACATGTATCAATTTGAGATAAGGAACCCTGGTCCGGAAAATGTATAACGTACAATCGGAGCAAACAGAAAATGTTTGACTGTTTCTTTGCCGCTATAGATATGACTTATTAAAGATATCCAAAAAAATGCCTAAGGACAATAACCTCATACTGAAGGTAGGCGAGTTCTATTTTTCTCACGTGGTGAACCAGTCCATGTAAAATCTGATACACCTTTCATGTTTACAGTTTTCGCGCACTGTCACTTTAATGCCTCTGATTCAACAGTAATAGACACAAATCCGTTTTTATCTAGCTCGCTGTAGTGCACCTCTATACTGAACGGTCCCTGGGGAGTGACGTCAATCTCCTCCCATCTTACAGTAAAATAATTTATTACGCCGCGTATAAAATCGTGAAAAAATAACTTTTCTATACGACGTAAATTTCATGTAATTTGCTTGATATAATATATATACAGGGTGTTTCCGAGGTGGTGTTACAAACTTTCAAGGATGATGGCGAAGGGCACATGTATCAATTTGAGATAAGGAACCCTGGTCCGAAAATGACTGAGTCGAAAGTTATAAGCAAAACTAGTTGTGTGGAAATGGAATTGTAATTTGGCACCACGTGCCCTCCTTCCCTTAACTTTTGGAACAGTCGTGGAAAAATGGAATGGGCCGGATGTCTCCTACGTGGGTACTTGCCGAATACAATCTGTGAGCTTGTCTACTGTTCCCATTGGCTCATCCGTATTCGAAAATCAGGTCTGCTTATTCCGCTCTCGTGTACTCCCCCATTTCACTAGGACTAATCGACTGGACACTGCAACTTGTACACATACACTGCTGTCTACAGACGTGCATATCAGGACCGACCATGTCCGTTACACATTACGCTATCTGCATTGCTTTAGTGTAGTTTTCTGTCCCCATCCCTCAGACAGCGCACTGAATGGAATACTGTAAGTAGACAACGTAAACAACGTCAGATGAATACAGTATGTGTAAGATGTACAGATAAATACACATAAATAAGGTGTACAGAGGAATAAAATTATTTCATTTCCACAGAACTATTTTTGCTTGTAACTTTCGACTCTGTAATTTCGGGACCTGGGTCCCTTATCTCAAATTGATACATGTGCTTTTCGCCATCATCCCTGAAAGTTTGTAACACCACCTCGGAAACATCCTGCAGAAATTGTTGCAGGTACTGCATGTGAGTTTGTATACACCCGTGAGGTTGTATTTGTTTGTTTGTGTTGTTTGTGTGTTGAGATGCTTGTGTTCTGATGTTGTAGGTTAATTTCTTGAATGAAAATGCGATATTGTGTGTTTTTGTTTTTGTACGTTAATGTGATGTATTTTTTGTGTTCTTGTGTTTGTGTTGTGTTCCTATGTTTCTTGTAATTATATATCATTGTAACAGAAATTACGACGCAAAAATGGAATTATATTTGTTGAGAATGAACAGTGACGAGAAACTGTCAGTCTGAAGAAATTATGGCTGATTATACTGAGTTGATCTGAAATTTATTGGATAGGTATGAGAAGTTAAGGATTAACTGAATGGAGAAGTGATCAATGGGTACAACGACGTGTAATCCCTAGGATCACACTGTCAAGTTTGTGACGTACTATTACAATGTGAAACATGTACTGTGTGGGCGAATTTGTCACGTTGTATTGATCGTAGCAAGTTTTCAGTGATAAGCAGTGTTGAAAATCGACGGAGGCAGATCAGAGCCACCGTTTAATTAATCAGCGTTCAACTACGACCGCTCGACGACCAGTTTCAATTTCCATCGGCACCGTAATAGCAGCGGCGTACAACCTATCGATTTAGACTGCGAACTGACCTCGACAAGCCCTGACGTTTGAAATTCAATCCAAACTCAACTAAGTACATTTATCATGTTGTTAACTTCTGTCGACGGTTATGGATTTGTGGGCCGCATGGGGCGCTGATATACAACTCGGAAATTAAGAACTAATTTTCTGTATCAATGAATAAAAAGGCCCTTCTTTCCTACCCACAAAATTCAAGAGAATCAACTTTCTGATCTCAGGAGGAAAACACATATTCATAACCCTCTCACAGCAATAGCATGCGTCTTTCTCCAGCGTTTTGTTTTTTATCAGTATATTTTAATGTAGCAAAAATTGTTTGTCGATTTTAGACGACAACAACGACGATAATAATAATAATAATAATAATAATAATAATAATAATAATAATAATAATAATAATTATAATAATAATCTATACTAATAATAAATCTGTAGCCGAAATTTTTCTGGTAATTTTCGATTTTCCAAAAATAATTGGTCCTAACATATATAATTAACCACCCTGAAACCGAAAATCGCTTTTTTTAAATTTTTGTTTGTATGTCTGTCTGTCTGTCTGTATGTTTGTTACCTTTTCACGCGATAATGGCTGAACGGATTTCGATGAAAATTGGAATATAAATTAAGTTCGTTGTAACTTAGATTTTAGGCTATATGGCATTCAAAATACATTATTTAAAAGGGGGGTTATAAGGGGGCCTGAATTAAATAAATCGAAATATCTCGCTTATTATTGATTTTTGTGAAAAATATTATATAACAAAAGTTTCTTTAAAAATAATTTGCGATACGTTTTATTCCTTGAAAATTTTTGATAGGACTGATATTTAATGAGATAAATGAATTTTAAAATTAAAATAACTGCCATCTAAGGCCGTGTGATGAATTAAAAAACAAATGACTTCGTTTATAAGGGGCCTTGGACAGCAACAATCGAAAGCTATGAAAGATAGCCTACAGAGAATATTTCTGTGTTTGTATGAAGTAATATCGGAAGCTAAATTAACCGATTTGTATATTTAATTATTATTTCACCATTGTAAAGTGTAGTTTCTCTAGATGGACATAATGCTATAATGTTATTACAGTAACTTCTGATATAATATAATATAATATAATATAATATAATATAATATAATATAATATAATATAATATAATATAATTTAAGTTATTTGAAGGGTTCAGAACCATAGCGGGCCAAGCGCCATTTACTGAATACCTAGTAAACAAGGGTTAAAATTAAGTTATTACCATAATTCAACGGAAACCTATAACAAGTAAAATAAAATATACACATTAAATCTAAATGATGTCAGTCTTCATTAAACTATGGTTGCATGTAATAAAAATTAAGAAACATGTTAAAGGAATTGTCATTGCACCAAATGAGTGTCTCTGGACCAAAATGATCGCATTTTAATTATTTGGATGCAATTTAAATTAAGTAACATATTAAACGATTTATCCTTCTATCAAACACGAATGTTCCCTGGATCAAATGTCCTATTTTAATTATGTAATTACTTTATATTTATTTCTAACGGGTGCAGCGGAGCGCACGGGTACGGCTAATAATAATAATAATAATAATAATAATAATAATAATAATAATAATAATTATCACGGTAATAGCTTTCGACAGAGACATCACATAACCTCATAGATAGGTTTAATAGTTTTCTCAAAATTTTGATTCAAGCACAAATTAAATATCTACATATTGTAGATCTACTTTCATTTGTTTATATTTGAATACGCTATAACAATGCAACTTTTGACGGCCTTCGAATTTTTACATATGCCCAGCTTTGAAATGTTTAGAAATTAATGTATTCATTCGCGAAACATGAAATAGTTATCATTTTCGTACATTTTATAGCTTACTACAGGTTTTTCCTGTAAATTTCATTAGCAAAATTGCACCAAGCATTCAATATTGAACATTTTGATACACACAATATATATAGTGACTTTTTTCAAGGCTTAAGATAGTTAATGTTATATGCATGGTGAAACGTAAATAATGTCAGTAATTTTAGGGGGTTATTCTTTGAGATATATCAAACAAAAAGTTTAATACAATTCCTACTTTTTTGTTTCTTTTTTGAGATAAAATTGTTTTCTATAAAACATTTCATAGCATGTTTTGGGAAAGCTATCGATTTATATCCCAAAATGTTCAGTCAATTTAAGACAGCAGCGTGAATTTTTAAAATTATGATTTATTTAACGACGCTCGCAACTGTTGACGTTAAATCAGCGTCGCCGGTGTGCAGGGATTTTGTCCCGCAGGAGTTCTTTTAATAATTCGTGGCGCTACAACCTGTGAAGAGCCTAGACCGACCACCGGATGCTGGCCTCACGCCCACATGCCGAAGCAGAGGTGGACGATCATCCAACCAGAATGGAGGTACCGTGTGGTTAGCACGATGATCCCCCCAGCCGTTATAGCTGGCATTCGCAACTGGATTTCGCTACCTATCCCATACACTGGCCGAAATTTCATGAGAAAATTTCTTCCCCAGCGCTCATTCCGTAACGCACACTTAAATGCTATCGACCTGGGTTGGGATCGAATCCGAAACCTCGGGGACAGAAGTCCAGCATTCTACCGACTGCGCCACCCAAGTCGATGAAAGCAGTGTATTATGACAAATGATAGAAAGAATTTTAGTTTATTCTTTTAAATGTGCAGAAATTTGATACGAACAAATGTAATATTGTAAAATTCCTTTGCAGAACGAAAGTTGTTTAATTAAGTTGGTAATTAATTATTTGATGCTTCAGAGATTCTTAAAGGATAATGGGAACGTATTATAACTACAATGGAGCAATGGTTCAAAGGTAGCAGCAGGTCATTTCGAAATACTGACAGAACCCGTAGTCTAAGCCAGTCATGTCAATTGATGGCTATGGGAGCAAGCGCGCGCTTTAGAGCCAGGAGAGCCTGAGCGCTTTACAGCGGAAAGGAAAGAGACAGATGAAAGAGGTGGTATATGCCGCTTGGTCGAGCTATATTCAGGGATGGCCAGCACTGAGTCAATAGATAAAGGGAAGAGAACTAAAACTATATCCATGTTAATTTTTAGATTTGTCTGAGAAGTATAAGTGCATTATAAGAACGTAAGTTTTAATTTTAATGCTCATTTTTCACAAGTTTGATTTCTTTATTCAAAAGAAATATTTTCTCAACTTTTCGTATAGAAAAGTGAAATTTTCTGATATAGGCCTATTTATTTAGTAGCCTTACAGAATGTTTTCGTAAATCTAATATACCGTATGTAAGTATTACTGAAGATAGTGTATTGAAAATTTTGAAAATATTCGCATGGAAATTGTTTGTAAAGAAATGAATTAACAAAGTAACTCTGTTAGATCATAAGCAAAAGATACGTGCCCATGTGTTGTAAAAATTTCAGCTCTATAGCTTCAGCACATTTCGAGAAAATAATTTAATATTCTGATGACAGGAAGTTGCTCACCAATACTACCTTAAAAGTATAATGCGATAAGAGTTTTGTTATGGAATATTAGTTACACTTAAAACATATACAGCACCTAGGTAACTTTGCTTTGTACTGTAATATTGTTTTGATTGGTCTATTGATTACTTTTATAAGGCTAAAGATACCACCAATATAAATTCCAACTTATCATGCCATACTCAATCTCTTTTTTTGGGATATCGCTTTCTTTATGAATGATGTGTTTCATCCATTTAGTACAGTATATATGGAATTTAAGTGAATATTCCTTCTTAACTCTCTATTATGTTATTAAGATTTAAAACACAAGTGCAATATTAAGAAATCAGTGTTAGTACTTTTGTTTTACAGACAATATAGATAATATTAAAAGAAAGAAGCCATATAAAAATAACGACATAAAATTTCACGTTCCGTTTGAAGTTTGTGCACCACTGTTTTCTTAATCCATATACACAATCCTTCCTTTTTCCATACTTAGCGCTTGATGCCCACGTACGACGTCAAGGTCAGAAAAGTGCGCTTGCTTTGACATCACTGGCCTATGCGAACCTAGTATCTTCCAGTTTGTAGGCCGTTGCAATGCTAACAAGAGTCACCAGCGAATAGGGATTATAAAGAATGGACACTTCGCGTCGGTACCTTTGATGTAGCCGGACTGATTTCAATGACCTTCAAGCCAGCTAGAGCGTCAGATTCTGCTTTCTCCCTAGAGTTGGCGCTGACATCACACCGGCTAGCAGTCGACACAGCGGAAATATAACACATATAATTAATACATCTAGGTTCATTATGAACTCAAATAAAATAAATTGGATCCATAAAATAATAAATCCGTCATTAACTGTAATGTCTAGACTCTAGAGTTCCTTTATAATGAGAGTTGAGACATTGACCCCAACAACAATTAAAATATGTAATGATTTGATAGCACCGAAAATGGAAAAACAAAACTGTTATGAGAAGTAAAACCATACACCTATATTATATTATATACAAATTTTAAACGAATTTGATACACAATTTTATAATGTATTATATTATTTTATAATATAATTTATTACATCTGAAATATAAAAAATTATTATTACAACTAGTTTCTCACTGAGAAATAAGGAAAAGCTGTTAACTTGAATTTATTTGAAGCAAAGCGTTACTGGATTATGCAATAAGGTAGGCGATGTTTGAATCCTGTGTCTCAACTCTAGTCTCAATTATTATCTTACCCTATGCTCGATTACACTAACCTCTAGCGCTTGAAAGTGGTACTAAACGCTGGTGCACAGAGAAACAAAACACAGGAAAATTCGCTCAGTGTCCATTCTTTATAATCCCTATTCGCTGGAGTCACTACGGCTGATGAACTAATATTGGATTAAGCTAATTCGGACTTGTGCTGAACGTAGCTCTGCATGGACAGCTGGGGGTCTGTGTGAATGCAAAGGACACGCACCGCCTAATGATCAAAGCTTCACAATCATGGATTAAGAGTTCGGTAAACGTGACTATTCACAAATCCGCAGCTTCAAAGACATCGCGGTGACGCAACACGTTCCTGTTCCGTATCTTGGACGTCCACGGAACCGCAGGAAGCTCGCAGACGTGACTGTGCCTCTCCTATCTTCATGACAGAACTCTGTGGCCGCATTTGACACGGCCTTTTGAATAAACACGTTCTGTGTTCTATTTTTGTATCGAATTACACGCAACTGCGTTGCTATAGGATTTCACACGTAGTGGTGACAAGTACTTTTCATTACATGTTATTAGAAGCTTCGAAACAATTCACTTCCCGTAGATTGAGGTTGGTGTTCTGGGTTTTGTGTTTTTCTTTTCTTGAATTATACTGAATATTAAAATATTTTCATAGAAATTTTAATAACTCTGAAAGGTATATACATAAATATAGAACTAAAAATATGAATTCTCTGCGTTTGTCTGAACCAAAATGTCAAACCAATGCAGCTTTTTTTCACAGCATGAGTCAAGGTCCCAGATTATTAAACAAATTTTATTCCAATAATGTTTCAACCACGAATCCTCTCCAAATTAATAAAATATATAAAAAATTGTATTGGATTTATAGTTTGGGTTTAAACTTATTAAACACTATTTAATCTGTATTCACTCTCAATTTTAATTTTATTTTTGTCTGTATTGGAATCCCCTCCTGAGCACGAGTCTTACTCATTCAGGAGTGGGCTAGTTTATCTTTCATTGTATTTATTAACTTGTATTCATTTCAAACTTACTAGCAATAAAAATAAATACATAAATAAATAAATAAATAAATAAATAAATAAATAAATAAATAAATAAATAAATAAATAAATAAATAAATAAATAAATAAATAAATAAATAAATAAATAATTTGGAAAGAATGAGTAATAGTAGACTCCCAAAGGCAATTTATGATTATGTGCCACATTGCCGAAGATCTGTGGGTCGTACTGCTAAGAAATGGCGTGAAAATTTTATGTGAGACCGTAACAGGCCTTGTGGCCTAACACTTGTAAGGTAGAAAAAAATAAATAAGTAAGTAAATAAATAAATAAATAAGTAAGTAAGTAAATAACTAACTAACTAACTAACTAAATAAATAAATAAAAAATAACTAAATAACTAAATAACTAACTAAATAAATAAATAAAGAAAGAAATAAAGAAATAAATAAATATAGAAAAATAAGAACTCAATAAAGAAATAAAGCAAGAAAGAAAAATAAATAAATAAATAAATAAATAAATAAATAAATAAATAAATAAATAAATAAATAAATAAATAAATAAATAAATAAATAAATAAATAAATAAATAAATAAATAAATAAATAAATAAATAAGTAATTTGGAAAGAATGAGTAATAGTAGACTCCCAAAGGCAATTTATGATTATGTACCACATGGCCAAAGATCTGTGGGTCGTCCTGCTAAGAGATGGCGTGAAAATTTTATGTGCGACCGTAACAGGCCTTGTGGCCTAACACTTGTAAGGTAGAAAATAAATAAATAAGTAAGTAAATAAATAAATAAATAAATAAATAAATAAGTAAGTAAATAACTAAGTAACTAAATAAATAAATAAATAAATAACTAAATAACTAACCAAATAAATAAATAAAGAAAGAAATAAATAAAGAAATAAATAAATATAGAAATAAAGAACTCAATAAAGAAATAAAGCAAGAAAGAAAAATAAATAAATAAATAAATAAATAAATAAATAAATAAATAAATAAATAAATAAATAAATAAATAAATAAATAAATAAATAAATAAATAAATAAATAAATAAATAAATAAATAAATAAATAAATAAATAAGTAATTTGGAGAGAATGAGTAAAGGCAATTTATGATTATGTGCCACATGGCCAAAGATCTGTGGGTCGTACTGCTAAGAAATGGCGTGAAAATTTTATGTGAGACCGTAACAGGCCTTGTGGCCTAACACTTGTAAGGTAGAAAAAAATAAATAAGTAAGTAAATAAATAAATAAATAAGTAAGTAAATAACTAACTAACTAAATAAATAAATAAATAATAAATAAATAACTAAATAACTAAATAAATAAATAAATATAGAAATAAAGAAATCAATAAAGAAATAAAGAAATAAAGCAAGAAAGAAAAATAAATAAATAAACAAACAAATAAATATTGTACATTTATACTTATAACACGTTATCATATTTTTCATTTATAATACATTATTAATTATGTTTAAAATTTAATGCATGTTACTTCCTCTCTAAATATTGGAACCTTTTTTCAGAACATCGTATATATAATTCATAAAAATGGCCACGTATATATAATTCATAAAAATGGCCAATTGGATTGAGGGAGTTTTAGGATCACACTCTTCACTTGACAATGTTTACATGCTCACAATATGAAATAATAACCATATCGCTCTGCAAATTGCATTGCCCAAGTAAAGTAAATCATTAATATCTTACAAAACACCGAACTTAAAAACCTAAATTATTTATGAGACGACCAAATGGTTAGAATATGGTTACTTCAAATATGGACAATTATTACATTATTATTTACTATGATATTAGTTCCTTTGTAACTCATTTTATGTTCTTTCAAGTAAGTATAATATGACACTTTCATTACAAACTTAATAAAGTTAATGGAGCAATGACAGCGTTATGTAATAGTGATATGCGTTACAAGAGCGGCATGTTGAAGTTTTCATGTTCGAGAAAAAGTTTGAAAAAGCGAAACGTGGTTGAGCTTTTTTAATTTCAGAGAATTGAAAGAAAACATACCGCTCGTGTATCGTACATTATTTTGTGCGAAGATCGTTTATTACACACCTGAAAGAGGAATTTCTAATTAGTTGCAATGTAATCTCCATCTTGGTTTCTGTTCAATGACGGCAAATTTGCAAAACAAAAATATCTATCTTCAACATTGTTGCTTTAAAATGTTTTCTGTGTTTACTATACTCCAGCAGGCCGTGATATACGTCTGTCTTTTTTCCCCCCAGTCTATAAATGCGAACTTAAAACAAACGGTAAGGTTATGTAATGATTTATTTTCAATTTTAATATTTTAACAATATTATCTATATAACATATTGCAGTAATAACATCGGCATCTGGAATCTTGTTGACTTTTTCACGGCTTCCTTAATGTTACTTGCATCAAGAATGCAGTAACTTTAGTGGAGTTGTAGAGTTTACTTAATTTTTGCAAGTATTTAAAAATAATAATAGGTGAAATTGCAGTGGTAAGTTTTCAATTTATAATTATTACTATTGAATGTCTCTAAAAATGATATGTTAAAAGCCTAAAGCAGTAAAATCAATAATTATGTCACTTAAGCGGTATTTTAGGCTTTCCGCGGATTGGTTTTGTGCGGAAACCAAGCAAATACGCACGATCTCGCACAAAAATATTTCTTTTGACTGTCCTACAACTCGCACTATATTTTTCAATGTTTAAAAAATTACGTCCAAATGCAATTTTTCCTCTCTGACCTTTCTGACTTTAGATATTACCTCAACGGAGAAAAATTTCCTTGCAGCTGACATCACTAGAAAGTGGGTGATGTGTATATATACAGGGAGAGAGAGAGAGAGAGAGATACGCATAATTGGTGTAGGATTCTCCAATTTATAAAACACAACGCGGATATTTGACACGGGAGCAATTACTGTATATTTCTTTACAATAACATTTGTTTTCAGCGATTTAGCTTATTCTCTGACATAGTAGTCGTAACAAAACACTGCCGTTATAAACTTAATAACGGTCGTTGAATAATGAATAAATAGCAAGTCCCGACAAACATTTGCATATTCAGTTTCCATGGAAAACAAGAGTTGAATTGTGAAACGGCTCTGTATAAAATGGGACATGTATCTCTGATTTTAAATGCACTTTCCCCTTTATCTTTCTCTTACTGAATGACACATTTTTCCACTGTTTCCCGCCTATTCTGACAGGATTTTGCACAAAGATTTGGCTTACAATTGTGACGGGAGCTACTGGACAACTTTTGGGCCTAACAGGTGATAATTACATGTATTAATGATCCCCTGGAGAGCTCGCAACACGCCCCGCCTCACAGATTGCGCTGCACACTGGGGACTCCATTGTGCGCCCAGGTGCTCCAACGTGCAAACAACGATTTTCAATTTTTCCAACTTTTTTTTTCAGTACGAACGGAACTCGATTGTTTACATGGTTTGCGAATAGTTTTCGAATTTCAGATCCATGGACCCGTGTCTGCCTAGAACAATAGAATTCACACAGATTCATGTTAACAACAGGCTAACATCGCCGGGCTTGTTTGCTCCGGGTTAACATCCCACTCCACCCCGGCACTGGAGATTTTATGGGGCTGGTAGAGGGTAATAAAGTCTTATGAAAGTCTCTATGAAGACAACAGATTAATTCAATGAATTTATGACCACAATCTCTCGCCTTTCTTACATGACATGCAGGATACAGAGACACGAGTTTCTATCAAGGCATTTCTAACGATTCAAACGATGCAAATTTGAAATATTAAGTATCAATTTCAATGCTGTTTTATGTAAAGAGTTGTTTTACGTTCAGTTTACGACTGAGCGTAAACATTCAACTGAATTAATGCATGAAAGAGCGAAGAGCTTACAAGAAACAATGTTCGAATGAAGCGAACAATAGTATGCATGGAAGTGTGAAAGAAAAAATTACTATACGAATGAACAAAAATGAATGAATTAACGAAAGAATGAATGAACGTAAAACAGATTAATGAATTAATGAACAAAAATAGATGAACGAAAGAAAGAATGGATAAGCGAATGAATGAATGAAAATTAGTTAACGAAGAATGAATGAACAAAACATATAATAATAATAATAATAATAATAATAATAATAATAATAATAATAATAATAATGGCTTTATTTAACCTGGCAGAGTTAAGGCCGTAAGGCCTTCTCTTACACTCAACCAGGATTAAAACTTGCTTACATAGTTGAACATAAAACTGGATCGGAATTAAGTAATTACATACTGATACAATTTAGTTACATAATGAGATCAAAAGAGGTAGTTACATAAAAATTTACCTCATAAAATAAAAATAAATATAGTGGAATACATATTAATGTTGTTAGAATCAAATACGAATCACATAAAAACAGAAGCCGATAATTCAAGAAAAAAAATGTACACAGTAAAAATAAAAATAAACACATTAGTATACATATTAGTATTAGATTACAAGTAAGTAGGATTAACATAATTAAACCAGAAACAGACAATTGAATAATATGTACACAAAAAAATAGATTAATAATAAAAAAACAACACAGTGGGATATATATTGGCGTTAAATGATAAATAAACACGATTTACATGATTACACAATAAAAATAAGAAACAAAAAAAAATAATTAAATACAGTGGAACACATTCCATTAAATATTTGCAAAGTATTAGGTCTGGCAACTCATCATAAGATATTTTTTTAATTTAAATTTAAAGGAAATTAAAGTTCGGCAGCCCTTGACTTCAGGCGGCAGAGAATTCCAGTGACGAGAAGTAGCAACAGTGAAAGATGAAGAATAAAGAGATGATGTGTGCAGTGGTATTTCTAGCGTGTTATCATATTGTGACCGAGTATTTAAGTTATGATACCGAGAAAGACTGTGGAATCGGACAGATAAGAGGGGGTAGAGGTGTGCAAAATTCGGTATAAGAGAGAAAGGGAATGTAACTTTCTCCTCTCATTTAACCTGAGCCACAATAATTTATCGAAAGAAGGCGAAATGTGATCGTCGTAGCGGACATTACAAATGAAACGAACACACGCATTATGAACACGTTGCAGTTTCTGGGATAAATCCACCCTGAGATCACTGAATAAAGCGTCACAACAATCGAAATGAGGCATAATAAGAGTCTGTACAAGCGTCTGCTTTAATTTAGCTGGATAGTGGTGCAATCTTTTTAATGAGTGAAGAGTGGAAAATACTTTCTTACGAACAAAAGAATGAATAAAGAACGGAAGAACGAATTAACTAAAAATGAATGGAGTGAAATAATTAATGAATAAACCAAATAATGATGAACGAAAGAAAGAACGGTTAAAGCAATGAACGGATGAAAATTAATTAAGGAAAAATCAATGGACAAAGAAATATATGAACAAAAGGATGAGTAATGAACTGAAGAATGAATTAATAAACGGAAAAATTAACGAGTTAATGAAATGAATAAGTAAAGAAAATGAATAAGTTAAATTAACAAAAAATGAATGAATGAAAATACTTGAATGAACCAAATAACTAATACTAAAAGGAAGAAGGATCAAAAAGTGAATGAATAAAAGAAACAATGAATCAAAGAAAGAATTAGTTAATTAACGAATGAAATCATGAATGAGTTAATGAGATAAAAATTAATAAATGAATGGATAAAAATGAAGTTACGAGAGAATGAAGGAAAAATGAGCAAATGAACGAACGAACGAAAAAAATGAATAAACAAAAGAATGAATAATTAAAGCCAAAATTAATGAACGAAAGAAAGAAAGAAAGAAAGAAAGAAAGAAAGAAAGAAAGAAAGAAAGAAAGAAATTTAAATTACGGTTTATTTAAGGACACTCGCAACTTCCGAGGTTATATCAGCGTCGCAGGTGTGCCGGAATTTTGTCCCGCAGGAGTTCTTTTACATGCCAGTAAATCTACTGACATGAGCCTGTCGCATTTAAACATCTTAAGGGGACACGCTACAGAATTTTCGTCAATTTTGGTCAATGTTAAAAGTTAATTTTTTTACTGATGAACTGTATTGACTAGGAACAAACCCATGCACCATTTCATTGTAGGTAGTCTTAGCATCATTTTAAAAGTTTAAGAAACAAATTATCTTTATATGAGACCCAGATATTTGTTTACTAAAATTATAAACACTTTTTGTATATTTTATTTTTTTCCGAGTACATTTTTCAACATAAAATTTGGAAAATAATTGTGCACATGTAACTCATCAAAATCTATTCGATTTTAAAATTTCAAAAACTTACAATCAAAATTGTGGAGATTAGAAATCTCAGTAGCGTGTCCCCTTAAATACCATCGACATGGGCCAGGATCGAACCTGCAACCTCGAACATAGGTTAGCGCTGTACCAACTATGCTACTGAGGCCGACAAAAGAGAAGAAAGAAAGAATGAATGAATATAGTGAATGAATGGAAAGTGAATGAATGAACGAAAAAATACATGAATGAACAAAAAAAATGGACAATGAATGGAATAATGTACGAACCACAGAAGGAATTAATGAAAAAGTGAATTACTAAATTAAATAATAAATGAATGAATGAACGAATGAATGAATAAATAAATAAATAAATAAATAAATAAATAAATAAATAAATAAATAAATAAACAAATGAATAAATGAATAAATGAATAAATAAACAAATAAATAAATGAATAAACACATAAATAAATAAACAAATGAATAAATTAATAAATAAATAAATAAATAAACAAATAAATAAATAAAGAAATGAATAAATGAATAAATTAAAAAATTAATAAATGAATAAATTAATAAATGAATAAATAAATAAATAAATAAATAAATAAACAAATAAACAAATGAATAAATAAATAAATAAATAAATAAATAAATAAGTAAATAAGTAAATAAATAAGTAAATAAGTAAATAAATAAATAAATAAATAAATAAATAAATAAATAAATAAATAAATAAATAAATAAGTAAATAAGTAAATAAGTAAGTAAATAAGTAAATAAGTACATAAGTAAATAAGTAAATAAATAAATAAATAAATGAATAAATAAGTAAATAAGTAAATAAGTAAATAAATAAATAAATAAATAAGTAAATAAGTAAATAAGTAAATAAATAAATAAATAAATAAGTAAATAAGTAAATAAATAAATAAGTAAATAAGTAAATAAATAAATAAGTAAATAAATAAATAAATAAATAAATAAATATATATATATATATATAAATAAGTATATAAGTAAATAAGTAAATAAATAAATAAGTAAATAAATAAATAAGTAAATAAGTAAATAAATAAATAAATAAGTAAATAAGTAAATAAATAAATAAATAAATAAATAAGTAAATAAATAAATAAGTAAATAAATAAATAATAAAATAAATAAATAAATAAATAAGTAAATAAATAAATAAATAAATAAATAAATAAATGTCGGTTACCTGACTGACTTACGGTTGGACCTGAATAAGGCTTCACATTTTATGTCATGGGACATTATGGATCGAAGGGCCGTATTCATAGACATTTTTAGCGCTGGTTTCCGGTGGATGATCAGAGTTTTTCGTATTCATAAACCAGTGTTAGCGATAGGATATGCTTTGAATTCTGTAGTAGTAACCAGTGGATAGCCGGGCTAGCTTAGTACGCTCGTAGCGCGTGCTGCGAAATGTCTATGAATAGCACCCGAAGGGTTTACTGGGGTGCAGAAGGGGACCATGTTGATAGGTTACGCTGATAACTTCAAATCCATTTAATGTAAGTAAGGATGCTGCTATGCTGGACGTTTCATTCATGAATGCGAGAGCTGCGGAGTGAACTTCAAACAGCAGCCGTGGATGAACGTTTCATTCCGTACGAAATTTGATAGCATTCAAGTTCAGTTCTATTGCGGTCATATCGTATTCGCTCCGCCCGCACGATCAATAATATAGCATCCGCACGGATCCAATCCTTTATTCCGGGCTTCGTGACCTAGTTTCTCTCACGGTTTTTTAATTTTCTTTTCTTTGACCTTCAGTGTAACGGATTGTCTACGCTGAGAAAACGAATCTTTTTCATTTGTTACAGCTGCAGTCAAGTTTATGCCATCTGTTTACCTCTCAATTACGATCTAGTAGCTTATTTATTGAACATGTCAATATAATAAGCAATATTTTATTCTCAAACGTTTTCGATTTTTAGTGTCTTAAAACTTAGATGGAGGACGATTGTTGTCTCGTATATTGTTTTGTATTACATTTTAGATAGTAATATTATACGTGTGTGTGTGTGTGTGTGCGTGCGCGTGCACTTATTTTAAGCTTTCTTTTGTTTATTTCTTATTTATTTGAGTTCGAGGTACTGTACCGTGTTTTCGAAAAAATAGCTTAATATCTGTCTTGAAAGGGATTAATTACCTCTATCATTAAATTGTTTATTATTTTGGGAGGGGGAATTACTATTTATTTCGAGATATTTCCACGTATAAATCTCGCATTTCCTCAGCATTAAACAGAATCAAGTTAATTTTAACTGTAAACAAACATAAGCTGTATGTTAGGAAAGGGAGACTCGTCGTACCAATATCTCGCTTTGTTTCCATTACTTTCACCTCAGTTTTATACACCAATTTTTTATACATATATAAAAAAAAATCGACCGCTCATGTTCACAAGAATGTTAATAAAGAATTCCTAACGACTACAATTTGCAACTCCATTTCAACTTTGCAATACCATTGATGGCTTCAATTCTGCATGCTGGCGATGTTTTCGGAGGCCATGACAAAGTGTCCAGGTTTAATTAAATGCTAAGTGCTAACCCATACGGTTCAACTTTTATCTCTGTGGTAGTTTTAGCGGTTTGGTGGATTCCAGTATGGGATTTGTATACAACTTTACGATTGGTCGCTTTCCAAAACTGCTGTTGTGTGTGCGGGTTTGTAAGCTGGGATTTGTCACAAAATGAGGTATTTTAATGTCATTTTGCTCCAATGTCCACACTTTACTGCACATTGCTGTTGATGATTCTTCCGTAAATTTAGCAGTAAAACGTTTTATATATCGAACTTGAGACCTCATGCATTAATTTTAAATCAATGCACAGTTTAGTGGGCTCAGATATTTGACACATTTGTTTTTGTTCAATTATTTAAATAATTTTTGTCCAATTACTTTAATGAAATGCTTAAATGCAATAGTTGTAACTACTTGTACATCGGACAAGCTGGGAGATTTTTTCAAACACCAAACAAGGAACACACCACAGTCATAATCACACAATTCAACCTACGCAGAACACACCACAAACTGCAACCACAACTATAGCAACATAGAAACAGACAAGTAAACCCTACATTTTGAACCGAAAAGCCAGAAATCCAATACACTGCAATAATACACAATTTACAGGCATAAAAAAACAAACACATTAGCATTCAAATGAAATTTTGAATACACATCTTTTCCGACACAATTATCAAATACACCCCGGAAGACAGCTTGGGACCTCACTAGATTTCAGAAGATGACGAACATCTCGTCGGAACTAGTCAATAGAGGTAAAATACTACCATACATTTATTCATAGTGTTCTGTAGTGTTCTGCCCAAGGACAGATCTTTCACTGCAAACCCAGTATTCTCCAGTCTTTCCTTTTTACTGCCTTCCTCTTTGTCTGTTCATGTAACCCATATATTTTAATGTCGTCTATCATCTGATATCTTCTTCTGCCCCGAACTCTTCTCCCGTTCACCATTTCTTCCAGTCCATCCTTCATAAGGCAGTTCCTTCTCAACCAGTGACCCAGCCAATTCTTCTTCCTCTTTCTGATCAGTTTGAGCATCATTCTTTCTTCACTCACTCTTTCCAACACAGCTTCATTTCCTATTCTGTTTGTACAATTTCACACGCTCCATCCTTCTCCATATTCACACTTCAAATGCTTCTAGTCGCTTCTCTTCACTTCGTCGTAATGGCCATATTTCTGCCCCATACAACGCTATACTCCACACAAAGCACTTCACTAGTCACAGAAACCTGCAGAAAAGTATATTCTATTATCCATGTGCTAAAAAGAATAAATGTTCATCTCCCCTCTTGCTTAAAAAAGTCCCTTGTGCAGACACTTGTATTTCCCTATTTTGACTATGCTGACATTTTACTGACTGACTTTTCCAGCGACAACAAAATGAAACTTCAACGTGCTCATAATTTGTGTGTACGTTTTGTAACCAATGTTCGTAAATATGATCATATTACCCTATCCCTGGAAGCAATAGGTTGGCTTAAACTAGATAAGAAAAGAAATTTACATTCACTTCTCTTTCTCTTCGAAATCTTGAACTCTTCTATTCCTTCGTACCTGTCGTCTCGCTTCACTTACCTTTCTTCCCACCACAATCTGAACACACGCTCTCGCCATGAAACAATACTAACAATACCATCCCATCGCACCTCCTCATACTCATCCTCTTTCACAATAGCCCTGCCAAGACTCTGGAATTCGCTACCTGCTAGCATCAGGGACTGTCGAAATAAAATTGAATTCAAACGAAAACTTACTAGGCACTTGGTCAGTAATTGATTTCTTGTAAATAGTTTCTTTAATCTATCACAAAATATTTCAGTATTCAGTAATTTCATCACTATAGAATTTTGTTATTGTAGATTTAATTTGTAATTCAGTAAATATAAAATATTCTTTGTTTCTCTATGATAAATTATCTAGCTTTAATTATTCAGGTAATCTTTTCGTACTTTGATTTTATTGTAATTGTAATTGTAAATTTAATACTAATTGTAATGTTATTTGTAATTGTAATTGTAAATTTAATACTAATTGTAATTTTATTGTTCATATTGTATTTGGAATCTCCTGGTAGAGGGGCAGAGAAGGCCTGATAGCCTTATCTCTACCAGGTTAAATAAATAAATACTAATAATACTAATACTAGTTTCTTCCTTAGTTGTTTCTCCAGAAGTCTGCAGAAGATGCTCCTTTTTCTATTAAAAGCTTCCTTTGCCATTGCTAATCTTCTTTTGATTTCTTGGCAGCAACTCATATTACTACTTATAGTACACCCCAAGTATTTGAAGCTGTCCACTTCCTCTACTGCCTCATTTAGAATTCGCAAGTTAACTTTCTTTATTTTTCTTCCTATGACCATGGTCTTTGTCTTGTTGACATTTATCTTCATACTGCTCACAGCTATCATTTAGCTCCAGTAGCATATCCCTTAGTATCATCTTCTCTTCTGCTAACGACGCGATATCATCAGCAAATCTTATACACTTTATTCTTCTTTCTCCTACTATCACTCCTCCCATGTTCTGAAAACAGTTTTTCACTAAATCCTCCAAGTAAATGTTGAACAGGGTAGGTGATAAAGGTTATCGTATCGCGCTACTCTCCCCATTTCACTTCCTTCAGACATTTCTTCTCCTATCCTGACTTTGACTCGTTGTTTCATATAAAGTTTATACTGAACAGCCTCCTCTCTTTCCAATCCACACCAATTTTCTTTAGAATCCCCATCAGTTTATTCCAATCCACTATGTGAAACACCTTTTCTAAGTTCACAAATACCATATACACTTCTTTATTTTTCTCTAGGCAGTGGAGTTTAAATAACTCAACAGTTCATTAGCTTAAGTAAACTGTTTCGATTTTACGTTATCTTAACATCTCTTGGATTAATAAAAATTATTTTTATAATCGATTATTTAGCGAGGTTGTATAATCTACGAGGTTATTTAGCATTGATGCGATTGGTGATAGCGAGATAGTATTTGGTGAGATGAGACCGAGGATTCACCGCAGATTACCTAACATTCACCTCAGGGCTGCAGAAAACCTCGGAAAAAACTAACCAGGTAATCATCCCAAGCGAGGATCGAACCCACGCCCGAGCTTAGCCTCGGATCAGTAGACAGATCTTTACCCACCAGTTACACTGTTCTCTTGAATTCAGCTACTCGTGTAAAGAAAAGACGTTACAGCTCGATCGTAACCAAAGACTGAGGTGATCACATATCGAGGCTCCTGGGGGGCAGAGAGGTAAATAACCCCGTCGGTCGCACGCCGGAAGCAAATCAATGGCAGCTGCCAATATGCCAAAGACTCCATATACTGTATAGTAGATATAAGAACAAAATATAACCTAATCATACAAACAAATCCATCCATCAAGTCGGATATTAAGGACCCAAGTTCATTAGAATCAACAGAATGATTTACAGACGCTCACAATATGGACTCTAAGCGGCCTAGGCTCGTTATCAGTGGCGGCTCCTTAAGGTTGTAGTAAGTTTGTGCTACGAGTAAAAACATTTAAAACTAAGAACTATTTTCCTCTTTTAATAGGAGTTATTCTTATAAAATTAGGCTATATTTTTACGTCCGAACATTCTACGTTTTGTTGTGTCCCTGACATAGGCTATTAATTCGATAATGACGTAATTATGGCCTGATGGAATCTATAATTATTATAATTAGCTACCGATTTTATGAAAGTAAACCACGCAATTTTTTAACCAGTCACCACTGTTCGTTATTTACTAAGCTGTCTACTTTCTATTCATCTTACAGATTCCAGTAAATAGGAAAAAGAAGGAACCGTTTAATGAAACAAGATTTGTTGTCAAAACAGAAGAAAAAGAAACTGAAGCGACTTCCAAGCGAGCAAGCAGTCAGGCACTTGGTCACCATCTCGCTTGCACTGGGTCAGTGACACAGTCTGAGGACCGCCAACACGGATTTCCTTGTCCTCTTGGCCGATATTAATCACTTTAGTGAACAATGTGCACCTCACTGCAATGTGCTGTGAGATGTTTTCTTCCAAGTTTTGCACGCATATGTCTGAGTGTCATTGAATCAACGCACACAGGAAACACATTCTCAACAGTGAAGTACGCAATGACCACGCCCTTCCAGTGAGGAGCGAGAGCTTGTCATCCAGAGGACTCGTGTTCGACTTCACCTAAGTGATCATTATGATGGACAAGATTAGAGGATTCCGCCTTTTTATATTTCCACTATTTCCCTTCCCTGAGGAATCAGGCATGTAGTAACTGTATTTAATTATATTGACTATTACACTTTTACTACGTCACACTACTTTTGACCAATAAAACGGTACGAAAGGACGTCTTTCAATCAATCATGGCTGCTTATCGCACAATTTTATCGCGTCCCTAGCATGTGTTTAATTTTATTGCGTCCCTAGCATTTGTTTAATTTTATCGCGTCCCTAGCATTTGCTTATTTTTATCACTACCCTAGCATTTGTTTCTTTGTTTGCCAACATTTCAAACTGCACTGGTCTGGACGTCAAAAAACAGAAAATTACAAACCACTCCAGTCGATGCACAGCACTTTCAAATATGACTCGCATTGGCATTCAAGAACAAGAATTAATAAAGATCACTGGTCATATATGAAGAGCACCATTCGGAAATCCTGAATAAGTTGAGGGATACACCATGGTCATCAACGAGTTCACTTCTTTTACGCACACGTGCAATATAACATCAACTGAACCACCAACCACTAAAACATTCAAATTTGAAAATTGTACCTTCAATAATTGTTTCTTTTAAAATTATTCATGTTTATTTTTTATTTCATCATCGTTAATTAAAAAGTTTCTTGTTTATTTCATCATCCATAATTGAAACTTTTCTAACACTTGTTTATATTAGTTAGGTTATGTCATAGCTTCTGCTATATGATATTATGGATAGTCACGTATCAGAGATTGTTTAATACTAAGATTTATTGAAAACCATCTGTCAAGTGACGTTGATTACTGGGATCCCGATGGTTGACGTGGAATGCAAATGTTTGATTAAAAATGAAACTGAATCAACAAAGCCTTCTTGACTAGTAACCGTCCACAGAGTTCAATGAAGATTCCATAGATGGCACAACTGATAACAAGAAAACATAATCATAAAACACTACTGCCATCTAACGTAATGTTGAGATGGTACAATAATACATTTGAAGACAGTTGTATTTTCGTAAGTCAATTAATATTTTATAGTATTGGAGTACTTCGTTACTTCTAATCTTCATATACTTTCTTCTAACCGTGTAATAGTCAATTAAATCCCACTCGAGTTTTGATTTTCTCTAGATAAATCAAAACCTCTAGTGAGATTACTGTTGAAAATAATTTTCCGAAAATCATATACGTAGTTACGAAACAATCTGTACTTTATGATATGCATAGTCGAAGCTCGTTACCGCAGTTCATAGTCTGGAGAAACTTTCGCATCAGTAACGTACAGTAGATGCGCGTTCTGCAGTTAGTTATGTGGTGCCTTAAACTTTATGGCTCTATGAATGTAGCAACTAAACACGTTTGTTTAACATCTGAGACACTTTTAAGAGTAGATTTCTACATCGTGACGGCTACACTGCAATCAAATTAGGTGCATAACGATGTCTGGAAATACAGTTTCTCTGAGTTGTGTACAGAATTCTAACTCAACGTACATGCACCGTACATTCAAGGATTACTTAGATTTAAACAAATTGAAGAATCTATATCGTCTTTAGTATTCTCAGTTTCAATATTCTTAATGTGGAGTGGTTATAAAGATGTCTTCTTGCTCTTTTTTCTCTCCAAGTGATTTTTTTAATTATTAATTAAGTGTGGTTTCTGAAACTTTTAAAGTTTTAACTGCATAATGAACAGCTCCGGTGTATACTGTACAAGATTCAGTAATTCCATTGGAGATGAGCAGAATCTAGGGTGTTGAGTTCGAAAGTACCAATGCACATTAGCGACTATAAAATTGCTTTCTTTAACGTCTTTTTGAGACAAGGAACAAATTACAGTGAGATGGTGCTGCGAAGTCGTATGTACGAGTATTTCTTGTCACAAAGAAACGCGAAAAGTTACTTAAGGATGAGACAAGAACTATGGCCCATTTGGTAGGGCCTATTGTTAACTGCAAGTCATCTGTTCGAGCTCATATTTTAATAAGAATTTTTCTACATTTTAGAGATTCTTGTAACTTGTTTTGTTTTCACGACTAAACAAAACAATTAATCATTTGATTTACTTTTACACATAAATATTATATAGGGCAATGAACCTCCGGGTTCCTTAAAAGCCAGTAAGTAAGTAAGTAAGTAAGTAAGTAAGTAAGTAAGTAAGTAAGTAAGTAAGTAAGTAAGTAAGTAAGTAAGTAAGTAAGTAAGTAAGTAAGTAAGTAAGTAAGTAAGTAAGTAAGTAAGTAAGTAAGTAAGTAAGTAAGTAAGTATCTTACGTAATATTAGTCTTCAATGCCACCCAACACACGGTTTGACGTTCGGGCATGGTTCGAATCTCCAACTATAAGACCAATGTCAGGTAACCCCATAACGAATTCTTGCATCCACCTCGCTAAATACTACGACACATTCCCTTATAGTAGATTGATTCAGCGTCATTAAATAACTAATGAAAAAAACATTTGATCCTTCGGGGTTTCTCTGATAACATAATGTATACAGGGATCTCGATGTGGAATTCAGTGAAAATTATTCCGTATTTAAGGGCAAATATGGTAACATAATTATGAAAAATTAAGAAAAAACATATTTTTTGTTTGTTTTTATGTTCGTAATTATATTTGAGCCTTCTAGTTTCGTAATACGGTTTCACTTCCTATTTGAGAGCCCTTCAAACGTGACTTTTATATACTGCAATAGAGAAAGAAAAAATTGCAAAAAAATACAAAATGCTCCCTGTGGCTATACGAACGAACCCCGTTCTAATACAAAAACTGAGGTATCAACTCTTATAACTAATTGTGGCCAAACATGCGGCGCGTGACTTCAGAGAATTTTTGTTATAATTCTGTTTCCTCGACTTTAAAATATTGATAAATAAAATTTAATTAGCATTTGTAAGAAATATTAATATTAAGTTTCTTCAGGTCATATTCATATTGCACTTAGATTAAAATATGCTGTAATGATAAATTATTAAATTAATTAAACATTTATTGTGACTCTCTATTTAGACTGAGCTCAAAAGCTAATTAATTTTTATTCCTATGACTATTTTAAAGCTTTTGAACAAATATGAACTAAAATTTTTGAAAACTTTGTCGCAAGAGTCTTTTTAGTGACGCCAATATAAAATATACTTAGAAAATATAATTTCAAAACTATTAGCCCTAATGGGACCAAATTTTGTACATATAATTGTATTTTAGACATGATTCATCATCATCATCCTTCACGAATTAGGCCTCTGTAGACCTGTTTCGGCCCCATCTAGCAGTCTTCTTAAAGGTCTTCCTGGTCGACGATGTCCTCTAGGTTTATATTGCATCATAATTTTTGGGATTCTTGAATTTTCCATTCTTCTTACATGATCTAGCCAATTTAATTTGTATCTGCTGATTTTTTCTTCTACTGACTCTACTTCTAATTGTTCTAAAATTTCTTCATTCCTTTTTCGGTCTAAAAGAGTATATCCTGCTGTCCTCAAAAATTTCATTTCCGTTGCTTTGATTCTGTTCATGTCTTTTTTCTTTAATGTCCAAATCTCGCTTCCGTATAAAAGGGTGGGTAATGCTAATGTATTATATATTTTTATTCTTGTAGATTTTTGTACTAATTTAGCTTTTAATGCATTGTTTATTATTCCTAGAATTTGTGTAAATTTGGTAATTTTCTTGTTCACATCTTTTTCATTTTGATAAGATATTTCATAACCCAGATAATTGAAATTTTGCACTTGTTCGAGGCATTGGTTATTGTGTATTATCTTACTTCTGACTGGGTCTTGTCCTAAAAATGCCATTACTTTTGATTTTTGTGCTGAAATTTCCATCCCAAAATCTTTTAATATTTTATTTAATGTATACAATCCTCTTTGTAAATTATCCTCTGAATTGGAAATTATGACTTGATCATCGGCATAGAGTAAGGTATTTAATGTTAGAGCACTGGTTATTTTGATTCCTGATGTGTAGATTTGGTTCCATTTTAAAATAATTTCATTTATATAAATATTAAATAAAGTTGGTGATAGTGGACAACCTTGTCGAACTCCATTATTAACTAATTTTCTTTCGGATATACAGTTATTTATTTTGACACTTATTTTGCTATCTGTGTAGATTTCTATTACATTTTGCAATAGCAAATTTGGAATATTTTTTTCTTGTAATATGTCGAATAAAAGGTCTCTTCGGACTTTATAAAAAGCTTTCACAAAATCAATAAAAGCTATATGGGTTTCTAAATTAAATTCTCTTCTTTTTTCTAACAATAGTTTCATACTAAATAATGGATCTACACATGATCTTCCTTTTCTAAAGCCATTTTGACACTCCAGGAGAAGGAAAGTTTCAGCATGTTTTTTTAATTTTTCATTTAAAATTATGTTGTTTAAAATTAGTAAATTTGGGATGAAAATTGTAGAAGTTTTAAAAAATCACATGACCATCACCTTAATTCACAATTCTGGAGTATCAACAAATATATCGACCACTAGGTGTAAGTTTATAATTGCCAAAATATTTAAGAAACGTAAAATGAAGATTTCAACTGAAGTTTAATTCCATTCACTTCAAGTCAAAAGGTTTGTTCGTGATCAGAGTCACGAAGTCTTGCGACATAACTGGGAAACTTAGAGATGTAACTTGTCATTTGTCATTTTTAAATACACCCTTTCAAACTCACTCATGACAGGCTAAATTTTCACATAATGATTTCACAAATTGTATGATAACAAAACCGTAGTTTAGTGAGTCAACTCCGCGGAGTTTGGGGAGACTGAAGTTGTGGGGAATGAAAAATTTCCAATACTGTCAGCATCGACAACCAAAACCGCATGCAGGCAGTCTTGTTTGGGAATTTTGCACAGCTCAGTTCTTCAATAATGTCGGAACTGTGTAAGCAGTTAATCGATACAACAGAACACTGCCGACACAATGCTTATTGAGCATACCCTGCGCTGCATTGAATGCGGTTGAACTCCCCCTCTTCATCAAGAGTTTCCTCACAATTAACGTTCGTTCCTTGGAGGGAAAATGCAACTCGCTTGATTATCATTATCGTGGCACAAGCCCTCATCATACAACACAATCTATAGCGGAGTAAAGGTGTATTATTTCCAGAAGAAATGACACATTGAAGAAATCAGTACATCTGTAGAAGAGAATACCGTACTTATTCGAATCTAGCGCGCCATCGAATCTAATGCGCACCTCAATTTTTAAAGGCTTGAAATAAAAAAAATGCTTACTGGCGAACGTAATGGTGCGAAATTTAATTTTACTGTAACCATCTACCTACCTACATTTGCCTTCATATACGACGGGCTGATGAATTAAAGCAGCGGTGACCAAAGC